>NC_142034.1:6325000-6925000 GCF_982192425.1 Myodes glareolus | reverse complement strand
TGTTTTGTTTCAGACTTTGAGGTTTTTTTTTCCTGAGAAACCCGTGAAAAAAAAACCAAGTGTCGGAATGTTCTAGAGGAAGTTCTCATGGGCACCCGGGCCAGCACCAGAGGTGCTTCTCACGGTTCCTCTTTTGTTATTTTCAGATTCACTCAGCACACGGCTCGAAACCCAGAAAACTTACCAAGAAATAAAGGGGATTCACTGCCCAGTGACAGCGAGCTGCTCAGCGGAGGAGGAGTTGGGAGGTGGGGAGGAAGGGTCCCAACTTGCTGGAGGGTGTCCCAGCTCCCAGAGTTCTGCGTTTGGCATCTGGTTCTCAGCCAGAGCTGCCTTTGTGGGCTACGACACCTTGCGCATCACCCTGTTGGAGCCCCTGAGGTTATTTTCTGCTGTCTTTGGGATGCTGGTCTCCACTCTGCTGGCGTGGAGGAAGAAGGGAAGTGCACCCCCATCCATTAGACTGTTGGGGGAGCGGGAGAGGGGAGAGGACAGTGGGGTGAGGGGGAGGGGGGAGCAGGGAAGCATCTTCTTCCCCCCACCCCACCCCCATATCTCAAGAACTGTTTTGGGGAGTACTTCTTGAGGGCATAAGCAGAGAAAACAGCCGGGCGAGGCTGTAGCCCAGATGGATGGTAGACGGCCCTTACAGCATGCAGAAGGCCCTGGGTTTGCACCCCAGATCTCATAATCCAGGGGTGATGGCACAGGCCTGCAATCCTAGCAGCTGGCGGGTGGTAGAGACAGGAAGGTCAGATGTTCGAGGTCATCTTTGGCTACGTGGCATATAACATATTCAAGTCTAGCCCGAGGCACCAAGTCTGAGAAAGGGCAATGTTGAGAGGGTGAGATGGCTCAGCTGGGCAGGGTGCCTGTGCTTGCTGTCCACAGCTGAGGACTCACTGGCCTCCATACATGGTCCACGGACACCTCGACACACACACACACACACACACACACACATACACACGGAGGAGCGAAGGACATGGCCTGGAAGCTCCTAAAGCCTTGGTAGATGAGGAAGTCATGGTCTTTCGAAAACATTCTCTTTCAGACACCTGTCTTTCTTTTCTCCCTGTCCCTTCCATCAGTCTCTCACATCAGCCTCTCCCCCGACCCCGTTTCCCTTTAGCTGGGTCATCTGACCTTTTCTTGACTTTCCAGCTGTGTACACACATCTGGAGAGCACCCCTGGTCACCACTTCCCAGCAACACACTGTGATTTCTTGCAGGATCTGGCAAGAAAGGGCTGGCTGATTGGCAGTGAGCTTTCTTCACTCAGCTGGGGGTAGGGTGGGGGTGGGTGGTGGGTGTGTGAGTAGGGGGGCTGTCAGGCTAGGTCTACTTGGATTTGAAAAAAAAACTTTGTCTATACCAGTTGGAGGTGTCTCACACCTTTAGTACCAGCACTTGGGAGTCAGAGGCAGGTGGGTCTTAGTGAGTTTGAGGCCAGCCTGGTCTACAGAGCGAGCTCCAGGACAGCCAGGGCTACACACAGAGAAACCCTGTCTCAAAATACAAAAAACAAACAAAACAAATTGTTTGAGCCCTGTCTGACCCCTAACTTCTGTTAATCCCCCTGCCTCTGCCTCTCCAAGGTCACACACCACCACACCAGCTTAAAACTTATTGGTTGAATGATTGATTGATCGATTTACTTATTTCTGGTGTGGAGCTCAGAGGACAATCTGCAAGTCCTTTCTCTGCCATATTATATGGGTTCATATTGATGTGAATTCAAGGGATTGAATTCATGTCTTTGGAAGGCAACAAGATGGCTCAATGGGTAAAACTACCTGTCCAGTATGTCTACATTTTAGAGACTGAGGCAGAAGGATCCCAAGTTCAAGGCTAGCCTGGTCACATAGCGAGGTACTATGTGAATAAGTAGTTGCAATGTGAAATATTTTATATGAGTAGGGTCTCACGCAATATAACCTTCAGCCCACTAGGTAGCCGAGAGCACCTTGAGCTCCCGATCCTTGTTCCCAATTTCTCAAGGTTTCCAAGAACTGCTGTGGGGGTACTGGAAACTGAACCTGGGTCATTTGCAGCCGATCCATGTCTCTTTACTACCGATCCATGTCTCCAACCCTTTTTAATCATGTGTGTGCATGGTGGTGATGGAGGCGCACATGCATGTGAGTGCAGTGCTCTTAGAGGCCAGAAGAGGGCAATGAGTATACCCTGGTGCTAAAGTTACCAGCAGTAGTGAGCCACTGTATGTGGGTGCCAGGAACTGAATCCAGGTCCTCTGCAAGGGCAGCACGGGGCTGTTAATGGTTGAGCTAGTGCTTCACCTCCTTATTTAATCTTTATCTATGTGTACGTGTTTGTATGTGCTTATTTATGCTGCTAGCCATGAAGGCCAAAGAGGGTGTTGGAGCCCCTGAAGTTGCAGGCGTTGTGAGCCACCTGTTATGAGTGCTTCCAATTGAACTGGGGTCCTCTGCAAGAGCAGCAGGTACTCTCTCTTGCCTGCTGTGCCATCTTTCCGTCCCTCATCTGCTTCTTTTTTTTTTTTCCAAACTGGTCTGGAACTTTCTATGTAACCCAGGCTGACCTTGAATCCACAATCTTGCTGTGTCAGCCTCAGCCTCTCCAGTGCTGGGATTACAGGCATGTCATCCTCTGCCTCGTGGACAGAAAATCTCATTCATCTGTTTGTTCATTTATTTATTTTGAGTATTTTTGGGTTGCCTAGAATTTGATATGTAAGCCATGCTGGCCTCAAACTCAACAGAGATCCACCTACCTCTGCCTCCAGAATGCTGGGATTGAAGGCATGCACCACCATGCCCAGTTCAACAGAAATTTTAAAAAATTTACTTATTCTGTTCTGGGTGTTAAAAACATGTTTTTGTGACACTAGCAATTAAACATGGGGCCTTGTGCATGCCGGGAAAGCATGCTCCTGCTACCAGTGAGTTCCAGCCCCAACCCAGCTTCAACCGTTTAGAAGAATACAATATGGAGCCAATTATGGGGCTCATACACCTGTTACACATCTACTGGCATTTAGGAGGCAGAGGCAGGAGGATCATTGAGAGTTCAAGGATTTCTCAACAAGACCACCCACCACCATCTCCATCTCCCAACCCCCTTCAGGGGCTGCTGGCAGTTGGAGGTGGCCAGTAGAGGGAGGAGGAGCCACTGAAGAGTAAGCCCTGCTCCAGCGATCAAACTGGGCACACTCTCAGACCTGAACGTAGGAAGGGGCTTCTTGGGAAAAACAAGAGTTTCAGAAGGGGAGATGTGTAAGGAGCCGTCCGGATATCGCCATTACAAGATGGTGCTGACGGTCCTGCAGCTTGGGGAGGTAAACAAAGTCCTTCTTTGGTATTGCCGCGTGGGGCTGAGCGCCCTTTGCCTACATTTGCACAGTTGAGCCTTGCCCCTAGCCAATCCTGAGGCTTCGGGCATCATCAGACTGATATTCACCAATCAGGACAGTACCCGAGTCCCTTCAACCTATATAAAATAAGCAGATGCTGCTTGGCCTTCGCGCTCTCTCTCGCTTCCTGCTCTCCCTTCAACCAAGAGGCTCCAATAAAGTGTGATTTGAGAAGAATCCTCGACTTCGTGGTCGTTCTTCCTTGCTGGTCAAGGGGCGCGCCACAGAGCTGAAAGGGGTGGAGGTTCCTAAAATGTACTGTGTACATGCGTGAAACTGTCAAAGGATGAACACATTAAAAACCGGCGGCGTTCATGCCTCTTGCCATGATGCAGTAAAGAAGCATTTCAGACCACAGGAGCTGCACTCCCAGCAGCAGGAGGTCCCCAGGCCTCCCGTGATTCCTGCTGTTCTGAAGTTAGGGAAGTGGAGCCAGCCATGCAGTGTTTGTCCTTGGTGACTGGCTTGTTTAGCGTGGCCTGTTGTCTTCAAGGTTCATCCCTGCTGTAGCATAGTATAAAAACCTCCTTTGGGGGAGCGGGGCTGGAGAGATGCCTCAGCGGTTAAGAGCACTGGCTGTTCTTGCAGAGGGCCTGGGTTCCATTCCCAGCACCCACATAGTGGCTCACAGACCTATAGCTCCAGTTACTGGGGGCTCGGACACCCTCTTCCTGTCTTCGTGGACACTGCATACACATGGCACACGGGCATTCATGCAGTCAGAAAATCCACACACATAAAAATAACCTTTTAAAAAGAACCTCAAGGACTGACTCCACAACTACTGGAAAACCCTGTCTCAAAAAAACAATAAACAAACAAACAAATAGATAATAAAAGAACCTTATTTCGGGATGGTAAGATGGCTGATTTGGGGCCTGCTGCCACCAAGCCCAATGGCCTGAGTTCAATCCCTGTGACCCACAAGGCGGGGAGGGAGGCTGACCCTGAGAGTTGTCCTCTGAACTCACTGTGCACTGTGGCATATGCACTGCCGTGCCCTCCACCCACGTGAATGAGTTACCCTAAAGGAGGATTCATAGCGCTTCTAGAGAAAAAAAAAATGTATTGTATTTTGTCAGAGATTTTGATGCAATTTAAACAGTGTCTTCAGAGGAGGGTGGGGCTCGCATAGCACAGTTCCTAGCACAGCCTCAGTGAAGGGAGAGCTAGGAAGTGACGAAGCCTCTTGGGGTTCACCTGGCCCCACTCAGAAGGCACCCCTGTTTGACAGCAGCACACTGCCGCACAGGGAAGAGGGGACATCGAAGCTGGGTGTGATGGTTTGCTTGTACCTGTAATCCCAGCATCTGGGAGGTGAGGGCAGGATCGGGAGTTCAAAGCTAGCCTGGGCTACAAGCTTCCTGTTCCAAAAAGTAGAAGAAGGAAAACTAGTCCAACAAAGCAGTTAGACATCCGGGAGCCTAAGAAACAGGCGGGTCTTCCAGCAGAGTGACTTTGAGACAGTCCCTAAGACCACATCTCTGGGGCTGTGCTGAGCTCCCAACAGGGAGACCCAGCTTCAGGAAATTGCCCACAATTCAGAAGGCAGTTTATAAATTTCACAAGATCCAAACAACAGCACTGAGAGGGTTTTGTTGTTGTTGTTTTTCCTAGAACAAGACAAAGATTTCTGTTGAAAGCTTAAGAACCCCGAGCCAGGGAAATTCTGGAAAGAGGAGGGAGGATTTCCCGTTCTGCCACCCAAACTTGCAAGGACGCCTCAATAATTAAGGCTGCCCAGACCTCCCTAACCCCCACCCCTTGAAGAGCACAAAGGCAACTTCTGGCTATGTATCCCAGGCTAGCTTCAGGCTGTGGGTCCTCTCTCCAGCTCTCCAAGTGCTGGGGTTAGAGGAGTGTGCTGACGTGTCTGGCTGTTGAATTTTGTTTATACTGAACTAGAGTATCAGATTCAGCCTAGGCTGGCCTAGGATTCACCATATAGCACAGGTTGGCTCAAACATCAGTCTTCTACCTCAGCTTCTGGAGAGCTGGGGCCATGAGCCATGAGACACATGTCTCATGAGCCATGAGACACAAAGCCTGGCTCAGGCTGGTTTTCTGTGTTTGTTTATTTGAGACAGGGTCTTGCTTTGTAGCCCTGACTGTCCTGGAATTCTTTGTAGAGCAGGCTGGCCTCGAGATCACAGAGACCCACTTGCTTGCCTCTGCCTCCTGAGTGCTGGGATTAAAGTTGTGTGCCAGTTAGCCTGGCTTTCAAACTGGTTTTTGTTTTTTTGATTTTGAGACAGAGTCTGAACAGTCCTGGATCTTGCCATGTATACCAGGCTAGCCCAGACCCTCCTGCTCAGCCTTCTGAGTGCTAGAATTACCACACAGATCTAAGTAGAAACACACACATAGCTGGTATGGCGGCACACGTCTTTACATTCAGCACTCAGGAGGCAGAGGCAGGAGACTCTCTGAGTTAAGGCCAGCCTGGTTTATACAAGTTTCAGGACAGCCAAGGCAACATAGTGAGACCGTAGCTCAGTGTCAGGTAGAGCATTGCTTAGCATATTCAAACGGACTTTCATCCCCAGCATCAAGGCGCCAACAGAAACAAACGATCTTTGAGCAATAGCATGGGGCTTAGGCACCATCAAACACAGGATGACTTACCTGGTCCCGGCTCCAGCACGGAGGCGTGGCCTCCTGCCATTTGGTTAAGTCCCAGAATGGACCCTAAGTGATCCTGTCAACTTCACTCAGTCCTTTTATCCACCCAAGTTCCTTTCCCTGAGTCTTAGAAAAGTCACGTATTCAAGGCTACAGACCCTTCACAGAGGCAGGAAACAACCTGCCCCTGGGCATGACTGAGCCCGGGGCCCTGATCCCTTTCCTACTCTCCTGCTGCAGAGGGCCTGTGAGTAAGAGGGCAGAGGACACTGGTCAGGCAGGGCTGTAGCCCCAGAGCTGACAGAGACACACAGCTGGGGCGGCAGGGGAGGGGGGCACGTCCTGGGGTTTGGAGGCTGCAGGGGAGACACGGTTCCCTGGAGTCTGATGAGATGGGGGCTCTCAGGTGGGTTTACAGTTAGGCCACCTGACAGGTTCTGGATCTGTAGGTGAGCAGGCAGGAGGGGCCCGAAGGCCAGTGAGGAAGGACAGAGGCAGAGGTAGCAAGATCCGAGCAAAAGGTAGAGGCTGCTGAAGCCTAGGCCTCAGAAGGCCTTGGCAGTGGGGTGGGGTGGGGGGAGAATTGATCCAGATGTTGACTGAAAGCCAAGATGGCATTTCATGGCATGTAAACTACACCTACAAAACGTCTGTATACAGAACTAATAATGTGCTGATATTGCCATCCTTCTTGATTTGGGTAGCGATATTTCATTAATAAATAAAGCTTGCCTGAAGATCAGAGAGTAGACCAGCCAGCCACTGGCTCTTACCTCTACCTCAGTCCAAAATGGCGATCCTGCCTCCGGGAATCCTCAGGATGAGACTGACTGACAGCTGGCTCCTTTGGTCTCATAGTCCCCTCTAGGGCTGGGATTAAAGGTGTGCACCACTACCGCCCAGTTTCTATGGCAAACTAGTGTGGTTACTGGGATTAAAGTTGTGTGTCACCTCCACCTGGTCTGTAAGGTGACCAGTGGGGCTCTTTCTTCAGGCACACTTTATTTGTTAAAATACAAGTGATGTAGACCAGGCTGGCCTTGAACTCACAGATATCTGCCTACCTCTGTCTCCCGAGTGCTGGGATAAAGATGTGAGCCACCATCACCCAGTTTATTTTCTTTTTCTTTTTATTAATTTATTTAACTTTATTTTATGTGCTTTGGTGTGAGGGTGTCAGATCCCCTGGAACTAGAGTTACAGACAGTTGTGGTCTTGGGAATTGAACCTGGGTCCTCTGGAAGAGCAGCCAGTGCTCTTAACCACTGAACCATCTCTTTAGCCCCTTGTTTTCTTAAGATCTCACACTGCAACCTGGACTGGCCTTGCTTTTGCTATGTAACTTGGGCTGCCTTCAGATTAGCACCAAGCCTCCTGCCTCCACTTCCTGAATCGTTGGCAGAAACCACCATGCTTAAAGAGTTTGACTTTGATTATTTTATTTTTTTAAACTTAAACATTAAACACATTAGCTAAGTGCAGGTCAGAAGGAAGCCTCTGGTGTCAAATGAAGGAAGGTAGGCATCACTGGGCGATTGGATCAGAGCCCCACTGGCCCGGCCAGACTGCACTGCGGAGGGCTGCTAAGGACACTTCTGAGCTGGCCCCAGGCACTCAGCCATTTTACCTGTATAGAGCCACTAACCCTGCTCCACCTGTGATATAGGTCTATTGTCTGGTTCTGGGCGCGGCGTGGAACCCAGGGCTTTGCCTACACTAAGCATGTGTGCCACCACTGAGCTCTACCTCCAGCCCCCCTTTAATAACTGTCCAAATAGCTATACCAGCAGATCACGCTGATGGTATCTTCCATCCGTCCCCGTTTGCATGCAACCCCCACTTCCTCTCTGCAGTCACCCAGCCCCTAGCTCATGCTGCAGTTTAAGAATTGGGCAGAACACCTCCCTAGCAGTACAGTCGAAGACCAAAATGGGGTAATTTCCAGTCTCAGGATGACTCAGTGATGTCTGCAGGGCAGGACTGGAGGAGATTGCTGATCTGTGGGGGATGGACAAGGTTCTCCTCAGTCTGCTCCTCATTGGGGAAGTCCCTCGGTTCCAGAGCAGAAGAGGCCACATGCCTGATGGGCGACACTGTCACCAGGGGTCCCGACAGTGCCGCTAGGAGACGGGTAGAGGCTGACCCCTGACCCCGGGCTGGGCCGTGACCTCATACCTCGGGCTGCACAGGGAAGGGATGTGCAGGCAGCCAGGTCCAGGTGCTGACTCACAGTGAGAACACTGTGCTTTCTAAGCCCAGAGCCAAGTGCTGAGGAGGTGTCTGGAAAACCCCAAACAGTGCTTACACGGGCCGGAGTCAAGTCTGGGCCTCCTGTCTCGGTGTGTTACTGTGCTCTCAAGACCTGGTCCCTTCATGAGCCCGGGCAGAAGGCTCCAGCCTCCTCAGTGCCAGGATTATAAGCAAGTTCCATCTTTCCTAGCTCCTCCAGCCCTTGTTTATAGACAAGGTCTCACTATGTAGCCCTGGCTGACCTGGAGGGACCACACTGGACTTAAACTCAGAGATCTCTGAACTACCTCAGTTTCCAGAGTGCTGCACTTCAAGGTGTGTGCCACCATGCTTGGAAATCTTTTTTTTTTTTTTTTTTTTCGAGACAGGGTTTCTCTGTGTAACATCCCTGGCTATTCTGTAACTTGCTTTAAAGACCAGGCTAGCCTCAAACCTCCCCAGTGCTGGAATTAAAAGTGTGGATCACCACACCTTTTTTTTTTTTTTTTTTAGTGTGCTTGCATATGGGGACACATGATTGCCATGGTGTATGTATGGAGGTCAAAGGCCAACTTGTAGTAATCAGTTCCCACCTTCTGTCAGGTGGCTCTGAGGGTTGTCAGATTTGGTGGCAAATGCCTTCCCTTGATAAACCAACTGGATTGGCCTCCAGCCCATTTTAAAAGTAGTGTTTAATGCTAATTGTGAGTTAGCAAGTGGTTGGTCAACTGGTCAACATCAGTACCAATAACGTTTACAGAGTCATTGGCACATGGAATTGTACTTCTCTGTTTCCTTCCTTTTTTTCTTTCTTTCCTATTTAGTTTTTGAGACACAGTTTCTCTGCAACAGCTCTGGCTGTCCAGGAACTTGCTTTATAGACCAGGCTGGCCTCGAACTCAGAGATCTAGTTGCCTCTGCCTCCCAAGTGCTGATATTAAAGGTTTGCACCACCACCGCCTGATTATTTCCTCTTTCTTCCTTCCTTCCTTCTTTCTTTTCTTTTCTTTTCTTTTCTTTTGGTTTTCCGAGAGAGGGTTTCTCTGTGTAGCTCTGGCTGTTCTGTAACTCACTCACTCTGTAGACCAGGTTGGTCTTGAACTCACAGAGACCCAACCTGCCTCTGCCTCCCCAAGTGCTGGATTGAAGGGGTGTACTTTTCCATGTCTAACAATCATCAACAACCCTGGGTACAACAAGTCCCTTAAACTTTTTTTTTTTTTTTTTTTTTTTTTGAGCCAGGGAGTTCTCAATTCTGTAGCCCAGAGTGACCTGGAATGCAACCTGATCTTCTTCCTGCTAGGCCTCCAGAGTATCCAGAGTAGTTACTGGTGTGAGACGCTATCCCCCCTTTTCCTTGGGATTTTGTTAGCAACCATCACAGAGAATCTGCCGGTTGCTGAGGGGACCTGGGCCTCCAAACTGTTGAGGACCCCACACTGGGTCTGATGGTACATGCCTGTAGTCCTGGCACTTGGGAGGTGGAGGCAGGAGGATTAGGAGTTGAAGGCCAGCATTGGCTGCTTAGTGAGTCTGAAGCCAGCCTGGGCTGGGATACATGAATCAATGTCTCATACACCTCCTTCCCTATAAAAAGGAAAAAGTGTGTGGGATGGGGGCTCTTAAGTGAGATGGGCGTAGTGGTCCATGCATATAACCCCAGCATTTAGGACAGGGAGGTAACAGGAACAGGAATCCAAGGCAAGCCTTGGCTAGGCTACATAGCAACCACACAGCCGTCCTATGCTACATGTCCCCTCCCCTCAAAAACAGAAGTCAGGGGGGCTGGAGAGATGGCTCAGTAGTTAAGAGCGCTGGCTGCTCTTCCAGAGGATGAGGTTCTATTCCTAGGATCCACACAGCACAACTGTCTGTACCACCATCAGTAGTCGAGGAGGACCACAAAGTCACCATAAGCCTAGCAGCTTACAGCCCTGCTCCAGGGAGAGGTGTCTCCCCCCACCCCCCGGCCCTGTCACAGCTCTGCCAGGGACGGCTCCCCCAGTGTCACAGCTCTGCCAGGGACGGCTCCCCCAGCAAGTGTTCTGCTCCACTCTACTCCTCATCCAAACTTCATTCTCCTGGAGGGAAGAATCCAGGAGGGCGGCCCCTCTGCCATCGTAGCAAAAGGCAGCAGCAAACTGAACAGGCCCAGGGCTTATTATTTATACAGGGCTACTTAGGGGTGGAGTTTTTCCAGGGTGGGAATTGGTTGAATTTCAATCCCTGAATTTGGACAAGCTCAGAGATTGGCTGGATTTTGTGCTCAGGGATTGGTTGGTTTTTGTACTGAGTTGGGCAAGGGCAGAGTATGTTTCTTTAGCTCTGGTTTCAGGGCCTGGGTGTTTCTTTTGTTTTGTGCTCAGGGATTGGTTGGTTTTTGTACTGAGTTGGGCAAGGGCAGAGTATGTTTCTTTGGCTGCCCCTTTTACCCTACAGTACACACATGGTAGATACACTCAAATACTCTTACACATAAAAATAAAATCTCCAAAAATATTGAAGAAAAGAAAAAGTAAACAGAACCAGCACGCAGGTTTAGCCAAGGGCTGCACGGGCACACCCTATTCCAAAACTTAAAATATACACAAAATAAAGGACAGAAAAACCAAGGTCCACCCCACTATGAACATATATGGAAGCCCTCCAGAATTCGTTCTCGAGGGCAAACTGGGGCTCAGATCTGGGGAACCTCCATGACAAGTAAATGTCACACATTTTCAGTATTCTGAAGACACATTCATAGAAACCTACCTTTACTTCCCTCTAGCTATCTAGGAATTTTCCTAAATATATATTTGGGCCTGAAGGTCACCTGGCTTCTAAGCAGGCCCAGGGGACAAGTTTCAAGAGGAAGATGGCTGGCTAGTGCCACAAGACAGCTAGAAGCACTTCGCTGTTCATCACAGCCTTGAGATCTCATTTCATACGGAGCTCCCGGATATACGATGGAGTCTTGGGACCTGGAGGGCCAGCCCCAGGAGGGTCCCTGTGATAGACCAGGTTGGCTAGTGGTACCCTCGAGGCCTTGCCGAGTCTATAGCTTTTACAAGGCACAGCCAAGCTGGTCCTGGTAGATGTCTGTCCAGGGGAGTCCTGAGCACACACTTTGCCTGGAATCTGATCCATAGGAGAAGCGGAGAAGCACATATCAGGAAGTCTGTGACTCAACATGAGCACCTCAAGGCCAATTCTGCTCCTCCTCCTGATGCTGAATTCTGAAGCCACCGAACAGAAAGGGACTTCCTAGGACTGGAGACCCAGGTCAGTGCTTGCTTAGCAAGTGCAAGGCTCTGGGTTCCCAGCACTGGGCAAAAATGAAGACTCCAAAAGGAAGGGGTCAAGCTGAGCCAAGAGCACAGATGTTGGTTTCTTTACTCTGATGGCCCCATCTTGTGAACTTCTGCCCAGCTTCAAGGTAGTTAGTCTGCACAGCACTGGAGCCAGCAGGGTGGGACAGGCGCAGCTCCCTCTTGCTTATACTGCAAGGGGGCAAGGGTGGCACTGGGAAACTCCCTAGCTGTGACACCACAAAGAGGTTGTTTGCTCAAAGTAATTTCTCTTTGCTGCATGTGGCACGGCCCATACATGTGGTTACCAGCCCTAGCAGCGATCAGCCTCTCTCCAGCTTCAGCAGAGGGGGAGGGGCCTTATTAGCTCAGCCCTTGATCCCCAAAGCTCTTGGTCTGAACCAATTTCTTTTTTTCTTTAAATTTATTTATTATGTATATAGTGTTCTGGGCACCAGATCTCATTATAGATGGGTGTGAGTCATCATGTGGTTGCTGGGAATTGAACTCAGGACCTCCGGAACAGCAGTCGGTTCTCTTAATCACTGAGCCATCTCTCCAGCTCCTGAACCAATTTCCAAAGGATGAACTACGTCACTTGTCCTAGGATCACAGGAGCTACATATGCCAAGGTGTAGTAACAAACTTCAAGCCTTTAATCATAGCAACCAGAAGACAGAGGTAGGTGGACCTTTGTGAATTCCAGGCCAGCCTGGGCTACACAGTGAGAGAGACCTATAAAAAAAGATGTCATCAGGGAGAAATAAAGATACACGATGAAGAATTCATTGTCTGTTTATTCACAGTTAATCACTACCTACCAAATTGCTATCCGCAGAAGTTAAAGGAGTAAGTACATAGGTCTTTTTATTTAAACACTGATCTTTAAATATATACACACAAAACTTAGTTCAGCAAGGCTTCATGATATACACCAATTCCAAAATAAAACAATCAAATGGCCCAGGTGTAACTCCAGAGATTATTTTTATCATCAGCAGGGAAAGAAGCAGAACCGGGAGGGGCGGGAACACGCTCGATCCAGAAGGTCACCCCCCAGGGCTGAGTCCATCTCACAAAACAGAGTCCAGGGGAGACCCCACCCTGAAGAAGCCAGCAGTCCAAAGACACCACCAACTCCAAGAGAGAGACAAGGTGCCTTGTTACTGCTGTGGGAGGAGGCTGGGTGGAGAGGCAGGACAGGCACGTGACTAGAGGACCAAAGCTCACAGGAGACCGATAAGCTCAGCATGGGTCTTGGTCTTTCCTGCCTCACAGGGCTTCCTGGGATGGGGGTAGCATAAGAGGCGCAAACACAACCAACCCAGTCCTGCTGTCCACGCTCTCGGGCAGGTTGGAAAACACAATCAAGAGCAAGGACCTAGTTCTAAGAGCAAGAAAAATGAAAATTCGTTCTCATCTCCCACCCGAGTGTAGCCCGTGAGAGGAAGCAGGCAGTGTGGTGCCACCAGCTCCTCAGCCTTCTGTGCGACACTCCCTGGCTCCAGGCATAGAGAGGGCGACCACAACTCAGACTGCGAGCCAGGGAGCTGGTCTGCCAAGACCTCTGGCCCACCCAGATGGGGAAGCCCACTCTGCTTCTCCCGGCTCCCTTTCCTCTACTGTTTCCCTGCCCTGAGAGAGGGAAACATTTACACAGAAGACTAATTGGCTGAAAAGCTCTGGACTGTCTTTAACTTATTTTTTTTTTAAAAAGTGAAAACACCACTCATAAACACCCTTGAAATAAGGAAAAAGGCACTATGAAAAACAACATCTTAGCGGCACCTGAAGGGGAGACAGTGGAGGAGACACAGGTCTGCAGTGACTCAGGGGCCGCAGGTGGGCACCTGCCTCCTTCCCTACGAAGCCCAGCTTTGACGGAGTGCTCCAGGCCTGGGGCTGGAGGCAGACGCCCATCCAAGGGCCCAGGTGCCCCGGCTGCCCCTTGTGTGTGAAGAATACAGCTCTTTTAGTCCATCCATCTCCACAGACAGTTTGCATAGAGAAAATACCAGCCCACTTGGTTTCTTTTCTTTTATTATTGGCATCAGCTGGGACTATATGTGGCCTTAAACGTCATGCACTGAAGGACAGGAAAGAGGACGAGAAGGAGGACACAGGAGGGGAACAGGAGCAGCGGTGAGATTCTGTAATAAAAACTGTAATTCAATTCAATAGGTTAAGTTTTGGCATTATGAAATCAAACACCCCTTCCCACCCCCCGAAGTTTCAACCTAAGTGCGAGGGTCACCAGTAGGACCCAGCCAGGTGTTCTGCACTCCCTCACAGGCTGTGACAGGCAGCATGTGAGTGTAATTCTTGTGAATGGTCTCAACTTTTCACTTTCTTTAAATAATCTTTTGCTTCTTAGACGTTCCGGTTCACTGGGGTGACGTAATTGCGAGGAAACATGCCGGTCTGCCCGTGGCAGGCCCCCTTCCACCAATTGGGATCTGAGTTATCCATGACATGGATGAAGTCTCCTCTGCGAAAGCCCAGCTCGCCATCCTCCTGGGGGTCAAAGTCAAACAGTGCCTGGACATATGTTGGCTGCTGCAAAAGAGAAGAAGGGAAATGGTGTTCCTGATCTGCCTACTGTTCATACAGTGAGAGAGCATGTGCAAACCCACCCACTTCCCAAAGCAGCCTCCCAAAGCAGGCTGTACAAGACTAAGAGCCTTCACAGATCAAAGCAGTCCTGGCCAAAACTCCTGCTAGTAAGTAAGGGACAAGGGTGTGTAAACACCCCTCCCGCACAGGCTGCCTGGGCTGGAAGCACTTCTCTCCGGTGGCAAAACCACCTGATGCCAGCTGTAGATCCTCGGTGTGGAGGAAAGCAGCCTGGTGCACAGGGAGGTGCTGTGGTGGCCCCGCTAGGGCCTCCATGCTTGAGAAGATCCCCTCACCGGCTTACCTGTGGCACCTGCTCTATGTCCCGCAGGAATATCTGCTGGTTCCTGGACACGGATGTTGATCTGTGGTAATCTACCAGCTCATTCAAAGAATTGAACTTCACCACCCACAGGAAATACTTCCCAGCTCCATCGCGGAGCACCTTGAAGTGCTGGACATCATTTCCAAACCTGAAGATGGGAGAAGAGGCATGAAGCAGCCACAGGGCTCCGTGGGGCTCCCCTGAACCTGAAGGTGCCCAGGGAGTTGCTGTGGCTTTTCGGAGCTTGCGGGTACAATAGCTGCACAGCAACCTGGGTCTTCAGCTGGAGAGTGGGGACTGTCCCGGGGGCCTCCCCTAGATCTCTCCTGACTGCTGGTCACAGGAACAACCCCCACAGAGGGCAAGTCCACCCACTTGGCTCACTCTAAAGATGCCCGTGGATCTACTAACACAGCCCATTAATGAAGTTACAATTTTAATCTGCTTTAAATGTTAAAACAGCGATGTGACATTCAAACACAAGCCTAGGTCGGCTTTGGGCTGATTGGCTAAGCTGGTCTAGAACTCATGGTGATCCTCCTGACTCAGCTTCCCCAGGGATGGGATTACAGGTATGCCACCAAAGTCAAGCTTTCCACTGAGGAACTGTCATATGATTTTTCTTTTTCAGGGTAATGAGACCTAAACATGAAACAAACATCCCTATCACCGAGGAGCAAGGGTAACAAGCGTGACTGACTGACGCTGGCCAGCCCACAGGGTCTGCCCCGGTGACACCAGAACAGGACAGTCACTCAGCTAGGGCAGTGCTTCCTGTTCACTGCCTTCAAATTGTTCCAGGAGTCTCTCCTTCAGTTTAAGGCTTAAAGGTCAGGGGGTTGAGTTCTAAAGACAATCCAGAAGATGGCAGCACTGAGCTCCAAGCTAGGGAGAGCAGGACACTTCCAAACACCCAGGGCAAATCTGAAACCAGATACTGAATCCCAGACACACCCCTTTCCCCTATAGACACATATAATCTGATAAAGTTTAATTTTCATAGAGACAATTACAGCAATATGAAATCATAAAAGTTATTTAAAATCCAGGAGTTATTTCTGCAATTTCCAGCTGGTCTCTGGAAACTGAGATGGAGGAAAGCAAGACCAAAGCAGCCGGACGACTTCATTATGTTCTCCCGGAGAAGCGAACGCACTGGCGAAGCCTCAGGAGAGCTGCGGATCCAGGACCCAAGGGTCCTGTCTGGAAGGCACCTGGCCTCCAGAGAGTGAAGGGTCACTGACAGTCAGGGTCACTTCTACCACGGCTTTTTACCCAGACTCTTTTAAGATCCTGAAACCAGCACAGTATGGAGACTGGTGCCGTGTGAAGCCCTCAGTGAAGGTGTTTGCGTGAAAGGCAGGATTTCATGTTCTGTCCCTCTCTCACAGCCCTCTGTGTGCATGCTCCTGGGGCTGTGAACGCACATGTGTGAGCATGTGTGTGGAAACCAAAGTCGGTGCTGGCAGTCTCTCTCCACCTTCTCTCACTGATTAGGCCAGGTCAGCTGGCCACTGGGCTCCTGGCATCTCTCTCTCTTCCATGGACCCTAACTCAGGTCCTCATGTTTACATGGTAGGCGCTTTACCAACTGAGCCCCCCTCCCCCTTTCTTCTACTCCTCAAGTGATCACATATTAACTCAACAGTCCTGGCTGTCCTGGAACTCACTCTGTAAACCAGGCTGGCCTTGAACTCACACAGATCTGCCTGCCTCTGCCTCCCAGGTACTGGGATTAAAGATGTGTGCCGCCATAATCTGGCTAAATTTTGCTTAATTTTAAGATGACATCTTTACAGATGCATGTGTGTGCATGTGTGGGGTGGTCGTGGAGTCAGAAGAATTAGAGGAGTCAGAGTCGTAGGAATCAGCTCTCTCCTTCCACCATTTAGGTCCTGGGCTGGAGGCCGAGCACCTTTATTCACTGACCCATGTCACTGGCCAGAGTCTCATGTAGTTCAGGGTGACACTGAACTCATTCTGTAGCCAAGGATGACCTAGAACTTATGAATGTTGTGGAGTATTATTTAATAATGTGTTGCATTTGTTTAACTCTGTGAAGCGGTGTTAATTTGCCAGTCTAAAATACCTAATTGGCCTAATAAGGAGCTGAACAGCCAATAGCAAGACAGGAGAAAGGACAGGCGAAGCTGGCAGCAGAGAGGATAATTAGAAAGGGAAAATGATCAAGGAGCAGGAGGAGGAGGAGGAGGACACCAGGGGCCAGTCACCCACCTACACAGCCAGCCACGGGGTAAAAGCAAGATGTGCAGAAGTAAGAAAAGGAAAGCCCAGGACAGAAGGTAAACGGGATAATTTAAGAAAAGCTACCTAGCAACAAGCCAGACTAAGGCTGGGCGTTCACAAGAAACAGGAAGTCTCCTTGTGTGATTTCTTTGGGAGCTGGGTGGTGTGGGCCCCCCAAAAGAGCAAAGAGCAGTGTGTGTGTGGGGGGGGACACAAATCAAAACCAAAAAAATCAAAACACCCAACTACACATGATTCTCCTGCCTCCACCTCCTGCGTGCTGGGATTACAGCAGCTGTAGGCAGTGCTCGCCCTAGGAAGGAGCCCAGACCTCACCCGTGCCAGGCAAGCATCTCTGCTCTCCTAGGCTCCATCCCTACAAGATTCCCTTTGATGGGAGGGAACAGCTTGGCCTTGCTGGTGTCTTCAGCTGGAGCATGTACGGAGCTAGTCTGGTTACTGCTACTTGGGGCAGCAGAGACCAAGGGAAGCAGATGACACACAAGCCACTGAGAAGCATAAAAACGATAATTCTGCAAACTCAGCCCAAGATGCTGTTAGATCCGTCCTCACATGCATGCAATCAAGAACTTCAAAGTCCTGCTTACATGAGGAAACTAGTCTCACACTCAGTTTGAAAAAAAAAAACAACCCCAAAACAAACAAACAAAAAAACCCCAAAATAAAATCAAAAACAAAACCACTGTAAGCCAGGTGTGGTGGCGCACACCTTTAATTCCAGCACTCAGGAGGCAACAGGTGGATCCCTGACTTTGAGACTAGCCTAGACTACAGATAAAAAGTTTCAGAACAGTCAGGACTACACAGAGAAACCCTGTTTTGGAAAAAAAAATTAGAAAGAAAAGAAAAGTACAGCAAACACATTCCAAAGCGTCAGCTCTCACCCGGCAGTTCTCACGTCTCCACTCAGACAGAGCACAACTTTGTTCTGGAGCCTGGAACCGAAGGCCTGTCCTTCCTCTACAGGAGGCGAAGGTGGGGAGGACGGGAAGTCCAAGGCTGGTCTAGTCATTTATTCCCTCACTCTTCATTGCAGAGCTAGTGATGGAACTCAGACCCTGCATGGGCTACACCTTAGCTCCCAGTGTGGGCAACTCAGTGGGACTCTGGTCAGTGTTTAAAGGACAACGGCAGGACTGGTGTGGGGGGTGTTCAGTGAGTAGAGGAGCTTGTACACAGACATGACAATTTGGGTTTAAACCTCAGATCCCAAGGCAGCAGAGAAAACTGACTCCTGCGGAAGTCTGTCTTATCACTCCTCAACCCGGCGCTGGGGGTAGAGGCACTGGGTTCTCTAACTCCTCTTTATGGACAAAGAATGAAACAAGGTGATGTTCATGCCCCTCATCCCAGGAGCCTGAGACAGGCCAGTCTCTGCTACACAGCAAGTTCCAGGAGAGCCTGAGGTGCAGAGTTAGTCTGTGCTGAAAGAGAAATGACTGAAAAGCCCTGAGGTGGGCTTCTGCAGTACTGCATTAGCCAGAAAAGGACACCGACTGGTTCCAAACACCATGGAAAGCCATTCTTTTTAGACAGGATCTCACTATATAACTCTGGCTGGTCTGGAACTCATAGAGAGTTCTTTGCCTCCCAAGTGCTAGGATAAAGGCACATGACACCGTGCCCAATTCCTCTTTGGATTTATGAGATAGCACCCCACCTGGCTCATGGAAACCTTTTCAAGTAAGGTGAAAAGCCTCAGATAGTGCCTGGTCTGGGGAAGCAGCGGGAGCTGAGATGGCATGCGTTTTGTTAGGCTGGCAGCAATTGCACAGAAGACAGGAGGGACCAGGGACCAGGAAACTGGCTGTGCCTGCTGCAGTTCCCGCAGGTTCAGGCCACTGGGAAACAGGTTCTAGAGCAAAACACTAGGATTTCCATGGGAAGATGTTAGCATCTTCAGTCAATGGCGGCAGCTTCTGTGGGCGACTCCAGCAGGAAATACTTACTTGACAGACAGGGAGAAGTCCCCAGGGGCACTCTCGCTCTCTCGGATCAGGAAGGCCCCATCGTGCCTCTGTTTGCTAAGCATTTCTTCTGCCTTGGCTCTGGGGATTTTGCCAAAAAACCACCTAGGAAAGGAAAGCAAGCCGGTCAACATCAGCTTCTCCACAAGGCAATGGGCTGTTCAGCCTCACATGCAAATAATAGCGCTCTCCTTGTCGGAGGAGGCTGCTCTTTGCCTGCTGGTCTCCTGCCCAGGGCTCACTGGGCCTGCTCTGGAGCAGTGCCTTCCTGAGAGATGCGCTTTCACGTAGCTTCACCCACTCGGAACACCGACCATTCTTCAGACTACCAGGAAACCATTCCAAACACGCCACCTGAAAACCGATTTCTGAAGCCAAAGCCCCAGCCCCTCACTGACTTTTCAGAAAAGCACCCAAGAAAGCCCTGCCACATGGGACGCAGGACAGGGAGACACAGGCCCTGGGAAGGCCGAGGTGGTGGAGGCGAGGAGGCCTCTGCTGAAGCACAGAGGGAGGCTTGCTTGGTGAGAAAGCAGACTGCCGGTAATGGAGGCCAGCACTCCTCTCCAGCCTCTCAGGACGCGCTCAGGGTGGAGGAGGATGGGGTGGAGGACACTTTCCCAAAATTTATAAGGCCTTGAGTTTGATTCTCAGCACCACCTAAGAGCCCAAACAAAAACTAAATCATAGTATCAGGAACTTCAGAGCTAGACAGTGGTGGTGCACCCCTTAAATCCCAGCACTCAGGAGGCAGAGGCAGGCAGTTTCTTTTTTCTTTTTCTTTTTTGGTTTTTGGTTTTCAAGAGAGGGTTTCTCTGTGTAAAAATCCTAGCTATTTTAGAACTCACTCTGTAGACCAGGCTGGTGGATTTCTCTGAGTTCAAGGCCAGCCTGGTCTACAGAGCAAGTTCCAGGACAGTTAAGGCTATTACACATATAACCCCCCCTTGAAAAACAAACAAACAAAACCAAAACCAAACCACCCAAAAACCAAACCAACCAATCAACCAACCAACCAAAAGCAACAACAACAACAACAACAAGCAAAGCAAGTTAGAAAAATAAACGAGAAGAAGAGGCACCTTTAAAGGGCTCGAGGCCATGGCCATGACTGCCTGGCTATTTCTAACAAAAACCATCAGCAATTAGGGTAGAGGACTGTGAAGATGATCCTCAGTATTTCACTATGTTTCAGAAGGAAGGCTGGGGCCGGGTGGCTGTACCAGTCATTATTTACACCAGCGAAGACCGACCTTACCTCCTATGGTAACTGGAACTCTCTAGTCTGCAAATGAAAGCCACACCACCACCAGATCTAAGTGTCATTGTTTTCTTCTGTGCAGTGGTTGAGTCCACTTGGGATTCTTAGCTGTGCCACACCTGGTTTTATGTGGTGCTGGAGACTCAACCTCGGGCCTCACGCACGCTTCACAAGACCTTGGCAACTAAACTACGTAAACCTAACCCACCTTCCTTCCTTCCTTCCTTCCTTCCTTCCTTCCTTCCTTCCTTCCTCCCTCCCTCCCTCCCTCCCTCCCTCCCTCCCTCCCTCCCTCCCTCCCTCCCTTCTTTCTTTCTTTCTTTCTTTGAGACAGGGTTTCTCTATAGCTTTGGAGCTTGTTCTGGAACTCACTCTGTAGATCAGGTTGACCTCAAACTCACAGATATCTCCCTGCCTCTGCCTCCCAAGTGACAGGATTAAAGGCGTGCGCCATCAACTGCCCAGAAAACCTAACTTTCAAGATCACCCTTTAAATTTTTTATTTTGCACTAGAGAAACAGCTCAGTAGTTAAGAGCACTGGTTCGGTTTCCAGCACCATTATCACAGCTTACACCCACCTGTAACTCCAGTTTCAGGGACACACGCATAGGCAAACAATCATACATATAAAATAAAGCAAAGTTACAAAAATGACTTGTTCTTAATGTCACAAAAAGCTAACTTTTAAAACCATCTTTTAATTTTAAAATTATTGTATACACGTGGAGGTCAGAAGACAACCTTGTGGGGTCAGTTCAGTTATGTCCTTATCTTTTTGTGGGTTCCAGGGCTCAGATATGGCCATCTGGTTTTCGTGGCAAGTGTTCTACCTGCTAAGCCATCTTGCTGTTCTGAGACAGGGTCTCACACGTTGGCCCAGACTTTCCTGGAGTCTGAACTCTCCCACATCCATGCAGCTCTCCAAGGGGTGGAGCTGGTGGGATTTTAAGTGGAAGCCACAAGGCTGAAGTTTGTCTTGTCTGGTCCACACAGCCTCCAAGTACTGAGGATTAGAGGCATTCGCCATAGGCAAGAGTCATGGCTATTCCCCACCCCCACTGTGCCTTCACAGAGTTTCTCTGTGCAGTCTTGGCTGTTCTAGAACTCACTTTATAGACCAGGCTGGCCTCGAACTCACAGAGATCCGCCTGCCTCTGCCTCCTGAGTGCTGGGATTAACATCGTGTGCCACCATGCCTGGCTATGGCTATCTTATTACTGCCAGATATTTTCAAAACATTCTTCCAGACTAAAACTGAAATTCAGAGAGTAGACACAAAGCTGCTAGGAAGGGCACCCCCAGACACTGCCTGCATGAATTTAAGTGCACCCAAATCAATTTCATGTCTTTTTTAAAAATTTATTTATTTATTAAAAATTTCCACCTCCTCCCCACCTCCCTTCTCCCTCCCTCTCTAGTCCTAAGAGAAGTCAGGGTTCCCTGCCCTGTGGGAAGTCCAAGGTCCTCCCCCCTCCATCCAGGTCTATAAAGGTGAGCATCCAAACAAACCAAGCTCCCAAAGTCAGTCCATGCAGTAGAATCAAAACCCAGTGCCACTGTCCTTGGCTTCTCAGTCAGCCCTCATTGTCAGCCACATTCAGAGGGTTCAGTTTGATCACATGCTCCATCACTCCCAGTCCAGCTGGCCTTGGTGAGCTCCCATTAGATCAGTCCCACCGTCGCAGTTAAGTGGACGCACCCCTCGCGGTCCTGACTTCCTTGCTCATGTTCTCCCTCCTTCTGCTCAGTTTCATGTCTTTCTCATTTTGCATGCTCTGATGTCAGGCTGTGGGGACACACCCCTCCCCCTTCAACAAATGCTGAAGAGTGAGCCCTTCATGCCTGGGAAACAGGCTACACAAGGGGAATTCCCTAGAACAGACCAGAGACACCTCAACAGAGACGGAGGCTCTAAGGAGGCAGCCTCCTTCTGTGGTCTCTGGTACCGCTAAGGGCCGGCTGCACTCATGCAGCAGCTTTGAACATGGCCGGGGAGGATGCACAGTGACTGTCCTCGACTCCATACTTACTGGAAGGAGCGAAATGTTCTCCATAGCTACTCTCCCTCTTCCTGCACCCTAAAATATTGCCATGAAGCACAAACTTCTAAAAAAAATTAATTCTCGCTGGGCAGTGGTGGTGTACGCCTTTAATCAGCACTAGGGAAGCAGAGGCAGGAGAATCTCTTTGAGTTTGAGGCCAGCCTGGTCTACGGAGTGAGTTCCAGGACAGGTTTTAAAGCTACAGAGAAATCCTGCCTTGAAAAACAAAAACAAACAAAAAATCCACACAATTTTATTTAATTCAAAAGAATTAGTTCTGGGCATAATGGCACATGCCTGTAATTTTAGCATGAGAGGTAGAGTCATGAGGCTCAGATTTCAAAGCCAGCAGTAGCCACTTATGAGATTTTGAGGCCAGCCTAGGCTACAAGAGATCGAGTCTGTCTCAGAATAACAAAACAAAAAACTGTAGTGAACTCAAAGCTGCAAGTCCCCTTATTTGCTATTCTTTGTAGGTAGGGTCTTGTAGACTAGCTGGTTTCCAACTTCTGATTCTCCTGCCTCAAGCACACTTGGGTTAAAACCTGTGTAGCAGGCCCAACTCTCTAACTGGATTTTTTGTTTGCTTTGTTTTTGTACACAGGTTTTCTCTGTGTAGTCCTCGAACTCAGACATCCATCTGGCTGCCTCTGCCTCCCAAGTGTTGGGATTAAACGGGTGCGCTGCCACCATCACCCCGCTTCTAATTGGAATTTTTTTTCCAAGATAGGCTTTCTCTGTAGCTTTGGAGCCTGTCCTGGAACTAGCTCTTGTAGACCAGGCTGGCCCCGAACTCACAGAGAACCACTTGCCTCTGCCTCCTGAGTGCTGGGATTAAAGGTTTGTGCCACCACCACCTGGCTCAAATTTTTACAAAATAAATGCATCAAGAAATAAGATGTCGGGTTGAGCGCGGCGATGCACAGCTGCAATCCTTGCTGCAGGACTGGGAAGGAAGAGGGAGGAGGAATACCGTAACTTCAAGGCTGGTCTGCGTCTCACACTAAAACCCTGTTTCAAAAACTAAAACAGAAGGAACCATTAGTTTGAAAACTATTTCACTGATCAAAATTTTCTTGTATATCTGCTCCTGGCTCAAATATAGAGACGGGGTCTCGAGACGTCACCCAGCAGGAGCAAAAGCACACAGCATCCAGTCATAGATACTGTACTTTCCCAGGCCATTTACAGACCCAAGAAGCTTCTTTCAAAGTTTTACCACTTGCAGTGCTGAATGCAGAAGCCAGGCCCCTGTGCATGCTGGGCCAGTCCCCTCTACCACTGAGCTACCCTGAAACTGACCAGTTTCTTTCAATGGTAATACTTATGTATAACTGCATGCCTACAGACAAATGTTCTGCCGATCTTTAAAAAGACTGGTCTGTACTACCCTAGAAATAGCAAGCAAGGAAGCCAAGGGGGAGGAGAGATGTATTTTCCAGTGTATTATTTATAGCACGCAATAGTCCCCGCCCACACGCACTTACTATGGAGAGAGTGTGTGGATCTGCTGGGCACACAACCTGCCCTGTTGGCCTCCATGTGGACCCAAATGCATCATTAGGTGGCTGATATTCTATCATATAACTGTCCTCTTCCTCTCCAAACAGAGGCGGCAGGGGAAAGGGGAGCCTGGCGCATTGCACTGTGGGGGCCACACTAAGCCACGGGCACAGTCGGCCACTCGACAGCCTGTAAAGTCTTAGAAGCACTTCGCACCAGCAGCCACCCCCAGCACTATCGCATATCGCAGACTTGCAGAGAGGCTCTGGAATGTTTCATTCCTTCTGCAGAGTTCAGAGTGGAGGGGCTGACTTTCCTTCAGCCAGCTTACAAGTAACCCAGCAGATCACATTGATGCTGTCTAGTTAGGGAGTTAAACTGAGCACTAAAGATTTGATCCGAGGGCTCCAGCCATGCTAGCTAAGTGCTCTACCACTGAGCTAATACCCCTTGGCCCTTCATTTTGCTAAATTACCCAGGCAGGTCCTGAACTCCTAATGCTTCTGCCCCATCCTCAAGAGACTGTAGGTGTGTATGCCTACCACTCCAGATTCTTACGTGAAGGGGAAAGGGCGAAGCACGAATGGCTCTCCTGTCAGCGGCAGCTGACTACACTTCCTGAGGAGGGGGCTCTATCTGTACTTAATAATCTTATTCAAAGGCTGTGTTACCGGAACAGTCTGAAGGCTGTTGACCACAGCACCGTACTCAGGATGATTTTGTTCCTGATCCAGCAGAGCAGTCAGGAAACCACGGCTCTCAGGCTAAATGTGCTCATTTTTTTTTTTTTTTACTGATCCACAACTCAACTGTTCAATTTGAGGTTATCTTGCTATGAGCCCAGGCTGGCCTTTTCCTTTCTTTAATTTTTTAACTTGTTCGTGTGTGTATCCTCACACACAGGTTCTCTACGCTGTGACGCACTAGTCGATGGCAGAGGACAGCTTCTGAGAGTCAGCTCTCTCCTCAGGCTGTCATCAGGCCTGTGGGCTCCCAGGTGGCTCTGGAATGCTGGGAGACACAAGCACTCACCGCCACACTGCCCTCCTCCCTCCACCCTAGAGCACTCGACTATGACACCACATGCCTTTATTGTTTTTATTTATTTTTAAAAATTACTATTTTTCTGGTGCTGGGGTGGAATTCAGGACTCTGTGTAAAGTGAGCCTGACCCCAATGGGTCATCACAACACAGACTTTAGGGAACCTGGGCATAGTCCAGTCATAAATGCTTGCCGACTACTCAATTCCCAGAATGGAAGAAAAGGGGAGGGGGAATGAAAAGAAAGAAGGCAAGGAAAAGAACGGGTGTGCATGTGTATGTGCGTGTGGGTAGAGATGGCTAGGTGCTTAAAAACACAACTCTCTTTTAGAGGACCTGGGTTCAGTTCCTAGCACTCACATTGTGGTTCACAACCACCCATAACTCCAGCTCCAGAAGATCAATGCCTCGTTCTGATGCCTGTGGGCTCAAGCACATACATACACTCAGACAGACACAGAGACACACACAATTTATTTATTTTTAAAGGAAAGCAGGACAGGTGTGTGCCAGCACACACCTGCAACACAAACACTTGGAAGCCAAGGGCAGACTGATCAGAGTCAGTTTGGTCAACAAAGGGAGCTCCAGGCCAGTCAGAGCCATGTGGTAAGGAGGCCTTGACTCAGAAAGAAAGACTAAAATATAAAACTCTCACTGTCAGCCCTTTACAAAGTGTGTACTGGTCTTCTGTTTTTTCTCTTTTTTATTTAAGAACTTTTATTTTGCATGCATAGGTGTTTTGCCTGCATGTATGTGGGCCTAGTACCTGCTGACTTCAGAGGCCAAAAGAGCTTGAGTTTGGCTGTGAACCATGATGTTGGTGCTGGGAATCAAACCCAGATTCTAAAGAAGAGCCGCTGGTGGTTTTAACCACTTAGCCTTCTCTCCAGCCCTTCTGTTGTTGTTGTTTTTTTTTTTTTTCTCATATACGCCTTTTCTATCTTCTTTTCTTCTCTTTTTTTAAAAAAAGACAGGGCCTCACTATGTGGCCCTGACTAACCTGGACCTTAACACTGTGGGCCTGCTCTGAGCGCCCAGGGATCTTCCTGCCCTCTGCCTAAAGTGCTGGGACTAAAGCTGTGCACTGCCACGCCCAGCACTAACACTCCTTGAACGAGGGTTTGCTTTGAGCAGAGATGAAGGAAACAGAAGTGTGGAGACTTGGCTTACATGGGCGAGACTCAGAGGCTGCGTGATCTGACTCACGGGGTCTTCCCCACTGCTTGGTGCTTCTCCACTATGTGCCCACTCGTGACTCTATGAAAAGCCCACACAACTTCCTGAAGCAAAAACCAAGACTAAAAGGCTTTAAGAAATGGCCTGGCATGGTGGTGCACCTTTAATCCTAGCACTTGGGAGGCAGAGGCAGGTGGAGTTCTGTGAGTCTGAGGCCAGCCTGATATACACAGAGAAATCCTGTCTCAAAAAACCAAACCAAACCAAAACCAAAAGCAAGGTACAAGTGACAGTGGAATATAAAAGCAGAAACCCAGCCTAATTTTCCAAGGAACCTAAAATCTTTTGGGTAGAAACCAAACTTATATACTTGCCTAAGAAACAAAAGCAAAAAAATATACAACTAAGACCTTTCTTCACCTTGTAATCGCCCCATGGAATATCTAAACAACATTAGGAGGTGCCTGGCTGTCCTTGCAGTAAAAGTAGTTTCCTTGAAGCGTTCCTATTTTTCCTGGTAGCAACAACGTCCTCCATGAATCACCTGCAGGCAATCAAACTCTGCTTCTCCCGGCTAATGTTGCCTGGACACCGAGCTTCCCCAGAACAGTATGGGATTTTATCAGGGGCCTGGTTAACTGCAGCCTATACCTTCTCATTACCTTGTAGCAGGGCCACATGACAGCTATGTAAAACTCAATGGCCGAGGCATGAACTAATCTGACAGCTTTGTGGGGAGGCAATTCAGAATAATAAGGAAAAAAAAAATCACCTTTAGGGATGAGACTCAGGATTTGGTCCATTGTGGCATTTGGCCCAGTTACTATCAGTCGCCAGCAAGGACCACCTGTGTGGGGACAAGCTGGCACATGGCTCTACGCTTCCTTCCTTCCCCTTCCTTGCACCGTGCAGCCTTTCCGACAAGCGCTACATTCAGAAGTTGCTGGCACTGGAGCAGAAACACCAGGAGCTTTCATTATAAAAAGAATGAGTCGGGCGACCCTTCTGCTCCGTGACACCGGTACGAGGTGTCTCCAGCATCTGCGCACATCTGAAGCAACACAATGTTATTCTCTGACTTAAGAGGAGTGCAAATGAGTGCTCAGACCGGCAGGGGAGGGGCTTCGGAGAAAACGCAGAATGCTCATTGTAGAGGACGGAAGGAGTGGGGGACATCAGGGCTCAATGGTCCTGTAGCCTAGAGGAGAACCTAGCTCCTACCGTCCAAAAACGGAAATTTTGGATGGAAAAGTAACACTTTGGGAACAGCCAAATGCTGAGAGAATGAAGACACTTCCATGGGTCATCAATCGCACTATCACAGAACCGCGGTAAGAACTCTAGAACTCTGTGCAAAATCCAAAGCACACGAAATTACAAAATGCACTGCCCCTAAGGTCTCAATGAGAAAGAATTAGGAACTTATTCTTTTTTTTTTTTTTTAAGAAGAAGAAGGAAGAAGGAAGGAAGGAAGAAGAAGAAGAAAGTTTGCCTCTCAGAGATTCCAGACACCAGCTTTACCCGTCACTACACGCCAGTGTTAATAGGAAAACTCACAGAGCTCAACCGTCTTTTCTTTTTGGTTGGTTTCCTAAGATAGGGTCTTGGTAGGTACAGGCTGGCTCTGAAATTCCCACGTAACCCAGTCTGACTCTGAAATCTGTGTAGCTCAGGCTGACCTTGGGTTTACAAGTTTCTTGCTTTAGCCTTCCAAGTGCTGGAATCACAGACATGTACTACATGCCTGGCTAATGGTCTTTATTTTCTTTGTATTTTTAGATTTTGAAATATTGTCTCACCATGCATCTCTGCTTGGTCATGAACTGGCTGTGACCCACCTACCTGTCTTTCAAACGCTGGGATCCTAGGTATGCACCATGACACCTGACTGTGGACTCCATTTTTAACTTAACAACATTATCTGGTAGCCTGACATGGTGGTGCATGCTTGTCACCCCAGAACTTTGGATGGCTGAGGAAGGATATACACATGGTAAGACTGCACAAACCAAACCAACCCAGGGACTATGGCACATACCTGTTAAGTTCAGAACTAGGAATCAGAGGCAGGTGGGTCTCTGTGAGGTCAGCCTGGTTACAGAGCATCCGAGGCTACATTGAGACCCTGCCCCACCCCCAATATGCCAAATCAGAATCAGTACTTGGGAAAGCGGGTGAAACCCCTGCTAGGTGAACCATGGAGCCCAACTTACGGATGTGGTTTCATTTCTATGTAGTTCTTGGGGATGAAGCCGTCCTTCCCATTGAGCTCTGCCTTATACCAGTTCTGATCGCACTCTTCGTTCAAAACCTGAGAAATAAAGAAGGGGAAAAGTCAGCCATTTCCCCTTTATAAGGGCAGCCACAGACAGTCATGTCTCCCAAGCTTGCAGGAGGCTTACTTGGGTTTCAGAATTCTTTTAACTTCCACAGCCAGCATTATATGTTAAACTATAAAGGTCAGAGAAAAAGAAACTCTGGGCAGTGAAAGTTCAGGCTTCTTTTTCAACATCTAGAATTAAACCCTCAGTGGGAAGGCAGAAGGAATGGCGGCATAATAGATCCATGTTTTCTTAAGGAGGGTTCTCTAGGAGACAGAGACACTGGCGTCAGTGAGCACAGGGGCCCGGCCTGACAGACTGAACAAGGCTGCAGTGTGGAAGAAAAAAGTAAGCTGTGGAGAAATTGTGTTTTCTGCAAGTCAAACTCCCAAGGCAGTTCCCAGCAGCCCCTCTACGAGTCCCTCGACGACCAAGCAGCTCACTGGTGCAGCCAGGGGTCACTGTATAGGAAACCACTCTAACGACTGGGCGGGAAAACCCTACAATGCTGTGTTCAGGTCAGGCAATCTAGGAAGCAGACCAACCAACACAATCTCGAGTCTTCAGGTCCAAGACTCAAAGCAAATTCTAGACTTTTAACCAAAGGCAGAGGGCAGTGGGCATAAATAATGAAAACAGTTTTCTCTAGCCTAGGCTATGCTGGAACCTTGGTGGCTGGGGATGACCTGGAATTTCTGATCCTGCTGCCTCCTCCTCCCAAGTGCTAGGATCACAGGCACGTTTGTGGGTTGTTTGGTTGGTTTTGAGATTGGGTCTCACCTTGTAGATCAGACTGATTAGAACTCACTATGTAACAAGCTCAGACTTGCCAGAACTCCCAATCCTCCACCTTCCCAATTCTAGGATTACAGGTGTGTACCGCTGTGCCTGGTTTAAGGTTGGTATTAATAATGAAAATGCAGAAGACACGTGGTGGCCTCCACCTCGAATGTCAGCAATCAGAGCAGAAGTAGGAGGCTTGCGGAAAGCTTTGAGGTCTACATGGGTACACAGTAGGACCGTCTCCAAAAGACAGAACGGAGGAAGAGAAAGTACACAAGTGAGCTCAACCTCATAACCGGGCAAAGGAAATGCTGACTGAAACGGTGGTGGTCAGCTGACATTGGATAATTTTTTTTAAACAAAGTAACTTTGAGAGGCTGAACATCAGTCACATTAGAAATCAGAAAACTCTGACATGGCTGAAATTTGCATGTTGACATTTTAAAATGACATAACACAACAAAAGGGGCAACAACCTGTCAGCTGCAGAGATCATACACATCTCAGCAAAGGTCAAGCCAAAGGGCACCATCATGCTGTCGCCTGTCTGTCATGCTGGCCGGCCTCTAGCTACATGTGACAGTCACCGTCTTTAGGTGGATGTATATAAATATCAATGAGGGTCAGGTGTGGTGGCACATACATTTAGTTCCAGCACTCAGGAGGCAGAGGCAGGCAGATCACTATGAGTTTGAGACCAGCCTGGTTTATATAGAGTTCCAGGCCAGTCAGGGCTACACAGTGACACTGTCCCAAAACAACAAACAAAAGCCAACAGGGCCAATTCTACAAAAGCTGATAAAGTAAGAGTAAGCACTCAACTCAACGAGACCACCTCAAATTCCCAAGAGGCTCATATACCCAGAGTGCATGAAGGATGGATTTCTATTTGTTTTGTTTTTATGAGATAGGGGTTTATAGCTGGCCTTGGACTGTGAACCTCAGGCTGGTCTAAGACTAAGGGCAATCTTCTTGTTTCAGTCTCCTGTATGCTAGAATTAGAGGCATAAAGTACTACACTAAATTTAAAACTTGCTTTTCTTTTATTGTTTTTTCCCCTAAAACAAACATCTGTGGGCTGGCAGGATGACCCAATGGGTGACTGATTACCATGCAAGCCTGACGAGTTGGAGCTCCAGAACCCAAGGCAGAAAGAGAGAACCAAACACCTTTAATCCCAGCACTCGGGAGGCAGAGTTGGGCAGATCTACAAGCGAGTTCCAGGACAGCCAAGTCTGTCTCAAAAACAAAACAAACAAAGCAAGGAACGGGGGTTGGGGGCTGGAGAAATGGCTAAGAGGTTAAGAGCACTGCCTGCTCTTCCAGAGGTCCTGAGTTCAATTCCCAGCAACCACATGGTGGCTCACAACCATCTATAATGAGATCTGGTGCCCTCTTCTGGCCTGCAGGCATGGTGGTTGAACACTGTGTACATAATAAATAAATATTTTTAAAAAATAAAACAATAAATAAATAAAAAGGAACGGGGGTTGGACGGCCGGCGCAGAGCACTTGCTTCTCTTTGCATAGAACCCAGGTTTGATTCCCAGCATCCACGCTGGGCAGATCACATACGGGGGCAACTCCAGCTCCAGGGGATCTCATGTCCTTTTCTGGCCTCCAAGAGCATTTGCATATGTGCAGAACATGCACATACACGCAGGCACACACAGAGTCTTTGAGAAATCATTCACACTTTATTAAAGATCCAGACGAATCACTATGTAGGACACACATAATTTAAAAGTCTTCATTAGCAAACACTGACCCGTGCATGGCCAGCAAAGGCATTCATTCTGTTGCTCACACAAGCACACCAAGGGCAGGAGACTGGGAATAAGAGGTAGTGCCCATCTTTGAAGCACAGAGCTCTCACCAGCCTACTAAGACAGGCTCTGCTTTTTGTAAGTTGCTTTAGGCCAGTACTCTTATCAACCAAAAAATAAGAGCTTCAAGAAAAATGTGGTCTCAAAAGTGTCTTGTGAAAAACGACCCTCTGGTGATGACAAAGCAGTCGGCATGCTTGGGCAAAAGCTGCTGGGTGCACCACACGTTCTGGATTCGTGCAAAGCAGATGAGCTAGGCTGACAAGACTCTGGCTGTGACCTATTTATGCAACAGAAGAGAGTAAGAGACTCATTTAACAATGGCCAATTAGACGGCACCCAGCAGCCCTGTAGAAAACAAATATCATTACATGCCAAGGAGTGCCAAAAGCTACAAGTTCTCACTGCCATCTTTCCCAAGACAGAGACCAGTACCCCTAAGTATTGCTCTACTATGCATGAGATAAAGGGAATCCCATGTGTGAAGACCGTTTATAGCTATGGTTTTCTGCAGTACCAAACAACACCTAAAGGTGTTATTACAGCTTTGTCTCCAGATGGCAGGGAAATATGATGCTTGGCACACAATGGCTACAATTTCGGTTATCTGGGAATGCCAAACAACCATGGTGCTACTCTGTGTCTGTGCTCTAGAATTTAAGGACAGGCTGGTCATGCTGGGGGCAAGCTCAGGAGTGTCACATGAATGTCACCCGCAGGACGGAGGTCAGGGCTTCCTGCTCTGCACATACAACAGCTTTCACATGGAAGCCCGGCACCAGAATAACGTAACTCAAAAATTAACGTTTTTGGGCTAGAGAGATGACTCAATGCTGGCTGTTCCAGAGGACCCGTGTTCAATTCCTAGCACCCACATGGATGCTCACAACCACTTGTAATTCCAGTTCTAGGGATCCAGTGTCCTCTTCTGAAGTCTGCTGTCACCAGGGATGAATGGGATGCACAGACATACATGCAATCAAAACAATCATCAACGACGAGAGCAAGAGCTCTATGTGCATATATGTGCACTTAAGGGGAGGTGGCATTAGAGGCCAGAAGGCGTTGGATCCTCTGGAGCTGAAATTACAGGCAGTTGTGAGCTGCCCAATGTGGGTGCTGTGAATCAAAGTCAGGTCCTCTGAAAGAGCAATACACACATGCTCTTATCTGCTGAGCTATCTCTCTAGCCCACCAAACTAACTCTTGTTTTTGGAGACAGGGTCTCTCTACATAGCCCTGGTTGCCTGGAACTCATTATATAGACTAGGTTGGCCTTGAAAAAGGCATGTATCACCATGCCCAGCTCCAAATTAATTTTGTTTTTCTTTTTTGAACTAGTTCTGTACAGCAGGCTGGCCTCGAACTCAACAGAGATCCTCCTGTCCTCTATCTCCTGAGTGCTGGGATTAATGGCATGTGCCGCTACTGCCTGTCCCCTAAATTAACTTTTCTAAAAGTTTGAACAAACCAGCAAAGACTACAAAAGTGAATATGAGTTTAGAGTAGAGGGTCACCCAGGGCACCTGGAGAGCCTGTTTCTAGCTGACAGCCCTCATAGGAGTTCAGGGATTGTTCTGAGTCTAGAATGAGGAAGCTGCTTCTCTGGCCCGCTTCCTGCTGAAGGCACTTAGAGATTGCTCATCTGTCACCTCCTCTCAACAGGTGACCTAACCAACCCACATTCAGCCCCACTTTGAATATTCCAAGGAATCTCTCCAGCCATCACCCACAGCTGCATTTCTGTCTGGCCGTTCTACTCTGAGCTATGACTCAGGAGCTATACAACCCCCATCCCTCCACACACACAAGCACTTTGGTTCAACGGAAACCAACTGATCAAGAGATGAGACAGTAAAAGGAAGAAGAGCCAGTTTCAGTGAAGGGCTCTTCCCGCACCCCGCAGAGACTCTGAGACTGTCAGCCCGGATCAGATTGACACTTGAGAGAAGGGGAAGGCACATGGTGGGGACGCTGTGGTGGGACTTGTGTGCGTCCTTTCCTGGTGCTGCTTATTTAGGTGTGTTGCTTGTAGAAATTCACTTATGACACATGAATTTTGCTGTGTATCAAACCTCAATCAAAAGAGATCTGACTGGACAGTGGTGGCACACACTTTTAAGAGGCAGAGGCAGGCAGAGCCCTGTGAGTTCGAGGCCAGCCTGGTCTACAGAGTGAGTTTCAGGACAGCCAGAGCTGTTACATAGAGAAACCCTGTCTCGAAAAACCAACCAACCAAACATAGTTAGAGCTGAGCCAGCAAGATAAGATGACTCAGTGCGTAAAGACACTTGTAGTCACCAAGCCTTGTGACCTGAATTCTATCCTCAGGACTCAATGGTGGAAAGAAAGAACTCTTACGGGTGGTACCGGATGCCCACCCAATAAAAAGATAAATAGAAAACTTGTTAAAAAAAAATTTGTCCAGGGGCTGGAGAGATGGCTCAGTGGTTAAGAGCAGTGCCTGCTCTTCCAGAGGTCCTGAGTTCAATTCCCGGCAACCACATGGTGGCTCACAACCATCTGTAATGAAGCATACACACAGACAGAATACTGTATACATAATAAATACATAAATAAATAAATAAATAAATATTTAAAAAAAAAATTTGTCCAAAAATCTCACCAACCTATGAAACACTCTCTATAAGAGCACTTGTGTATTGAGTGACATTTTTAAAGCTTTTTCTTGGCAGAAATTTAACATCAGAAGTTCAGTCCAGGTATCGATAACCCAACCAATTAAGCAACCTCATCAGAACACTACTAAAATACCACCATGACATCTAGAGACACTTAATGTATATGAGCATGCCTGTGTGTGAGTGTGTGTTCACACACACATTCGCTTACATTCTCACACAGACATGCGGGGGCCAGGAGGGAATTAGTGTCTTCCTTAGCGTCTTCCTCTATCATCTGTCTCCTTACTCCTATAAGACAGGGTCTCTCACTGAATCGGAAGTGTACCATCTCAGCTAGGCTGATTGGCAGGACAGCAAGCCCCAAGTCACCTTATTGCTGCCAGTGACCTGTGCTGGGGTTACAGGCACACATGGCAACGCCTAATCTTTTGTGTGGGCGCTAGGGATTTGAACTCTGTTCTTGAGCTTGTATAGCAAGTGTTCTGACCCATTGAGCCATCTCCCCAGCCTCAGTTCTCACATACTTTCAACAGAACAAAACAAACACACCTTTTTGTTTTTAAACCCTTAAAAGCAAACTCTATTGGCCTCTCACGAGGGTAAAGTCTTGAGAGCTATTTAAAGTAGTTCCTTCCAGTTGCTGTCACTTATTACACAGAAATGATGGGGCCGCTCACCAGCCTGTTGCCTGCACTGGTACTGACTCAGTCCTGAGCCACACTGACTCACCCAGCACTTTGAGCAAGTGCCTTGCAATCACCACATCCATCTGTTGCAGGTTTGCTCAGCATGAGAAACATCTTTGCTAAGCTGCCTGTCATCCTAGGTGCCAAGCCATGAAAAACACCCACACTGCAGATGAGCCATTATGAACCTATTTTTCCTTTCCTCTTTACCGTTCTTTTTTTCTGGAGACAGTCTTGCTACGTACCGTACATAGGCTCTGAACTCCAGGTCCTGCTGCCTCTTCCCCAGGTGCTGGGATTAAAGGCGCAGGCGGAATCCACAACACCTTGGCTCACTGTGAAGTGACAGACAGAAATGAATTTAGGGATACCGGGTAAGAAAGGTTCCTGGTTCCACAGAAGCCTCCTTCTGCTTACTAAATGCACAAAGGTCATCAGCTCTAGTCCGCCCTGCAGGGTTCTCTCTACTCAGACTGGCTCAGGACAGCGCTACAAGGCCACAACTCAGTGAGAACATGCCGAACCACTTCCCAGTCAGGCCAGGCACCTTATGAAATTAAAAAACAAAAACCTACTCTCCTCTTGATATTGATAAAACTGTATGTAACTACAGAGGGTCCCCCCCCCAAACTATGTTGTTTTATTAAACATTTTTTTTTCCTTTTTGGTTTTTTGAGACAGGGTTTCTCTTTGTAAACAGCTTGGCTGCCCTGGAACTGGTTGTGTAGACCTTGCTGGTCTCTTACTCAGAGATCCGCCTGCCTCTGCCCCCAGAGTGCTGGGATTAAAGGCGTGCGCCGCCACCACCTGGCTTATTAGACAATTCTTTAAAACCTATTCACTGAAATAGGCAATGATGCAATGGTGTCAAATCACACAGAAAAGAGGGAGGACAACCTGCCCCCAGCTCCTGCTGGTAGAACGCATTCTTCAGACATTCCTTCTCTGACTGTCACCTCCTAAGCAGCCCATTTAGTTGGGTTCAGTCCAGCAAAGCTCACCAATGCCCAGCAATGGCACTACGGTGCAAGCCTGAACTGCTTGAGGTCAATCTATTTACTACTTCAAACCAGTTTAGGTAATGCTGATTTTCTGCTTTAAAAACAAAACAAAACTGAAAAAAACTTACACAGAAGACTATCTTCTGAGTCCAAATTATTCTTTGCCTGGCATGGTGATTTGAGTGAGTAAGAATGCTCCCAAAGCTAGAGGGGTGGGTGGGGTGGCTGTGCTGCCAGCCTGGTCTACAAGGTGAGTTGGTGAGTTCCAGGACACCCAGCACAACAACAACAACAACAACAACAACAACAACAACCCCCCCACACACACAGCATGGCCCCAGGCTTACCTACTGGATGTGTAGTTTTCAGGGAACAGCACTATGTGAGAAGGATTAAGAGGTGTGGTCTGTCACTGGGGGCGGGCTTGGTCCAGTGTTGCTCTTTCCCTGCCACCTGAGGTCTGGGTGTGGAGCTCTCAGCTCCTTCTATAGCACAGGTCTCTCTACTTCTCCGCCATGATGACAATGGACTGAGCCTCTGAGACTATAAGCCAGCCCCAATTAAATGATTTCCTTTATAAGAGTTGTTATAGTCATGGGGTCTCTTCACAGCAACAGAACACTGACCAAGACATCCATTGACCCTGTAACTCCACATAAACCCTCAGGTCAGGCAAAGCACCCTATTTTGTCCTGTGGTTTGTTCCCTCCTTCTCTAGTCAACTCTTTCCAGATTCATAAAACATTAGCCACCCTTCTCTCTCAGCTTTAGTTTCCCAGCAGCTAGGGGAAGATTAGTCAGTAACAACATAATCCCTTAGAATGTCTTATCTACCACTACTCTGTGTATATTGGCAGGCTTTGGCCTCTCCAAACTAACCTGCCAGTGTCCTGAAGCTAGCTCAACACCCAATGCTCAACTGGGTTCCTCTCAAATGGCATGAGGTGTATGCTGAGGTAGTGACTCATACATGGACTTTGTTCTGAGTGATGCCCACAGTATAGCAGAGCAGGCGGGACCTCTGGATTACCAAGAAAACAATGCATACTCATTAACTGACAAAAAACAAACTATTCTAGGAGATGGGGTGGAGGGATTCTGAGGCAGAGTCACAGGTTGGCCCTGAATTCACAGTGATTTTCCTATCTCTTCTCCCAAGGATGCGGACACAGGGCTATGTGAACCACCATGACCAGCAGAACCACTTCAGGTCTTAGGGAAAAGATAGATCACCCTGAATTTGTTCCCAAGAAAGGCAAAATAGAGAAACAGCAGCCTGCCTGTAACTCCCAAATGGGCAAGGCGTACCTCCAGATGGGAGGCCACGGAATCATGATATAAGGCTGCTGTATGCACTGTCTCTAAGACACAAGGTTTCAGAATGGAGCTGTGAGCACGGGTGGGACATGTGGCCATGACGTGGATAAGGAAGGCAAGGCTTTGCCTGGCTTAGGAAAGAGAAAGTGTGTTGGTTTCTACCAGAGTTCTAATCCCACCTCCATCGTGGGGCAGGATGCTTCCTGGAAACAGGAAGATGCCATCTTCTTCCTGCACGTGACTATGTGTTTCAGGGCTAAGGGCCTTGCACAGCTGGGCAGGAGGTCCACACTGTGCTGCACACCCACTCCATGAAGCTTTATTTTACAGCCACGCTTCCTCCAGCAACATTTCCAACAATGGTCTGGGAGACCTTGGAGCTTTTTATTTTTCACTGGACTGCAACTGACGTAGAGGCAAACATGCTCCCCACACCCAAAAGTCATCGCATTGCGAGCCAGGACCACACTGGCATCTTTGAGCTGCAAGAACACCTTAAGAAGTTCAAAGACAGGCGGTGGTGGCATATGTCTTCAGTCCCAGCACTCAGGAGACAGAGGCAGGTGGATCTCTGTGAGTTCGAGGCCAGCTTGGTCTATACAGTAAGTTCCAGGACAGTCAGGATTACACAGAGAAACCCTGTCTTGAAAAATCAATGGAAACAAACAAACAAAAACCCAAAAGCAAAATCAAAAAGAAATCTGAAGATATCAGAACTTGAATAATTAAGAAGAGTCACCATCATTACAAGAAGATCACTGAGAAAAGTGGGTACCAGGCCCTGCTCTGGGCCACTGTATCATCCAGCATGCTGATTATCAACTTCATACCAGACATAAGGGAGAAGAAGTGGGGGTTTGAACATGAGGCCTCCCTCTTCTCAGGTCCTTGCTGCAGGTTGTAGAGAAAGGAAAAATGGTGTGTGTATGTGTGTGGTGTGTTTTGGTGTGTGTTGTAGTGTGTATGTTGGGTTAGACACTAACAACACATTCACACCATCAGTATGCAATGCCCTTTAACTCTGAGCTATGTGGGCTGGTTTCTGTGTTACTCTCTGGGAGGTTCCCCGCCGCTGATTTTATATAAAGAAATGTAAGAGAGACTTAGGCCCCTCTCCCACTAAGAGTGCCTTTTTGAAGTGACCTTTTTGAAGTGACCAGTCTCAGGCAGACGGGGGTTATAGCCGCTGAGCTGAGCAGAGACCCTGCTGATCTGTTATCCAGGTATCATTAAAAGAAACCCAACAGGAAAACGGGGGGGTGGGGGTGGGGGTGGTCACCAATCATAATCTTTCTTTCTCCAAGACAGTTCAGTACTCAAAACTAAACTGCTATCCCTCAGTTCCTCCTGGTTCGGTTAGAAAGGTTGCTGCTGGTCCTTGACCAAACAGAAAAATGGTTCTCATTTACGTGATGTTAGTCCATGCAAACAAAGAAAACCAAATGCACAGATAATTAACGCAGGAGACTTTTTAGAAAAGGGTACAGCCAGGTGGATCTCTATGAGTTCGAGTCCAGCCTGGTCTACAAGAGCTAGTTCCAGGTCAGGCTCCAAAGCTACAGAGAAACCCTGTCTCGAAAAAACAAAAACAAACAAACCCAAAGGGGTACAAAGGGTGTCCACTCAAAGCAAATGGCTTTGGTGGTTCATTTACAAAACAAAACAAAAAACAAAAACAAAAAACCCACACTCCTGAAAGGCCGGTTTACTCAGAATGTTAGAACTTCAATTGCAGCAGTGGGGAACAAAGTGGAGGGATAGTAACACAGAGACACAGCAGGAAGTTTTAAGACAAAATGTCGCCGGGCAGTGGGGGTGTGCACCTTTAATCCCAGGACTCAGAGGCAGAGGTAGGTGGATTTCTGTGAATTTGAAGCTGGCCTGACCGCGCGCGCGCACACACACACACACACAGTACATTAGGAACACATTAGGAACACCCAGGGGCTGGGGCATGCTCGATCCCCAGCACTGAAAGAGTTTGACAGTCAACCCTTACCACAGCTTATACTAGACAACTTCAATGCAACCACAGCCCCACTCCAGACCTAGGAGAACTGATACAAGGGGATTCCGTCCAGGATTCTAGAGCCAGACAAACCTCAGCTGCACCAGGTAGGGTAGGTGCACTAACGGGTACTACGGCTGGGGTTAAACACACCAAGGAAGATCATTCACCCTGGCCTAAGAGATAGGAGGAAAACTGGAGGAGCCTGTTCGTACCTTCAGCTCCGCTGGGCCCATGCAAAGCTTCTGAGCGGAAGGAATGTGCAGACTCCTTCTCATGGCCAAACTTAGCAGTCACTCACCAGAACACAGGTGAGTTTCCCTAACAAATGGTATCAGAACTTCCTAACTGAATAGACCAATAAGCTACAGCTAACTCTTTAACAGCTTTCTGTCTGTCTGTCTAAAACAAGGGCTCTCTCTATGTATGCAGACCTGGCTGTCCTGAAACTAGCTCTGTAGACCAGGCTGGCTTTGAACTAACAGAGATCCATCCGCTCTGCCTCCCAATGCTGGGATTAAGGGTGCGCGCCAACGTGCCTAGCTTTTAATGTGTATTTTTAAGCTACTGTTCTTTTTCATGTTGCTCCCAACCACAAGGCTTTTCATCTTATGCGAAACTTTCTATCTTAAAACACAACACAACACTGAGGTAAGGTGAGCAAGCATACGTTTTATGAGCTTGACAACCAGCTCTGCTCCTATCGCTCTGCTCCTATCAAGACCTACTCACCTCCCAGCACCCTGCAGAGCCCCCCACCCAGTTAATCAGTTCACCTTCAGATCCTGGTGAGCTACAAACCCACACTTTACAGTGGGAACCCCAGGAGGGTCTTTAAGCCCAAACAGTCACCATTCTCAACAACAAGGGATAGCTCCATGAGGAACTGGGGCAGAAGCTGTAGACCCCAGGCTAGCCTGGACTACTGCCAAATTACTGTAGGTTTACTGTGACCGCATGCTAAACAAAGAGGGCAGCGGGGGTACATACCCTCTCACAGGGTGGAGGTGAATGCAGACGGTTAACAGGAAGCGACAACACTCAGTACATGTGTGGGTCACGGGTAGGTTAAGCATGGGGCTGTGAAGCAAAAACCTCTAGAGGACAGGGTTGTCAAAAGCATTTGTATGCTGACCAATGGGACAGCAGACTACACCTACAAATGAAAGCGTTCAAACCTGAAAGACCATTGTAAGTCACCCAGGAGGAACATTAGCCCTGCATCCTCAAACACTGCTTCAGCTGTGAGAGAAACAGGTGGGCACTATGGTCGTAAACCAAGGGAGAAGACAGTGGGCAAGGCTGGGGGGCAGTACAGGGGAACACACTTGACAAGAGGGAGAATAAAAAAGGCGTGGGGAGGTGGCTTCCCTCTCAGCTACAGCTCTTTTCTGGAAAATGCTTTATAAAAACTGACATGGTGGCCCATGCTTTCATAATCCCAGTACTTGAAAGGCAGGGGCAGGAGGATCTCTGTGAGATCCAGGGAACCAGGAGGGACTCATATGAGATGCTGTCTCAAAGAAGGAGAACCAAACCAACAATAAAGCTTGCACTGTAGTCACCAGGCAACCTTCCCCTTCTGAATACACCATGAATGAAAAGCAGACAGGCCGCTGAGACGGCAAAGGCACGTCAGCAGAGGTATCTGCCTCCACGGTGATGACCTGTGTGTGATCCCAGAACCCACACAGCGGCGGGCTGTCTTCTGACTTACACACGCACAATAAGTAAGTGTCAAATATCTAAGTGTAGACAAAAAATACCTATCTGCTGGGGTGGGAGAACCTGAGGTTGGTATGTAAAATAAATGAAAAAAAATTATTTAAATAAAATTTAAAAAAATTCTATCTATCTCTACAAATAAGCAGGTGGCAATCCTCTTCGTCTGTCTTTTTGTGTCCTGGATCTATACGGGCCACAAACAGGCTCTTTCTTTTACTCCAGGTTCCAAGTATTGGAATACAATGCAGAGACCTAGGGTGTCTGTGTCCTCCCCTCCTTTGGATGGGGTGACTCTTCCCAATTTCCCTGTCCACACCTGGCAGTGCTCTCAAAAGAAGTGTTAGTAGGTCCCGCCCCTTGAACTCCTAGACCTAAGCTGTCCTGGGCCTCCTCTTGAGCAGAGCTACTATATCCTACCTTAAACTTAACAGTAAGCAGAAAACTGTTGTTTGGGCGGGGAACAACAGAGACAGCTAAGCACGGGGGCTCCTCGGGTGATGAGACAGGAGGACAAATGCAATCCAGAGCTCAAGGCCAGTCTGGGCGGCCTGGTCAGAGGGAGACACCACCTTTCCTCTCGGGTCCCCTTTGTGTTCAGGGCGGGCAGCACTGTATCACTGCTATTTTTTCCAGCCCCAAGATCCTACTTCTTAAAAAGATGAGCTGGTAAGTGGGTGAGAGTGCAAAGACCTGGAAAGTGTAGACCGGTCATTACCAGACTGCCATAATGAATTACATTGGCTATCTCCTTTGAACTGCACTTAGTTAATGTTTAATTGTCTGACACACTGAAGGACTTTGTTTGGGATGCTGAAATGGGAATGAGGGAAGAAGAAAGGACAGTCCTCAACCTTGGAAGTATCTATGAACAAGAGAATAAAAAAATGAGAAGCAAATTGCTGAATGTGAGTTGAACATGAATTCACATTAGTGTTTCCAATCAGCTACATGATTGATGTGGAAAGCTCATATAAAACCTGCAGAACAACAAGAAGCAGTCCAAACCTGAGCCAGACAGGGAGAACAGCTCAGTGGGGGAGGGGCACGGGGCACGACCCTGTCATCCCTCTAGTACAGTGCTCTCAACCTTCCTAGCACTGTGACCCTCAAGTTATTATTTCATCACACCTGTTATTAATCTTAATGTAACTATATGCAGGGCAACCTCTGTGGGGCTGTGGCCCACAGGTTGAGAACTGCTGCTCTAGTCCTTTAGCTGGGCAGGATGAAGAGAAGACATAGTTGACCAGAGTTTGCTTGCTGCTCTCTGTCAGGCTACACACAGCCCTCCTGTGACCGGGCCATCCAGGGTTTAAATGACAAATACTAACTAAATGCTTTTGGACAGCTGGCTGTGACTGGATCAAACAACTATCTCTTACAAATGATCAGCTGGTAGTCACTCCACTGTAGAGGCGCTACTGCCTGACAGACAGACAAGCTATGGTCCCTGTGCCCACCACAAGGCCGAAGAGCCCTCCAGCCCTGAAAACTTCAAGGGCACCATTTCCTGCAGCTGGTCTGGATAAAGAAGTTCATTTCAGATCTGTGTCTACTATTCAGACATTTGAGCCTGTCTCCAGGTGATGACACAGGCAAACAGGAAAACAAACCAAGTCAGCGACACAGAAAGGCCAGTGAGATGGCTCTGCAGGTAATGGTTTTGTTTTCAGGCCTGAAGACATTTTTGATCCCAGGACCCAAATGGTGGAAGGAAAAAGGCATCCTGAAAGCTCTCTCTGATCTCGACACGCGCACTGCAGCAGGAGAGTGCACACACACACACACACACACACACACACACAATAGACACACGCACGCACACACACACACAATAGACATGCACACACACACACACAATTTCATGGAAAGTTATTTAGACAGGACTCATTAGAAGCTGGCAGTGCATACACAAGATAATTTGGCTGTTGTTCTGGAGAACCTGGGTTCAATGCCCAGGGGATCTGAAACTCTCTTATGATTCTGAGGGCACCAGACATTCATATATGTAGGCAAAACACCCATACACATAAACAGATAATTTTTTTAAAAAAGATAATTACAACTTCAGAGATCAGAGAGCTCGCTCGCTCAGCGGTAGGTGCTCATGCACAGTGAAAGCAAGCCCTGTAACTGTAGCTCGGTGCCCTGAAATGCACACGAGGGGAAGATAACCAACTCTGCAGGGTGTGTTCTGACAACACACCCACACAGCGCCTCCCAAGTAATAATTAGTAATAAAGAAAATAGAAACCTTCAGGTCTAATGACTTCTGTGATGAGAAGGTCAGGGTGCAGTGAGAGCACTCTGGGCAGACCTAATCACACACAAAGATGGGGCCAGAAGAAATCTCTCCAGAGCAGTAACTGTGAGGAAGATCTCCCTAAGTTTAGGTTTGGAAATAAGGAGAGAGAATTCAAGTGAGAGCCAAGAGAAAGAGTACAACAGAGGAAGAGCCTAAATAAAGATCCCTGGGCAAGAAGGGGTTTAGCATAGTGTACTGTACACTCAGCGCTCTCCTGCTGAGCTACACCCATGGCTCTACACAGTTTAGAGACTGAAAGGCTAAATCCAAGTGAGCTAGGCAGCAAGTGGAGCCCCAGGAGCCAGAGAGCCAGGGAACTGGACCACAGCACGCAGGCTCTCAAGGGCAGAATGAGGACTCAGCAGGTTTGTGATGACTTGGGCTGGAATACCCTGAGGGATGAGAGGGCAGCAGGAAGCCCAGGTGATTGACCAGAAGGCCACTGCAGGAAACTAGGCAAAAGAGAGAAATTTCAGGATTGGAGAGATGACTCAGAGGCTAAGAGCACTGACTGCTCTTCCAGAGGACCCAGGTTTGTTCTCAGCACCCACACGGTGGCTCACAACCATCTGTAACTCCAGTCCCAGGGCATCTAACACCCTCTTCTGAACTCCTGAGTGTACTAGGCACATATATACATACATATTGACAAAACACTCAAATAACAAATCTTTAAGGTTTTTTTTTACAGAAATGTTTTGAAAAGTCTCCACAACAAACATTAAAAATAGGCAATATTTAAAGAATTTAAATTTGCGTCTCCCTCAACCATGCCCAGGACCTTGAACACAGTAGGGAAATGCTCTGCGGCTGAATTGTGTCCCCAGCACTCCTCTAATATTTCTTAGGAAATAGATCAGCACATATTAACTATGCACAATGATGGCTTCCTTGCACGTCTTCACACATGTGCACAACACATTTTGGACATGTTCAGCCCTCCTTATCCTCTCTCATCTTGCCAGGTCCCGCTGATCCTCCTTTCCTTCCCAACTGGCCTTAGTTAGCTTTTCTTTTGCTGTGGTAGTTTGGGAAGGAGCGGGGTGCCTCGTCAAGGAAGGCCAAGGCAGGTCGCTACCTGGGGGTAACTGAAGGAAATGTGGCTCGCTGGCTTGTTTAGCTACCTTTCTTACACAGTCCAAGCCCAGAGAACTATCCGACTGAAGCGATTCTTTAGCTGAGCTTTCCCCTTCCCACGTGTGTCAAGCTGGCAAAAGATACCAACCAACCCCAATCCTGCTTTCATGTGTGTGTGTGGCCCAGTGAGGTTCACTAGTGTTTTTCAAAGAAGCCCTGGCACCTCACCCGGCTACAGCACTAAATAAAATCGGCTCCTCTCCAGCAACCCTTCACATAAATTCTCCAGGAGGGATGGGACCCAGGAGCCCTTCCTACTACACCCATGCTTCTTTTTTCAGTTAATTTATTTTTTGTATAAATGCTTTGCCTGCACGTGCGCCATGTGTGTTCACAGCACCTGAGGTCAAACAAGGGCACCAGATCCCCTGGAGCCGGCACTGCAAACAGTTGTGAGCCTTCGTGTGAGGGCTCGGAACCAAACGTAAGTCCCCTGCAAGATCAAATGCTCTTAACCACCGACATTGCTTTTTAAAAATAAATAATTGAAAAAGATGCTACAGCCTTTGAAACACCTTTAGAATCTACCTCTGGAAAGTCTCACTTTAACTAGCACACCTAATTCACGCTGGTGTCTTGTCACATATTCTTTCTCTGCTTCCAGAAGTGACACTCATGAGCACAGACCCTTTTCATGAAAAGAACGGGCATGAAAATCCAGGATATAACAACCCTTTCTCTGAGCATCTCCAACGGGACTGCAGACAGATATAACCACTACCAGGCAGGTTAAATTACCCTTCCTTTGCTGCTCAAGTGGAGGCAGTCCTGCTAATTACTACATTTAGGGCCCTTGTAAGCAGCTGCAGGGCCAGAAGGCTGGGAAAGAATAAAGATCCTGACAGGGCTGCACTTGGCATGTCCCACCAAGACATCAAGCCTCGCTCTGCTCTGTCTATAGTTCTCTCTAAGCACCTACACACTGCACAGTGCGGAAAATCAGCACTTTGGTTACACAAAAATGTCACAACCCACAGAGAAGACAGGGATTAGAAGCGCTAATAACAGGAGGTGTTAATGCAAACAGTGGTGTGTCAGACCACAAGAACAATGTCTCGATCTCATGTCTCTCTGAAAGGGAAGTGTGCGCCATGCCATGTTTTTGGGTGGGTAGTGTTCAACAGAACAATATCCACACTGCCCGAGAAGCAAAGGGTGACCGCCATCAGCAAGCTATTCTCCTGACCCAAATGACATGTACTTTGTCAAATTCGAGGGTCAGACATCAACTAGGGTGTGACTATTTTATCAGCTGCTTAGAAGAGAATCACTCAGCCTTTGTAATCCTCCTCCACACTGCAAAAGGGTCTTGTGTCATGAATGTCTATTTTTAGAAGATTCAGTTCAATTTTCATCATTAAGCTCATAGCCTACAGCACTAGGAGAGGAAAAAAGTTAATCTGGTCTTGAAAATTGTGCCTCCTTTATTGGATGGCCTTTTGTGGTTTTTTTGTTTTGTTTTGTTTTTTGATTTTGAATGGCCATACTTTTTTCTCGGCCTTATATTCTCAGTTTTCAGGTATGGTGTATGTATTGGGAGGCTGAGGCAAGAGGATCACAAGTTTAAGGTCAATCTGAACTACAAAGAGACAGTATCTCAACACACACATACCAACACACACGCACACGAGGGGGGAGGGAGGGAGAGCACACATCCATAAACTATCTTCCAAATGTAGATAAACTTATGATCCTGCACCTCAGGGTGGAGCAAATGTAAATGCCGAAATAGGAACTGAATTATAAAGCACCATTTACACCTGGCTTTTATCGTATTTACAACTGAGAGAATGCCTCCACAGCTTAGCTCTAAATACACGGTTTCAGACAGTTAATACTCAGCACCCACCTTCCCAGTCTCTCTATCTCAGTTGCTTTAGAAAACAAGTTCTAGACCATGGAAACCAGCTTCTATATGTTTGGAATAACTCTTGGTAATTTTAAGCTCACCCCCCGCACACACCAGGGTTTAGTTCTCAGCACCCACATGGCAGCCCCCAAATAGCTCAACGGAAAATAAATAATTCTAGAAAGGTGTTTTAAAGAACCACTTACAGTACCACACGAGGTTGTTTTGTGGTCGCTGTGTGCATGACCACTTCACACATGCATGAGCACGTGAGCGCAAACACACACACACACACACACACACACACACACACACACACGAAGCACCGTATGCGCTGCCCGGGAGTAAGCAGCAGGAAGACCGAGCCTGAGGCTGGAACTTACATAACCAGACCATGCTCAAACTGAAAACCAAAATTCTGTTAAGCAGTTTCATTTCTACAGTGGGGGCTGTAGAGACGGCTTCTGTGATGACCCAGCTTTGGTTCCCAGCACCAACACAGCAGCTCACATGTGCCTACAATTCCAGTCTCAGGGGTCCCACACCCTCCTCTGACCTCCACAAGTACCAGGCCTGTACCTGGCACACAGACATACACACAGGCAAACACATAAAAGTAAATAAATACTTCTTTTTTGGGGGATGGGGGGAGACAGACTAAATTGTTAAGGGGCCAGGACACAAGTAAATGGCTGTGTTGCAGAAGGGGAACAATTACCAAAATTAGGGGCTGGGGAGATGGCTCACTGGGTAAAGACACTTGATGCTATGCCTGAGGACCTAAGTTTAAAGCCCTGGAACCAACACACAGAAAGGTTGAGAAAGAAATCCTGAAAGTTTCCAGACCTACATACATATTAAGAACTCTCCACAACAAGCAAACATGCCATGCGCGCGCACACAATTACAACGCAATAACCAGTGCTCACTTCCACCAGCTTATGGTGTTTTTTAGCTTATTTTCACAAACTAAAAAGAGAACCTTTTTTTTTTGGTATGTATTTATGTGTAAGAGTGTTTTTGCCTTCATGGATGTATGTCTGTGTATCACACGAGTGTCTGGTACCCACAGACGTCAGAAGAAGGTTATCACCTCCCATAGAACTGGAACTGCAGGTGACTGAGCCACCATGTGGGTGCTAGGATCCAACCCAGATCTTCTGCTGAGCCATATCTCCAGTACTGTGTTTTATTCATTTAACTGTTTTTATTTTATGTGCACTGGTGTTTTGCCTGCATGTATCTCTGTGTGAAGTGTCATAGCTCAAAGCTGCAGACAATTGTTAGCTGTCATGTGAGTGCTGGGAATTGAACCCACACCCTCTGGAAGAGCAGTCAGTGCTCTTGACCACTGAGCTGTCTCTCCAGTCCCTTGAGTTATTTTTCAAGATAGAGTTTCACCATGTAGCCCTTGCTGGCCTGAGACTTGTTATGTAGACCAGGCTGGCTCTGAGCTGCCTGCTTCTAACTCCTGACTGCTGGGATTAAATGTGTTCAGCATCTCTTATAAAAACCAGGTATCAAAAATACACTCTTACCTGTTTACATACTGTTGTACATGTTATTTTATTTATGAATTTTTCCCACCCCCAAACTCTAGGAACCAAATTTTACCCCTTAGTAGAGACATCAATCCTTGCCAAGAATGCAAGATCCAACTCACTCCCTGCCAAATTACTCAGAACACACAGGATTCAGGAAGCATTCCTATGGAAGCCTACAGATATTTTTAAACATGTTGATTTGACCAAAATGCCACAGATACAAGTACTGAATAATTCTCACTTTACCAGCCATATAAACTGCTGGGTGTGAAGACAAAAGAAGCAGGAACAAAAGTTCTGTCTGCTGCAAAGTGTGTTCTACGGCTGCCAGGTGCCAGGGCTTCGTCCTGAATTTAAATTCTAAAACCACACATGCTCCCACGCACACCATCAAACGTCTGAGTTCAGGATCCAGCCAGTTGCCTCTGCTCCAGCGTGGGTACCGAAGTACAGTGGTGTGGGGGCTGATCTTCAAAAGGGCAGAACAGCCCCCCACCTCCAGTTGGGCTCACCCAATTACTAATGTGACAACTGTGGTGGCTAAATAAAGCCCTGAAGTGAAATGCTGAAGGCTTCCCATATGGGGGGTGGGGGGGAATAGTAAGTCTAGGGGATGGACAGCACCATGGGCGTGGATAATAAAAGACAGCAGGAGAAAGCAATGATGTTCCCCTTTAAAAGCCCAACGGGGCGTGTCCAGGAAGCACAACCCATAACCTATCCTTGCCACAAAATGGGCTCTTAGGGAACGGGGAAATTATTTTCCATTGCACAGACTTAGTTTTCTAAATAGAGTCAAGAAACCCGTTCTCAAGGATTTTAAGCATTTGCCTCAACGAAATGTTCTCATCTGGTCAAAGTGTGCCCTAATGTTTGGCAGAAACATGTGATTTTGGGTGGACTCTGAAACCAGTGGCAAGGGGGAAGTCGGTCTGGTTTCCTTGGCTGACTTCAGCAGCACTTCCGATTTTTTTTTTTTAATTTAATTTTTTAGAGACTAGAGAGATGGCTCAGTGGTTAAGAGTGTTGATTGTTCTTCGAGAGGGCCTGGGTTCAATTCCCACCACCCACATGGCAACTGACAACTGCCTATAACTTTACCTCCAAGAAACTCGACACCCTCACACAGACATACATGAACATACTGATGTGCATAAGTTAAATTTTTTATGGATATGAGTGTTTTACCTGTATGAATGTCTGTGCACTACATGCATGCACGTGTGCACATATACAGAGGTTCGTTTACAATCATAAATTACTGACTACATTCTACAGAAATAAGACTAAGTCTTTCTGGCCCAAACCAACACACATATATGCATTGCATGTACGTATACATGTGAATGTGTCTGTGTATGTATCTTTCATGTCTGACAAGCAGCTCAAACTTAACCGTAACCAAGTGGAATACATGCTGTTCCTGTGACATCCCAAACCACCTCTATCCAAGTGCCTTTCTCTGTCTCTGAGGAAATAGATGTCTCCCTATTAACATCAACTCTACATTGAACAACTAAGACCGTTTTTAGTGACCTCCCTGCCTCTGTCATTCTGCTGTGACAATTTCTTACTTAAAATACAAGTGTGGTTAATAAAAACCAGAAACAAATGTGTGCTAAAGCCCTCAGTTACACTGCCTTTAAAGAACCCTCCCCGACCTAAGACACACGGGAAGCAGGAGAACCACAAGTTCAAGGCCCACCTGGCACGACTCTTTTCAACAAAATACAGCAAACACAAAATAACTCTTCCCAGGACCGCAACTCCGGGTGGGAACCGTCTTGCATCTCCAACCTCGGCTACTGCGGTCCAGAAGACAGTTTCCACAGTTGACCTTCTGCTGCACCACTGTCAGCCCCACCTCGAATGCTGCTGTTCTTTGCGTGTTTACTTAGTCCCGTCAGCCGCGACACTCACCGTCACTTTTCCCTTCGGGAACCCACACAACCACACTTAGTAAAGTCAACTTCAGCAGCAGAGTATAAGAACCCCTAGTTGCTCTTCACAGCGTCCTTTATGTAATCACACACATTTTAGAAGAATGAATGAATTTCTCTTGTAATAAAGAATACAATTTATACTGGGTTTGTGGCAGGATTTAAGAGACGATAACAGGAAGTTTGGGGCTAACCTTGGCTACACAATTTGCCCACTTCAGCTACATTATGAGACACCATCTCAAATCAAACAGAACACAATTTATTAAATTTATCAAGAGCAGAACTCATGAACTCTGTGAAGTGGACAGTACTGTCTTGTTTCTACAGATGAAGAATCTAAAATTCTTTGGGGCTGGCAAGATGGCTCAACGGGTAAATATACTTGCTTCAAGCCTGACCTGAATTCAGTCCCTAGAACCTACACGGTGCAGGGAAGAATGAGTCCTGAGAAGTGTCCTGTGACTTCCACTCATGGGCTGTGCATGTGCGCCTGTGCATGTGTGCCTGTGCATGTGTGTCTGTGCATACATGGAGAGACATAAAAAAGTGCAACAAGAGAAAGAAAGAAGATTCTTCCAGAGAGGCCAGATAATTTGTATTTGTTTTTTTGGGGGGGTGGGTGGGGGTGGGTTTCAAGACAAGGTTTCTCTGCAGTTTTGGAGCCTGTCCTGGAACTAGCTCTTGTAGACTAGGCTGGCCTCGAACTCACAGAGATTTGCTTGCCTCTGCCTCCCGAGTGCTGCGATTAAAGGCCTGCGCCATGGCTGCCCAGCCTCAGATAATTTGCAAATAGAAGTTGCAGACGGAACTCAGATCTGACCACCAGAGCCATGGTTCACAGATGCTGCGTCACAGTCCCCTCACATACAACAGAACATTGTCCCTCAAGACTGCTGTCCACGGCTCAGAGTCCTTTGGTCATCAGGTCGTCTCTGCAGCTGAGAGCTCTATCAAACCAGCAAGCAATGGACAGTGCACTCCAAACTGTCGCACAGCGTCTCAGACTGAACCCCACTGTTTCATTCGAGCAAGCGGGAGGTGTAAGTCCCTTTGAAGGTCAGTGAGAGAGCATAGATATTTATTAAGTATTCAGGTCCCACCTGAAATGGGGGTTCCTTTCACTTTCTGGAAGGCAGATCAGGCTAAATGTATCAGAGTTAGTGCTTGTGCTGTTGTTTCCCTATATGAACCGCTGTCGCTGGCTTATCAGTGCTGGGGACTGAACCCGGCTTTCTGCACTAGACAAGCACTGGCAACTGAGCTCCAGCTCCTCTGTTGCTCTTAGCAGTTTTGAGCAGATACCTAAAACTTTTCACAGCAGATCATGAAAAAGGATGGCAGTAATGTTGCTGGCTTTTCCTCTCTATTGGCCATCTTTATTTTGTACATTCTCTGGCAATTCTAGTAACAAGGGATTGCTATAATAAGACTGCGAGTTTTACAAGCTGCCAGGTGTCTGACACCAGTCCTATTGCAGCTCCATCTGCTGCCCGGCCAGATGCTCACGCTAAAACTGGAAAAAGTCCATGAAGAAGGCAGAAACTAATGCCTCATGCAACACTAGATCTGTTTGTAGGTTGAGAGAGAGAGAGAGAGAGAGAGAGAGAGAGAGAGAGAGAGAGAGAGAGAGAGAGACCTCAAAAGTTGCTAGGTTATAACCATTTAACTCTTCATGGACAGAGCCTTTACATCCACCAAATCCAAAACTCCAGAACTGGAAGGAATGGCGTGACAATAATGTTATCCTTTTCTGAGAAACTATCAAGTTGTATGACCTTTAGGAAACACTGATGTCTACACGGGGACGGTTATGGCAGGTTATTCAAGTAACATTTGTCTTTCAAGTTTCACTCACACAACTGGTGGTGATGGATCCGTAATGTAAGACACAGCATATACTATAATCAGCAACCATATGTGAGGCTGGAGAGATGGCTCGGTAGTTAATAGCACTGACTGCTCTTCCAGAAGACCCTGGTTAGGTTCCTAGCACCTACAATATGGCTTATAGCTACCTGTAACTCTAGTTCCAGAGGCTCCAATCCTGACCTGCAAGGGCACCAGGCATACTCATACATACAATCAGATAAAACATTTAATGAGTATGGGTGTTTTGCCTGCATATACGTACATATCACATGCATGCCCCGTGCCCGGAGAGACCTAAGAGGATGTCAGATCTCTCAGAACAGGAGTTCCTGATGATGCCAGTCTCTGTGTGGTGCTAGGAACAGGAACTGGGCTGAACCTTTTCTGACACCCACACTCTAGATTTACAACTCCCTTCTGCTGCCTCTGTAGTAGCTTGCCTAAGACAGGACAGATACTTGATATTTTATCATTTTTTTTTCTTTTGGTTGTTGTGACAGAATCTCATTGACCCAGGCTGTCTTTGAACTCACTATGTAATTTGAATTTCTGATCCTCCTATCTTCTGATAGACCCACAGTTCACACCTGAACCAGATGAAGGACAAATGCCTTAACTAAGTCATGTAACAACACTGTTGAAAACACATTCCTATAGGTGTGGGGGAGGATTAGGAGTCAGAGTGTGTGGTAGAGTAGACCTGACTCCCAACACTGCCAGGCCAGAAGAGCCCATTTTCTTGTTCCTCATGAGGGCTTTACTTCATTGCGGTGCTCACATGTGAGTCCACTTATACTCGTGAGGCTCCTACTTAGAAGGTTCTAATACCCAGAAGGAAGCTGCCGTTGACAATGCGTTTCCTGGTAAGAAGTCCAAAACACTTTAGAGTAGACAGTCACTGTATCTCATCATAAAATCTCTAAATCAGGGTGTGTATTCCCGTAACAGAGCCCTTAGAAACTGTGCCACAGTTTATAAGTATAAGGGTGTATACAGGCTTCCCATTTTACTCCAAACTCCTAGCAGACTAAACTGGTCTCCACAGCAGCATCAAAGCTGAAAAGAGGCTCTCAGAAGTGGACCATGCTATGACTGAGTCCTTACTTTACAGCAACTTATCACCAGCCACCTGAGCTCAGTGTAGAACACTTGTGTTACACCCTAGTTCAACATCCAAATGGGGCGGGGGACTAATTTATTTAAATAAGGTTTAGCTCTAGATCGAGGAGTGGAAACTCAATGTTTCTTTACATCACAAGGCCATTAGCCAAAGACAAAAATTTAAAGACAGTGCTGGCTGCTCAAGAGGCTGAAATCCAAGGACCAACTGAGCCCAGTTCAAGGTGAGTCTGGGCATCAGCAGTAATGCACTTATTCTCTGCAAACGTACACCAACATGGTTCAACCAGAAGAAATCCAGATATTCAGAACAAACAAATGCACCACACTGCCACTTACACTGGCTCGTGGAGTCAGTGGTAAAATTAAGTCCTTCTGCAGCTGTTGACCACCACGTGGGAGACATGTCAGCACAGGTCACTCACTAACAAAGCACCCAAGCTCCAAATTTATCAGCAAAATGCATTCACCCCTAGAGCTGGCTTCTAAGAGTTATTAATATCCTGTAGCCTGAAATCCGTCAGAGGAATTAAAATCAAAGTTTATGCCCAAGTTTTGAAAAGTCTATCAGCCCTTCCTCTGTGACTGTCACTGAAGATGTCCCGACTCTTGCCAAGACAGAGCACACACCACCTGTCCTTTCTGGATTCCAGTCCCTTGTGTAGTTTGGACACATTCCTGGTCAACTACAGCTATGTTTGGCACCATAGACCATGCAGCGCTAGCCACATTAGTAAGAGGTCAGAGAGTTCCCTGCAAGTGCAGGCCACAGCTCAGAGTTAAACAGCTGCCTACGAAGCTAAGCGCTCTGGCAAGGCTTGAAAAACATGAAAAAAAAAAAAAAGAAAAAGAAAAGAAAACTTGTCCTCAACCCATCTCACTTCCAGCAGCAAACAGAATCCATGAAGGAAAGACTCCTCCCCCACAGCAGTCTCCAAAGCTGCCCTTTCCTGGAGCCATGCTGTATCAAGCACACAGATGGGCAGAGGATCTCAGATTTCCCGCCATGGATTGTTTGGATTTGTTTACACCGAAAGGATAAAGAGAAAAACTGATGTAGGGGGGCAAGCTAACTTTTAGAACCCTGTCATATAGTGGTATCTTCTCATCTCTGCTGGACTACCACTAAAATAAAATGATGTCACTATAATGTGCAAAATAAAACTGATGAAAATTGATTTATTAAATGACAACTTTAAAAAAAAATAAAGAGACTAGACAGATGTCCTGCTCTAGCAGAGGACTCAAGTTCTGCTCCCAGCATCCATGTTGGGTGGGTCAAACTCCTGTGATAGCAGTTCCAGGGAGACCTAACGCCTCCAGCCTCTGAGGGCATCAGCTCTCATGCCATCATGCAAAGGCACATAGCTTTAAAAAAAAAAAATTTTTTTTCTGTATATGGGTGTTTTACCTGTATATATGTCTGTGCACTGTTTGCATGCAGTGACCACAGCGGCCAGAAGAATGTGTCACATCGCTGGGATTGGAGTTAAGACACCAGGTCTCATGCAAAAGTTAACTGTATAGCCAGGGGTGACCTTGAATTCCTGATCCCTGCGCCTTCGCCTGGGTCCCGGGATCAGAGGCACGTACCACTGTACCTGGTTAGTAATTAATACAATAAAGTATACTTGTACTTTATAAAAAAAATTAAGAGGAAAAGTAGCTAAGAAGCTAACCAGGGTATTAACAGCAACAAAAGAGCAGGTGACAAGTTCCAGTGGCCCATGTCTGTAACCCCACACTCAGGAGGCTACTGCTGTGCCCAAACCTGCAGCGGCTCCCAGATGCAGAAGGTGCTCCTCCAGGGAGAGAGAAGAGCCAATGTGGCAGTGAGAGGCACGACTGCACTGGGCAGCGGTGAGACGGCTGAAGGAAACGAAGTGACTCCAAAGGCCATCGGGAGCTTGAGCAAACTCCAGGTTGTGTGGAAAGGCTACACTTAGAACACGTAGGACACCTCAGCAGTTTGAAAAGGTTGTACAGGCAAAAAGGGCAATATGGCTGAAGACCAGGGATGTGCGTGAACAAGGAAACTAAATGACTGCCAACTGAGCACGCGCTGTGGAGTGCTGGACCCACTGTTTCTGAATTACTGGGGGTGTTACCTGTGAAGCACTATAGAGCTTTTCTGATTGAGAATACAAAACTACAAACTAGAGGTGCGTGTTAAACTCAACTCTGAACAGCTCTACAGTGAAGGTAAAGCTGTGCCTTGCTTTTGTGAAACAGTTCTGGAACGAAAATACAGTAATTATGGTTTTGGTGAATTCAAAGAAATATTGCCTCTGCTCTCTGGACGCGCCTCAAGATGCTGTTGTCTGTACATTCAGTTCAATACCACATCACACGGGCCGTGGCTCGGCCACATCAAGACCACATCATACAGGCCATGCATGGACACCTGAATGTGAAGAGGCAGCACTCCCAGGCCACTGCAAGAAGGGACACACAGGGACACTCTGATCTTGTAACTTTATTGAGTGATAAAGATACAGGACTAGGTGATGGCAGATTTGCAGAACCGGCCTCCGAACAGACCACAGGCAAAGCGCTGTAAGAGAAGGGCTTGGAAAATCCACGGTTCAAAGGAAAGGAGGTGTGTAGACAAGGACAAGATCTCTAGGAAAGAAAAAAACGCACCTGAATTCTCTACCCGGTCCACAGTAGCACCTCCAAAGTCTACAGGAACCACCAGTGCATGTGGAAAGAGGGTTCCCAGACTTCAGTGAAACTCCAGCCATGCCCTACACCAAACTAGCGCCAGCTGTGACAGTTGCAGCAAGCCTGTGGTAACACCGCTGCACGGCTACAGAAACCTGTACCTGCAGTGTGCATCACTACAGCCACCCAGCTACAGTAAGTGGAGATATGGCCAGCAAGGGTAAAGAACTCATTTTTACTTCATGTATATGAGTGCTTTGCCTGGTGGTATGTCTATGTACTGCATGCATTCCTGGTACCAGGAAGCCAGAAAAGGGAGTCTGACCCCTAGAACCGGCGTTATAGACTACTGTGGGTCTCTATGTGGGTGCTGGGAACTGCACACACGTCCTATGCAAAAAACAGCAAGCACACCAGGTGGTGGTGGCACACGTCTTTAATCCTAGCGCTCAGGAGGCAGAGGCAGGCGGAACTCTGTGAGTTCGAGGCCAGACAGGGCTACACAGGTGAGACCCTGCCTCACAGACAGACAGACAGACAGACAAGATAGACAGATAAGATCGATCGATCGATCTATGTTTGAGGACTGGCAAGACAGCTGGATAAGGTAAAAGGCTCTTACTGCGCAAGCCCGAACACCTGAGTTTGAACCCTGGCCCTGCCAGTGGAAAAATGAACAGACCATAGAGAGCTGTCCTCCACCTCCGCACACATGCGATGGCTCTCTTTTGTGCATGCGCACACGTTAAATTAAATTTTAAAAGTGTGTTCACCCAGGTGTAGTGGATACCAGAACTCATGAGACAGGGGATGTCCATTTTGAGTTCCAGGAGACCCAGGGCTATACAGAGACACCCTGTCTCAAAGCAAGCAAACAAACAAATCTACATTCCGGGGTTGTGGGAACAGATTAGTGGTAGAACATGTTCTCAGCATGTGGCAAGACTGGATACTGTCCTTAGACTTCCTTCTCAGTGCTCGCTGATGACATCTACCAGCTTCGCTCTTACGGAGAGAGGGCGCGGGCTGGTAAGCAGCAATTCAGTCCTTCTCATCAGCCACAGCCGGGGGGATTCTGTGCTTTTATATTTGATAAACAGAATGGATTTAGCAAACACGTTTAGGTTCCATGAACAAAAGTGTGGGTTCCTTTTACTCTGAACAATCTTCCCACTTGCAGTGCTGGGCAAGGGTCCCACACGTGACCCCATTCACAGCCATCCCTCCACTCCTCTGGCCAGAGCAGCAGAGGCTCATGCACTCAGAGGCTGCAGTAAGAGGGTGTGCTGACTTCAGGAGAGTGAGACTATCCAAAGAAAAGAAAAGGTAGACGGGGAAGAGGGAGAGAGAAGGAAGTGAGGAAGGGGGGGGCTATCACCCCGGTAAGTGAGCACTCGTCAATTGCCTAGCGCGTGCAAGGACTGAGCTTCAATCCCCAGTGACAGCATAAATGAATAAGGAAATAAATAGCAATTTCATGTAAGCATTCTATTCTATGTTTTCTTTTCTAAAAAAATGTATTTGGGTAAAAGTTTGTGGTACTGGGGTGGAATGTGCACGTGCCATAAGGTGCATGTAAAGGTCACAGGACTTTCAGAATGGGTTCTGTCTCCCCAAAGCAGCTCTAGGGTTGAACTTCGGCTGTCCTGCTTGCACAGTAAGAGATTCTGCCCACCAAGGCACCTTCCAGCCATAGTCTATATTTTCTATACAGAAGGCTGTTCCATAAAGTATTTCCTGAAAGAGAGGGTGTAGGCATGAAATTTGAAAGTGCTGAACTCAATTATTTCACAGAAACTAAAATTAGTGACAGAAAAAGTTCAAGGCTCGTGGGTACGCCATGAGGCTATCAATGGCTCCCATCTACTTTCATGACCGCCAAATACATTTCTCAAAGGCAATTCTGAGTTGAAGTGTTCTAGGACAGCTCCAGCAACGCTTCAGAGCTTCGCTAAATTTAGAAGCAAGTCCTTAGTAAGTTACAGATAGTTACATAGCCAAAAAGCAATCGTGTGAGCTTCTAAATTAACTCAGAAATCTGCCCAATGTCTTACAAAGTCTGTTCCATTCAAAATGCCCAATGTCTATCCTCAGCAAGCTCTTACAACAGGGCATTAAATATTATTTAGACTTTGAAACCTGGTCTTTGTATCAACCTTAGCATTAAACACAGTACCCGTTTAAGAACTTAGGAAATACTCAGTGATTTCTTTAAAGCTCCTTTAGAAAAACATTATTAATGTGTATGTATGCCACAGAGCATGGCCCAGCGAGGTCAGAGGACAACTCAAGTTGTCATGTTTGGCAACAAGTGTCTTTACCACCAAGCCATCTCAGCAGTCCTGTAATCTACTGGTATTTGTAGATATAATATGTCAAGGTAGGTAATTTTAAGAAATCATCAACTCGGGAGGCAGAGGCAGTCAGAGTTTTATGAATTCAAGACCAGCCTGATCTACAGAGTGAGTTCCAGGACTGTCAGGACTACATAGAGAAACCCTGTCTCAAAAAACAACCAAAAGAATTCATCAAAATGCTAGTGTATCATAACACAAATACAAAAAAGTAACTAACCGCCTAAACCTAAAGGATCATCTATACGAGACTTCCCGAAACATCTCAATCACAAAGCAGAGCACTCTCTATCTCTACGACAGGTCACACCACAAAGCCACAAAACAAGCTCCAATAAATCTAAAAAGATTTAAACCATACAAAGTGAGACTGACAATCACAACAGAATTAAAAGAGAAGCACCTAAAGATTAAACAACATGATCCTCAATAAAAAGTAGGTCAAAGAAATAAGGAAAATCAGAAAATAACTTGAAACGGAAGCAGAAACTGAGGGCTGGTGAAGAACTGGGTCTGAGTCCTGGCACAGAAGGGAAAGAGAGAACTGATTCTAGCGAGTTGTCCTCTTAGCGCCACTCTCAGCCGTGTGTCTGTGTGCTCGAACATGCAAACACAAATACACACATGAAACACACACAAATAATAATTTTAAAAAAGGAAAATAACGCCCAACTTATGGAATGAAGCTAAAGCAGAAAATGAGACAGAAATTTACAGCTGTCAACATATATATTAAAAAGAAAACCGAAGTTAAATCCCAGCTCTCAGGAGGCAGAAGCAGGAGGATCTCCTGAGTTCGAGACCAGTCAGGTCTACAGAGTGAGCTCTAGGAATTCGGTTTTATTATTGGTTTGCATCACTGTATTTCAGAGCACAGCAACCGTGACACAGCTGTATACAGTAAAAAGGGATGGTGGCTAGACAGACTAAACGTTTCCAATAATTTGAACATTGATGGGGGAAGCTTTTTATAAATTTTCCAATGATGACGAGATTATTTACTTAATTTCAAGAAAGTTACCTGACCACAGGAAAAGTATAACCTTACCGTCCTTACGTTCTCCAAGTAAAAGAATTAATACACCATTCTTACCTTCCAATCTTCAGCTATTTTTCAAAGCCAAACATTTTGGGAAACTGACATAGTAAAGCAGACAGATGCTTGACTTGAACCAAAAACTCCTCCCAAAGGGGTGAAGAATCTCTGAATTATTAGTAGTCAGTTGAGCTCTAACAGGAACACAGGCCTAAGTTTCTAGTCCTTGAGAAGCTGAGGCAGCAGGATGTCTGTGACTTGTTACAAGAGTGTGCTTTTACAAGCACACCTATTGTTAACACACTGGCCAGACAGCAAAGTCCTCAACCACCCACCCATTCAGACTACTGGAAATGAGCACATTCGTGAATGAGGTTTATCACCTTATTCTACCTGTTTCTCCAACCCCCCAGCAAAGCTTAACTTCAGTTAAAGCACGTTTGCAGCATAAACTAAAGAAACCTAGTTTGTCTTCCCATCTGTTTCTGGACATGAGTTAGGAATCAATCTAGAAGAGATTCATTTGGTTCAAAGAAGGAAATCTGGACTAAAACTACCGTATATAGTCAGTATTGGTGGTGCACACCTTTAGCCCAGGCAGAGGCAGAAACAGATCTCTCTGAGTTGGGGCCAGCCTGGTCTAACTGTTCAGGTGGGCCAAGTACGTGAAGCAAAACCCTATCTCAAAACAAACTACAAAGTATCTAGAAATGCATGCCAAGTCCCTCTACTGTCATAATTACTTACTAACCTCATGACAGAGCTACAAAGGCAAACAATCCCCTTAAAGCAAGCCACAAAGTAAACCATGCCTCAGAAAACCACCAAGCATTTTAGATATCAAAGCTGCTTAAGCATTTCACAAATCTGGTTGTCACGGGCCCATAAAACACTGCCAGACTCTGAAACAATGTCTTGCTGCTATCAGGGGACTAAGAACGGAGCAAACAGATGTGCTATCAGACCTATTCCGGCTGAGAACTAGGGGCCATTTTCAATAGCTGTCTTAAAGAAGATGATGTCTTTCCAGGAGTCAGACAGCAGGACAACACAGTACCCATGTCCCCCTTGAGACTAAGAACTAAACTATTAATAGAAACAATCAAGAAACCCAGCAACAGGGAACTAGGAAAGTCAATTATAGAACATTACATTGATATATTATGTAACAACTAAAAATAATTAGTACAATATAGGGAAGAGCGCATATTAGATCTGTGTTTTGTTTTCCCCCAGGGCTGGAGAGGACATACAGAACTCTATGCATGTTAGACATGCACTCTGCCACTGGGCTACACCTTTGGGTTCCTGTTACACTATTTTTATCTATACTCTTACACACACACTCACCTGCATGCACACATGTACTTGCCAAGCAAGGTGCACAAGTGAGGGTCAGAGGACAACTTCCAGGAGTCAGTCCTCTCCTTCCACCATGTGGGCTCCAGGAATGAACCCAGCTCGCTGGGCTTGGCAGCATCTTTACCCACGGGGCCATTTCATTGGCCTGCACTGCATAACAATTAAAGCTTAGACTATTTCTGAAATAGTAGTACTAAAAGGGATTTATATAGCATTTGGAGTTTCCTATTTTTTTTTTCTAATAATGTATGGCAAAATAAGTTTAAGTGGGTTGGGTCACACCTCTAATCCCAGCACTTGGGAGGCAGAGGTAGGCAGATCTCTGTGAGTACGATCTACAGAGTTCCAAGACAGCAAGGGCTATATACACCCTGTCTCAAACAAACCAAAATAAAACCAAACAAATACCGATGTTTCATCTGAGTTCTGGGACAGGGTTTAGTAGTCCTGTGTTTGAGATAACAGATGCACACCTACCAGATTAGTTGGCAGAGGCATATGACTTAAGAGCTCCCCGACACCACTCATGCTCCTGAATCATATTAGCAAAGTTAATAGCAGCTAGCCAATTACAGTCTATGCATGTTAGTCGCTGCTTTAAGCCCACTTAGCTCTTTTAAACGTTATGGTGGCCCTAGGAAGGCAGGTATTATTCCCATCTTACAGAGAGGAGGACCAAAATGCAAAATTGTTAAGCAATTTTGTCCAAAATCACAGCTGGCTAGTAGAAGAGCTAAGATTCAGACTCTAGTATGGTTTGGTTTTGTTTTTTTGAGACAGGGTTTCTTTGTGTAGATTTGGAGCCTGTCCTGGCACTCTCGTAGACCAGGCTGGTCTCAAACTCACAGAGATCTACCTGCCTCTGCCTCCCAAATGCTGAGATTAAAGGTGTGTGCCACCACTGCCCAGCTTTGGGTTTTTTTTGGTTTTTTTTTTTTTGAGACAAGGATTCTCTGTGTAGCCTTGGCTATCCTGGAACTTGCTCTGTAGACCAGGCTATGGAGTCTAACTCTAGAATACACTGTAACTGTCTCTCATCCCACATCCAGTGGTGAGATCAAAGAGTATCTGCCAAGTGGAGCAAGACTTGCCCAGTCCTTTGGGCTTTTTTTTTTTTTTTTGAGGTCTCAAAGCTTTGACGCTAAGCACCGATTATGGTGCATTTTACCCTAAAAGACTTAAAACCAGGGTCCAGAGAAATAGCTCAGCAGTTAGGAGCATGGACTGCTCTGCCTAAGAACCACAGTTTGGATTCCAGTACCCATGTTGGGTGGCTCACGGCTCTAGGGGCTTAGTCTCTGAGCCTATGTATACACCCCTAACATGATGGAGCTCATGGTATCGGTCCTTCATGGGGTTAATGGTGCCAGTCCTTTGGTGCCAGAGAACACTGGAAAAGTTCTTAAGGTCAAGTTCCATAAATGGTGTCTGCTCAACAGTAACTTCACCCTACTGTCAGAGAGGCAGAATGTGAAGTCCCCAAGGGAACACTGCATGTCCTCAGTCATGCCTTCCCCAGAAGAAGGAAGTGGGTCTGTATCCCGGCTCCTCAAGATGCAAAGGAACCGAAAGTTCATTCTCAGCACTGATTTGGAAACTCTGTGTTCAACTGACAGAGTGACTATAAATCTACTTGCCTTGAGAGAACTCAAATCACAAACTGTTACTCTAAAAATTAAGCTGAAGCTTGGTGGGAGAGGGATATGACTCTAGTCCAGCACTCGGGAGACAGAGGCAGGAGGACCTCTGTGAGTTCGAGGCCAGTCTGGTCTACAGAGGGAGTTCCAGGACAGCCAGGGCTACACAGAGAAACCTTGTCCCCCAAAACCAAAACCAGCCAATCAACCAAACAACTACAGAGATTCTACCTGACCTTGGCCAGAATAGTGCCCCTCTGGTCTCCTCAAGCACTGTACACATGTGGTTTAAAGAGATACACCCAGGTAAAAACACTCATATATAGAAAATAAAAATAAATTTAAAAATCTAAAAAAGAAAGAAAGAGTATCAAAAATCGCTGAGGATTTGGACAAAAAGGAATCCTATATAAACTTCTGACGGGAATGTAAAATACTCCAGCCACTAGGAAAATCAGTGTGGGTATTCCTTTAAAATCTGGAGACAAAGCCAACGCGATGGCCCAGCAGATAAAGGTTCTTGCCACCAAACTTGATGACCCAAGTTCAATCCCCAGGATTCACATGATGGAAGGAGCAAACCAAAAGCAACAAACATGCATGCTGTGACATGTTCACAGTGCACCCCAAACACAAACACGCGTGCTGTGACATGTTCACAGTGCACCCCAAACACAAACACGCGTGCTGTGACATGTTCACAGTGCACCCCAAACACAAACATGCGTGCTGTGACATGTTCACAGTGCACCCCAAACACAAACATGCGTGCTGTGACATGTTCACAGTGCACCCCAAACACAAACACGCGTGCTGTGACATGTTCACAGTGCATCCCAAACACGACTAACAGAATTTTAAAAAATCCTGAGGAAGGAGACAACTAACTTCAAAGTTGTTTTCAGGCCTCCTCAGGCACACCACAACACACTCATACACACATCATACAAACACAAAAAAGCACATAAAGATGATGATAAATTAAAAACTAACAGCCAGGCGGTAGCACACACCTTTAATCCCAATACTCGGGAGGTAGAGACAGGTAGATTTCTAAGTTTGAGGGCAGCTTGGTCTACAGAGCGAGTGCCAGGACAGCCAGGGCTACACAGAGAAACCCTATCTCAAACAAACCAAAACCAAACAAAACAGAAGTTATATCATTTGCAGGAGAATGGGGCAACTGTGGATAATTCTATTAAAGGAATTAAGTCACTCTCAGAAAGACAAATACCATGTTTTCTCTCATTTGTGATCCTGCAATTTAAATACACAAAAATCACAGACCTACACAGATCTACACCAATGACAGAAGTAGAAATGAAATTGTCCAGGGAGCAAAGAGCAAAATAATGTTGGAAAATATGCTCAAGACACATTTACATGTGCAGAGGAACAGCTTTCCATAACATTGCATAATCATTTTAAAAGACATACAAAAAAGTAGGGTTTTCCCCCTAGAATTAAAAAAAAAAAGCACTTAAGATATAACACTCTAGTTTAGTCAACATTACCCATAGGTAATCATAAATGCATCTCTCAGTATACCAACGCTAGATTTTAAAACAGCCCTACTTTTTAGTTCTTTCCACGTTATATTCAAATATCTGAAGTGAGCCTTAGACACTGAAATACAGGCCTGTAGCTGTGATGAAACCAACCAAGCAGACCAGGCTGTGCTCACCAGTGGGCAGTCTTCCTGCACCCACGGGAGATACAGACACCATTAGATGCCAGGTAGAAAGCCCATGATTTTTCCTTTAGCATCCTCTTCCTCCTAATAGCCAATACCACACAGGAACTTAGATCACACAATAAAGACTGGAACATTCCAGCCTTGGGACTCTACACCTCCCCTAATAAAAGCCCAAGCTGGGCTGGTGAGACAACTCGGCGTGTAAAATGCCCTTGTCACCAAGCTTGGTGGCCTGAGGCTGATCAACCACAGAACTCACACTGCGGAAGGAAAGAAAGGACTGACCTCTACACACATGCTGTGGCACACGTGCTTGTTTCCCCCAAATAAGTGTAAAAATAAGAATCTAAGTTAAGGGACTTTTTGTCTTCTAAAATCCTGGAACTAAGCCTTGGGCCGCCTAGTTCAGTAATGTATTTTTCTTTCAGAGTTGCTGAAGACAGAAAGTGTAGCTTATGCCTCGTCCCCACCAGCCAAGGCAATGAGCACAGAGTCCGGTTCAGGCCTGCTCATAAATAAGACACCGAAGTAAGCTAAATGACAGAGATGGGCGGACGCTCAAAGGGCAGAGAGTGAACTCAAGACCTTCTTCTCAAGCAGTTCAGGAGGACAGTAAAAGCAGTGAGTCACGAACACCTCAGTGACTGGAGTGCTAGTCCCCTCCAGAACTGTAGAAGGAAGCAAGCAACCTCAATGGAATTCACAAAGGTCTGTGGACTTGAAATGGCCCCTGGATCCCTGTGCAGCACTGCCTGAAGTACAGTCAAGACATCCTATTGCCGGCCTTTAATCTCAGCACTTGGGAAGCAGAGACAGGCGAATGTCTGAGTTTGAGGTCAGCCTGATCTACAGAGTGAGTTCCAGGACAGGCTCAAAAAGCTATAGAGAAACCCTGTCTCAAAAAAGGAAAAAAAAAAAAGCCATCCCTACATGGCAGTTTTATAAGACCAAGGCTAAAAATACGAAGGATTTTTTCACATGCCTAGCAAGTGCTGTACCTCTGAGCTACAAGCCCAGTCCCTTTCTCTGGGCCCATGACAAGTCTCTACCACAACAACAAGGAACTTAAGTGCATATCAACCATGCAAAGGCCTCAAGTTTGTAGGGAAAGTCTTCTCTTTCTTAAGTACCCCTGCTCTCCAGGCAAAACACAAACTTCAGTAGGGAAGGACAGGTAACAACACCAGCACAGGCAACACATATATCATCTCAAAACAGAACAAGCAAACAAACAAACAAAAACCAAAAACAGGGGGCTGGAGAGATGGCTCAGCGGTTAAGAGCACTGACTGTTCTTCCAAAGGTCCTGAGTTCAATTCCCAGCAACCACATGGTGGCTCACACCCATCTGTAATGAGGTCTGGCGCCCTCTTCTGGCCTTCAGGCATACACACAGACAAAATATTGTATACATAATAAATAAATAAATATTTAAAAAACAAAAACAAACAAAGCAAAAAACAAAAAAAGAGGAAAAGAAAAGGAACGACAAATATCTCCCTATTTCAATCAAAGTTTAAGTGTCCCACACCACTCAGCCCTTTATGAGCCCACAGCTATCAAATGATATCAAAGTGAGTGATGACGTGTGCTTACTCCCCGAAGAAAGGAAGAAAACTGCTTGTTTGTTTTACCAGCAGTTCTTCACCAGAGCGCCCCTCCTCCTCGTGAAGCTGTGTCAGAGCTGAGACAAAGGGCAGTCACTGTGTCACACACTCACACTCGCTCGCACTTGCTCTCGCTCTCTGGAGTAGAGCCACAAGATTACTAACAAACAGCTAATGGCCACCGTTCAAAAGCAATAATGGCATCATGACCTCATATCCCAGTTATCTACCGAATTGGAAAGAACTAAGTGTATGGCTTTCTCTCCCAAACAGAATGCGAAAGTAAATGAGAACATTCTGATTCACCTTCCTCATCATAAAAATTCCCAGGAGGACATGAACAACGTCTCAAACATTTATGGTCTAGGTGCAGGACAAACTCAAGAGACAGCACCAGGGGGTGGAGGTGTTCAGGGTCCCTGGTTTTGTTTTCACTTGTAGATGTGGTGTTAACAGGCAATGGGATGCACTGACAAGAAGACTATGAACCGCCAGCCCTGCAAGTCCAAGTTACCAGGGAAAGCCTAATGGGAACCCTATGAATTACAACACAACAAAGCAAAACGTGTCAGGCACGGTGGAGTTCACCTATAATCCTGGGCTACATAGTGAATTTTAAGCAAGCCTGGCCTTAAAAAGAAAAGACTCTGTCTCCAAAAAGCCAAACCAAATAAACAAAAAACCTGGTTCTTAAGGGTTTGTATAGGCTGCAAACGCTGAGTGCCTGAGTGACAGCCTCACTCTGAGACAGCACAGTGGATTATCTCCTGTACACAGTAAGCACAGCACGGATGGCCTCTGCACCAATGGCAGAGCCATTCAGTAGCAGAAGTTCCCTCTCGGAGTCCTAGCACTCTAAGAAACCAGCAATGGGTTCCGAAGCCAGGGCTGATCCTGTCCATCTCTCAAACAGCTCTGTGTCACAAGGAAGGGGCTAACTTCTGGAGCAGCCTTTCAGCACCACCTAACGCACACGCAGGTCAACTGACATTTAGCCTCTCTCCCTGGTCAGTGTAACCCAGCTCCTTGATGTGGAAAATGTGTAACAGTTTCCTCTGAGATTGAAACATTCCATCCTACAGGTAGGATCTTTTAAAAAGGGAAATAAGCAACTCAAAATAGCTAAAGGAAATCCCTGAAACTGACCAGAACACTAGGCCCCTCCCTGCCAGAGTAAGCAATAAAAACTCAGTGTCTCCTTCTCAGTAGCCATGGGACAAGAAAAGGCTCAGAGGAGAGGAGCTGTAGACTCTGAGACCAGGCCAGCTGCCTATAAGAGGTTTAGACCAGTGTCTGCCTGCAGGCTTCAGGTTTTCTAGCTTTTGTGAACCGTGACAGGCTGGAGTGGGACCTGGTGGTGCAGCTGTCTTTGAGTCACGGCTGCTCCTGTAAGTAACCCCTCACCCATATTCCTGTAACTCCAATAAAACCTCCTGGCTCACTGAGCTGGACTTTGGTCTGTCGTGGGCTCCCTATCTGGGCTCTGTGTAGTTTCCTCAGGAAAAGTTGTCACATAATAACATTCCCTCACTTTGAGCACTGAGGGCAAACTTGATCACTATCCATAGGTTCACATAATGAGTCTTTATAGTTCTTCCCATAAATCACATTTTCACTTTCTTCCTCTAGAAAATCAAAGAGTAGAACTTGAGTAGGAGAAAAGCAGGGAAACCCCAACAATCCAGACTAGGGCTCTGAAGAAAGAATATCAAAACTTGAGACACAGGCAACACTCAAATATTAAGCTTTAGTTTCCCCTTCGAGTCCACACGCTCTTAGACAGCACTCGTCCTGTAAAGAAAAGCGATAACCAAAAGGGTGAGCTGCTCCAGCCAACCGCGTAAATCACCACGTGCTAGGTGGGGGGGAGCCAATGCCCGTATCACTGCACAGCCCATAAGCTCCAAACCATGAAGAGGCTCATTTCTAATCTGTATCCATCTTTTCGCAATTAGACTTTAATTCTCAGTAACTGTTCAAGTTCCTCTAAAGAAAGCCAAAATCTGACGTGTATAAGGGCAAGTTAAACACTGTTATGTGGAGCTCCATTAGCTTTTTCTCAGAAATGAAAGGCAATGAACTCTTCGGTGAGTTTGGGCATACACTCACCCTCTCCCTAAGCAGCTTCTAATCTAGAGCCCCATGACAAGAGGCAGAGTCTTCTGGCCGTGCACAGCAAGACTGGAGGAATGCTTTTACATAAATTATTCACGTTCAGGATTTAAAAACATTCCTTGTGGGTTTTTTTACAATACAGCTTCACAAGGTAAAGCCGTCACTCAGGATCCCTTCTGACTTTCCCTATATCAACAGACAGACAGACAGACATCACACAAAGGCAGTTAAGGAGCACACACCACACCACTCTCTTATGCCACATTTAGTAATCCGCTCGGCATCTACTATGGCAAGCTATCCAATCAAACCTGGTGACGGATGTTAAAGTGTGCACTGAGGAAAGAGAAAGCACAGCTTCTTTGTGTGTTACCAGGGTGAGGGAAGGCAGCCAAGCACGAGAGGCAACCACATCAGCACTCACCTTAAGGATGTCCCCCCTTTTGAAGCTCAGCTCATCGTCAGCAGTAGCTTTGAAGTCATATTTGGCGATGGCTTCCATTCTGAGCGTCGCTCAGTGCTCAGCAGCCTGAAGCAGGGGGGGAAGGGAATCTTCCCTGCTGAAGAGCTCTGGGTTCAGCCTTTCCGATTCTGGGGCTATTCTTGCACACTGGGACACACAATGCCACCCTGAATCAGAAGAGCGATGATTAAGAGAAGTGACCAGATCGAAGGCAGCCCCGCCCTGCCAATTGGCCTGCACTCCCAGCCCCCACGCCCCCTGGCTCCGCTGGGCTCAGCCCCCTCCTCCTCCCTTCCAGGCAACAGCTCTCCTTCTTCCTCTTTTCAGCCTCAGCCCCAGGCGACTGACAGGCCCAGCGGCCAATAGCGGCAGCTGCTTAAGCTATTCCAGAATACACTTCCTCTTCCTTCCCGCAGGGTGTAAGCTCAGGAGCCGGGGTCAGTCTCAGCCTTTCCCTAGCACCCCCTTCACACATCTCCTGCACCCAAGGCAGGCCAGGCAAAGCAAGGCTCTGGAGGTGGATACACGCCCCCCCCCCATCCCTTTCCGGGCCACCCGCTGCTGTCCTGAGAACCAGGACGCTCCCATTCTCCATCAGAGCCATGCAGGACTTGGGTATTAAGCGGCTCTACTCTTTACTGAAACTAAACCTTGACCTGATCTCAAAAGGAGGTGAGAGAGTGAGCCTAGAATACTTTTTACCCACCAACAACGATACTAGCAGCACTAGCATCGTCCACACCAGCCTGTCATTTGGTCACCAGAGGACTCAAGGAATCTGCTCTAGCACAAGATACCCCAGACTCTAGTCCTTGAAATAGGTGATCCAGGTTTAACATTCAGGAATAGCCTCTACTTTACTTTTTGTTTGTTTGTTTGTTTTTCGAGACAGGGTTTCTTTGTAGCTTTGGAGCTCTATTTTACTTTTAAACAGAACAAGAGGGGAGCTGAAGTTCTAATTTATACTCAAAAGTAATCCCTTTCTCCGTGCGGTGGCAGTCTTTAATCCCAGCACTGGGGAGATAGAGGCTGGCGGATCTCTGTGAGTTCAAGGCCAGCTTGGTGTACAGAGCGAGTTCCAGGACAGGCTACAAAACTACAGAGACCCTGTCTCGAAAAAACGAACAAACAAGTACCCTTTTCAGCAAATCTGAGCTATCAAGTTATATCTGGGGCAGCAGAAGGAAGGGTTTCACACCAGAGTTATGGCTGGCCTGACACCCATACATACACCAGTCTGGCCAAGAATTTGAGGTGATCCTCCTGGTTGATCCCCAGAGTGCAGAGACGGCACGTTCCCCACCTCAAATGTCTTCTCTGGGGACATGTTAAGTACAGGCTGGGACCAGATGGTCCGACCCCAATCTCATCCAGTTCCTACTCTGCTTTCCTCAGTCAGGAGAGCCCTGCAGTGAGTGAGCAGCATTCTGTTGGTGGAAGACTTCTCCATGTGAAGTCATAGGTCAGAACTTCCCCATGGTGCATCCACTGACAGTGACCTGGGACGCACGGTGTGGTCATGATCAGGGGCGTAATCTTGATCTCCTCATACTAAGAGAAGATGAAACCCCTACTCTGGTTTGCAGTCATAGTTCACATACAAACTAAACAAACACAAACAAGAGCCCTGGCAGGAGAGAGAGGATTGTTTACAGTGGCACCTTTCTTGGCTAATTACCACCCAGCAGCTCACTTTGAGGGGCACGAGTGATTGTTACTCTTTTGTTCTAAAGTTAACATTTGGAGCATTAACCAAGCATTCAGCAGCAAATGGCTGGGGATATTCAAGCTGAGGATAATCAGGCTGGTGACATGAGTGCTACCAGGGGAGAGATCTCCCGCGGGACATCCTCAGCAAAGTCTGAAGGCCACCACCCTAACGAACCACACTGCCTCTTGTTCCTCACGGACATACCTTTGCGTGTCTATGTGGTGCTGACTCTCAGGAGAAGAAGGGAAGAAAAAGTCTGAGCTTTTTTTAATAATATTTTAAAATATTTTTTTAATATTTTAATAAAAATAACTGATTCTTAATAAAGGTATTAAAAATCAAGGGTTAGCCCCAGTATCCTTAAATTCCCAATACACTCTCTGTAGTTATTTTTGATAGATCAAACTATATCTACAATCTTTAAGTGTGTGTGTGTGTGTTTTGACTGCATCTGTGTACCACATGCATGCCTGGTGCCCAAGGAGACCAGAAAAGGGTGTTGGATCTCCTGGAGCTGAAATTAAAGGTAGTTTGAGAGCTGTCCCGTGTGAATACTGGGATTCAGAACAGGTTCCCAGAAGAGGGATAAATGCTTTTTACCTTTTAGCTGTCTTTCCAGCCCTGATACCTCATTGCTTTGATTTGCATTTATGTAGTGTTGTTCAACTTCCAGTGACTTATTTGTCAGGCTCTATTCAAGATGCCTCTCCTTCTCTCTCTCTCTCTCTCTCTCTCTCTCTCTCTCTCTCTTTCTCTCTCTGATTGACTGCTCAGTCTATCTTAGAAGGTAGCTATTATCCCATTTTCTGGTCAGAAAACTGCATCTCGTTTAAAAGGCTTGCTCGGCATTAAAGGTGTAACTGATAGGATCATTACTTGAATGAATGGCATTTCTCCAGCCTCTCCAGACCATGAAGACTCAACAGTAAGCTATGCTGGCTGGCCCAGTGCCACGGAGAGGGAGAGAATTTAGAGAAAGAGATCAGAATTTTATCAAATCCTTTAGGTCGCATTTTCAGATACAATTCCCCTATCACTTCAACAATTACAACTGTATTTTCAACTTTACTGCGTGTGATGGGCTCTCGAGATGTGTGCTAACCGCTTAGAGACGCTCTCATTAGGAATGCTAATGTGCCCTGCCACTTCATTTCTTGAGAAGAGCAGTGTCAGCTCTGGTAGGAGCTAAAGAGACAGCACAGTGGGAAAGCATGTGCTTAGCACACTTGATTGAACTCTGGTTCAATCACCAGGCAGTGTGTGTGCACGCACATGTGCGCACATGTAAATTGGGTACCGTGTTTGTCTTTAGGTTTCTTTCCTTTAATAGTGTTGTGTATAGCACAGTGTATGTGTTGTTGCTATCTTTAATGGAAGGTTGGGATTCCTTGGTTATGGATAACCTAATCTAATCTCTTCATGTTTTCTAAGTCAAATGCTAATTTTATTTGCCACAGACATGAAGTATTGATTTGATTTTCTCACATCTACCTATCCATGTGTTTGTATGTGCATGTGCACCTACGTGTCGAGATTTTTGGGAGTTGGTTCTCTCCTTCCACCAAGTGGGTTCCGGGGACAGAACTCAGGTCAGCAGGCTTGGTAGCAAGCATTTACCTGCTGAGCCATCTCAATGGCTTCTGGTTGGATGTTAAGTGATTATTTGAATAGTTTCAACTTTTACAAGTGTTAGACATTTGTGTTTTGTTTTTTAAGATAAAGTCTTACAATGGCTTGTGCTAGCCCTGAACTCAGGGTGGTCCCCCTGCCTTAGCCTCTCAGGTGCGAGGATTATGGGTTTGAACCAGAGTGCTAAAAAGGCTCGCTCTACTCAGATACCTAGTGCAGATGCCTTGAATGCAGCTGCAGGAAAGCAGGGCCTGAGAACTATCTCACCTTTTGTGTCTAGAGACAGATAGCACCTCTTGTAGCCCAGGCTGGCTTCCAACTCTCTGTAGCAGAGGATGACCTAAACTGGTCTGTTTCCATCTCCCGAGTGCTGGGATTACAGGCATGCACCACCACTCCCTGTTAGTGTCATACAGGGATCCAATCTGGCTCCTCTATGCTTGGCAAACACACTACGGACTAAGCCTCATCCCTAACCTGACCTTGTACTTTTTGTTTTTTGAGACAGGGTTTCTCTGTGTAGCCTTGGCTGTCCTGGAACTCACTCCTAGATCAGACTGGCCTCAAACTCACAGAGATCTGCCTGCCTCTGCATCCCAGTGCTGGGACTAAAGGTGTGTGCCACCATGATCCAGCCTGACCTTGTACTTTCTTTACTGCTGTTCAGTTGTGTTGCAGATGTCTCAAATTCTGACTGACTTAAAGCGTATGTCCTCTTGCTACATGTATCTTGACACGTATTTCTGAGTTTTATTGATTCCTGCATGAGGTCCTCCTAATGGGGAATTTATTCTTTTAATTCGGGTATTTGTATATAAACTTACAAAGGTTGTCTATTTTATTTTTTTTTAAGATTTATTTATTAAGCACACAATGTACTGCTGGCAAGGAGGTTGTGAGCCAGCCACCATGTGATTGCTGAGAATTGAACTCGGGACCTCTGGAAGAGCAGCCAGTGCTCTTACCCTCTGTGCCATCCCTGTAGCCCCAGGTTGTCTATTTTAAATCAACCCATTTGGGCACTAATTTATTGTGGGGCCAGCTTGACAAACTTTTCCTGGAGAAGACACAGCACACATGTCTACTCGCCCCAGATAGGGACCAAAGTATGGAAGCCACCGAAGTCCAACTTGATGAACCAATGAGTTTTACTGGAGTGAGTTACAGGAATATGGGTGAGGGGTCACTCACAGGAGCTGACGTGACTCAAAGAAAGACAGCTGCACCACCATATCCCACTCCAGCCTGGGTGACAGAGCTGGGAGCCTGGAGCACACTGCATAGCCTGCAGGCAGCTCACCCTGCAGGCAGCTCAACAGGTTGGAGAGGGTCCTTCCCAGGGATTCTGGTCTGACCTTCTTCCGGCAGCTCCTCTGGTTTCTGCTTCTTTCAAGCAGCTGGTCTGGTCTAAAGAGTCTTCTTTGCAACATGGTTTCTCTTAGTCCAAAAGGGACTCAGATTTCATTGCTACTCTGGCAGAGAGCGGCCTAGTGAATCTCTTCAGTTTCAGGGACTTCTGCAGCTATTTTGAGTTGTCTGCCTTCCTACTAAAAGAGTTTCCCTGTAGGATGAAATCTTTCTAATGATTCAATCTCAGAGGCAACATTTACATTACACAACACTGCTGAGTTCTGCCATAACCTAGTTTTAAAAAGATGCCCCTACCAAGTACAGTAGCATATGCCTAAAACTCTAGCACTGGGGTAAGGCTGAAGCAGGATGATTCAATTTGAAGTGGGGGCTATACACATTGGTGTACACCTTTAATCTCAGCAATTGGGAAGCAGAGGCAGGAGTATCTCTGTGAGTTTGAGGCCAGCCTGGTCTACATAGAGAGTGCCAGAGCAGCCAGGCCTACAGAATCCCTGCCTCAAAATAAATAAAGTTTTGAGGTCAACCTGGACTACATGTATGTATGTATGTATGTATATAAAATCAAGACCTTGTCCCAAAAAAGTAATTGGATAAAGAATTGTTTCTAGTGAATTCATTGTAATGTTTATACATACAAATTTTAAGAATCACGGCTAAAATCTGACTGGAGTATTAAGCAAATTTTGAAATTTGCATTCCAGAAAATGCACCATGTCTGAACAAAATACAAATGACATACATTTAACTTGGCACAACTCTCTCTGGGGAAAACCGGCTTTGACAAACACAAAACAACACATCTCAATCATCACTGGCCAGAGGGGTAGAGCTCTTCAGTAGGTTCTAACGCCTGTCCAAGAGTACAGAGGCTCTGTCCTGCAGTCACCAGTCCCAAGTCTAACGCCCCATACATAACAAGAGCTGCTGCACGTGACCTAATGGGAATCACTGAGAGACCTCAGGGCTACCAATAAGCCACCACTGACCCAACAATTGAGCTAGAGAGATGGGCTAAAGGTGGAAGAGCATCTCAGGCTCCTAAGAGCACTGACTGCTCTTCCAGAGGACCCGAGTTCAATCCCCAGCACCCACATGGCAGTTCACAACCCTCTGTAACTCCAGTTCTAGGGTATTTGTCCTCTTTTAGCCTCTGAGGACACCAAGCATATACATGCAGGCAAAATACACTCACCCACATAAAAATAAAATAAATCATTTTGAAAAGCCTGGTAAGGACTAAATCGGTAGTTAGAAGGGGTAGGCTTTAATTTACAAATTTCTGAAGTTGTTTCCTTATATTTTTCAAACTATCTTAATTCATAAATCCCACAGGTGATTTTCACGTGACGACTGCCAGCCATACTAAAAACTCAAAGAAGAGTCTTTTAGCCCCCAAACTGTCTCAATCTTCCTCACTAACAGTGAAAAGACACAAAGGGAGAAAGGAAGAAAATACTAGACACAAAAGCATGATCTGTAAGAAAACACTAAAATACAAATGCGACAAGCAAACAGGCAAAATTCACTTATGACCTGGTGGCACTATGGACTACTTAGGAATGAATTCAGTCCTTTGAGTCTCCGAGTTCCCAGGGGAGAGCTTAAGCCCCCCCCCCACCCAGACGCTCTAGCAGCCCTGATGGCTGGCTGAAGAATACCGTGGACGTTTAAAAATGAAGAATGAAAACAGGGAAAAGAAGAAAGAATCTAGGAACGACGAAGAAAATTAACAGTGCCAAAACGGACAGAAACTTCGAAAATTATAGCGGAGGAACAGCAAGAAGGGGAAGTAGATTATTTTTAAAAAGGGGGTGGGGGTGGAGGGGCCAATGACTAGCGTTACAAATGGAGTGGAAAGGAGACGAAGAAGGCAAAAACTGGAGAACAAAGTGAAAGAGGGTACGGAAGTCAGAATAAAGCCTATTTCTCTAGCCTCTTCTGAGTGTCAACAGAATCAGAAGACGGACCTTGAGTGCGCTTCGGCTGCTCTGCAAACTGCACTGCTATTGCACTTGAAGACAGCCTAAAAAAAAAAAAATCACTTTCTAAACAAACTCTAGCTCAAACGGAGCGCTGCAAACGGACATGAACCAGCGGGGCTCTCGCTGAAATCCTTCCTCCCAGCGTTCCCATCAGCTGCTGCTCCTGCTTTTTCCCCAACAAGTATTTTTCAAGGAGCTCTAAAAAAGACGCGCCTAGCTCTGACAAAGACCCGTCGACGGGTCCGGGTAACAACCATTCAAGCACACGGTGGATCCCCGCACACAATCCGGCCGCAAGATGCCAAAAGATGGTGACGTGGTTGCTTTGCAGGTCAAAGGAGCATCAATCACCACGTTAGCGAGACGGCACCGAATCCCCCGCCTCCCGGGCTCAGTCAGCCTGACTCAGAACACAGCACCCTGCGCCTCTCTGCTGCTCCGGGCTCCCTCTGCGCCAAGGCGGACGGCCGCGACACGAGACCTCGCAGATCAGCCGGGTCTCTGCCCCAAGCGGGAGGAAGACCGGCACCAGGAAGGAAGCGCCCCAAAAGGGGAAACGAGAAGACGGCGGCGCAGCAACTGCGCTCGGATCCGAGCCATCCCCGGCCCGCCAGCGGCCCGCTCCGGCAAGCCCAGCAGACCGGGCCCGGGTAGCCCGCCGCGGCGAGTCCCGGGACGAGAGCTCCCGCTCTCCTCCCGCCCGCTCCCTTGCACTCACCGTGGCGCAGCCGTCCGCTCCGTTGTCCAGCCCGGCCCGCCCTGCGCTGCCGCCCGCGGCCGCCAACCCCGCTGCTGCTCCCCGATTGCGGCTCCCGCTGCCCCGGCCACCGTCCCCGCCTCAGCCTCGCTCGCTCGCTTTCGCCGCCGCCGCCGCCCGATCGCTGAAGCAGCAGCAGCAGCAGCCTGGCTTCCGCTCCTAGACAGGGTCCCGCGAGAACTTCCCCACGCAGCCCCGCCCCGCTGCGCCCCGCCCCCGCGAGACTTCTCCCGGCGGAAAAGGCCCAGAGCGCAGGCGCTCCTCCTCTGTTCAGCCCCGCAGGTAGCCCAGCGGGTGCCTGCGCGCACGCGCCAGCCCACCCCGCAGCAGGTGGCACGGACTGGGCTCCGCCCCTGGGTCGCTGTAACCCTCTGGGTGCCGGAGCCGGTGAATTATAGGTCTGCCCTGGAGGAATAACCTTTTCAACGCTCAGATCACTTTCCTTTCCCGTTCTACCAAACCAAGGCCAAGAGGGAGAAGGAAGAGCGATGTCAAGATGGCTCAGTCCGAGTAGAGGACTAGGCATAAAATTGTTTGGGAATCTAGTTCGTACAATGAGTTGTTTGGTCTGTTGATTAACTGAGCCACATACCTAATGTAGGTAAGCACTGTGTTGGGTAAAGAAGATGAACGACAAACAGAGATCCTGGCCTTCAAGCAGTTCAGCCGAGAGTAGCAACAAAAAAAGTAAACGAGCCATGTCTTGGGCTGGAGAAAAATTTCGGAGGTTGAAAGGACTTGCCGCTCTTCCAGAGGACCTGAGTTCCTTACCCAGCACCCACATCACGTGACTAACAAGTGTCTGTAACTCCAATTCCGAGGGATTTAGTACCTCTTGCCTCGGCCAACACCAGCATTCACCTGCACACACCCTCATGCAGACACACACGGACACCTGTAACACTTATACATGATTTAAAATAATACAAATAGCCCAGCATGGTGGTGCGCGCCTTTAATCCCAGCACTCTGGAGCAGAAACAGGCAGCTCTCTGTGAGTTCGAGGCCAGTTTGGTCTACAAAGCGAGTTTCAGGATAGCCAGAGCTGTTAGACAGAGAAGCTCTGTCTTGGAAAAAAAACCAATTAAAACAGTAATAATAATAATAATAATAATAATAATAATAATAATAATAATAATAATAATTTTCTAAGCATTAAAATAAATAATGACAGTACTGTTGTAGCTCTTTGGGGGAAATGCTGAAGAAGCCAAAAAGATGGAGAAAGGCTCGCCCTGTTCCTCTGCCCATGCATAAAACTTCTCCAAGGAGGTGATGCGAAAGCGAGTATTGGAGGGTGAGTAGGAGTTCCGCAGCCCAGGAGCCAGGGCGAGAGCATAGCCGGCAAGAGAAACAACACATAAGAACAGAGCAATGGAGGCGTGAGGAAGCCGTGTTCCATGTAATGCAAAGTACATAGCTGCCTATTTGGGGGCTGCTGAGTGTGGGGGAGTGGTGAGTAGGGCTTGGAGAAGTGACTCTCAGTTCCAATTACAGGAGTGCACAGAACGCAACTAATGTTAATGTGTTGTCTAGAAGCCAACAAAATAGCATTAGGAACACCCAAGCCTCTGGTACAATGGAGGAGATGGGTCCACTGAAATAATGACAGAGAATTGGTCTTTCGCCAAGTATTTGCTGAACATCGTTTGCAGCGAAAGTGTCTTTCAGAGCAAAAGGTGAAGCTGATGAAGCTTCTGCTTCAGGCAGTTTGCAGTCTAGACAGAGTTAGTTCTTCTGAAAGAGAAAAACTAGGCTCTAAGTGCCACTAAACTGCATGCCAGCATGCAGTTGCAGAGAGGGAGCCGTCATCTTGTGTGTAGCTGTCGTCAGAATCCAACAGTATTTCACTTGCAAGAGGCAGAGGGGGCAGACGCTTCAGGGTTGGGTGGAGGGGGGTGGGATGAGTAAGGCAAGGTAGAGGGAGCCATTTTCTGGTGGGTGGGGAGAACCAGACACTTTAGGGTTTGGGTGGATGAGTTACACGAGGTAAAGGGAGCCATTATCTGGTGTTGTAGCCATCAGAAAGACGAAGTTCAGTAGGCAATGTGACAGCAGAAGAAGGGTGATCGAATCCAACACTATTTCACGGGGTGAGGTGGGCTCCAGGGCTGGGGGGTGGGTAAGGGATAAGAGGTGACGTTGGGATGCACATCTTAGGCTTCAGTGTCAGGTGAAGCTCCACCGGTAGGTTTTGGAGTAGTTATCTGGCGGAAGGTGACAATAACAAGAGGCTTACCTCCTGTACGCCAAAGTCAAAGGACCTCCACAGGGCATCTAATATCTTCATTTCATTCATAGATACAGAGCCTGAGAAGGCAAATGTGGTGCCCTGACACCTGTTAGCCCTGCACTAGGAGGTCCGAGGCAAGAGAATCAAGATTTTTGGATCCACAGAGCTGGAGAGATAGATCAGTGGTTAAGAGTATTTGCAGAAGCCTCAGGCTTGGTTCCCAGCACCTACGTGGCACTAACAACTATAACTCCAGTACCAGAAAATCCAAGACCATTTTCTGGCACCAGGAACAAACATAGTACACATACATACGTGTAAGCAAACCACTCGTACATATAAAATAAAAAATAATTAATTTAAAGGGGTTCTGAGTCTAGACAGATTTTGGCAAGACCCTGTCTCAAAAAATTTAAGGAAGAGATATTAATAAGAAATCTAAAAACAGGACTATAGAGATAACTCAGCAGTTAAGAGCACTGGCTGCTCTTCCAGAGGTCCTGAGTTCAATTCCCAGCAACCACATGGTGGCTCACAACCATCTGTAATGAGATCTGATACCCTCTTCTGGGCATAAAGGCGTGCATGCAAATAGAATACTCAAAAACCTAAAATAAATAAATCTTAAAAGAAAAAAGAAAGAGAGAAAGAAATCCAAAAAATAAAGCCTGGCAGTGGTGGTGCACATCTTTGATCCCAGCATTCAGGAGGCAGAGGCAGGCGGATCTCTGAGTTCAAGTTCAGCCTACCTACTGAGTGAGTTCCAGGACAGCCAGGACAACATAGAGAAAACCTGTACCAAAATAAATAAATAAGTCTAGAGAAACGGCTCAACATACTGAGTAAGAATGCATACGCTCCTGTGGAGAACCTGAGTTTGGTTCCCACTATCCACATCAGAAAGCTTACAACCACCAGTAATTCCAGCTCTGGGAAGATCTGATGCCTCTGATCTCTGAAAGCATCTGTACTCACACACACTCACTCACACACACTCATAACTAAAAATTAATTTTTAAAAAAAAAACAGGCTGGAGTGATGACTGAAAGGTTAAGAGCACTTTTTGGTCTTTCGGAGGACCTGGGTTCAATTCCCAGCACTTACTTAGTGGTTCTCAGTTCTCCAGCTCCAGTCCCGCAGGATCTGACACCTTTCTTTGGGCTCTTTGGACACTACACATGCACAAATTCCATAGACATACATGCAGGCAAAACACCTATCCACATAAAATAAAAGACTAATAAGGGGCTGGAATGGCTCAGTGGTCAAGAGACCTGGTTCAGTTCCCAGCATCCCCATGGCAGATCACAACCATCTGTAACTCCAGTTCCAGGAGATCCAATACCATCACATAGATATGCATGCACGCAAAATGTCAATGCGCATGAGATAAAAATTTTCATAAAAGAATGATAGTAGTAGTAATAATACTAAATAGCCAGGTGTGGTGGTACACACCTATTATCCCAACACTTAGGTAGCAGTGCCAAGAGAATCAGGAATTCAAGACATCCTCAGCCATGTGGAGCAGACAAAGCCTGCCTGGTCAACCTAAGACCCTCTCCCAAACAAATAAACAAGAAAGCATTATGGCTCCTCTCAGTACTTTTGTCTTGCCAAATGTTTGCAATGTACAGTGGGTGGACTTCGCTGCCAAACAGTAAAAAAGGATCTAGAGAGGAACAAAGTATCTCAGTAGGGGTGGGTAGCACAGGGGAGGTGGAAGGGGTGTCTGAGGAAATGATGCTGAGCTGTCTTTTGAATGGAGAATGCCACCCTCCAGGACATAGGGATAGAAATATGCAAACTGCCTTTGTCCCCTACCGACATTAACTTAATATCTTTCTGCAGTAGGCAGGGTTTTCCTGCCTGGAGTTTGACACTGGAAGTGGAAGACAGACTTCTAAGAATGTAACACAGGCTGGATTGGTGGCTTTGGAGCACACAGCAGGGAACTTAACTTCTTCCAGAACCAAGGTAGACAGAGGAAGTGAGGTTCAGGTTGGGACTCTGGTTAGCCTGAGAAGAAAGGAGGCAGCTAGGATAAAGAAGCATGCAGTTCGGGGCTGAGACAGTTGGAGAGGCCCAGGCAACTCCATCCTGTGTCGCACTTGAAGCAGAGCTGGGCCACAGTTTGATTTTCATCTTCAAACTACTTTATCACTGCAACTGCAGAGTGGAAAATCTATTAGAACTAAGATGGCTATCATCTACAAGATAATGTTTCGAGTCTGTTGCAAGGCTCTTAAAGATCAGCTACCAACTGCGAGCCCTTCCCTCTCAGTTCACAGCCAGAACCAGCTCCCTTAATACTGAACCACATGTGGTTTCCGGAAGGTGCCGTATCTTTCGAACGTCCATATCTTTGCTAATGCAATTTCCCCTCTTCAGTTGGCCGTTCCCCCTGCGTTAAGGTCACCAAGCCAGTGTTTTCTTCAAAATTCCTGTTACACCCAGGTGGGGCTGTTCACCCCTGTCATTCCAGCACATAGAGACAGGAGGACGGGAGTTCGGGTTATTCTCCATTATGACAGAACAAGTTTAAGGCCAGCCTGAGCTCCAGCCATCTGTCAGGCCCTTCCTCAGAAGTAAAAGGAGGAGAAGGCTGGAGGGATGGTGAAGAGGGCTTACTGCTCCCGTAAAGGACCAGAGTTTGGTTCCCAGCACCCGCACAGCCTCCTGCAGCTTTAGCTCTGTGGGGATGTGAAGTTCTCGGGCACCCACGCTCACATGCATCTACCCCCATATTTAAACATGATTAGAAATAAAATGAATTTTTACCGTCATACCTCCAGTCTCATTGACTCCCCATGGTCCCGAGCTTTAGGCCAGACACAATTCCACATTTTCGTGTTTATATTCACAGATTATTTTTTTTTAAATATTTATTATATATACAGTGTTCTGCCTGCATGGATCCTTGCAGGCCAGAAGAGGGCATCAGATCTCATTACAGATGGTTGTGAGCCACCCTGTGGTTACTGGGAACTGAACTCAGGACCTCTGGGAGAGCAGGCAGAGTTCTTAACCACTGAACCATCTCTCCAGCCCCATATTCTTAGATTCTTAGTACCCATGTGAAGTAAATAAGTGGATAGGCAGAGGAACCGAGGTAAAAGTGTGGTTGTTTTCCTTTTTCTTTCTTTTTTTGTGGGGAGGGGTTGTGTCAGGGTTTTTCTGTGTAACCCTGGCTGTCCTAGAACTCACTTTGTAGAACAGGCTAGTCTTGAACTCACAGAAATCTTGCTGCTTCTGCCTCCTGAGTGCTTAGATTAAAGGCGTGCACCACCACACTTGGCTGTGGCTGCTCTTCTGTGTGGATGTATCAACTGGAGTTAAGAAAGTAGATGATAACTCAGAAAATGAGTAGGCATTGAAACATTTTAAGAGAAGAGAAAAGGTTATGTGATTCCATTCCACCTGCAGTCCTGATTAAAACAAAAACCCTACACTGAATATATCTATGTAAAAATACATGTAAATATACCAGATCTGAAAAAGAATATTTAATTTTAAAAAAAAAATTTTGAGACACCATTTCTCTGTAAAACAGTCCTGAATGTCCTGGAATTCACTCTGTAGACCAGGCTGGCCTCAAACTCACAGAAATCCACCTGTGTCTGCCTCCTGAGTGCTAGGATTAAAGGTGTGTGCCACAGAAAGAATATTTAAAGGTAATCGTAATCGTGCCAAAATGTTGCAACCATGGGTAAGGAGCAGTCACGCTCTGGCATAAAAACCTGTTGAAAGAGCTGGGCAGTGGTGGCGCATGCCTTTAATCCCAGCGCTCAGGAGGCAAAGGTAGGATGATCTCTGTGAGTCTGAGGCCAGCCTGGGCTACAGCAGCTAGTTCCAGTATAGTCTCCAAAGCTACAGAAAAACCCTGTCTTGAAAAACCAAACCAAACCAAACCAACCAACCAACCAAACAAACAAACAAACAAATTGCTGACCAAATCAACCACTTCTGAATATAAATTAATCATCAAAAATGTGTGTGGTGTGCCCATCCCATTCCCCAGCTATGTTATGCCTCCCCCTGGTTTTGTTGTTGTTTTGCAGTATGGGGGGGGGGGGTTACTTTTAGGGGCTAGAAGAGATTTCCGCCTGTGACTTTTATGAGTTACTATACTGCCACCTGCAGGTAAGAACTGGGCACTGCCCTAGAATTTACTATTTCGCTGCCTGTGTGTTGCTGATGCCTTCCTTAGGAGCTGGCCTTAGGTCAGTCACAAGGCCCCCTATATCTTCTTGTTTCTGTTCAGTGGTTCCTTCAAAATTCTCCTCACATTTTCTCAGTTGATCTTGCTCACCGAGCTTAAGGCCACACACCCACTCCTGTCTTCCTCCGCGGTTCTCCATTGAACTAGAAGTTGCCGTTCTGGCTAGGCGGATGGCCAGTGAGTGCCTGGGATCTGTCTCTCTGTACTCCCCAACACTGGCCTTACAGACACACATGGCCATGGCCACTTTTACGTGGCTGCTGGAGATCCTGGTTCAGAAAGAGTAGAAAGCGTTCTTCCCCATGGAGCCGTCACCCCAGCCCTGCTATAATTTTTAATAAATCACCTCCAAATAGTGGGATACCGTCGAGCAAAACTCCACAAGCACCAGGGGAAGCCAGAGAAGCATGCGACCCTTTGATCCCAGCACTTAGGAGGCAGAAGCAGGCAGATTAATGCCAATCTGGTTGGCATAGCAGTTCCGAGACAGCTCATGATACAAAGAGAGACCACATCTCAAGAAAATTAATAAACCCAGAGAGAAGGAAGACTGGAGTTCGTGGAGGCTCTGTAGAGGAGGCGGTGTCTGAATCGTCTAGAATATTAGTGAGCACCACCTGCCATAGGTAGAGTCAGGCTGGGGCCCCTCTAGATGAAGCAGTAAACATTTAAGATGGAGAAAAGGGGTCAACAATTCTCATAAATGCAACACTTCCCAAACGGAGGATGTGGGCTGGGTAGTGATTTGTTTGAGGTTCCAGGATTTCAGAGATTTACAATCATTAGTTCTGAGAAGGACCCGGAAATATGAACCTTAAATAAGCTGCTTCCGGTGGCTTCTCAGGTCCGTCTCTGAAGCGGCCCCTAAATGGCAATACTTTCTGCGTACGTGACTCTTGGGAATCCTGTGTCTACCATTCCAGGAATCGGAGTGTTAATAGCCCTGGGTGGGGAGGACGTGGGGGCATGTCCCTCAAGTGCTTCTGGGACTTCACACTGCCTGCAACTGGGAAATGCCAGGAAAGTGCTTCAGTGGGGTCTGGGGCCGGCTGAGGCTTCTCAGTGCGCGTATAAACAAATGCATAAAAGCCCAAATGAACAGTGGACTTTGTTTTTGACAGTTCACCGAAGGGGCTCCAAGATCAAGTTCAGAGGAGGCTGGCACTTTTCCATTCCTTCTGTTTCTGGGTCCACGTCTCTCCCTGGACACCTACTGCTCACTAAAGGGAAAGAGTTGAGTCTAGGGCTCGAAAGATGGCTGAGCGGTTAAGGGACCTGGGTCTGGTTCTCAGCGTCTGGTGCCCCCACACGCTGCTCAAAGAACTGTGCATGCTAGGCACACACTCTCCCAACTGAAGCTCCGGCCTCAGAAGGGCTTACCGATAGCTCAGGGTCACTGGGGCTACAGGGACAAGCTCAGGCCAAGCTCATGAGTTGAGTTTTTCATTATCTCAAATGGGAACGCCATAGCCTTTGAAGACTGAGGCCAGATTCTCCCCTTTCTTTCTTTTTTTTTTTAAGATTGATTTATTATGCCTCCATGTGTGCCCGCACGCCAGAGGAGGGTGCCAGACCTCATTACAGATGGTTCTCAGCCGCCATGTGGTTGCTGGGAATTGAACTCAGGACCTCTGGAAGAGCAGCCAGTGCTCTTAACCATTGAGCCATCTCTCCAGCCCCCATCCCCTTTCTTTTGTCTACTCATTTTTCTCTCCTTCTAAAATACAGCCTGGGAGGCTGGAGAGGTGACTCAGCAGTAAAGAGCACTGGCTGCTCTTCCGAAGGTCCTGAGTTCAATTCCCAGCAACCACATGGTGGCTCACAACCATCTATAGTGGGATCTGATGCCCTCTTCTGGCCTGCAGGCACACATGGAGGCAAACACTGTATACATAATCAATAAAAACTTCTTAAAAACAAAACAATACTGAAAAAACCACAGCCTGGTTTAAAAATGCTCTCAATGGGCTGAATCGCCTCGTTTAAGTTAACAGCTTCAAAGGCTGGAGAGATGGCTCAGTGGTTAAGAGCACTGGCTGCTCTTCCAGAGGACCTGGTGTTGGCCCCCAGTACCCACATGGCAGCTCACAACCATCTGTAACTCCAGTTCCAGGGGATCCAATGTCCTCTGAAGACACATACATACAAAACATTCATACACATAAAGAAAAATAATAATAATAATTTAAAAAACTTGTCAGGTAGTGGTGGTGCATGCCTTTAATCCCAGAATTTGGGAGGTAGAGGCAGGTGGGTCTCGGTTAGTTTGAGGCAAGCCTGGTCTACAAAGAGAGTTCCAGGACAGCCTGGGCTAATGGCCTACACAGAGAAACCCTGTCTTGAAAAACAACAGCAACAACAACAACAACAACAACAACAAAAAGCAGGCTGAGGAAGCTAGTAAGCAGCACTCGTCCATAGCTTCCGCATCAACCCCTGCCTCCAGGATCCTGCCCAGTCTGAGTTACTGTCCTGACATCCTTTAGTAACGAACAGAAGCCTGGAAGTGTAAGCCAAATAAACCCTGTCCTCCCCAACTTGTTTTCTGGTTGTGGTGTTTCATCACAGCAATAGCAACCCTAAGGCAGCATACCAAATGCCCTGTTATAATCTCACATTTAAAATCTCTTCCCTCCAAGTCTGAGAGAGCAGACACAATGTTCAGTTTCAAAGCCAAACTTAGGAAAAGTTGTCTGGCAGGTTGGAGATTTAACTCAGTGGTAGAGCAAGTGTTTACCTAGCAAATATAAGACCCTGGGTTTCAGTCCTCAGCTGGGGTGGGTAGCCTATCATTGCTGGCTCGTGTTCTTGGTTCTTAGAAAAGTAATTAGTTTGTTCATTTCATTTTATATGTGCTTTGTCTGCATGTACGTCTGTGCACCACATGTGTGCCTGGTCCCTGCAGAGGTCAGAAGGCATTGGATCCCCTGGAACTGAGTCACAGATGGCTGTGAACCACTGGATGGGTTCTGAGTTCCTCTGCAAGAGCAAATTGTGCTCTTAACTACTGAGCCACCTCTTGGACACCTTCATGTCCTAACTCCTGTTGTCGCTTCCTCCAAGCTCTCTTTGATCGGTTCTATCAAGTTTTTTTTACACCATGGACATAACCAACAATCTGCATTGGGTCAAAATGAGTTGTTTATTTTCCATTCTCATCTTGGGCTTTCTCTGTAGTAACACTGGACAGAGCTGTAGACAGAAATTTCTGTCCCGCCTGGTCCTGCAGCCATTCAGTACTAAAAAAACACACAGCGTCTAATATTAATTACAAACTATTTGACCTATTGCTCAGGCTTATTATGAACTAACTCTTATGACTTAAATTCACCCATAATTCTTGTCTATGTTTAGCCACATCGCTTGGTACCTTTTCTCAGTAAGGCATTCTCATCTTGCTTCCTTTGTGTCTGGTTTGTGACTACATCTCTGCCTGTCCCCTTCCCAGAATTCTCCTAGTCTGGTTGCCTCACCAATACTTCCTGCCTGGTTACTGGCCAATCAGCGTTTTATTAAACCAATATGAGTGACAAATTTTTACAGTGCTTAAGAGCATTAGCCCACAGAACAGAGCTGAAGAACTTGTGTTTCTGGAAATATCTTCCCATCTACAAAATGGGCCTAGGCCATACTATCTATTGTGTATGGTTTCTGTGAGCCCTAAAAGAAATGTTGTGCCTAAAACCACTGGACACTGGTCTCCTCAGCACTCGGGAAGAGAGTGCGGGGGGATCATATGAGTCCAGGATCTGGGTAAAGCATCACCTTAAAAAAAAATGAAATGGGCAGGGAGGTGGTGGCGTATACCTTTACACCCAGTACTTAGGAGGCAGAAGTAGGTGAATCTCTGTGAGTTCAAGGCCAGTTTGTGTAGAGAGCTAGTTCCAAGACAGCCAAGGCTACAAAAAGATACCGTTCAAAAAAAAATCAAAATGAAACAAGACTAGCTATTACCCTGTTTCAAAAAAATCAAAATGAAACAAAGCTAGCCAGATAGCTCGGCAGGTAAACGGCTGGTTACTCAGCCTGACCCCTAGAGTTTAATGCCTGGAACCTAACTAAAGGGTGGAAGCAAAGAACGGACTCCTCTAAGTTGTCCCCCGACCCCCAAGTGCACCTACCTACCACATAGGAGGATATGTTCAACAAGTACTTGCTAAATTCTGACTCCCACAAGAATGCTGTGTCACTGGTACATGCCTGCATGTGAGAGTGAGCACACGTGTGCAGACATGAAAATAAAGTCAATGTGATAAAGCAAAATTTAAAATGTACGGGTGCTGTCTCAAACTGTTAGCTCTCTCTCTCTCTCTTTAAAGATTTATTTATTTATACAATGTTCTGCCTGCATGCAGGCCAGAAGAGGGCACCAGATCTCATTACAGATGGTTGTGAGCCACCAGGTGGTTGCTGGGAATTGAACTCAGGACCTCTGGACCAGCAGTCAGTGCCATCTCTCCAGCCCCAAACTGTTATCTCTTAAGCCTTCCTGTATCTGGAATCACCTGATGATTAAACCGCTACACTGTTTGTAGATTATCACTGCTGTCGTTGTTGTTGCTATTTGGTGCTGGAGATGGACCTAGTGCCTTGTGTGTACTGGCATATGCTTCTACACCCTGTATCAGTTTTCTTTAAAAAAGAAAAAAAAAGAAAAAAAGAAAATAAACAATATTTATTTAGTGTGTGTGTAGAGGTCAAAGGCCAACTTGTGGGGGTCGGTCCTTTGTTTCCACCGTGTGGGTCCAGGGGTCAACCTCAGGTGGTCAGGCCTGGCAGCAGGTTCCTGTACCCACTGAGTCATCTCACTGCCCACCCCATTCTGTCTTTCTTTTACTTTTTTTTTTTTCATTGATATCTGTCGTTGTTGTTTTTAGGCACAGTCTCACTACTAGCCTTGTCTGACCTTGACCTCACTACATAGACCAGGCTTGAACTAATAGAGATTGGAATGCCTCTGCCGTCCCCCAAGTGCCAAGATTAAAGGCATGCATCACCATCACCATGACTGGTTCCATGGAGACCTGGAGTTAGATGCATCTTATTTCATGCTTTACAGGAAAGTACATTCCTGGGCCAGAGAAGTGGCTCAAGAGGTGGCACTTGATGCTCTTCCAGAGGACCTGGGTTTGATTTCCAATACTCACGTGAAGGCTCACGATCTGTAACTCCAGTTCCATGGGTTCTGATGCCCTCTTCTGGGCTCTTTGAGCACTGCATACATATTGTGCACAGATACATGCAGGAAAAACACTCATACCCATAAAATAATAAAAAATTTTTGGTTGGGCATGGGGTGGCACGTGCCTTTGGACCCAGCAGCACTCAGGAGGCAGAGGCAGGTGGATCTCTGAGTTTAAGACCAGCCTGGTCTACAGAGTGAGTTCCAGGACAGTCAGAGCTACACAGAGAAGCCCTGTCTATTTAAAAAAAAAATGCACTTCAGTTTTTGTTGTTGCTTTTGCTTTATTGAGAGAAAATCTTACTAGGTAACCAAAGCCAGTCTAAAACTCATGATCCTCCGGACACAACCCCCAAGTGCTGGGATTACAGACATGTGCCATCTCAGCTGGTGGTAGAGTTTTGTTTGTCATTGCTGAGGTCTGAAGGCAGGCATGCATGACAAGAATCTTCTGATAAGCTACATTCCCAGCCCCTCCAGCATTGCTAGAGGAACAATTTCAAGATGTCTAAAAGAGCTAGGTAGGTCCAGGACAGGCTCGATAGCTACAGTGAAAAACTGAAGAAAGGGAAAAAAAGAAAGAAAGAAAGAAAGAAAGAAAGAAAGAAAGAAAGAAAGAAAGAAAGAAAGAAAGAAAGGCCTCCATAAGATTGAGCCATAGGGCCTGGAGAGATGGCTCAGTGGTTAAGAGCATTGCCTGCTCTTTCAAAGGTCCTGAGTTCAATTCCGGACAACCACATGGTGGCTCACAACCATTTCTAATGATGTCTTGTGCCCTCTTCTGGCCTGCAGACATACACACAGACAGAATATTGTATACATGATAGATAGATAGATAGATAGATAGATAGATTGAGCCATAGTAGGCAGGCCTGTCGTGCATCTTTCTTTCTTTTTTCTTTTCTTTTTCTTTGTTTTGTTTTTCCGAGATAGGGTTTCTCTGTGAAATAGTCCGGCTATCCTGGAACTCTGTAGACCAGGGTGACCTTGAACTCACAGACATCCACCTGTCTCTGCTTCTCAAGTTCTGGGATTAAAGGTGTGCACCACCAATGCCCAGCCATATGGCATTTTCTTAATTAGTGATTGATGGAGGAGGCTCCAGCCCATCGTGGTCTACCCTGGACTGGTAGTCATGGGTTCTATAAGAGCAGGCTGAGCAAGTCATGGGGAGCAAGCAAGTAAGCAGCCCCCTCATATTACACTCCCCCATCAGCTACTGCCCTGCTTGAGTTCCTGTCCTGACTTCCTTCAAGGATGGGTGACAGTGTGGAAGTGTGAACCAATAAACCCTTCCCTCCCCGAGTTGCTTTGGTCATGGTGTGACATCACAGCAGTAGTCAGCCTGTCTAGGACACCCACGTTGTCAACTGTACATGTCATCATTAATTAGGGAGTAATTAGTGAGTGATACAATCAAGACAACTGTGTGGGAACACGGGACTCCAGCAGGTTCCTGACAGGACTGGGAAATTGGAACAATTCCCTTTGTTGCCATTAGATGTCACTCTAGTCTAGACGGCCCGGAGCGGTCTTGGCGGTTGTAAAGCTAACTAAACTGTAAAGGAAGACGGCTGTTTGGCTCCAAAAATGGATTTGACCTCGCTGCTGGGACTTGCCGCTCTTCGAGTGCCAGGAAACAGTGTTTGCCAGGGCCCAGCCACGGAGGACGGAGGAAATATCCAGTTGCATCCCATGCAATGAAAACCCTGCTTCCCTGGAACTAAAACAGAAACAGGAGCGAACAGCTCTCCCTTCTCACCCTCCTCACTTCGGGAATCTTGGTTCGCAATTTTCGATACTTTGTGGTTCCAAAAGAACAGAACCAATGTTTTCCCACGTGTTTAGTAAGCTCCATAACTGCGTTTTCCCCGTTCCTTCTTGAGTGAATGAAACATAGCTTTGGTCCCTTTGGCTTTAGGTCGCAGGGCAGGACCTAGGTTCTCTGGACTTCTCAATTGTTACAGGTTCTGGAAGACACAGTGGCAAGATCTAGATTGAATGTCCTTTTTCCTTCCTTCCTTCCTTCCTTCCTTCCTTCCTTTCTTTCTTTCTCCTCCTCCTCTTCTTCTTTTGAGAAAAGTCTCCTTTCTCTCTCTCTCTCTCTCTCTCTCTCTCTCTCTCTCTCTCTCTATATATATATATATATATATATATGCACATATATATGTGTATATATATGTATATATATAAACTGGCCTCAAATGTGTAGTTCCCCTGGGTGAAGGTGTTGCTGTTTGGCAGGCTCTCGTGTAGTCCAGCATGACTTAGAACTCACTATGCTGTTCAAGTTGACTCTGAACTCCCACCTTCCTGCTCCTACCTGCCAAGCTTCGGGATCACAGGCCTGTACCACCAGGACTGGCTAGCGCCCTTCTATCTGGCCAGGATCTTCAGTGTCTGAAGGTTTTACACCAAGACGAAATAATACATATTGTGCTTTTCATTTAAACCCAATATAAACTTCTTTAAAAGTGATAGCAAAGTCAGGTGGCGGTGGCGGCACATTCCTTTAAGCCCAGCACTCAGGAGGCAGTGGCAGGTGGATTTCTGTGAGTTCAAAGACAGCTTGATTCACAGAGCTAGTTCCAGGACAGCTGAGGCTGTTACACGGAGAAAACCTGTCAAAAAAAAAAAAAATTAGTGTTCAGTGTTCACTTTCCGCAGCTCAGTTGGTAGGGTGCTTGTTGAGTAAGAATGAAATCCTGGTGTGGATGCCGCGCACCACATAAGACTAGCCCTGGTGGCACACGCCTGTAATCCCAGTACTCAAGAGTCAACAGCAAGAGGATCAGAAGTTCAAGGCCATCCTTGGCTATAACCAGTGCAAGGTTATCTTGGAATGAACAGACTTTTGCCTCCAAAAAAGGGAAGGGCCTCACTTTAAAAAAAAATAACATCATTGTTATTACAACAAGGTCATGACATGGAGGAAATTATCAGTCAGGATCTGGAGGTAAATGAACAACCTGAACCAGGCTTTCCCAGGGACCAATGTCTGCCTGAGCAGCTTGACCACAGAGGGAGAAGGCTACGTGATGTAAGGGAAACCAATCGCTCTGGTGGTAACAGACATGGTTTATTGGCTGTGTGTCATACAAAATAGAGCTAAAGGCTTGAACTGACAGCTAGAATATCGAGACCAGTATGCTTGCCTGTAACCCTTCATATGCTAATACTGCAAGCGAGGAGAGAAGGAACTGGCACCAAAGTCTGTGTGTGGAGGGGGTGTTTGTTTGTACTTCTTTTTCAAGACATGATTTCTCTGTGTAGACTTGGTTGTCCTAGAACTTGCTTTATAGAACAGGCTGGCCTTGAATTCACAGAGATCTGTCTGTCTCTGCCTCCTAAGCAAGGCATGTGATGTGCCACCACCACCTGGTCGTCTGTCCAATCTTGATCCAGAACAAGCTCCAAAGCTACAGAGAAACCCTGTCTCAAAAAACAAACAAAAAAAAAGAAAGAAAGAAAGAAAGAAAGAAAGAAAAGAAAAGAAAGAAAGAAAGAAAAAAATCCTTCCGTTTTCCCCTAGCTGACTATGTCAGATATGTGAAAAGCCTCTGGAAATGCAGAGACCCCTTCTCCACTCTGCCTAGAGTTATAAGGGTGAAACAGTTTGCTTCCAAGTCTTGGCGGCTTTTCTGGACCTACAGATCAACCAGCTCTCAAACGTTTGGCTCTGCCTGAGACACCAAATCTCCATCCTCTCCCAAATTAACATGAACATTAGATTCTTAGGATAATTAAATCTCTGTAAGCATCATGAGCTAAAATCAATATAAATACCAGAACTGCCTGGCAACCAGAGGGGACGGTGTTACTCTCCCTTATATTTATGTATGTCAGACGGGGAAGAGCTTTCGCTTTATATAGCTGTGCTTATGTACACACAGGGCGAGAGGCGCTGGGCAAGCAGATTCCATACACAAAAGATGGAAGAGACGTGAAAGGTACAGACCATGCCCACAGCCAACTAGTCCGCCAGGTTCTCGTCTTCTTGGGGACCTGGCATGCAATGGCTACACACAACAGCCCCGTTGGTAGTGTTGGCAGTCTCTTGTCTATCTGAGTTGTCCTAAGGGGCTTTGGAGACAGTTTTCTGGTAGATGTTCCTATCTCTGATTACAAAGCTGTCCCCAGTGTAGATTAGACAGGTGTTCAGTGTGTCTCTGGGAAGCTCCAGGGCACAGTGACTAGGCCAGGTCGCTGTGTCCATCTGTACCAACCTGTGGAATAAGGAACGTAAGTTTGAGTGTTCAAGTTCCCTGGCCGTCAGAAGATCCACATCTCAAAGAAGTGGGGCTTCATCAAGTGTATTGTAGATGAACTGAGGACTTGGGAGCTGAGAAGCAATACATCCCTGATAACGATGGGGTGAAATATGTCCCTAATCATGATCCCCTGGACAAGTGGCAGTTCTGAGCTTCTGAGGGCTTCCACTGTGCTGCGTCCTACAATGCCACCAAGTCATTTTTGTTGCAAAAGGAGCAGCGGGCTGCGTTCCCGCTGGGATCCTGGCTCCCTGGCTAGTTTACACCCGAAATAATTACACAGAAACTGTATTCATTTAAACACTGCCTGGCCCATTAGTTCTAGCCTTTTATTGGCTAACTCTCACATCTTGACTAACCCATATCTAATAATCTGTATGCCACCACAAGGTCGTGGCTTACCGGCATGAATCTAGCCAGCGTCTGTCTCAGGAAGGGGAATCATGGCATCTGACTGACTCTGCTTCTTTCTCCCAGCACCCTGTTCTGTCTACTCCACCTATCTAAGCTGCTGTCCTATCAAAGGCCAAGGCAGTCTTTTTATTAACCAATGAAAGTAACACATAGACAGATGATCCTCCTACATCAATTTTCAGTAATAACTTTCACATCTAGTCTGTCTGAAGAAGCAAAACAAAACAAAAAAATAGTACCTGATTCTATGAGGCAGGCACGGTGCCACATATCTGAAACCCCATCACTCAGGATGCTGCAACAGGAGAATTGTTGTCTTTGAGGTTGGCCTGGGACATAAAGTGAGATTTAATAGATTTATTCATTTTATTTTATGTGTGAGTGTTTTGCCTGCGTGTATGTCTGTAGAGTGTCTCCTGCTTGCTTAGTGTCCGAAGAAGGCATTAGATCCCCTGAAACTGAATTACAGATGGTTGTGAACCATCGTGTGGATGCTGGGAGTTGAATCCAGGTCCTCTGCAAGAGCAACAAGACCTCTTAGCCCCTGAGTTATCTCTCCAGCCCCAGTGAGACTCTAATGTGTGTGTGTGAGTGTGTGTGTATGATATATCTCCTATAAGGTATAACTCTGTGGTAGAGCACTTGTCTAGAGAGCATAAGATCCTTAGAGAGGAGAGAAGGAAGGATGGAAGGAAGGAGTGGGCTGTGTGGGGGTCATCCCTGATACTGTAAACATAAAAGGTTTATCAGTCTGGCCTGGTGTGAAGGTCAAAGGAGGAGAGGTCTGGACCACAAGGATCAAAGTGAGAAGTTAGACATGATCATCAGCAGAAGAAGAAAGAACTGGATGGGATTGTCTTTGGTGTTAAAGGGGGAAAGTGGGCTTGGGGAGATGACTCGGATAGTAAAAAGAGCCTGTCACCCAAACAAGAGGACCTACATTCGGATCACATAAAAATCCAGGCACTGAACTACACACCTGTTGACTTCAGGTTCAGTGAGAGACCCTGTCTCAAAAAAGAAGGTAAAGAACAATTGAAAAAGGGCACTTATGCTGGGCGGTGGTGGTGCACACCTTTAATACCAGCACTTGGGAGGCAGAGGTAGGAGGATCTCTGTGAATTTGAGGCCAGCCTGGTCTACATGAGCTAGTTCCAGAACAGCTAGGGCTATTAAATAGAGAAAGCCTGTCTTGCAAACCCTGCCCCCAACCAAAAAAAAAAAAAAAGAAAAGAAAAAAAGAAAAGAAAGGAAAAAAAAGAAAAAAGAAAAAAGGAAAAGAGAAAAAAGAAAAAGGGCATTTAGGGCTGGAGAGATAACTCAGTGGTTAAAAGGACTGACTGCTCTTCCAGAGGACGCAGGTTCAATTCCCAGCACCCAAATGTCAGCTCACAGCTGTCTGTGACTCCAGTTGCAGGGGACCTGCCACCCATGTCAAAACACCGATGTACACAAAACAAAAACAGACATTCATACAATAAAAATAAATACATTTAAAAAAAAGAAAAAGGGCATTTAACATTAACTTTTGGCCTACACATGCACACACACACACATACACTAGAGTGTCACTGTTGTGTTTCTTGTTGGAAATTAGACATGTTCTACCTTAGTGGGTTCAGGAAAGCTCCAAGTAGGATTTCATTTTGTTGGAATGTTTTCATTAATTATTAGTGTGCGCATGTGTGTGTGCACAATCTTTGTGTGTGCAAGCATGTATTATGGCTCCCTGCCTCTCTTCCTTTTTTTTATTTATTTATTTACTTATTATGTATACAATATTCTGTCTGCAGACCAGAAGAGGGCACCAGACCTCATTACAGATGGTTGTGAGCCACCATGTGGTGGCCGGGAATTGAACTCAGGACCTTTGGAAGAGCAGACAATGCTCTTAACCGCTGAGCCATCTCTCCAGCCCCCCTCTCTTCCTTTTTATAAATATGCTTGTTGAATGTTGGCCTGTATTTCTGAGGTTGCAGACTCACTTTCAGTGGGGGTGATTAGGTATGTTTGTTTGGCAGGACACTGGAGACATGTCACCTCCCTTAGCCCCCTACGTAAACACACAAGCAGTTGGCCTATTAACAACATGACGGCAAATAGCCCTGTTGGTCCCATAAACAGGTGCCCTTAGGACTGAAACTGGGTTAAGTTCACCAAGCCCATCTATCATAAGATCTCGTTTTGAGGCCAGCAAGATGGTTCATTTAGTAATGGGACTTTCCAGCAAATCTGATTGGCAGGCTGAGGTTGATACCTACTGTGGTAGAAAGAGAAAACTGACTCACCCAAGTTGTCCTTTGACCTCCTCACATATGCTGTGGGTGCTTATACTCACATGTGCGCGCACACACACACACACACACACACACACACACACAAACAAAACAAAACCCTCAAAGAAACGCATTCTGTCCCACAGAAATGCACCCCAACAGCCAAGGGAGAATAGAGGAAGGGACCTTCAGGTTTTTTTATATAAGGTCTCCAATTATTGTTCCCTCTACCCTCTCCTTGAGACCCTCCAGCAGCTGAAGGAGAAGCTATGTGACCTCAAGTATCTGTGTCCAAGAGGCGAGAAGAGAAAGCAAGGGGAATGCAGACAATGTGGGCTTGGCGAGCGGAGAATTTCGGGCATGAGCCACCGTCCATAGTTCAGATCTGCAAGCTTGGCTTAGCCCCTCCCCGACACCCTTTGTGAAAGATGAAGCCAGCAGACTCCCCAAGAGGGAATCTTTGCTCTGGGAGTCGTGGTTCCTGCCTCTGAATCATATTGCTTTTCTGAGCCCACGTGTCTTATTATAGCTAGAAAGATTTCACTCTGGCACAGGCCGTAGAGAAGTAAACACGCTGTCAAAATACTCTCTGTACTCAGGGTCCGTTAGGAGGGCACAGGCAGCTGCTTTTATTATCAGACCACTCGGCCATATGCTTAGCAAGGCATTTTGTTTGTATCTTTGCATTTCTGGTACGGGGGTAGAACCCATCGCCTTGGGTTTGGTGGACAAGTACCCTCCCATAGAGTTATAACCCCAACTCTCCTTTTACTTTTGACTTTTGAGGCAGCATCTCCTTAGGTTGCCCAGGCTAGCCTAGAACCCACTCTGCAGCCCAAGCCAACCTTGAACTTGAGATCCTCCTGCTTCAGTTACCCAGACAACTGAGATAACAGGCCTGCACCTGACAACACTCCGATCCAGTGCTCTTCAAGAGGAATTTCCTATGAAAGTTGATTTTTTGTTTTATTTTGTTTTTTGTTTTTTGAGACAGGGTTTCTCTGTGCAGCCCTGACTGTCCTGGAACTCACTCTGTAGACCAGGCTGGCCTTGAACTCAGATATTCACCTGCCTCTGTCTCCTGAGTGCTGGGATTAAAGGTGTGTGCTACCACTGCCCAGCTGATTTTTTTAACTCAGTGATTTAATGTGGTATACTATGAACCTTTCCCCAAGTGGAAGTCATTTGCTTTTCAATAATCACAGAGATTTCATGAAACACTTTGTCAGATTTCTGGGGTTCATTTGATGAACTCTGTTGATGGATTGATGCAGTCTGATATACTAAAAGATGTGGTGATATTTTGTCTGTGCTCTAGTAAATAAAGCTTACCTGAAGATCAGAGGGCGGAGCTAACCAATAGTTAACCATAGAGGCCAGGCCAGAGACCATAATCCCAGCACTCAGGAGGGGAAAGCAGGAAGACCAGGAGTTCAAGGCTGCCCTGGGCTACGACTGCCACTGCGACGGAAAGAGAAGCAGAGCCAGGCAGTGGTGGAGGTGGCTCACGCCTTTAATCCCAGCACTAGGGAGGTGGAGACAGGAATATAAAGTGGGTGGAGACGGGATCTCAAGCCCATTCAGTCTGAAGATTGCAGAGATAGGAGTACTCATTGGATCTGAGGATTCTGTAGAGGTAAGAACTAGTGGCTGGCTGCCTTGCTTCTCTGAGCTTAAGACCAACTAGAATTTGCGCTACATCTGGCACCCAACGAGGTCCTGGGAGTCACTGCGTCTTCCGGTCTTCCGCCCTGGCCTGACCGCAGCAGAGAGTATCTGTTGCAGTCATGTCCGCTGCGATCGCAGCTCTAGCTGCTTCGTATGGGTCTGAACTGGACCCCGACAGTGAGGGCAGTCGGTGTCTGCTGCCAGCCGCCGGATCTCATGCACTTGACCAAATCGCCTTTAGCCAAGTCCTCTCAGACAGTGGCGGTGACTCGGCTCTGGAGGTGGCAGTTGAGGAAGATTTGGAGATTGGAGTTCACCTTGACCCTGCTGTCAAAGAAATTCAATATAATTCTACCTTTGAGATTGCTCCTATGGCTGCTCCAGAAATAAGCCTTCTGGATATCTAGAGCAGCTCATATCAATGACTTCATGTATGAATGGCAAAGATGGACATTTGTATTTGAAACTGGTCAGAAGAAAACAGAAAAGAGGAAAAAGTTCAAAGAAAATGATGCTTCTAATATTGATGGTTTCTTGGGACCATGGGCAAAATTTGTGGATGAAAAAGATGTAGTCAGATGTTCAGACGAAGAACAAAAGGAGTTGGATGAAATCACAGCAAAGAGGCAGAAAAAAGGCAAACAGGAAGAGGAGAGACCTGGGGAGGAGAAGACAATCTTACACATTGAAGAAATGTATGACGCTCAAGGCAGGTCCTGCGTGCACACACCTCAGGATGTCGGTGTTAATCATCTACAGTCGTCTGGACCACCTGAAAATGTTGTCTTCCCAAAACCCAAGTTCGTGTGTGGTCTGGACACAAAGGGTGTCGGTGTGGTCAGGCTGTTTCCTCTTTCTGGACGTTTGCTGCTGTCTTGTTCCATGGACTGTAAAGTTAAGCTATGGGAAGTTTATGGAGACCGGCGCTGTCTGAACACATTTATCGATCACAGTAAAGCTGTGAGGGACATCTGCGTCAACACTGCAGGGACACGGTTCCTCAGAGCAGCCTATGACAGGTGCCTGAAGCTCTGGGACACAGAGACGGGACAGGGTAAGCCAAGATTTACAAACCGAAAAGCACCCTATTGTGTCGGGTTCAATCCTGATGAAGACAAGCAAAATCTCTTTGTGGCTGGGACGTCTGGCAGAAAGATCGTGCAGTGAAGAGATTGTTCAGGAATATGATCGGCATTTGGGAGCTGTCAACACCGTTGTTTTTGTTGATGAGAACTGAAGATTTGTGAGTATGTCTGATGATAAGAGCCTGAGTTTGGGGATGGGACATCACTGTGGGTTTTAAGTACACAACAGAGCCCAGTGTGCACTCAATGTCTGCAGTGATTTGTCTCCAAATGGAAACAGGTAGCATGCCAGTCAGTGGACAGCCGAATCTTAATTCTGGAGCACAGAACAGATTCAGATGAAATAAGGAGAAAATGTAAGGGCCACCTGGCAGCAGGCTACGTTTGTCAGGTAGACATGAGCTGTGTGATCACAGGAGATGGAAATGGAAAATTAAACATTTGGGACTGGAAGATCACAAAACTCTACAGTTGTTCAATTCACTTCTATTTATTTATTTATTTATTATGTATACAATATCCTGTCTGTGTGTATGCCTACAGGCCAGAAGAGGGCACCAGACATCATTACAGATGGTTGTGAGCCACCATGTGGTTCTGGGAATTGAATTCTGGACCTTTGGAAGAGCAGGCAATGTTCTTAACCACTGAGCCATCTCTCCAGCCCCCTCTACAGTTTTTTTAAAACCCGTGATAAAGTGTGTGTAGGTGCAATGGGTGTGGCAGCCCCCATGAAACGTTCAAGGTCATCAAGTGTGACTGGGACGGCTCACTAAACTGTGGGACTAATGGGATTAGCTTGTTCACAAATCTGGGATCATTTTTGATTCAGAGTCATATTTAACTAGTTATTAAAATGTGTTGGATGATAATTTGATTTGTAGGTAATCTTTCCATACATGGCCTTATGAAGTTGACCCCCAGTTTTCGTTAAGAGTGTTGTAAAATTGCCTCATGCTACAGTGGACAGTTTGGGAGTTTCCAACTTTTGAAATAGTGTGATTTTTTAAAAATGTTAATGAGAATTTCTGGGAGAATATGTAAGAAGTTCGTCTTAGTGAACCCAGGAGAGAGATATTAGGAGTTAGGGACAGAGTTGGGAGGGACCAATATTGATAAGATAAAAAGGTAGATTATTGAATCTACTTTTATTTTTTTATTTTTTTGGTTTTTTGAGACAAGGTTTCTCTATAGCTTTGGAACTTGTCCTGGAACTTGTAGACCAGGCTGGCCTCGAACTCACAGAGATTCACCTGCCTCTGCCTTCTGAGTGCTGAGATTAAAGGCATGCTACTTTTAAAAAGCATTGGCTAGTTTTAAATGCTTTACATTGTATTGGGTTTTTGTATATTGTATAAAAATTTTATATATTGATACAAATTTGAGATGAATTTTGTTAGAACATGCTGTATGTGTATTTCTACTCCTGTTCGAGGCATTGTACCCATACAGCTCATTTGACAATGTAATGCAAGTTTCTAGTCCTGAAAGTTATTATTACTAACTGTTTACAATAATAAGAAAATGCACCTATTATAATCAAATTGTAGTCACATTAGGTATGTTTTCAAGGTCAAACAAATATATATTTTAGATAGGTCATTTTCTTATTTTATTTTATTTTATTTTTGGTTTTTCGAGACAGGGTTTCACTGTAGCTTTTGAAGCCTGTCCTGGAACTAGCTCTTCACTCTTGTAGATAAGGCTGGCCTCGAACTCACAGATACGCCTGCCTCTGCCTCCTGAGTGCTGGGATTAAAGGCATGCGCCACCACTGCCTGACTTAGATAGGTCATTTTCTTTTTTTTTTTTTTAAATATTTATTTATTATGTATACAATATTCTGTCTGTGTGTATGTCTGCAGGCCAGAAGAGGGCGCCAAACCTCATTACAGATGGTTGTGAGCCACCATGTGGTTGCTGGGAATTGAACTCAGGACCTTTGGAAGAGCAGGCAATGCTCTTAACCACTGAGCCATCTCTCCAGCCCCCTTAGATAGGTCATTTTCAAACACTTCAGAAATCTACAGAATATGGCATTTAAGATGTTTTTTTGTCTAAAATTTTAACAAAGGCTATAACTAATATAAAAAAAACTGTATATAATAAATACTATACACACACAGGCAATAAATATATCAACAATGTCTAGTCCATTTGCATTTGACAAATTCAGAGAAAGTACTCCACATCTATCCTATCTTGGTGAGTCCAAAACCTTGGACTAATTTACTTTCTATATAACTTGCTTTTTGTATCTGGCAACCAAGGAAAACTATAACTATCCAGTCTTCAACTTCCTCAGAGACCCAAGAAGGAATTAATATTAGCTGAGTAAGCAGGAAATGCAAGCAAGCAACTTCCAACAACTGTGAGAAATGACAGAAGCAGCTGACTGCCTGGACAGTCACCCAAAGTTTCTCTGCAATGAGGGGCATCCATCTTTGGCCTACAGACCTAGCATATCTGACAGACTTTTCTGGAAGCTGGATATTCGGAAGGGCTGTCCATCTGTGTCTTGATAATGCTTGGCAGTCACTTTCTTCTGTGTCCTGCCTGTCCAATTAGGACAGCGTACTGTCTGCAGTTGAGGCAAGGGAATTTTCTTGCCCAGTCGTTTACTTTTGCCACAAAGAAAGTAAACTCCGTGTGGCGTTTCCTCAATGCTCATTAACTTCTCTGAAGTAGATTAGTGCTTCTGCCTCCTGAGTGCTGGAATAAAGGCGTGCACCACCACTGCCTGGTTAATCTTCTACTCCTTAACTCTTTATATTTTAAAATATTTAGTTACATGCATTAATTATTCCAAAATAAATGATACATGTAAAATTCCAGGGTCAGGTAGTGGTGGCACATGCCTTTAATCCCAGTACTCAGGAGGCAGAGGCAGGTGGATCTCTGTGAGTTTGAGGCCAACCTGGTCTACAAGAGCTAGTTCCAGGACTCCCAGAGCTGTTACACAGAGAAACCCTGCCTCGTTAAAAAAAAAAAAAAAAAAAATTGGGCTGGAGAGATGGCTCAGCGGTTAAGGGCATTGCCTGCTCTTCCAAAGGTCCTGAGTTCTATTCCCAGAACCACATGGTGGCTCACAACCATCTGTAATGAGGTCTGGTGGCCTTTTCTGACCTGAAGGCATACACGCAGACAGAATATTGTATACATAATAAATAAATAAATAAAAATTCTGCCGATCAAAATTCTTAAAGACCTTGAAAGAACGATACTCAACTTCATTTGGAAAAGCAAAAAACCCAGGATAGCCAAAACAATCCTATGCAATAAAAAAACTTCTGAAGGCATCACAATTCCTGACTTCAAACTCTACTACAAAGCTACAGTACTGAAAACAGCCTGGTATTGGCTTAAGAACAGACAGGAGGACCAATGGAACCAAATAGAAGACCCGGATATCAATCCACACATCTTTAAACACCTGATCTTTGATAAAGAAGCAAAAAATATCAAATGGAAAAAAAGAAAGCATATTTAAAAGTGGTGCTGGCATAACTGGATATCAACATGTAGAAGAATGAAAATAGACCCGTATCTATCACCATGCACAAAACTCAAATCCAAAAAGATCAAAGACCTCAACATAAAAAAATGACGATAGCTTGAATTTTGCAGGGAAATGGATGGAGCTAGAAAACATTATCTTGAGTGAGGTAACCCAGACACAGAAAGACAATTATCACATGTACTCACTCATAGGTGGTTTTTAAACAAAAAGCAAAGAGAATCAGCCTACAAATCACAATCCCAGAGAACTTAGACAACAATGCAGACACTAAGAGAGACTTACATAGATCTAATCTACATGGGAAGTAGAAAGTAGAAAAAGACAAGATCTCCTGAGTAAATTGGGAGCATGGGGACCTTGGGGGAGGGTTGAAGAGGAAAGGGGAGAGGCAGGGAGGGGAGCAGAGAAAAAATGTAGAGCTCAATAAATATTAATAAAAAAAGATAAAGGAAAAAATTCCATTTATTCATCAATGTCTGTGTGTCTTCCTGCATGCAAGTGTGTGACAGTTCAGACTATAACTTGTATCAGAATATATAACCTGTAGGAGTTTGTTCTCTCCTTTTTTTTTTTTGACAGGGTTTCTCTGTGTAACATTCCTGACTGTCCTGGTACTCACTCTGTAGACCAGGCTGACCTCGAACTCACAGAGAACCACCTGCCTCTGCCTCCCAAGTGCTGGAATTAAAGGCACATGCCACCACCTCCCAACTTCCTTCTCTTTTTCTACCCTGTGGATCCTGGGAATTGAACTCAGGTCATCGGGCCTGATGACAGCATCTTTCCTCACTGAGCCACCTCAGCAGGCATTGAAAAAATTTTAGTACATCTTTTAATATTTGTAGAATTCTCTGTGAAGTTGAATTTAGCTCTTCTACCAGATCAGATCCTGGCTTCTTCACTGCAACCACACCTGTACTTTGCTGACCACGGTCTCCAACCACACCTGTCCTTTGCTGACCACGGTCTCCTCGGACAATCCTACCAGAAGATCCCGTCAATACCTAAAGTCCTCTGAGGAACCCGAGGCTTAGGAAGATTCCTCATAGGACATTGCCACATCTGAAATTCAGACTAAAATTTGTCTGAGCAGCCACAGCTCATACGTCTATGATCTATTAGTATCTTAATGACTATGAGAACACATGAGTATTGATTATATTGGAAAATTTCTTACAAATTTAGATGTATGTGTTATCAACCAGATTTAAAAAAGCATTAAAATACTCTAGCACGATGGGGCACGTGTTTAATCCCATCACTAGGGAGGCTGGCAAGTCTCTGGGGGTGCAAGACCAGCTTGGTCTAAACAATGAGTTCCAGTCTAGCCAGGGCTACATAGTAAAACCCTGCCTAAAAACAAAAAGAAAAGGGGCTGGGGAGAGCACTGGAGATACTGTCTCGTGGTTAGGACATTTGCTCATGTAGAAGACCTGGATTTGATTCCCAACCTACAGGCCACTAACAACTATTTACAACTCAAGTTCTAGCAGCTCTGATGCCTTCCTGGCCTCCTTGGGTACCAGCCAGACATGTGGTATACATGCATACATGTACAAAATAAAGATAAAATATTTAGCTGGGCAGTGGTGACACGTGCAGAGGCAGGCGGATCTCTAAAGTTGAGGCCAGTCTGATCTATAAATTGAGGAAAGCCTGTTCTGAATACTACCCCCCAAAAAAGGCTGCTCTTTCAGAGGTACTGAGTTTGATGCCCAGCAACCACATGGCAGTTCACAACCATCTAGAGTGGGATCTGATGTGGGATCTGATGTCCTCTTTCTCAGTAAAGGCATACATGCAGACAGAACACACACACACACACACACACACATATATGTATATGTATATATATATTAAATAAAATCTCAAAAGAAAAATAAAACTAAAAGAAAAAAGACTTTTAAAGCCGGCTATAGTGGTGCATGACTAACCTCGGCACTTGGAAGGCAGAGGCGTTCTGTCTCTGTGAGTTAGAGGCCAGCCTGGTCTACAGAATGAGTTTGAGGACAGCATGCTTGATGGAGCATATGCTTTTTATGTTGGAGGCCACAGTCTATATAAGGATGGGGCCTCTCATCCCCCATAACTAAATCCTGAACCAGGACCCTCTCAGGGGTACACATTGTAAACTATATTCAATGGCCAGGGTACCATATGGACTTAGCTAGAAGACATCACCAAGAGACCTGGAAGTCCTGTGTCTGGTTTAAGGGCAAAGAAAACTCTTGGGCTCCAAGTATAGTTCTGGGACTCACAGGGACCGCTAGGGAAAGTTCCCTCCGTGCCTTACTGTTTGTTTCTATGGACACAAGAAGAAAGGACAGACAGAACTACAATAAAAAAAACTAACCAGGCAGCCTGCAATTCGAGAGGAGGCTGGGGAAAGCCAGGTGGAGTAACAGCTGATCGTCCGTCATACGCCGCACAAAGCCCCTGCTACCCCAAGATAGAAAAGGCATTTTATCAATGGTCATCAATTATGCCAACTTTTTATAGTGACAACCCAGGCAGGAATCTAGAAATTATCTTTAAATAAACCTGTCTTCCCTCACGTAGCTTATTCACACTGTCAGGGGGACACTTTATAAGAATATCCTTGATAAACTTTGCTATTCTAAGGCATTGGCACAGGCACATAGCAGGCGAGGGCTGGGCCACCCCCTGGTCTGGCACTCAGATGAACCTCTCCCCCCACCTCCCAATCCCCCACTCCCCGCACGCGCGCATGTGGCAAGCATGCATACACATCCTGGCCCGGCAGCCTGGGGAGAGAGGCTGTCTTAGAAGAACGGGCCCGGGATGCTGCAGCGAGCAGGGTTCCAGGTCAGCAGGCTCTGTTCAGGGTAGAGCACAAGGGGACTCACGCTTGAGTTTAAACAGTTTGAGTCAAGCCAGGCCTTGAGTGGTGGGCAGTCCTTTAACCCAGCACTAGAGCGGCAAAGGCAGGCAGATCTTCGTGAGTTCCAAAAGCCATCTTGGTCTCCACAGTAAGGTTTAGGCAGGCCCGGGCTACACAGTAAGACCCCATCTCAACAAAACGAAACAAAAACCAATCAAGGTAATTCAGTTGGCATGAGAATAAAATACCAGAGAGAGTCTTCTGACTTCCTTTCCCACGTTTGTATTCGTGATGTTTTTTTTTTTTTCTTTAATTAGTGTTATTTTAAACTTGATGTGCATGGGTCTTTTGCCTGCATGTATGTTTGTTCACCATCTGTGTGCAGTGCCCACAGAGGCTGGAAGAGGTCATCTTTTCCCCTGGGGACTCAAGTTACAGACATTTGTGAGCCACAGTGTGGGTGCTAGCTACCCAACCCAGGTCCTCTGAAAGAGCAGTCCGTGCTCTTAACTGCCGAACCATCTCTCCAGCCCTGTATAATGTTCTAAAATTAACCACAAATGTTTGGGGCTGGAAAAATGGCTCAGCAGTTAACTGCTTAGTGCAGAAGAATGACCGGAATTCAGATCCCTTGAACCTGCCTGAATGCCAGGTGGGCCTGCCTATAATCCTGCCTATAATCCTGCCTCAGCGAGGGGGAGCCAGGGAATCCCCAGAGCAAGGTGGCTAGCGACACTTCCACACCAGAGATCTGCTTGTCTCTACCTTCCAAGTGCTGGGATCAAAGATGTGCACCATCACTGCAGGGCTAGCAGTCAGTACTCTTGTAGAGAACTTGAGTTTGGATCCTAGCACCCACATGTTGTTCATGACTATTTGTGACTCCAAACCCAGTGGCTCTAGTGCCCTCTTCTGGCCTCCCTGGGCACCAGCAACTCACATGGTGCATATACACACAAACAGACAAAAGCCCTACACACAGTAAAAAATAAATGGATCTTCAAATTTGACCTCACAAATCTTATTCTGGTGTTAATGCATGGTCTCTTTTTATAATGAATTCATAGCTGGGCGGCAATGGCACATGCCTTGAATCTCAGGTTGAAAAATGGAAAAACCAACCAAACAAAAAACAATAACAAAAAAATTAAAAACAATGAATTCATGGCCACCAGATGATACCAGTGTGACTTATATCAGAGTCCCCACTGTCACCACAGGTTGTCATTTCTCCTGCCATTATGTTCTTAAAACATTCCACACGAATTTTAGTCATTCCTAGTTAGTCCTGAGGCTATGCAACAGCCACTGCTATTGCAGTCTCTCCAGGGCACTGACCCTACCCTGGTGGCTTCTGGGGTGGACACCATTGACTAAATCTCAGTTACTTTGGCTCCCGCAGAACCTCATCTTTGATGAAGAGGCTCTTCTGCCACGCCAACTGGCCTAGCTATTTACCAAGAACAAAGAAAGCACTGTAGAGTCTCCTACCTTCAAGATAAGCCTGGCCTTTCCTTTGTAGCCTTCGGGCTGGAATGGCAGATTTAAATGGCTGGGATTACTGGGGGTGTGTGTGGTAGGCACCTGTTCCCTAAATAGCACGTCCATTCCCCTGTAAACCCAGACACAAAAGAGATCAACTCCTGATCTCTCCCACCGTGAAGAGGGAGATGAATGATGGGCTCAGAGTTTATTTATAACCCAAGCCCATTTACTCTGTGAACCTGAGTAAAGGTCTTAGCCTGTTTACCCTACATTCCTGCCTTCTAGCACACAAGAGACAACGTCACTACTCTGCAGCTCACTCCCCTGGGATAGCCAGAGAGGAGGAGCAGTCTTTGGTAAACAGCCTCAGAGGAGCTGAAATGTGTGTAAATTCGAGGATTTATTACAAGAATTATAAAAGAGACCTGGACTTCAGTCCAATAAAGACGTTCAGGAGTTGTAAAGTCCCCGTGGGGGTGCTAGCCACACCCCGTGATAAAATCAAAACAAAACCTAGGCAACAACCTCTGTTTGTTGGCCTTTTCACCTAAGAAAACTGCCAGCCTGTTGTACGTGCTCTGATTTCCCAGGGATGCTCCCGTGTTTATTACTGACGTTGGTCCTTGCCAAGTGGCCTGTGGACCCAGTCCTTTTTGCTGGAGAAAGAGGCAGAGTGGAAGGAAATAGTGAGAGTTTGGACATTTGCTATCATTGTTAAAATCTAAGCAGAGCCACCTAAAGCAAGGGTCTCAGCTATGGTCCTTGAACCCGTCCAAAGCAGGCCCCTCTCTCATCTTCCTGCCGCGTCCCTGATACACACTGGTCTTGTAGATCCCACTGGCAGCTTCTAATCTGTATGTCCTATATCTGGAAAATGCAACCGGGTGTCTGGGAGGAGAGACCCATCGCTAGGAGGGGGCGAAACTTCAATCCTCAGGTGAGGTGAAGTGTGGCAATCCTAAACTGGAGAGTCAAGAAAGGGTTAATCAGGCCTCAGTCTACTTGACTTCTACAATCTTGTTTTCTATAAGAGTAGCATAGTTGGGGCTGGGAGATGGCTCAGCGGTTAAGAGTATTGCCTGCTCTTCCAAAGGTTCTGAGTTCAATTCCCAGAAACCACATGGTGGCTCACAAGCATCTGTACTGAGGTCTGGTGCCCTCTTCTGACCTGCAGGTATACATGAAGGCTGAACACTGTGTACATAATAAATAACGAAGGACCCCAACTAGTTTTAACCATAGTTATACCGTTTTGCAAAGGTTCACAGATAACAAGCCCAGTTCAGGAACTCCGGAATGCTGAGCAAATAACAGGCTCAGGGCCTCCGGAATGCTGAGCAAAGATACCTGAGGTTAGAGTAAGGACAGCCTTATCTGGCTGCAAGACAGGGAATTTATGAACTGGCCATAGAAAACAAAGAAAGAGAGGATTGCGAGGCCTGAGTCACGTATAAAGCGGGGCTCGTCACGAGTCAGGGGCTGTGCAATCAGACATCTGGTCGCCAGCCAGGAAAGGGGGGGGCAGGATAGGAGGAACAGTAAACCGTTGAGTAGTCCCCTCATTGTTATTTAGGTTAAAAATTTACCACCCTGCATCTTGCTTCTGTAAACCTCGCTTTTTGCTCTCCTATAAGAACCCCTCACCCCCAACCTGGGGGCGCGCAAGTCCTCCGAGAGACTCTGTCACCCCAGGTACCTGCGTATCCAATAAACCTCTTGCTGTTTGCATCCGGCTGCGTGTTTTCGACTGATCTTTGGGCATGGGGTCTCTCCCGAGGGAAGACGCCCACGGGAGTCTTTCATTAAATAAATCTTAAAAAAATAAATAAATAAAGACCCAGCCCCCCCCCCCAAAAAAAAATGATGCAGGGAATCTGATGCTCTGACTGGGTCTCTTAGGAAAGGAGTAACTACACGGGAGTGGTTTTCGGTAGGAGTCTGTCGCTGTTTCTCCTCTGGGAGTATCGGCATCAGGTCTCAAGGCCATCTGTCACAACTTAGTGTACTCAAAGTTGACCAGGCTCCTGGGTCAAGCAGGTGCTGACTGTGCTAGCCAAGGCTCCGGTCTGGAAACAGAACTGGAGAGATGGCTCTGCAGTTAGGAGCATGTGCAGTGCTTGCAGAGGACCAGAATTCAGTTCCCAGCACCACATCAGGCAGTCCACACTGTCTGTGTCTTCAGACCATGGGAATACAGCAATGTCTTCTGGTCTACGTCAACACACATGTTCTCTCTCAATTTAGTTTTATATGTATGGATGCTTTGCCTGCATGTATTTGTGTGCCATTTGCGTGCCTCGTGCTAATGGAGGCCAGAAGAGGGTGTCAGATCCCCAGGAACCAGAGTTACAGATGGTTGTGAGTCACCAAGTAAACAATCTGTGATTTTTTTTTTGAGGGGGGGTTGTGTTTTCAAGACAGTGGTTTTTCTGTGTAACAGCCCTGATTGTCCTGGAACTAGCTCTGTAGACCAGGCTGGCCTTGAACTCACAGAGGTCCGCCTGCCTCTGCTTCTTGAGTGTTGGGATTAAAGGTGTGTGCCACTGCTGCCTAACTGTGGTCAGTGCTCTTAACCTTTGAGCCATTTCTCCATAAATCTCTGGCCTCTGTGGGGCCTTCACACACTCAGTGCACATACATTCATGCAGGCAAAATATACATAAATAAAATGCATTAAAAACCTCTAGGCGCTGGAGAGACGGCTCAGTGGTTAAGAGCACTGGCTGCCCATCCAGAGGACCCGGGGTTTAATTCCCAGCACCCACATAGCAGCTAACAACCAACCGTCTGTAACTCCAGGATCCAACACCCTCACACAGGTTTACATACAGGCAAAACACCAATAAGATAAAAAATTAAAAGAAAATAACCTCTAGACTAATACGTCAGCTAAACTTGTGATGGATTCATCCATTCCGGTATGCAGTAGAACAAAGCATTTGTGAACCTGGGCTTTGCACCCACACGTCCTGCAGTCCACTCCCAGGTATTTGCCTAAGAGCAGCCAATACACGGTGCCTACAAACATTCACACATGAATGCTCACCGTGGCATGAGTCAATACAGCCAGAGAGTAGCAACAGTTCAAAATGCTCCTCCGTGAATCGCTGGGCAGAATCACGGATACACACATGCAGTGGAGTACCGTTTTTTTCTTGTCAGCTGCATAAAAGTCAGGTGGGTCACCAGGAACTCTACTGTAGTCACCCGCAGGTTCAGCCAGGGTTTTGGCTCTTGCCAAGTCTGCTCTAATCATCATGGTCCTGTCTGATCTGGAAATCCGGGCTGAAATGTGCCGTTACTGTTTCCATCACTATTCCAAAGACTTAGGCTTCAGTAAGTTTGACTAAGTGACCCTGAATGGATTATTCAAGGCTGTCTACCCAGTGACATGATCATGTTTGTCTTTGTACATAAAGTATATAAAAATCGAAAACCTTCAAAAACTATCATACTATCATTCAGAGAGAAGAATGAAGCAGTGGTAGATGGTCCACTGTGGATGAACCTTGAAAAATATCACCAGCAGTGGGTAGTGAAGGGGACCAGCCAGGAAAGGCCACAGGGTGAATGATTTGCATGGGACATCCAGAGTAGATAAATCCATAAACATTTATGGATTTATAAACTCTAGTTTATAAACTAGTGCTGGTGGGGGCAGTGGAAAAGAATGCTAAAGGATGTACAGTCGCTCCGTTGGGTACTCTAAACTTGGCTGTGTTGAGGACTACACAACCTTGAATATACTGAAATCTATTGAATGATTTACTTTAAGTAGGTAATTGTTCCTCCTCTTCTCCCTCCTCCACTCTTTCTTCCTCCTCTCTCCCTCCTCCTGTCCTTCCCCTCTTCTCCTCCCTTCCTTCTCTTTCCTCTCCCCCTCCTTCTTCTCCTCCTCCCCTTCCTCTTTACTGGGAACCAACTCTAAGACCTTCTGCACCCTGTGTGAAAGCTCCAAGTCAGGTACCCTGGTATAGATCTACACTCCCAGCACTTAGGAGATGGCAGCAGGATGAAGAGGCGTCCAAGGATATCTTCAGCTATATAGTGAGTTTGGAGCTGACCTGGAGTACAGGAGACCCCACCTCAGAATAATAATAATAAAAAAACCCAACAAAACCTTATAAATAATCGGAAAGGTTCTCTGGGCCTGGTAGAAGCAAGGTGACAGGAGCTAGTGTCACTGGCATGTGCACTGCTGCCACCTTCAGAGGTCAGCACATGGTGAACGTGGCTTCCCCGCCCCGGCTGAGATGACACACTACAGAGCCTGGGGCCAATGAGGTCCATTGCAGAGTCAGACATCAATTCTGAGAGGGAACATCTGAACTCGAGAGGGTGGCTGCTGCAGCACCCAGGTCATCCTGGTGACTTCGACTCAGCCATAAAATGAATGTTCTTTTTTTTTTTTCTTTTTTTTAAGCTAAACAATTGACCACTTCTTACAAATGTATTTATGTTGCTGGGTGAGAGGGCACATGCTATGACAACATGTCTATGTGGAGGTCAGAGGGCAACCGTGGGAACTGGTTCTTTCCTTTCATCAAATGGAGTCTCGGGGATCGAACTCAGGTCATCAGGCTTGGTTAGCAGCAAGCACCTTTACCAGCTGAGCCATCTCACTGGCCCCACATTCCTCCTCCTGTTTGTCTTGACAACAGTTTTCTGGGTAGCCCAGGTTAGACTAGAACTCAAAATCTTCCTGGGCCTGCCTCCCCGGTTCTGGGACTACAGGCATGCACCCATGCTTTATGCCAAGCAAGTGAATTTTATGGCATGTGAATAATATCTCCATAAAGGATTTTTGTTGTTGTTGTTGTTGTTGGTTTTTGTTTTGGTTTGTTTTGGTTTGGTTTTTTGAGACAGGGTTTCTCTGTGTATCCCTGGCTGTTCTGGAACTCCCTCTGCAGACCAGGCTGGCCTCTTCCTCACAAATGCTGGGACTAAAAGTGGGCACCACCACTGCTTGGCTTCAGTAAAGGTATTTTATAGACACATGCTCAAACACACAGTACACATAAGTGACCCTGGCCTCTGACATCACACTGCCTGCCGTGAGTCCTGGCCTAGGATGCACTGAATGTGCTACGTAGACTTACTCAGCTGCAGCTTTCTCATCTCTGAAATAAAGATGACAGTTATTATTTTGTTTAATTTGTTTATTATGTATATAGTGTTCTAGGCACCAGGTCTAATTACAGATGGCTGTGAGCCACCATGTGGTTGCTGGGAATTGAACTCAGGACCTCCGGAACAGCAGTCGGTTCTCTTAACCTCTGAGCCATCTCTCCAGCCCAAGATGACAGTTATTATGTAGAGATTTGGAACACATGTAAGTACATGGCAAAACTCAGAATAAGGGTTAACTATGCAGAGTCAAGACAGGGAATCAGCCGGGCGGTGGTGGCGCGCGCCTTTAATCCCAGCACTTGGGAGGCAGAGGCAGGCGTATCTCTGTGAGTTCGAGGCCAGCCTGGTCTACAAGAGGTAGTTCCAGGACAGGCTCTAAAACTACAGCAAAACCCTATCTTGAAAAACCATAAAAAAAAAAAAAGACATGGAATCAACCTCATGCCCACTGAAAGAGAAAGAAAATGTGTTCTATCTACACAGTGGGTTACTATTTAACTGTAAAGAATAATAAAATACTGTCATTTGCCGCGAAATCAAAGTGTAGGACGGTATGCTAACTGAGATAAGCTGGCCACAGAGAAGGAAATTAAAACAAAGTTGATCGGAATGTGGAAGAGTGATGATTCCCGGTAGTAGAGAACAGAGGAACGCAGGGTATTGGTGTGTTTATGGACTAGTTGTAGAATGTCTGCCCTCTTGTTGAAACACTTGGTTGTTAGCTGGCAGAATTGTTTTGGAATGTGTTTATCTGTTTTTGAGACAGGATCTTACTCTGTAGCCCATATCATCCTGAAACTCACTATGTGACCCAGGCTGTGCTTGAACTTGTAGCAATCCTCCTGCCTTAGTCTCCCAAGTGTTTGGATTATAGGAGTAGCCACCATGTAGATTTCATTTGCACTCTGCCCGGAAAGCCCTTCACAGATGTGTTTGCTGAAGTTCTATGACTGTGTGCTGGGTGTTGCTCTGACGACTTGGGAAGCAGCAGTCCCTAAACTGCACAGAATTTCCTGCTCATATGAAGCTTGGATCCCATGGAGGGAGGCTGGCATCCCATGAACACACAGAAACATATGGCAAGCAGCGATCAGTATTCTGAAAACGAGAAGGTCAGCTTTAAGGAGACTGAGGGATGGGTGTTAGGTGGGATGTTACACGTGGGAAGGCAACAGCAGTGTGGAATCACAGCAGAGCCTGGGGGTGTGTGAGTGTCCTCCTAGATGACACTCTGGGTAGTGACTCCCTCAGTGTCCCCCTCCTGCACTCTGTAGGGACTGCTCTGCATCCAATAACAAGAGTGTAAACTTCCCAGGAGAGACTCTACAACACCTTGAAGCTCCTCTTTTGTTCTTATGTACATGATGTTCTCAAGGGAGCCAGTACTCTGGCCTGAGGTCAGACAGCTCTGTTGAGGGGCCAGAAGAAGGGGAATTGGGTGTGTGTGTGTGTCCTGTCATTTAACTGCATTTGATTTTCAGGGCACCTGGCTTTTCAAACTTCAGCAAGCTTTCAGAAGGAGCTGGAGAGGTGGCTCAGTGCTAACAGTACTTAATGCTCTTATAGAAATCGCAGATGGGAGCAGGCTGGTGGTGGCGCTAGCCTTTAAACCCAGTGCTTCAGAGGCAGAGGCAGGAGGATCTTTGCGTTCGATGCCAGCCTGATCTACAGAGTGAGATATACAGAGAAACCCTGTCTTGAACTCTCCCTCAAAAAAAAAAAAAAAAAAAAAAAAAAGAAGAAAGAAAACACAGGTTTGCTTCCCAGCACCCTCCCTGGGTGGCTCACAACTCCCTGGCGCCCCCTTCTGACAGCTTCAGGTTCCTGCATACATAGGATAGACATACACATAAAATAAATCTTTTATTTTTTAATTTTCAGAAAAAGATTTCAGATAGCCCTGCTAGCATCTTTTGATTGCTCAACTTTTGTTTTGAGACAGGGTCTCACTGGGCCTAGGCTAGTCACACACTTCCTAGATAGCTGAGGCCGACCTTGAATTTCTGAACTTTCTCCAGGGGAATGCTGGGATTACAGGTGTGGGCCTCCATGTGTGGGTGCGAGTGTGCTTGTGGAGGCCAGAGGAAAATCTTAGGTGTCATTTGTTCCTTTTGTGCCTCTGGTTTTTTTTTTTTTTTTTTTAAGACAAGGTTTCTCAACACCCTGGAACTCAACCTAGCAGGCCAGACTGACTGGTTGGCCAAGAGTCGGGGGAGCCAGTTGTCTTGCCTCCTCAGTACAGGGTTTATAAACACACCTCTTCACCTGGATTTCTTTGTTTTGTGTTTTTCTTTTCTTTTTTTTTTTTTTTTAAATGATTAAAGGAAAGGAACCAAGATGTCACGTTTCAGCTTCAGGGCTGGGCATTCGCAGCCCATCTGTGCGAGGCGGGGCCTGGAGGGAGCTCCACTAGAAGAGGCTGAGTGTGGATTGCGCGCGAGAGTTGGGCTGCCTAGTAGAGGCACGCACGTGGAGGAGTCGGAGAAGCCGCTGCACAAAGCAGAAACTAGAGCTGAAGGGGTGAGTGCAAGACTCACGGGTCTGGGGCTCCTCACCCTAAGACCAAGAAGCAAGATGTGGGGGCTCACACCTGTGATCCTGGCACTTGGAAAGCTGAGGCAGGAGGATTGCCATGAATTTGAAGCCAGCTTGGGCTACAAAGTGAGTTCTAGTCTCGCTTAGGCTGCAGAGTGAGACCCTGCCTCCAAAATAAACAAATTTTAAAAATGAGAGTAGATTTATGTTGGAGGAGGCCACTAGTTAGTTTCAGGTTACTTAGTCCCGAAATAATCACACAGAAACTGTATTAATTAAATCACTGCTTGGCCCATTAGCTCTAGCTTCTTACTGGTTACCTCTTACATCTTAATTTAACCCATTTTCATTAATCTGTGCATCACCACAAGGTCGTGGCCTACCAGCAAAGTATCAGTACGTCTCTCTCTGGTGGCGGCTCCTGGCTTTTCCTAATTCCTCTTCCTTTTTCCCAGCATTCAGTTTAGTTGTCCCTGCCTAGCTCTGTTCCCCTACAGTTCTGCTATAGGCCCAAAGCAGTTCCTTTATTTATCAATGGTAATCACAGCATACAGAGGGAAATCCCACATCAGATTCAGTCAATTAGAGAGATGCTAGCAGACAAGAGGAGGCCCTGAGTATGCTCACATCTTGGAGACGAATGCAGAACAGGCTGGTGTAGACGATCCCAGGATGGGCTGGTGAGTGGTGTTGAGGAGTCAGAACCTGGGCTGGGGTGATAGTTCACTTGTGTAAGCAATGGAGACCTGAACGCAGCCCTGAATTCTTGGTTATTGCTTTCTGCTTTTTAAAATATGGGTATGTTGAAGTGTGTTTATAATCCTGTCAGTGGTGGGGAGGCAGAGGCCAGCGGATCCCCTGGGCTCCCTGACCTGCAGTGTGACCAGTCTAGTTGGTGAGCTCCAGGCCAGTAAGAGACCTTGTCAAAAAAAAGTCACAAAACCAAACCTGGATGGTGCTTGAGGAAGGAAGGACCATGAAAAGGGCTCTGCCCTCCACTCTAGCCATGCTTGGCTTACTACTTGGCTTAGCACTTCCTGTATTGCCCTGGTTGGTCTTGAACTCATGGCAATACTCCTGCCTCAGCTTCCCCAATGATGGAATCACAGGTATACAGCAGTGCACCCAACAGAGGAAAGTCTTCTCTAAGAGGGAGAGGAGCAAGCTGTCTTGGGGTTTCTATTGCTGAGATGACCAAAGCAATTGGGGAGGAAAAGGTTTATTCTGCTTACACTTCTAGACAACAGTCCATCACCGAAGGACAAGACGTCAAGGCAGGAATCAGACAAGGCAGGAACTAAGAGGCAGGAGTTAATGCAAAGGCCATGGAGAGGTTCTGGTTACTGCCTTACTCCCACTCTCCTCAATCCAGATTGATCGGCCTGCTTTCTTATAGAACCCAGGACTACCAACCTAGGAATAGCACCACCCACAATGGGCTGGGCCCTCTCCCATCATCCCCCATCAATCGCTAATTAAGAAAATGCTCCACAGGCCTGCCCTCAGCCCAGTCTTATGAAGACGTTTTCTCAGCTGAAGTTCCCTCCTCTCGTGAAACCCTGTCTTGCCATCTGCCTCCCTATCAAAATGATGGTTTTGGTTGCAGGAACTATAGCAGTGGCCCTGCATGGACCAGATAATTCACTGACAGGGAGCAGCCCATGCAGGATGTTTTGGTTTTCCTTTGATGCCGTCCATCCTGTTTTGACTGGCATGGCTCCCTTTGGAGATGAGTCAGTGGCCCGAGAGGAGGCTGACTACCTCTTCCAGTTAACGTACCTGCTAGGCTAGAGCAGCTCTTCTTTAGAGGGCCCGCTTCTGGTGATAACTACGCAGAAACAGTTCTAAAGCACAGGGAAATCCCTTGGACTTTTTTTTTTTCTTTCTAAAGACTTCTCTGGAGGGTCTAAAGTTCCTTTGGCAGTTGCTGGTTCCCAGCCAAATTGACTGCTTTATAGATTCTTCTACAACCCCACGGGTGCAGTTACTGATCCAACATTATTGATCAAGATATGCAACACATCCTGCGTCTCTTTCCAATAAACCAGCTGCTCACAGAAGGGCCCACCTACGCGGGCACTGTTGTAGAATATTAACTATGTAAAGGTTTGTTACATTTGTTTTTGCTTCAGAATATTACTTTAACTGTGCAAAGTGTGTTACTTTTGTTTATACTGCACTTGTTTAACAATGTAAGAATGTATTTTAATTATGTACAGATGCCGTTGCACTTGTTTCACCTTGCCTGGCGAGGCACCTGATTGGTCAAATAAAGAGCTGAACGGCCAATAGCTGGGCAGAGAAAGGATAGGCGGGGCTGGCCGGTAGTGAGAGAATAAATAGCAGGAAAAACTCTATGCTCAAGCTAGAAGAGAAAAGAGCAAAAGAGGAAGAGAGGAGAGGACAAGGGAGACACCCTGGGCCAGAAGCCGGGCAGCTGCCAACCAGCCAGAGGGAAGCAGTGAAGGTACACAGAAGAAAGGCTCTAAACCCCGAGGCAAAAGGTAGATAAAGAGAAACAGGTTAATTTAAGTTAAAAGAGATAGCCAGAAATGAACCTATGCTAGGCCAAGCATTCAAGACTAGCAATACTCCATGCCACAATGTGGGAATTGGTTGGTGCCCCCCAAAAGAAAGTCTGGCACAAGCCACCTGTACAGAAGGGTGGGAGAGATGCAAGGACTTACCCAGTAGGAAAACCGAGTGGCAGCCAGGTGGGTGTGGTAACACATGCCTTTATTCCCAGCACTTGGGAGGCAGAAACAGGTGGGTCTCTGAGTTCCAGGCCAGCCTGGTCTACAGAACGAGTTCCAGGACAGGCTCCTCAGCTACTGAGAAACCCTGTCTCAAAAAACCAAAAAAAAAAAAAAAAAAGAAAGAAAGAAAGAAAAAGAAAAAATGTTAAGTCATCTCACCAGTCCCTGAGGGGCATTAATTTTTTGCACACCTATGGTGTGTATTTGAGCACACTTTCGTCCTTGCCACCATGCAATGTGGAGTCAGAAGACAGCTTGTAGATGCTGATTCTCTCCTACAAGTGGGTTCAGGGAATTGAACTTGAGTCTTGGTGGCAAGTGTTTCAATCCGCTGAGCCATCTTACCAGCCCCTTGGGGGAGTGATTTTTATCTGATTCCTGCTGTGGTCCATACTCCCTGTACACACACATACGCAGAGCTTTGGACTTCTTTCCTCGAGTTGTATCGCCATAAGAAATGACAACCGTGACAAAGAGCTGATGGTTTTTGTTTTACTGTCTGTCAGATTGCCCCGCAGAGATATTCTCACGCTGAAATCACATATAAATCACATGTAGATGGGCCAGTGTCACCGTAGCCTCTGCCTTATCCAATTTTATTATTTCGTGTGACTGAAGCGATGGGAAACGGACTCTGTGTTCTTTCCAGGCCAATCTTATTTTTATTAGGAAAATAAAATCTTCCCCTCCTTCAAATCAACTCCTGACGTTTGCTTTCTTGTCCCACTGTCTGCTTGTGTCCTTTGACCATTTGACCCATCCCTTCAAAGAGCCTGAAAGTGTCTGAAACTTTGGCCCTGACAAAAGACAGAGAGAGGATTAGCGCCCACAGCAGGTGGCTCCTCACTCCGCAGTTTCTGGCCAGGGACTCAGGTCTGTTTTATCCAGCAGAGTTAGAGGCTTTTCAGCCCAAAGACTTTTTTTTTTTGAAAGTAATTTTATTAAAGTATAAAAGTTTCCATTTCCGCCCCTCCTCCCACCACCCTCCCACTCCCCCCCAAAGACTTTTAATATATAAAAGATTTTTATTTATGAGTGTTTGTCTGTGTGTGGTGTGTGCCATGTAAGGTGTCCTTGAAGGCCAGAAGAGGGTGTTGGAATTATGGGTGGAGCTTGGTTATGGGTGTTTGCGAGCCACCTGGGAGCCACTAGCAGGACCTCTGGAAGCAGCCAGAGCTCTTACCCGCGGAGCCATCTCTCTAGCAGCTCCGCGTAAAGATATTAACCCATCCCCGTTTCTTCCTGTCATCTTTAAGCAAATGATTAGGTGGAAAAGATGGCGCAATGACCAAGGATGCTCCAGTGGGCGGTAGGAGGGGCTTGTTTCAGCTTGCAGGTGGTTCAGCATGTCGCTCCTTGCTAAAATCCTGAATCAGGCCTGAGTCACTTATGGCTTGTGACTCAACTCCACTTGGGTAACATCCTAGAAACAAGAATGTTCTCTAGGTGATGCCCTGTTCATCGTTTTGGTTTTTTTCTTTTTGAGAGATGGTCTCACTATGTAGCCCAGGCTGGCCTCAAACTCAAAATCCTCCTGCCTCAGCCTTCCAAGTGTGTGACTCGCAGGTGTGTGTCCCACCCCTGACTTGTCCAGCTTACTACTGCCTTTCTTTTCTCTTTCCCTTCTCTCCCCCTTTCTCCTCCCCTCCGCTTCGGTCCTCCCTCCCTCCTTCCCTCTTCCTCTCCTTATGTGAATACAGGTATACAGTTTCCACAGCACAGATATGGGGGCCAGGAGAGTCAGTTCCCATCTCCATCTTGCTGAGGTTGGATTTCTCCGTTTCTCTTGAACTGTGTGGTCCAGGCTAACTGGTTTATGAGCCTCTGCACAATTCTGTCTTCACCTCTTATCTTCCTGCTGGGCTTACAGCCCTACACCACAGCATCCAGCTTTTCACCCGGGCTCTGGGAACTGAACCTGGGTCAACAGCTTGATGTGGCTCACTCTTGAAGCTAGTGAGCTGTTCCTCCAGACTAATGGTCTGTTTATCTGTTTGTTTTGACATAGGGTCTCTCTACACAGCCCAGGTTGGCCTGGAACTCGCTATGTTCATTGGGCTGACCTCTAACACATCCACCTACCTCTGCCTCCCTCATGCTGGGATTAATGGCATTTGCCACCACTCCCGGCTCAGTACTTTGTTTTTGAGATGGGGAAACCCAACATGTTGCTTGAACTGGCTTCAAACTCTTGAGCTCAACTGATCACCCTACCTTAACCCCCACCTGCTGGAACTACAGGCATATGCCAGTTTCACCATCTGATTGCTCAGTATTTTCACTGTGGGTTAGCCTTTTCCAGGTGTCTTGGCACAGGACGCAGACAACTTCTGTTATTATAATCGAGGTGATATGAGACCCAGAGTTTAAGAGAGCCATTCCACCATTTTCCTAAGACATTTCAAATCAGCCATTAGGCTTTGCTCAAAAGCTCTTGGACACATCTATGTCTTACCACCCAGGCTGCTGACACCTTAGCACAGGCCCAGACGGCTTACCCTACTGCTCAGCGGAACCCCCACTTCTCATAGGCCCAGACGGCAACTCCCCCCACCTTCCCAATGCTGCTCTCTGCAATCCCGTTTTCACTCAGCACCCAGCCTGAGGATTTTTATAAATGCCAATCACAGAATGCTGACGATCTTCCCATCATCTTTCCTGTTCTCAGGATACAGTTCAAAATCCTTGACATGGGATAAAAGGGCTAATGTGGCTGCTTCCAGATTTCTCCAGCTTCCAGAAGCTTCTTTCAGGTGTTTGGGTCAGGTGGGGATCTCCTTCAGTTCCTCACACCCTTGCTTCCTTCACGTGACTGTTACTGACGCTGCATCCTCTGGTGGGAGCAGCCTTCTTCCTTCCCTTTCCTTCAATAACTTGAAGTCACCATAAACATCACTGCTTCCGGGAAGCCACAGCCACCCGAGGGAACAAAGCCAGATAGCCACAGCCACCCAAGGGAACAAAACCAGAAGGTTTTTATCTATCATGGCTTCTCTACAGCACTCTGCACACTTGCTAGACAGAACCATTTGTTTGTTTAAGGGGCCGTCCTTCCCACCAGAATATTCTAAGACAATAGGCTGCCTCTCGATTTTGTTCATTGCAGGATTCCCAGGGTCTAGCATCTTGTTGGCACTCTGGCACTTGAAGGGACACTAAATGTGTACCGACTTACTAACTGGCAGGTGGGCCTACAAAGCATCATGTCACTGGTCAGGAATGGAACCCAGGGCCTCAGATATACTAGCAAAGTGCTCAGCTATTCAGCCATACCTCAGCTGTTATTGGTTTGCTTTGGGCATACTTCCTAAAAAGATGTATTATTGGTGTGTGTGTGTGTGTGTGTGTGTGTGTGTGCATGTGTGTGAATGTGAATGCATGTACCTGTCCCCAGAGGCCAGAAGAGGACACTGGTTCCCCTGGAGCTGCTGGGAACCAAACTCTGTTTCTTGGAGAGCAGCAAGTGATCTTAACCTCGAGTCATTTCTCCAGCCCCTTGTAACGGTTTGGGTGGTTTGAGTTCCTGGGGTTTGAACCCAGGACCTCATGCATGCTGCAGCTAATACTCTACCCCTGAGCTCTCCATCCAACCAGCCCCAACCCTCATTGGTCAGTTTGGAAAGGGTCATTCCACTGATTTAACAGCACTTAGCCTTGTATTTTGAAGTCGTGAGATGCTCATTTTCCAGCTGAATCCTACGAGTGCTGGGCCACACAATGGAGAAAGCTGCAGTTCTCGGTTTAGCAAACCGAACTGAAGGCGTTGGGTGCTCCTCGGGCTACTCTGACAGAGATGTGTCACCTAGACCAGGTCACCTGATACTGAAGGCATTTTCTTCTTCTCCGTCCCATATTTTTTTCTTCCGTTTGCTTTATATACTTCCACTTCCTTTTGTTTTAAGGGGCGAGGACACCTACGAATGCTTATGTATGTGGGGAGAAAGATGCTGGAGCGGGCAGTAACTGGGCACTGCCAGTCTCTAGACACAACCACTGCAAAGAAGATGAAGTCGGCATCCAAGAATAATTGTCGCGCAACTTCAAATGCCAATGTGGTTTCTTGGGGACAATGTCAAAGGGAGAATTACATAAATTAATGAGCTGCTATGTGGATGTTGGGGTCCCATCCCGCGTCCCCTGTGAAAGCAGCCAGTGCTCTTGACCACTGAGCCTTCTCTTCTGCCCAACTTCTTCAGTCCTGAAATTGTTTAGCAGCAGCAGAGTAGAATCTGAAACGCACTTCGTTTACCCAATCAGTCAGAAGGCTCTTCGCTCTGTCCTAAAGCTCTCTTTCCTCCCTTCACATTTCCTCCAATTCTGCCCTACTTCAGACCATTCTGGTCCCTCCCTCCCTTCTTTAATCCCTTCTTCCTTCCTTCCTTCCTTCCTTCCTTCCTTCCTTCCTCCCTCCCTTCCTTCCCCTCCCTTCTTCCTTCCTTTCTTTCTTTTTCTTTTGAAAGTCTCCTGTAGGCCAGGTTGGCCTTTAACTCACTTGCGAGTCGCTGCAGGATGATCCTGAACTTCTGATTCTCCTGCCTCTACCTCCCAAGTGCTGGTATCACCGGTCTGCGCCAGCACGTCAGGCTTATGTGGTGCTTGGGACAAAATCCTGGCTTCATTTGTGCTAGGCAAGCACTCTACCAACTGAGCTACACCCACAGCCCTCTTCCTTCTTTGAAAATGCACCCTTCTCTTGTATGTACTTGCTCCTGCACTTGGAAATGGTGGCAGCTTGGGCTACAGTATGAGCTCCCCAAAATGCAATAATGTGCAGGGTATGGGGAGGGGGCAGAGGCAGGCAAATCTCTATAAGTTCAAAGCTAGCCTGATCTGCACAGCAAATTTCAGGATATCCAGGGTTACACAGAGATACCCTTTCTCAAAATAAAACAAAACAAACAAAAACAAAACAAAGCAAACAAACAAAAACCAAATACAACAAAAAGCCAAAACCAACAATGTAAGCTTGGTTACCTGAGTTGGGTTCCCAAACCCACAGTAGAAGGAGAGAACTGACTTCTTTTAAATTGTGTTTTGACTTTTAAACACATAATATGGTTCCTACATACCTCCAAAATAATAAAAAATTTAAAAAGTCATCACCACAGGTAGGGCATGGTGGTGCACACATTTAATCCTAGTACTCAGGGGGCAAAGGCTGGTAGATCTCTGGGAATTTGAGACCAGCCTGGTCTACAAAGTGAGTTCCCATCCAGACAAAGCTACACATGGTACCATGTCTTTAAGAAACAAACAACAAAATAAATAAATAAATAAAAACGCCATCACCACATCAAAAATCCCTACAACGTTCCCTGCTCTCAAAACAAATAACTCTCAAACACCCTACACATCCTATCTGCTAGTACCTGTTCCCAGTAGGTGGGAGAGGAAAAGATGTATGCATATGTATGCTTTATTAATATTTTCTGTCAAAGACACAACCCAGTGGTAAACAAGGTGCTACCGTCATCCATAGGCAATTGTGAGAAAACAGGGACAAAGCCATCAGATCTGAAAGGGTGATGAGGAGCCAATCAGGCAGCAAGAAGGCCGGGGAGGGCATTTCACCAGCAAGGAACAGCACCAGCTGAGACCTCAAACTGCAAGTAGCATTTGAGGTTGGAAAGGAAGGAACTGAGAACACAGGGGTGGTTTTCTTTAGAATGCTAAAGAAAAAAAAGAGACAGAGATGAAAAAAATCTCCCTTGGAAGGCCTTGGGCTCTCTCAGAGCTGTCTTAGAGAGATTGGAAACACTTCAGAAAAATGAAGGATTGTACAGCTAGCTGCTTGAAATGGCTAGATTAAAAAGACATAGCCAAAAGGCCCTCAGAGCCTTGGAAAAGCTGTCCAAGGTGCTTTAGAGCATATTATTGGCAAATCTGGGCTTGAGCCATTTACTCTTTCAGCAGGTTTTTATGGGTGTCAGGGGCAAAGGATTGTTTCCCAGCCCTTTAAACTGGCAGGCAACCAGTTCAGGTTCACTGAAGTGATGTTCAGGAAGTTTAAATGGTGCCCAGAGGCGTATGTGGTCCAGAGGGGCCAAGGTAGGGTGTGGTGGTGCACACCTTTAATCTTAGCCCGTGGAAGGCAGAGATAAGTGGATCCCTGTGAGTTTGAGGCTAGCCCAGTCTACATAGTGAGTTCCAGGACTACTAGGGCTACATAGAGACCCTGTCTCAAAACAAAACAAAACAGAACAGTGTAGCATGAGGGCTGGCTTGTTGGGGTTTCCGTCCCGCCCGGTACCCCAACAGCCGGCAAATCCCAAAGAGAAATTACACACAGGACTCCATAAGGTTATAAACTGATTGGCCCATTTGGTCAGGCTACTTATTAGCTCTTATAACATATATTACCCCATTATCCTTATCTATTTTAGCCACATGGGCTCAGTACCTTTCTCAGTGTGACAGCTTACATGTTGCCTCTTCGGTGGTCTGTGCAGGAGTGGCAGAGGAACTTCCCTGCTTCCCAGAATTCTCCTGTTCTCATTGCTCCACCCCTACTTCCTGTCTGGCTTTCCTGCCTATACTGCCTGCCTGGCCAATCAGCATTTTATTAAAATATGATTGACAGAATACAGACAATTCTCCCACACCATTTCCCTCTTTTTTTTTTTAAAACAAAGAAAAATACCCATAGTCCATTTGTTGGGAATGTGGGCGTAGTATTTCAGGCTACTTCCTGCTGGTTGGGGGCGCTGATGATCTTATGGGGACCTAAAGAAAATTTAAAGTTATAATCAAGTCCTGACTGGAGTATCCTGTGAGTCTTGATCATCTCAGGCAGCAGTCTTGAATCTGTTCTGGATGTAGAACTCTGTCATCTGGGCCATCTCTTCCTACCAGAGATTGCTCAGGAGGTCTCCCTTGGCCAAAGATGATTTTTCTTAACTCTGAATAAATCCAAAGCCTCTCGTTTTCTGTGGAAACAAAAGCAAAATCTCTTCTCCAAAGTAACATACCTTTTGACTTCAATTTTGAAGCCAAGGTATTTTCAAAATACCTTTCTTGGATTGATTCCGCAGCATTTATAAGCAAATATCTTTTAGCAGCTGTTGTTCCTTCCTCAGCAATCAAACAATTCAAAGAGAGCATAATAGCATACAGTATCAAGATTCTCTGTGTATTTTCCATCTTTATGCAGCTTTATTTCAACCTCTATTTTATTTTTTCTTTTATCTTTTGGCTTTTTGAGACAGGTTCTCCGTATATATCTTTGTCCTGGAATAACACTGTAGACCAGGCTGTCCTTGAACTCACAGAGATCCTCTGTCTCTGCCTCCCCAGTGCTGGGATTAAAGGCATGTGCTACCACACCTTGAACTCAGAGATCCTTCTGTCTCTGCCTCCCAGGCATTGGGATTAAAGGTGTGTACTACCACACCTTGAGGTCACAGAGGTCAATCTACCTCTGCTTCCCAAGTGTTGGGATTAAAGGTGTGTACCACCACATCCAACTACTTTCTTTCTTTCTCTTTTACCCTAAGAACTTTAACCTTTAGCCTGCATATATTTTTAACACATAGTAAACCATTTAGAGGTTTTCTTTGTCTTTGAACCTCTCTTTACTGTATCTCTCTTTTTTATGACCACATGAGTTTAAAACCGTGGCTTTGACGGTTAGACCCAGTCCATTTTTTAGCTTTCCAGACTCATATTAGAGGTACCATTGGAGCCTTTTACTGCCACAACTCTATGGCGTTTCAAGGTCCCTGCCAGCAAACAAGCTGGAGCATTCTGCTCACAGACCACACTCAGTCGGACTGCCTGCCTGAAAGAGTCAGAGTTTGCCCTGGCAGGACGGCCCAGAAAGACGGCATTTTAAAACAGCGCAGCGTTTTTCCTGCTACGACTGAAAACCGAAAAGCATGCGTTCAGCTTTTCATCAATACCATTTAAGTGTTTCGCAGCAGGACCTCTTAATGAGCTACAAAGTTTTGCAGCTAAAGCTGAGTCAGGAAGCCTCTCTTAAATGAGAGCATTGCTTGCCTCTAGCAAGCAGAGCAGACCCGAGAAATTGCTGCCACCAAGAAAACATGCTTTACTCTATTCTTTCCCAAACTTTCTCAAGCTTTCTGTGGATTCAGTTATCCACGTCTGGGCGCCATATGTAGCATGAGGGCTGGCTTGTTGGGGTTTCCGTCCCGCCCGGTACCCCAACAGCCGGCAAATCCCAAAGAGAAATTACACACAGGACTCCATAAGGTTATAAACTGATTGGCCCATTTGGTCAGGCTACTTATTAGCTCTTATAACATATATTACCCCATTATCCTTATCTATTTTAGCCACATGGGCTCAGTACCTTTCTCAGTGTGACAGCTTACATGTTGCCTCTTCGGTGGTCTGTGCAGGAGTGGCAGAGGAACTTCCCTGCTTCCCAGAATTCTCCTGTTCTCATTGCTCCACCCCTACTTCCTGTCTGGCTTTCCTGCCTATACTGCCTGCCTGGCCAATCAGCATTTTATTAAAATATGATTGACAGAATACAGACAATTCTCCCACACCAGAACAGTATGAATTAGGACAGTGTATTGGCTAGTTTTATGTCAACTTGACACTAGCTAGAGTTATCAGAGAGAAAGGAGACTCAATTAAGAACATGTCTCCATAGGATCAGGCTGTAGACAATCCCGTAGGATATTTTTTCTTTCTTTCTTTCTTTCTTCCTTCCTTCCTTCCTTCCTTCCTTCCTTCCTTCCTTCCTTCCTTTCTTTCTTTCTTTCTTTCTTTCTTTCTTTCTTTCTTTCTTTCTTTCTTCTTCCCTCCCTCCCTTCCTTCCTTCCTCTCTTTTTGTTTGTGTTTTGTTTTGAGACAAGTTTTCTCTATATAACAGCTCCGTAGATTAGGCTGGCCTTGAACTCACAGAGATTTGCCTGCCTCTGCTTCCTGAAAGCTGGGATTAAAGGCGTGTACCACCACCACCCAGTGTAGGACATTTCTTTAACTAGTAATTGATCCAGGAGGACTCAGTCCGTTATAAATAGTGCCCCCCTAGGCTGGTGGTTCTGGGTTCTGTAAGAAAGCAGGTTGAGGCTGGGTTTTTCTGGCATGCCTTTAATCCTAGCCCTTGAAGCCAGGCGGTGGTGGCGCATGCCTTTAATCCCAGCACTTTAATCCCAGGGAGGCAGAGGCAGGCAGATCTCTGAGTTCCAGCAGGCTCCAAACTACAGAGAAACCCTGTCTTGAAAAAACAACAACAAAAAATCCCAGCCCTTGGGAGGCAGGGCCAGGTGGATTTCTGAGTTCAAGGCCAGCCTAGTATCCAGAGCTAGTTCCTGGGTAGCCAGGGCTACACAGAGAAACCCGGCTTCAAAACAAACAAACAAAAATAGAAAGCCGACTGAGCTTCTCCAAGGCTTCTGCATCAGCTCCTGCCTCTCGGTCCCTGAACGTTTGAGCTCTTGACTTCCTTTGATGAACTATAATGTTGGCAGCGTTAGCTGAATAAACTCTTTTCTCCCCAAGCGTCTTTGGCTATGGTGTTTTATAACAGCAATAGTAGCCCTAACTGAGAGAGGCAGAATGACTGTCCAACATTTCCCAAGGGCACCACGTTTTGTGGAATGAAGTGGAAAGACCTAAGACCCAAGCAATAACCAGTTCTTTTGAAGAAACAGGGACAGTGCTTGGGGATGAAATGTTAGGGCGTGACTTTCAGACAAGCACATGTTTGCGTACTGGCTGTCGTTAAAGGGAAAGAAACTCAACAGCTCAGAGAGCCACCCAGCAAAGTTCTCCAGCACGTTTGAGACTGTAGTGAGCCCATGTGACAATGAGCCCTGAAAATGCATACATATCTCCATCATGTTAGGAACATCTATGATTATGTGGCGAGACTTAGACTTCTCCATGGAATCTGTAGCGATAAATTGCAGATATTTGGGACAAGTGACAAGATTCTATGGGTGTTTTAGGGAACAGCTGAACTAGTTTAAACAGAGCTAAATCAGTAAAATGATTTCTTGTCTAACTGAGAAGAGGAATTTTAATTACATGATTAAATTAATTAATATAAGGAAGAGAGTCTTTCTTCCCAGGACCAGCTATGACCCCTTCTGATTTCATAAACAGATTTTTTTTTTTAAAGCAACTCTTCCAGACTTAGATCTCTGGGAAAACGAAAGTAAATACTGACACAGGCTTATTTTGTTTTCCCAAGACACGGTTCCCAGGCGATTTCTTTAATTATCTAGAAAAAAAAATTTTAACTTGTTTTTCCCTTTAGATTTCAAAAGAAGTGAGGGTGAAATAACAGTCTTGCTTTAGATTCCCCAGCTTTGGCTTGCATGCAGTAATAGTCTGGTGGGACTTTAAAAAAACAAGGAGGGAGAATTGAAAAAAATAGAGGTAAGGCGCTCTTGCAAGGGGCTTTTTAAAAAATAATAAAGGAAGGAAGGTATCGCCTGCCCATGGCTTTAAAACAATTTACTGGGAAAACTAATGGGGAAGAACTTGTGTGATCACTTCTAGGCAGATTCTCTACAGCTGAAAACGCCGAAGCATCGTGCCCAAGGTAGGACCCAGGCTCCGGGGTATCACTTCAGCGCAAGTTATCACATAATTCCGCCAGGCTCCCCGAGGGGCGGTTAAAGCTACAGCTTAGCACACCCAGCGACCAATAAAAAATCCAGAAACTGCCGCCATCTCGACTTTCAACCAATCAGCGTCCGGATGTTTAGCAGGTCGGCCCGCACCTCTGTTGTCGCGGGAAGGAGGCAAGTCGCCTCCGAGCTGCCCGTAACGGACATGGCTGCGGCCCCTGGAGGCGGGGACGTGAAGTGAGGAGGGGGCAGGGAGGGGAGAGGACGCGGGTGAGGAAGACCGGTCCGGGGGTCCCCCGGTAAGTACGAGAAGGCCAGCGGCCCGAAGTGGGGAGCAAGTGGGCGTGGGGCCCGACCTTCCGCGTCCCCTGAGTTCTTACCCGAGCCGAGGAGCGTCTAGGGTGTGCACCCAGCAAGCGGCATCAAAGGGGACATCCCCCTGTGGGGGAGTTGAGGGGCCCGCCTCCAACCCCTGGCCGACTCCTTCCCTCACGTCCTCAGGGTGTTTTTTTGTTTTCTTATTTTCCCTCTCTGTCCTGGTTTGCCCCTTGCCTGCGGTCCCCTCGTCGGAAATAAAGGTTGTGTCCAACAAAGAGTCCTTGGCCCAGGTTCGTCGTAGCCGGGCCCTGGGCCAGAGGGCTGCCCATTCTGATGCCACGAGTGTTTATTTGTAGGCCTCTGGGTGTCCCAGCCCAAAGGAAGACGGTTGTCACCCTCTGCGCGCGCTGGGCTCGCTGGGGCCCCGGAGCTGACAGTATCTTGTGCGCCTGGCCGGCCGGTGGAATTGCGAGGGTCTTTTAGTTCATCTGCAAGACTGCGATGTTGCAGTTGGGGTGGGCTTCCCCACTTTCAGAGCCATGCCAAGGTTCTTCAGAAGCAACCCTAGCACCCCAGTGTTTACAATTCTGTAGAGCAAGTTGCCTTGTGACACCCTCGTTTTCTCTCCCGTGAAACCCTAAAGGCAAAAGCAGAGCTGAGATTCAATATCTTAAAAGTCAAATAAGAGTGACTGAAGGGATAAAGAAGTTTGACAGTCACTTTCCGAATCAGGCCACCGTACCATGTGGGCTTAGCCTGGAGCAGGATGAAGCCATGCGGATAGAATCTCACCTGCTTCATTAGCCCTAACTTCTGTTAGGTTCCCTCTTGGCAGATTGATAGGCAGGGGCACCTAGATTCTGGGAAGCACTGCACTGACCAGCGAGGGGAAGTACAAACCATCCCTTTGATAGCCAGCCCCCAGCTAACTGGAGAGTTAACTGTCCTGGAATGCCCATCTCTGCTCACCCCTTTGGTATCCAGACCTCATAGATGATTAGACCACAAAAGGCTGACCAGACAGCGAGATGGAGAGAAAACAGAAAACACTTGACGTTTCTATTTTAAGTGGCTACAGAGTGCCAGCTCTCGGCTTTTGGAAGGGTTACCTCCTGGGGAAACAAATCAGAGCTAAAGGTCACACAGTCTTTGGTTCCTCCCTGCCCCTCTCCCCTAAACTGGACTCCAGAATCAGTTTCTGTATAGGGAGGGAGGTGCTGCCAAACGAATACTGCCTACATCCAAGGTGTTATTTAACTCGACCTGGGCTGTCAAGTGCAAGCTGGAAAACCCCACAGTGCCTCTAAGGCCATTCCTGTTTTTCAGGTAAAAGGCTCCCGATCCCCGTTGGCACCTCCGGTAAACGTGTGTCCGGTGTTTCTTGTCCTGTTGCTTTCGTGTCTGTGTGGCTTTCACCACATTGTCTTCCATGGCTGAAAAGTCAGATTTCTTTAAAATGGTTTTAAACCCAAGTTTCAAAAAAATAGCCTGGGTGAAATAAAGTTTAGGCCACGGTTGGAACCAGAATGTTTTCCTTCTGACAGAAAGACCCTGTGTGTGGTTTGGTGATCAGGGGTTTGGGTAATAATCAGCTTTGCCTGCGGCTGCTGAGACAGTAGTAAACAGTGTGGGTCACGTGATGTGACAAGGAGGGCACGGGCAAAATTTTAGCCCAACCTTGATGCTCCCTAAACCTGGCAAATCTCACTGATGGCTTTGAGTTTTAGCATAATCATGTGATCTCAGTTTTTATAATTTTAGGTTTCACTTGAAAACGCTTTTGATAGCAGTCTTTCTTCCTTTGTAGGGAGGTAAACAAAAAACTCCCAGGAAACATAGGAAAGATGTTACTGGAGAGAGACTCAGGTGAGCTCCCAGACCGTAACCCTGCCCTGAACTGACAGCAAACTCCAAAGAGAGCATTGCTTTGGTAATGTTAGGCAGAGCCAGGAATTTGTTGATTTTTTTTTAATGGTGATAATATATATATTGCACGAAATTTGGCATTTTAACAAGTTCTGTAGCACTCAGTAGTCTGTGTTATTGTGTAACCATCACCACCACCTATCTCTAGAATTTTCTCATTTTTCCTATCTGAAACTAACGTGAAAAGCCAACTCTCCATTCCTCAATGTTCCACCCCTGGTAACTTTCTTTATACTTTCTGTCTCTGCTGTCTCTATGGTTTTTGAACATTCTAGAAACTTCGTGTGAGAGAAATCATATATGGTGTTTGTCCTTTCTGACCACTCACTCCATTTAGCATAATGTTTTAAAGGTAACCCTCAGGTTGACTTTTTTCTTACGAAAATTTTCTTTTTCTTTTTTTTTTCCTTTTCTTTTTTCTTTCTTTCTTTCTTTTTTTTTTTTTTTTTTTTTTTTTGAGACAGGGTTTCTCTGTAGCTTTTCGAGCCTTCCTGGAACTAGCTCTTGTAGACCAGTAGTAGATCAGGCTGACCTCAAACTCACAGAGATTCACCTGCCTCTGCTTCCTGAGTGTTGGAATTAAAGGCGTGTACCACAACTGCCTGGCCTTTTACTAACATTTTCATTGTGTATATTCATTGTACCTACTCCTGTGTTATCTATGGTCACACTCAAGTGTCTATCTAGAGGGAACACAGTGTCCCCTGCTCGTCCCCTCCCATTTCTCACTCTCCCAGTTGTCTCCTCTGCTCTCCTAGATAGGTTTGCTTTTCCTTTCATGTCATTCGTGTGTGTGTGTGTGTATGTGCGCGCGCGCGCGTATGCGTGTGATTTTTGTATCCATGTAAAATTTAGGAGCCAAAAATGAGAGACAAAATACAAATAATATTTAAGACGGGCTTAATTCACTTAATATATTTTCTCCAGTTATATCCATTAACTGCAAATGATAAAACTTTGTTCTTGATGGCCGGAAAAAAACCCATGTGTAGATGGAGCACATTTTTCTTCTCTGTTTCTCTGCTGTTGGTCACTGAGGCTGGTTCCATGACTCAGCTGTTGTGAACAGCGCTGTGGTCAACATGGATGTGCAAGTGTCTGCCGTGTTGACTCGGAGACACAGGAGCCGTGTAGCTGTGTCATACACTAGATCTCTTTTGAGGTTTTGATTTGTTTGTTTTTGTTTTTTCAAGACAGGGGCTCAGTACATAGCCCTGGCTGTCCTGGAACTATGTAGACCAGGCTAACCAGGCTAATCTCTAACTCACAGAGATCCTCCTGCCTCTGCCTCCTGAGTGCTTGGGTAAAAGGGGTTGCCAACATGCCTTTTGAGATTTTTTGTTTGTTTGTTTTTTGAGACAGGGCTTCCCTTTATAGCCCTGGCTGTCCTGGAACTCTATCCTAAAACCAGGCTGGCCTCAAACTCAGGGATTCACCTGCCTCTGCCTCCTGAGTGCTGGGGTTAAAGGCATGCACCATCATGCCCAGCATTATTTTGAGTTTTCTGGCAGGCTTCTGTATTGAATTCCGTAGTGACTGAGGTGGTTTCCGTTCCCACCAGAAATAGATGTCTCTTGTCCATGTCTTTGCCAGCACTTGCTGTTACTTGTGTTTGTTTGTTTTAGTTTTTCAAGACGGGTTTCTCTGTAGCTTTGGGGCCTGTCCTGGAACTCGCTTTGTAGACCAGGCTGGCCTCGAACTCACAGAGATCCGCCTGTCTCTGCCTCCCGAGTGCTGGGGTTAAAGATGTGTGCCACTGCCCCTGGGCTGTTTGTTGCTTGTTAATTGCTGCCACTCTGACTCAGGGGAGATGGAATCTCAATAGTTTGGGTTTGCATTTCTCTGATGGCTGGTGGGGTTAGACGATTGTGTTTACCGGCTGTCTGCAGTTCACATTTTGAGAACCAGCTGTCCATTTTGAAAGTTCTTTTATTGACTGGGTTGTTTGATTTCCTGTTGGTTAGCTTTCCTAGTTCTTAGTATAGTCTAGATGTTAATGTTCTTCTGTCAATGGTATAGCTAGAAAAGGTTCGTCTGTCGGTTGTCTCCACTCTGTTGACAGTTGCCTTTGCCACACAAAGACTTTTGGCTGTCAAGAAGTCCCAAGTGTGATTGGTGGCATTCTTCTTTATTTTTCGGATTGGAATATTCAGTTGTTCTGACTGCCTTTGGTAAAGATTTTCCTTCCTCTACTGAATTCTCTTTGTACTTTTCTTAAAAATCAATTGTCCAAAAATGTCTGGATCTATTTCTGGCCTCTCAAATACCAAGCCAATACCACATCACTTTGAGTGCAGTGGTGTTATAATCCTTGACGTCACGTGACATCTTCTAACTTTTGTATGCTTTTACTCCCTCCTTGCTCCACTCTCCCTCCCTCCTCCTCTCCCCTCTCTTCTTTTTCTGCCTTTTTGAGTCTCATTATCACTTGATAGATCAGGCTGGCCTGGAATTCACTGTGTAGCCCAGGATGACTTCAGACTTGGGACAATTCTGTTTCAGCTTTCCAAGTGCTGTGCATACCATTGTATCAGTTAAGCAATTCTAATTGCATAGAAAAATATTTCTCATACCACTTTTGTTTGTTCTGGTTCTGTGTATGAGTGTGTGTGTGTGTGTGTGTGTGTGTGTGTGCTCGCGCGTGTGTTTGCGCGCACATTCACATGTTTGAGAAAAAGTCTTCATACTTAGTCCAGGCTGATGTTACAGGCATGAGACACCACAGCTGACTCTAATCTTTATTTTATAGGTGTTTCCCTTTGCCTGGAGGTCCTGGTCCCTACTGGGAGGCTTCTCACAGCATGACTATCTCCTGTTGCCATAGACAGTACCGTTCCTCTCTAGCTCTGTTTCATCCGGTGTGTGCTTTTTGATGTCGGATAAGCACCTTCTCTTCTTTTCGTTTCTCCTTCAGTTTCTCCTTCTGGTTATTGCTCTCCAGAAGCCTGTTGTATTCTCCTCCTCTTCCTTTTCTTCCCCCTTGTTGGCTATGGCATCCCTCTGCAGCCCAGGCTGGCCTGAACCTTGCTGTGTAGAACTAGGTCGTCGCACCCTTGGAGATCCTCTTGCCGCAGGCTCCTGAGTGCTGGGATTACAGACGTACATCGCTGTACCTAGCTTCTCAGTTTCCCTCTCTGTGTTCTGTATTGCGGGGACTGCTGAGACAAGTCAGCCGGTGAGGAGCCTTTCTGTTGAGCCCCGCCACCTGAGTTCAGTTCCCGGCCCCACGTGACGGAAGATAGAATCAACCCCTGCAAGCTGTCCCCTGACCTCCACATCTCTGTCATGCATTCGCGTCATAGCCAGAAATGATGGCACATGCCTGGAATCCCAGCACTTGGGAGGCAGAGGTAGGTGGATCTTTGTGAGTTTCAGGTCAGCTTGGTCTACAGAGTGAGTTCCAGGACGGCCAGTGCTATGTACCCTGTCTCAAAACAAAACAAAAAAAATGCATCTGTGTTGTGCAACTGAACAAAGTATTCCAGACACGCTCTGGTATAAGCAGAGATCAGATGTCTTTCTTGCTGGGAAGAAGGCCTACCTGTTAACTGTTAGCCCGAAACATAATGAACTTTGGGTGCTGTGCCCACATGCTCGCATATTGGAATTGTGTTTGACTAAGCCATTTAGTTTTTTGAGCCTGAGCTGAGGGCATATTATTCTTTTCAGTTAAACTGAGCTATTGTTGAGATCTCCTTGGGTCCTGTCTTTGATATTTCCCCCTGGGTTACGCTATCTAAGAATTTGATTACCATACCATCTGTTTCCTTATTCAAGCCATTGATAAAAATATTGACGAGGACGCAAAGGACGAAGCCTGATCGCTTGCTTCCATTTATCGTGGCGTTAGCACACCAGCTAGTTCCTCCTGGTCACAGGTACTTAACTAAATATGGGCCCATCGAATACTGTTTGGTGTGTTGAGCAAGGCCGTCGTGCAAGCCTACCTGGTGCAGATTGTATCAGAAGGGCCTAGAAGGACAGGCAGCTCCCAGCTCATCCTCAGCTTGGGCCTTGGACCTGTGCTTGTTTTTTTGGCCTCCATTCTGAGCTTGGCGGCAGGAGGGCCGTCCATCCCTTCTTTCCGTGGCTGTTGATGTAGTCTTTTTTAGCTACTTGTTGTGGCAAACCAAAATTATTATAATTTTCTCCTAACTCTCCTGCATGTCATGTCTTTCCCTTCTCCCCCTCCTTTTTTTTTTTTTTTTTTTTTTAAATATTAAATACTCGAGTCTCCTGAGGAACTGTCAGCAACTCCTCAAGGCCTCACTGCTCTGGCCTTTGGGGCCACGTTGGTCTGAGTCCTTTCCTGTGTGGGTGGGAGCATTTCACCTTCTTCACTTTATGATGTCTCCCAAGAAGGCTGTGCGCCTTTCTCCTTGGTTGCCCTCGTGAGACGGGTAGCTTCTGTGTGGGTTACCCCTTGCCCAGCCTTAGCCTCACCTCAGTTCTCCTGAGAGACTTTCCTGGTCCTGTGTCTGTCCGTCCGTGTCGTCCCCCCCCACCCCGCCCCGCACCCCCCCCCCTCCTGCAGGTGGCCCCTGCAGCGCCTGTTGGTTGGAAATTCCTGTTGAGTACTTCAGGGCCAACCTCAATCATAGCTGTTTTTAAAATTACATTTTTATTGTTTTATTATTTACTGACTTTCTGCGCGTATGTATCTGTGCAGGCTCATGAGAATCATGGTGGATGTGGAAGTCAGAGGAGTTGGCTGCCTGCACCCACGTAGGTCCTCAGGTGGTTAGCTTGGCAGCAGGTGTCTTTATCGACTGAGCCATCTCACCAGCCCTTAGCTATCTGTTTTTATAATAGCCCTCAAACTGATTATGTTCTACATTTCTCTGCGGCTTACCTAGAGTCCCAGCTGTTTGGGAGGCTGAGAACAGAGGGCTGTGAGTTTGAGGCTGATCCGTGTAACACAGTGATGCCGTTCTGTGAACAGTAGCATACGCTGACAGTCCCAGACCCTGAGAAACTGAGGCAAGGAAAGCAAATCTCTTTTCCTCAGGAAGAGACGTTATATCTTATACTTTGAAGGCCATCATTCCTTATCCTCTTTTGTTTTGTTTTGATTTATTTATTATTATTTATCTATTTACTATGTATGCCTGCAGGCCAGAAGAACACAAGATCTCATTACAGATGGTTGTGAGCCACCATGTGGCACTGGGAACTGAACTCAGGACCTCTGGAAGAGCAGCCAGGGCTCTTAACCACTGAGCCATCTCTCCAGTCCCTTACCGTCTTTTGTGAGGCATAAGGAGTGGAGTATGGTGGTCAGCTTTCTGTTGCTGGAATACAATCCCAAGATAATCACTGAAGAAGAGGGAAGGTTTGCTTTTGGCTCCTCGGTTCATGGATGGAATCATACCAGGAGCTGGTTTGTGCCTGGCTTGTGTCAGGCAGCAACCATCTGGAGATCTAGTTATATGGTTATATTATCGATTCTACCATACACCTCATCTCCCGGTGGTTCCACTGCATCGGGACTGAATTTGTTCACCCATTCTCTTGTGAATGGACACTTGAACTGTCGCTGGTTTGGGGCTATTTCGAATAAAACTAAGGGTAACTTTTCTTTCTGCACATGTATGTGTGTGTATGCATGTTTCTCATGTATGACAGCATGTGTGTATTCATATTCGTGTGTGTGTGTGTGTGTGTGTGTGTGTGTGTGTGTGAGAGAGAGAGAGAGAGCTGATGTGTCTCCCTCGTCTGCTTTTCACCTTGTATATTGGAGAGAGGTGGAACTTCTTGTGAAACTGAAAGTGTGGCTGTTTGGCTAGTCTAGCTAGTCAGCTTGCTCTGCCTTCCAAATGCTGGGGTTACAGGTGGGTTGCCGTGTCGTGGGCATCATGGAAAGTACTTTGTCTTCTGAGTCATTCCCCCAACCGTGTCTGCTTTATTGTTGTTGGGTTTTTTTTTTCTTTCATTTTTTGTTTGTTTGTTTTTTGAGACAGGATTTCTCTGTAGCTTTGGAGCCTGTCTTGGAACTAGCTCTTGTAGACCAGGCTGGCCTTGAACTCACAGAGATCCTTCTGCCTCTGCCTCTTGAGTGCTGGGATTAAGTCTTGTGTCATCACCACCCGGCTCTGGTTTTTGTTTTATAAAATATTTGGGACTAAAGAGATGGCTTCATGGTTAAGAGCACTTGTTGCTCTTCCAGAGAGTCTGTTTGGTTCCCAGCACCCACACGGTGGCTCCCAACTTCCCTAAATCCAGCCCTTTTCTGACCTCTGAGTGTGCACCAGGCATGCATATAATACACATCCATACATGCAGAAAAATCACCTATATACATGAAATCAGTCCGTCTAATTTAAATAGATTTATTCATGTGCTTAATGCGCCTGAATGTAGGCTTGTGTGCCATATGCTTGCAGGTGCCCTCAGAGGGCAGAAGTTTGTCCCTCGGGAACTGCAGTTACAGGGGCTTGTGAGCCACCATGTATGTGGGTGCTAGGTATCGAACCATGGTCCTCTGCAAGAGCAACAAGGGCTTTAAACCTCTGAGCCATCTCTCTGGCCTCTGCATTTCTCTTTTTGTGTGTGTGTGTGTGTTTGCGGTGGTCTGTGCCATTTCACGTGTGTGGAAGTCGGAGGACAGCTTGCAGGACTCCGTTCTCCCTTTTTCCACGTGGGTGCCAGGCGCTGCTCTCAGCTCATCAGGCTTGGCAGCAAGGGCCTTCCACCTACGGAGCCGTCTGGCTGGCATGAGAAATATAATTTATATTTGTATTTTAACCTTACAGCCTCGTGCTTGCAGACTTCGTACCATTTTCTGGAGACTATATTAGTTAGTCTGTAAACAGGCGGTCTTCGTTTAACTTTTTTTTTTTAATTAAAATCTAAATACAGCATTTTTCCCCTTCCCATTTCTCTTTCTAGCTCTTTCCATGCACCCCATCCCCTGTTCTCTCTCAAATTCATGCCTTCTTTTTTCTTGTGTGTGTGTGTGTGGGGCTGTTTGTTTTCTTTTGTTTGAGACAGGATGTCACTGTGTAGCCCTGGCTGTCCTAGGACTCACCATGTCCACCAGACTGGCCTCAAATTCATAGAGACCCACTTGACTCTGTCTCCCAAGTTCTGGATTTTCATTTAAAGGCATCAGCTACCATACCTGAGAAGGTCTCTATTTTTTTTTAATTGTTTTACACACACACACACACACACACACACACACACAGAGAAAGAACTATATATTCCTAAGCATTTAAGTACAACCTGCACAGTTCATATAATGTTACTTGTATGTATATAATTTTAGGGCTGTTTGGTATCGGGAAGCCAGTTTGGGGCTCTTCCCTGGGAAAGTCTATTTCTCCCACATGCAGTAATCCTTAGCTGCCTGTAGTTCTAGGGTTGGGGCCCCATGAGATTTCCCCCTTCCTTGTTGGCGTGTGTGTGGCAGACGTCCTTGTTCAGGTCTAGGCAGTCACGTTAGGGAGACTTCATGGGTGCAGCTTCCCTGACATTTCTAGGAGCTGAAATCTCGCGGCAAGCTTCCTGCTCTCTTGACTGTTACGGTCTTCCACGCCCTGTTCTGCTCTGATTCTGAGCCCTGGGTGCAGGAGCTGTGTTGCAGATATGTTAGGGACACTTGCTCTTCACATTTTGACCTGTTGTGGTTTTTCTGTAATGATTTCTGTCTGTTACAAGGAGACATTTCATTTCAGTCTCTATACCTTCTGTTTCCACTGGGCACACATGGAGATCAAGGGACTTCTACCATGTGGGTCCCAAGGCCCAGACTTAGGCCTTAGGTTTCCTGGAACTAGTTCTTGTAGACCAGGCTGGCCTCAAACTCACAGAGATCTGCCTATCTCTGCCTCCCGAGTGCTGGTATTAAAGGCGTGCACCACCTCCGCCTGACTCTTTTTTTAAGATTATTTATTTATTTATTTATTTATATGTATATACTGTTCTGCCTGCATGCCAGAAGAGGGAGCCAGATCTCATTACAGTTGGTTGTGAACCATCGTGTGGTTGCTGGGAATTGAACTCAGGACCTCTGGGAGAACAACCAGTGGCCTTAACCACTGAGCCATCTCTCCATCCCCGTGAATCCTTATTCTTGACCTGGATGAACTTGGTTGTCATTTCTTGTTGTTCATCATGGTATTGGCTACTGTTTCTTGAGCACCAGATGCTATGCCAGGCCCAGCACTTATTTTACATAATTCTCACGGCACTGCTGTGAGACAGGTGTTGCCACATCCATCCCAAGGACAAGGAGCAGAAGCTGAAAGGACAGATAATAATTTACCAAGATCCTTCAGTATCTGATACACGCTGGAGCTGAGATTTGAACCCACGGGTGTTCATTTAGCTGTGATGCTTCTGCTCTTTACAGTGAGATATAGGCAGAGCTGGCCCTTTAAGGATTCTGCTCCTGATTTCAGGTCAGATGTTAAGAACAGTCCTCTCCCAGAATCCCATGTATGGAATGATGGGAATACAGAGACTCTTAGAAAAATGTCATGTTCCTGGCTGCCCTCTGCACTGCTGTGGTTCCAGCTGGCCACAGTCATTTCCCTCTGGTTGTGTTGGCAGAAGACGTTAGTAGGAACAATCCCCTTCTGGACCCTGGTTCCCTTCCCTGTGTGGTGAAAACCTTATTCAGCCCCTGCTGAGATGGAGTGTCATGGGGACCTCAACCATAGCTGTAAACAAGGCTCAGGCTGCTTGGTCAGAGTGGCCTTGGGGAGGAGTGATTTGGCCTCTCCGGATCCATTTCAGTTGGCTGCCAAAGAGTGAATGTCACCACTTCGCAAGGCCACTGCCAGCGTCACTGTTTCTGACCCTGAGGGGATGTCTCAGCTTTGATTGAAGGCCCTGGCTGAAAGGAAGAGGTAGAGAGAAACTTGGCAGCCTGGCAGGTGACATCAGCAGCATGGGTGCCGCTCGGAGGAACTGGGTGGGATTTGGGAGTGGAGTTGGTGGCTTCAAACCCGAGTTTCCTGGCTGGCCCTCTGGACATAGATTTTTAATTGTTTCTCGACAGCTCTTTTATGGGTCAGCTCTCCGAGGCCTCTGATTCCTCATAATGAGGTTGGCCGTGGCCCTGGAGAACTGCCCCCATCAGCAGGTTAGAGCTTCTGCGAGAGGCGGCCTCTGGCACCAGGCCAGCTCACTCAGTGTCACTTTTTACTGAGAACATGCCCTGAGCTGAGATTGTGAAAGTTGTGTTGGCTGCCAGGACGGAAGGGTGAGGATCAGGGCTCAGGTGGGGCAGGTGGGACTAGTGTCAGGGTCACACTTCTCTGATTTAGAAGCAGGAGGGCTGCTGAGATCCAGTCCAGGCTATGATCCATGCTAAGTGTGTTGTTCTGATACAGCTGCATTTCAGCCCTTGGGCTGGTTTCGTCGTCCAGGTACCTAGCTGACTTTTGTCACACTGTTGTCAGATTGGCTTGCTCATCCTGGCTGACCTCTGCCCAAGGTGCCTGTCTAGCTCTTCTGTCACCCACACAAGAGGCTCAGAAGACCCGTGGGCATGCATGTGCTGGCAAGTGTGGCACACGTTCAGCACACAGAGAGCATCATGTGCCTGCTTCTGCCCGGTCTCTTCCCATCCTCCCTCCTGATGTCCCTGATTACTTGGCTTGTGGTAGACTCCAGATGACTTTACTGCTGTCTTTAACCCTAGTTGTGAGACGTGCTGATTAGCCGAGGCTCGTCCAGGGACCCCTCTGGAGCTGTCTGCTAGCCTCCCAGGAGTGGACCTCATCCAGGGCTGACTCCTGAGGGACGCCACCAGAGGGCCAGGCCAGCAGGGTGCTGCTGGTCTGGGGCTCAGTGGAGGTCATCCTGTTGCACAACAGTCTCCCAGTCCTGTGACCTTGTGACCTTATTTATGGGATTTCTTTCCTCTTTTTTCCCCAGATGCTGTGACTGTGACAGACTCACCGGGGTTTGTTCATGTTGGGGAGGAAGCTTCCTTCCAGGTGTGACTGTGTTCATCTGGGCATGTCTGAAGTACCCTGTGCCCATGGACCTGAAGGAGAAGCATCTGGTGGGCCCTGCTCCCTTGCTGCTGTGTGTCTGTCGTGGGGGGTATCTCTATTGGGCTCCCCTCCCCTGGGTTTTCTGGGAGATCTCCAGCTCAAGGTTTTATACTGAGTGTGAGCAAAGGGGGTGTCGTGAGGCTTGTGGGGGATATAACCATGACCCCTCCTCAGAGGTCACTATTGCCAGGGTGCGATGAATGCAGGTTAAGGGGAGCCCGGCTAACATGGCTGCATGACAGCAGGCTTTCTGATTGGATTTGATCCCAAGCCAGCTTTGCCCAGAGCTGTGTAATTTGGTTTGTTTGCACTGTGCTAGGGCTGTGCCCCAACCTGCCTGGCCATGTTGAGGACTGCTGGGCACTCTGTCTGTGGTTAGGGACAAGCACCTCATCAGATTCCAAACACAGCTGTGTGTTAATCAACAGGACTGAGCTGGGCCTGGTGGTGCCGGTCTGTAGTGTCACTTACTTTAGAGGCTGAGGCAGGAGAATTGCAAATGTGGGGCATGCCTGGACTACAGAGTGAGTTTGGCAGCTTGGTGAGGCCTCCTTAGAGGCCAATGTCCACCGAAAGTTATCGGGCCTGAGCAGTTCAGGCAGTGAAGACCGGCCCTGCCTTCGGGTGCGCTCGCTGTCTCTGGGTGGAAGTAGATTTAGAATATTCTCCTGTGGCAAAGACTGCCCCCGCTTTACCCACTAAGCAGTCTTGCCAGCCCAGAAAGGATCTCTTCAATAACATGCTGGGCTCCAAAGGTGAACTCTAATAATAATACTACCCAGGACTCTCAGAAGGCATCTTGGAGAAGGATTAAGGGGAGTTTGTGTGGTGTCAGTTGTTCCTCAGGTGGTCTATAGCCAGCACCTTAGTCCAGTATTGGTTTGCCTGTCCCTGGGTGTCTTTTAACACCTGGTCCCCTCTCTTTCGGACACACCAGTTCCTAGCCTGTCTGGAAGCACATGGTGGATGAACTGTGCCAGCTTGGGCCCTGTTTCTGAGCTAACAGGGCTGTTCTCCTGTCTGAGCATGGAGTGCAGGAGTGGGTGAAAATGGAAAGGACCGTATTGCTGTCTATACAGTGCCCTGTGCGCTCTGAGGTGTGCCGTGGAGCAGGGGAAGCTTTGCTGCCTGGTTCCGCCTTACCAGTGATAGTCCTCACAGAGACTGGTACAGAGGCTGACCCCGCCCATCCTCTTTCCTGCTCCCAGCAAAGACTTCCTGCCCTTAACCTCTGGACTGCCCAGCCCCTCCTTTCTGTCCCTATTCTACTGTTTGGCAGGGGCCCCACAGGGAGGTACACAGGCCAGCTTGGGGGAGGGGAGAGGCCGGCTTGTGCTGGGAGGTGCTCTCTTTCCTCTCAGCAGCTGGAGAGGGTGTAGTCTAGGAGACAGAGGGCCCTGGAGAAGCACGCTCAGCCTCCAGCCTGCTCTCCAGCCAAGGGACCCATTAGGTTGTCCTCACTCCCTGGGGTGTTGTGTCACCATGCTGAAGATGGCCTGTCCATTAGCAGAGGAATGTGCGGTCCCTCCCTGTGTCTTACCTCTCCGTCACCCAGAGTGCCTGTGCTGCTTTCTTTTGTGTCAAACTGGGAACCAGCGTCACTCAGGCCAGGCTTGAAGTGCAGCCTGGGAGCCTTTTTGCCTGTACCTGGGCTTGGTGGTGCATGCCTTTAGCCTGAGCACTCCGGAGACAAAGGCAGGCAGATCACTTGAGTTCGAGGCCAACCTGGTCTACATACACAGTGAATTATAGGACAGCCAGCGCTATACAGAGAGACTGTCTCAAACAAACAAATATACAAAAAGTTGAACCAAAAAGAGATCCAGGTGTACCCAGGCAGCCCTGGTCTCTACTGTACCTAAATCTAATGCTTCCCTTTGTGGGCCAGTGGCTTGTGGGATCTCTAGATCACCTGGAAGGAAGGTGTTAAAATCCTAAGAAGCCCTTTTAGATGGCCTTGCTCTCTCCCTCTGCTACTGGTCTCTTCCTCCAGACTCCTTGAAGTCTCTGCTGGAATCCCTGCTGGCCATCCCTCCTTGCTGCAGGATGTGCTGCTATTAATAAAACCCCGGTTCTCTGCCCTCCTTCCTGCAGCTCTCATGGTGGAGGTCTGCTGCTGCCCGGGCTCCGCTCTCTGAGAGGCAGGGAGCTCTGCTGGGTGATGAGCTCAGCCACAGTGTGATGCTTACTAGTGACCTAGGGGTGGTGGACAGGTAGTCTGGCAGGAGATTCAGTATCTGTTCCCCAGGGTACCCCAGGATGCCAGCATTTGCCCTGGGGACTCCAGGCCGTTGACAGCTTCTTTCATTTGTCCAAGTGTCCCTCCGTCCGTCTGACTGTCCTTTAGCTGTGTCTCGCCTCTGTGCTCACCCTGTGTTGGTCTCTTGGACATCAGGCAGACCGTGGACCAACTTTGGCTTCTCAGCCCTCCTTTCTTCACCCTCCTTCTTCCCGCTCTTCTCCCTCCCTCCCTCTCCGCCTCCCTCCCTCTCTGGGCTGCTGTTACTGCCTGCTGCCTCCTCCTCCCTCCCTGAATCTGCAGCGTGACTGGAAATAGGCTGAATTAATCAGCAGATTGAAGCTCTGCTCCACTGCGCCCAATTCTCTGCAGCACCGGCCTCTCACTCACACACGGTCCAGCCCTTTCCCCTCTTCTCGCTCACACGGTCTCTCGCTCTCTTGTTCTGTTCTGCATCTCCCTCTTTCCTCGAGGGTGGTGTTGGGAGTGACCGTACCTGGCTGCTTGTCCCTCAGGCTCTGCCCCATGCTCTTCAAGCAGGCAGAGCTATGGATGCCCCACCAGGGCAAGCACAGCACGGTGAGTATGCCAGCTTGGCTTCCACAGTTCTTACTGCTTCCTGCCGTGCTTACCAGGGCGTCTTTGGGTTATGGTTGCCAGAGGAGTCCTGAAGGTGCTGCAGGGCAGGATGAGCCTGGGGTAACCAGTGTTTTGGAAGGAGATTGGGACTGAGAACTGAAAAGCTAGCATGTCTTGGAATGGCCAGCCAGGTTTTCAAATTATCCAGAGCAGCCTTGGGGATTGAGTTTCCCAGAGGGGAAAAGGATGCTGGTACCCAAAGCTCCATGTACAAGTGACAAAAGCCCAGGGCCTGGCTGCCATTTCTTCTCTATAATGAGGGGACTTTTTTTCCTTCTGGATCACTCAGGTAACCGAGTCAGGGGTCAGGGCTGGGATAGTTTCTGAGTTTTGGTGGCTGCTGAAGATGCAGAAGCAGGTGGGTGGAAATGCTGGGGTCTGTGTGAGTCTATGAGGAAGGAAGAGGAGTAAGCGGTGCTGCTCTGCCTCTGCCTGGCCAGGCTGCCGATGAGCCCAGATGTGCTGGCTGCCGATGAGCCCAGATGTGCCAGCCAAACTCAGAGGGATTCCTCTCCATCTGTGCTGACTACAGCAGCTCTGATGGGATGACTGGCGAAGGGACCCAGCTGATTATAACTGGTGGCCGTCTGTTGTCAAGGCAACCAGTCAAAGTTTATTTTGTAACCTGCCTTCCTGAATATATAGCCATAATTTTGCTGCTTCTGAAGCAGGTGGAGCAGGAAGAAAAGTGGAGCGAGCCTCAGAAGTGCTCCACAGGGATATGGGCTAGGTGCTGGGGGCTGGGTGCTGGGGCTCCAGCTATTGGATGCTGAGTTATACACCTTGGCAGTGGGGTCCCGCTTAGTATTAGTTTACTGCTATCAGTCATTTTGTCCTCAAATGTTCAGTCCTGCTGGTGCTCCTCCTCAGTGGTGGAACAGAGAGAGCCAGCCCAGCTGGTGATGACATCCAGCCTCCCAAGTCAAGAGTTCTTTTTTTGCTCAGCATGGTGGGCAAATCTCAGTGCTTAGGAGGCAGAGGCAGACGCAGAGGCAGGCAGATCTCTGACTTTGAGGTCAGCCTGGTGAATGTAGTGGGTTCCAGGTCAGCTAGAATTACATAGTGAGACCCTGTGTCAAAATAACAGCAAAACAAAAACCAACCAAATGACAACAGTTGCCTTTCTGAGTCAAGTTGTTTCCTCTTTGCGCTGGCTAAGTGTGAGCGCTGACAATAGTGGGAAGGGCTGGCTCTGCCTGAATGACTTCAGTGTCCTTCTGTTCTGGTCCCTCCTGGGTAGAAACCTCCCTCCTGGCCCCACAAATGTGTCTAGAGGTGCCAGCGCCAGGGAAGGGGTGAGTTTTTAGCATCAGAGAAACAGGAGCAATCTCTCGTTAGCCTTGGGAACTTAATTAAGGCAAATCAAAATGTTCCTCACCCTTTTTGACCTCAGTAGGTAAAGAGAAGCAGACCTTAGCCTGTGCTGACTTAGTTTATTTATTGTTCAGATAATAGGAACTTGCTGCCTCTCTCCAAGACGCCCAGGAACACGGAGTGCCCCGTGTCACTCTGCCTGTTCCCTACTAACTGGTCCTGTTCCTCCTTCAGAAAGTACGATGGTTTTCCACTGAGCACCTTCCCTCTGGACCTTCTGCCACCTGGGGAGAAGCTCAGACAATGAGGGTAGCAGTGGTCTGACCCTGAGCACAGAAGGGTGAGCCGAACAGGCTTAGCACTTGGATCGGCATGGTTGAACCCGGCAGAGAGTAGGCTGGCTCAGAAGGCCCAGTGCTCTCCACAGGGCCAGCCTGTGTGGGCAGGCACTTCCTTTGGGCAGCATGTAATTACAGAATAGCTTATTTTCCCTCTGCTGCACTGTCTTTAATCCCCTGTCTGGAGTTGGTGCCCCCGGCCAGACACAACACGCGGGGGCAGATGGGCAGATGCATGCAGGCAGCTCTGCAGGTGTCCTGTCCACGGAGCATCTGTCACCTTCTGACCATGCCTCTCTCACCCGGAGAAGAGCAGAGTTCCTGGGACAGGGAAAGCAAGTGATCCCGAGGCGGGCGATCCTGGGCTCAGGCTGCAGAGAAGGAGGCAGGAGATGTCTGGGTGGTAACAGTGCAAACGGGGAGTCAGTGAGTGCTCTGCAGGCCTGGCTCAAGGAGGGATGTCTCTCTGGTTCTCTGGCTTCTCATAGACTTCTCTCAGTCCTGCAGGGACCTGCTCCTTCCTGGGCATAAGGTCCTAGCTCGAGGTCTAGCAGCTTCCCGTGTAACCTTATAGCCTGTGCATGTCACCTGGACCCATTTACTGCTTGTCCCCATCTTTTGGGCATGCAACCCTTACCTCTTGCAATGGTCCTCTCTCCCTCCTCTGTTTTACACATCATGAGTTTTAAAGGTGTGGTCTGTGAATCCTGTCCTTTCCAGGAATTCTTGTATCCGACTGTGGAGAGGACGCAGGAGAAGATCGAGTCCAAGAGGAGAAGCTAGTGTGAGGGAAGGTGCTGGGGGCACAGTCCTCTTACTATGGCCCCAGGTCTTCTTCCTTCTGTCAACAGGGAGGAACAGGCCCAGCCTGCCCTTTGTAACCCTTTGTCTTTCTTATCTAGAACCCCCAAGAAAGCCTCTGCCCTTTTAGGAAGTTGTATAGTAGATCCTAGCTGCATTGAATGCTTGATTTGGATCCTGGGCTCTGGAGGGTCAAGATCCTACTGGCTTCAGGCAAAGGAGCTAAGAGTCGCTAGGCAGTGGTGGTGCACACCACTGTGTGCTTTAATTGGGAATTGCTTTAATCCCAGCAATTGGGGGCAGAGGCGGGTACATCCCTGTAAGTTCAAGGCCAACCTGGTCCACAGAGAGAGTTCCAGGACAGCCAGGCAGGGCTATACAGAGAAACCCTGTCTCAAACAGACAAACAAACAAACAAAAAAGAAGCTCTTGGGATGAATGCATCCTGGAAAGCTGAGGTGGCCAGTGGTGAGGTGGACACTATGTGCACCTACAATTCAAGGTGTGTAGCACTGGGCCCCTGCCCCTCAGGCCTGGCAGGCCCTTAGGGTCATAGAGGTGTGTGTCCCACCAAAACCAAATGGCCAAGGAGAAAGCCAGGGGATACATTTGGAACTAGTCAGGAAAGAGAAGGGCAGAGTGGCCGGCCATAGGCAAAGCCAGAACAGGCCCCTGCAGAGGACAGAAATGGGGCCATTGGAGTGGCGAGGTAGGACAAGGAGTCAGAGTGTTCCCACAGCCCTTCATTCTCAGTAGACAGTCTTAAGGTATCTCGGGCCAAGAGTTTGCTGCTTTTGCTTGACTTTTCCTGGTGGAAGCTCTTCAGGTGGCCTCTGAAGATGGAAACTTGTTGCCCCTTCAGGAACTCTGCTTCTTGGTCCCATCGCCTTGTATTTTACAGTTGGAGATCTGTCAACTGAATTTACCCTGACATCAGCTTCATCCCAGAAATTTTAAAATTTCAAGTTATAGTCAGTGGGGTCAGGATGGTATCCAGACAGTTCTTCTCCTCCTCCTCCTCCTCCTCCTCCTCTTCCTTCTCCTCCTTCTCCTTCTCCTCCTCCTCCTCCTCCTCCTCCTCCTCCTCCTCCTCCTCCACACAGAGATCTACCTACCTGCCTCTGCCTCCCCAGTGCTGGGATTAAAGGCATGTGCCACCATCACTTGGTCTTTTTTTTTTCTTTCTTTTTTCTTTTGAGACAGGGTTTCTCTGTGTAGCTCTAGCTGTCCTGGAACTTACAGTGTAGACCAGGCTATTATCAAACTCACAGAGATCTGCCTGCCTCTGCCTTCTGAGTTCTGAGATTAAAGGCATGTATCACCACCCAGCTAGCATGTCTTTGAAAGCTGCAGGTACCACTGCAGGCTTTGTTTGATGTCCCCTAACTAAGGTGCCATTGGGATCGTTGAAGCTATTTCTGTGCTCATCCATTCAACTCGTTCACTGAGCTTGGGTGTGTCTAGCATCATCTGTTGTGGTTCAGTGGGGAAGGCTTGTGGAAATAGGGGAATTCCTCTTCAATTCTGTACCAAATACTATACCAAAATTCAAGGAATTTAAGGTACAGTAAGAGAGTCAGACATACAAATCCAGAATCAGTTCCATAAGGTGCAAGCTGAGTGCAAATCCAGAATCAGTTCCAAAAGGTGCAAGCTGAGTGCAAATCCAGAATCAGGTCCGTAAGGTACAAGCTGAGAGCCAGGTTGCCCGATGCCCTTAGACCACAAACCTGAAGAGCAGCTCTGGGCTTTTGGGAACTGTTTGTCCCTCCCACAGGAGATGATATTTGAGTTATCTTGAAGAAGCAAGAGTTGCCTGGTGGCAAGTGTGTCCTTGGTCAGGAAGTATGCATCCCTTTGCACAGGAGCTGAAGGAGCAAGGGCTGCAGAAAGAAGAGCAGGGAGAGGCTGGAGGCCACAGGCTCCTAAGGCCTCACAGAGCAGACGCAGGACTGTGGCAGTGAGGAAAGGAGGCTGCAGAAACGGCTCAGTGGGTAAACATGCCTGCCATCAAGCCTGAGGACGTGAGCTGGGTCCCTGGGACCCATGTGACGGAAGGAGAGAACTGACTCCCAAAAGTTGACCTTCGACACAACCAGTCAAATGTAATAAAAATGTAAAGATGAAGGGAGTCAGCTGTTGAGGGCGACTTTCTCTGGTTGGGGGATTGCGGTGGGTTTGGAAAAGGTAAAGAAGGGATGGAAAGGAAAGGTGTGGGGGGCAGGTTGGAGCCTGGGTAGTGGTGGTGTGGGAGGAGAGGTGACCAGCACGGATGAGTTTGGGGTTTGGGATGTTTCCTGTTTCCTGTGAAGCAGCTCTGAGGCAGTCAGAAAACAGGCCTGTGTTCAGAACGGGCCTGGCCTGGAGTGAAATGTGGGTCTTGGAGCAGAGAGGTGGTAGGTGAATCCACAACTGTGGCAGAGGTGTCCTGGGAACATCCACCAGCTGGCAAGAATGGGCTGTGGGGTGAGAGGAGGGGGAGCAGGAATGGGTGGTTCTCAACACAGAGGCCCCAGGTGGAGGTCCCTGTGTTCCTGTGCCTCCACTGCAAAGAGGAGAGTGGCCAAGTCACGGTGCTGTCTGTAAGAACTAGCTGTCTATCCCCCTGAGCTTATGTCCTGCCTAATTGCAAAATAGCGGTGCTAGAAGGCAGAGGTGGCAGGGTCTTCTTTTTTTTTAATTTTAAAAGTTATTATGTCTGTTTGTGTGTGTGTGCTGGTCAGAGGACAACTTGCGGAAGTTGGTTCTCTCCTCCCACCACATAGGTCCTGGGGCTTGGACCGGGTTATCATGCTTAGCAGCCCACACCTTTACTGGCAAAACCATTTCACCAGTCTGCTTTAGAAATTCCTACCACCAGTAGCCTTTAAGTTACCCACCCACTGGGGTGGCCTCTTATTTATGCCTATGTAAAGCGTGTGTCTGGCCTCTTTTCCGGCTATGGGATTTGGTTGAGGTTCTCCGTTCCAGCAGAGGATTGTGATTTGTGAGTCTACCCCTAAATAAATAACCCTGTCTTTTTCTCAATTCTGAGCTAGTGTGGGATTTCTTTTAAGTGTCCTTCTTCATTTGGTGCCCCACGTTGGGTGCTAATTTGTAGTAAGAGGGGCTGCTTGTTGGTTCCCAGCCGCTTAGCCCCGAAATAATCACACAGAAACTGTATTAATTAAATCACTGCTTGGTCCATTAGCTCTAGCTGCTTCTTCTTCTTTTTCTCCTTCTCCTTCCTCTTCCTCTTCCCCTTCTCTTCTTCCTCTTCCTTCTCCTGCTCCTCCTCCTCCTCTTCTTCTTCTTCTTTTGTTTTTTCAAGACAGGGTTTCTCTGCAGCTTTTGGAGCCTGTCCTGGAACTAGACCAGGTTGGCCTTGAACTCACAGAGATCCACCTGCTTCTGCCTCCCAAGTACTGGGATTAAAGGTGTGCACCACCACCGCTCAGCAGCTCTAGCTTCTTATTGGATAACTCTTACATATTAATTTAACCTATTTCTATTAATCTATGCATTGCCTTTTGGCTGTGGCTTACTGGCTAAAGTTCCCAGTGTCTGTCTCTAGCCACGGCTTCCCTCTCACTCCACCCTTCTTTTTCTCACCAGCCAAAAGTTTTTCTTAAATGCCTTCCCCAGGAACAACTAAGAACAACATCTGAGCCAACTCTCTTTTTTTTTTTTAAAAAAAAAACATTTCTTATAGTTTATTTAACTTTTATTTTATGTGCATTGGTATGAAGGTATCAGATCCCCTGGAACTGTATCTTCAGACAGTTGTGAGCTGCCATGTGGGTGCTGGGAATTGAACCCTGGTCCTCTGGAAGAGGAGTCAGTGCTCTTAACCACTGAGCCATCTCTCCAGCCCCTGAGCCAACTCTCTTAAAGAAAGAGATGTATTCCAGGTGATGGTGGCGCACACCTTTAATCCCAGCATTTAGGAGGCAGAGGCAGGCGGATCTCTGAGTTCTAGGCCAGCCTGGTCTACAGAGTGAGTTCCAGGACAGCCAAGGGTACACAGAGAAACCCTGTCTCAAAAAACCAAAGAGAGAGAGAGAGAGAGGGAGCAGGAGAGAGAGAGAGAGAGAGAGAGAGAGAGAGAGAGAGAGAGAGAGAGAGAGAGAGAACGACGGAAAGGGCAGGGTGATGCATGCCTTTAATCCTAGTACTTAGGAGGCTCTGTGAGTTCCAGGGCAGCCAGAAATAGATGGGCAGACCTGCGTCAAAACAAAACAAAACAAAACAAAAAACAATAAAAAAGAAATAGATACCCTTTGGTCTGTGAAATATTGAAGTAAAATGGGGTAGGGGATGGTACTGGAAGCAAGAAGAGTTGGAATGGGGCAGGAAGACCGCCCGGCTCCATGGGTTGAGTGTCGAACAACCAATCTGAGTTGAGAAAATCCTTTTCTTGCGTTTCTTTTCACTTGACTATAAGATAAGGAGTGTGGGGTCAGAATGGGGAAGAAGACCTGCAATCAAAGAGTGAGTCTGGGCAGGGCCCTGGGAGATGCTGACTGTTTCTATCTCCCTGCAGGGAGAGCCCCCCTTGGCCCTGGGCCTGTCTACCCGGAAGGCCCTCAGTGTCCTGAAGGAACAGCTGGAGGCTGTGTTGGAGAAACACCTCAAAGAACAGAAGAAATGTCGCACGTGGAAGGTGACGCTTCCTTGGGTGGCAGGAGCCTGACTGCGCAGGCAGCGAGGCAGGGGGGGACATGCTGTGCAAAACCTCTACTGACACTTCATAAGTTCCAGTTCACTGGGAGTGGTGTCCCACCCTACCTGCTGGAAGATGTGGGCATACTGGAGCCGGCTGGGAGACTCACTGCCTGCCTGTCGATTGCTCTAGGAGATGTGGAGAAGCAGCTTCCTGCACCTTGGTAACCGCTGCTCCTGCTTCCACTGGCCGGGGGCTTCTCTCATGCTGTTGGCTGTGCTGCTGCTGCTGTGTTGCTGTGGGGGCCAGCCAGCCGGGAGGTAAGCACAGACCATGGCCTCTGTCAACTCCGTTCTAACCCATCTAGGCCATCCCAGGGCTCTGACGGGGCTGTTACCTGAGCTGCCCCATAGTGACCTGAGTACAAGAATCCCCTTTCTATTGACTGGGGACAGAGGTGCAGGAAACAAGCAAGACCACTTTCAAAAGTGGCTAGAGGAATAGGCTGTGGGAGCTGGCTGGGAGGCCCTTTCTCTGGAAATACATGCTGTTCTCTGTGTCCCTCAACACCAGCCATGGAGTGGAACTGGTAAATGCCTCTGCCCTGTTCCTGTTGCTGCTTCTCGATCTCATCCTCATTGGGCGGCAAGATCGGCTGAAGCGCCAGGAGGTGGAACGCAGGCTCCGGGGGATCATTGACCAGATCCAAGGTGAGGTTGAGGGTCAGAGCAGTCTGTGACATGTCAGAACACCGCCAGTCCAGACCCAGCCGGACAGGTTTGGGGTGACAGGTGCCTTCTGTGACTCCCTTCTGCTTCTCCAGGCCATCCCAGATGCCACACACAGCTCCTGAGGGCTGTTTCTGCCCAGGCTCCAGCTGTCCTGTCCAGCCTCTCCTTGTAGCTCATCATCCCATATGATCTTCATCCTAGAGCCCCTCCGTCCAGCCTGCTTCATGCTTCATGCCTCTGTTCTGCTCCTCTCCACCTGGACTGCTTCTCCTTCTTTGTCTCTAACTCATGAAATCTTGTCCTTTCTCCCTGGCCTACTACCCATGCTGTCCCTGTCTTCCTGGTCTCTTCCCATGCTGTCCCTGTCTTCCTGGTCTCTTCCCATGCTGTCCCTGTCTTCCTGGTCTCTTCCCATGCTGTCCCTGTCTTCCTGGAAGTCATCTCTTGTTGCCTGGCAGACAGGTTTACTCCTTCTTTACTCCCTCCCCACAGTGCTGGCATCATTCTTTATATTTTTGTCCCTAGGGAAGGATTCTCAGGGAAGGTGCTGTTGAAATATGGGGTGCATTTGCATGCATGGAATAGGTGTGCAGAGCCAGCACTGTGTTTTGTTCTCGTCAGATGCTCTCAGGGACGGAAAGGAGATCATGTGGCCGAACGCCATGTATCCAGACCTCCACATGCCCTTTGCGCCGTCCTGGTCCCTGCACTGGGCTTACAGAGATGGACACCTGGTGAACCTGCCAGTTAGCCTGTTGGTAGAAGGAGACATCATAGCCCTGAGGCCTGGTCAAGAGTCCTTCGCCTCCCTGAGGGGCATCAAGGTAGATGGAGCAGCTGGGGGAGGATCTGAAATCCATTAGGAGTCCTGAGACTAGACTTTGAAGCTTCCTGCCCAGCATGGGGGTTACCAGGGCACCCGGGGCAGGATTAGAACCTCCTCCTGCTGTTGCTCTGTCTCTTCCTGGAAACCCAAGTCCCATAGGGCCCACCCTGGCAGGCTCATTGCTAGTGGAGAGACCATGACCTTGGAAGCTATTTCTACTTTGGCTGGCTCTGTCCAGAAAGAGTGGTCTTGCCAATCATAGTGCTAGACATTTATAATCCTAGCCATGTAGAGGCTGAGGCAGAAGGATTGCGGGTTCCAGGGCAGTGTGACTGTCTCAAGAAACCCAAAACAAAACAGTCCCACCTCCCCATTCCCAAAAGACCCACAATGCACTCTGATGGAGTCCTTTCACTCCGCATCACTGCTGGCAGGACGACGAACACATTGTCCTGGAGCCGGGAGACCTGTTCCCCCCCTTCTCTCCACCGCCCTCCCCGAGGGGGGAAGTGAAGAAGGGACCACAGAACCCCCAGCAGTACCGGCTCTTCCGTGTCCTGGAGACTCCTGTGATTGACAGCGTCAGGTAGCACTGCCTTCCTCCTGTCCCGCCCTGCTGGCTTCTCCTCCAGTGCTTCCTGTGAGCATTTTTAGGCTGAGGGAATAGCCATGGTGGTGGCCACAGCCCCTCTCTCATGGCACTGTGTGGCCCAGGCTGGGGCTAACGCTGACTAGGGAATTTCAGGACTTGGAGGTATTTGGTGATGGTTTGTCCAGGAGAGAGGCCCAGAACCCTTTTGAGGTGTGGCTGTCTGGCGTCTTGCCCTCAGAGAGACTGAGGGTTGCCGTGGTTTTTTTTTTGCAGATGGTGCCTGGACACAGCCTTGTTGCGCCCAGTTACTGCTCTGGACAATGAAAGGTTCACAGTCCAGTCGGTGATGCTTCACTATGCCGTGCCGGTGGTCCTGGTATGTGAGAGACTGCAGGGCGGGGAGAGGGCCAGACATGGGTTAGCTGCAGGCCCAGCCCAGGCGAGAGGGCATGAAGGGGTCAGAGTGAGCCTGCAGTGTGAATAGCAAAGGAAGGGGCCTGCAGCTCAGTCCCTCTCCGGGGAAGTCACTAAGGCTATGCCCCTCCTGTCCCCACAGGCTGGCTTTCTCATCACCAATGCCCTGCGCTTCGTGTTCAGTGCTCCTGGGGTCACTTCGTGGCAGTACACCCTTCTCCAGCTCCAGGCAAGGGTGACCCTTTCCTCCATGTTGAGCTTCTCTGTCCTGCTCCTCCCTTCTGCAGCCCAGGGTGTCTCAGAGTGTAGCTTAAGATTGGCTCCTGAGCTTCCCTTCCTTCCAGCTCCCAGGACAGCTGTCTCCTCCTCCCTGGAGGATGGCTGTGTGGCAGGGCATCCCTCCCCTTCTTCCTCCCTTTGGAGCAGCATCTCCTTAGGATCCTGGCATGTGGTTCGCTCTTTCTCAGGTGAATGGCATGTTGCCCATCCTCCCTCTGCTCTTCCCGGTCCTCTGGGTCCTGGCTACCGCCTGTGGAGAAGCTCGTGTCCTGGCCCAGATGAGCAAGGCCTCACCCAGCTCCCTGGTAGGTTGTTCCAAAGCATCTGGAGGACAGTGGCAGGAACAAAAAGAGTTAATTGGCTGTGCCAGGAAGTGGGGCCTAAGTCCAGATCCACGTTGGTTTTAGCATGTTGAGGCGCTGGGAATTTCTGCATGGTTTCAGGTACTTTCTGTTACCAAGTAGGTTCCCAGGCCAGGCCCAGGTGTGGATCCCATCAGTGAGCCCAGCTGTGTAGACATGAAGGTCTTTGTGACAGTAGCCGTCTCCTCACTGATGCTCACCCTGTCTCTCTCTGTGTAGCTGGCCAAGTTCTCAGAGGATACTCTCAGCAGTTACACTGAAACCGTCTCCTCTCAGGTAAACTGCTGAGATAGACGGGGTATCCTCCAGGCCCCTGCAGGCGCTAGGATCTCTGTGATTCTCTGGCCTTGACCTCCAGCTGAGCTCTTGGAGCGCTTGCCCCCTCCCCCCATCCCTGCTGAATGTGTGCATGAACCAGACCTCATCCTGTATCAGTAACTTGTCCCAGAACTCTACTTGCTGGCGTCTCCTGGACTTCTCTCGAATTGGGCCCTACAGGCTGTCTTCAAGGAAATAAGACTGAGCCCCAGATAGCCTCACAGACTGTCTGTCTCCCACCAGGAAATGCTACGATGCATTTGGGGTCACTTTCTGAGGGTGATCCAGGGGACGTCGCCAACGCTGAGCCACAGCGCCAGTCTTCTGCACAGCTTGGGCTCTGTCACGGTGAGGAGGCCCCTCAGGGGGGTCGGCCTGGGGAATGGACCTTCCTGCTGGGTCTGGATGGTCGTCTGTTTGTATGTGGCACTGGGCAGTTAGACTAACATTGAATCCTTTCCTAACCCTGCTTCTTTTCCTCCAGGTACTGTGTTGTGTAGACAAGCAGGGGATCCTGTCATGGCCAAACCCCAGCCCAGAAACTGTGCTCTTCTTCAGTGGGAAGGTGGAACCCCCTCACAACAGCCATGAGGACCTCACAGACGACCTGTCCACCCGCTCCTTCTGCCATCCTGAGGTAGAGGAGGAGGTATGGCCAGCTCCCATGGTGGTCGGTTAGGGTGCTTCGTCTCAGGACTGGGCCTGTAGTCTTTGGAGAGTGAGGCTTAGGAAGGAGAGGGGAGCTCCGATTCCTGGGTCTTCTGAGTGGTTAAGATGAAGGATGAGTGGCCAAGTGTGGTCACACAGGCCTTTAATTCCAGCACTCGGAAGGCAGAAACAGGTGGATCTCTGTGTGTTTGAGGCCAGCCTGGTCTACAGAGTGAGTTACAGAACAGCTAGGGCTACCTAGAGAGACCTTGTCTCAAAAAACAAAACCAAAAAAACTAAGGCTAAGGCCATTAGGAGCCCAGAACTGCCCCGTCTCCCTGATCCTCAGGAGCCTTGGGACTCTGGTCCTAGACCTGTGCTCCTGTTCTCCTCAGCCCCATGAACGAGATGCCCTCCTTGCTGGCTCCCTGAACAATACCCTGCACCTTTCCAACGAGCAGGAGCGTGGTGACTGGCCTAGCGATGGTCCCAAGCCCTCGGAGCCCTACTCTCATCACAAAGTACACGGCCGCAGCAAACACCCATCGGGTTCCAATGTGAGCTTCAGCAGGGACACGGAAGGTGGAGAGGAAGAATCTGGCAAGGTAAGTGAAAGGAGAGAGAGTAGAGAAGCCACCTTGTCTGTCCTAGGCCTTCCTGCCTCCCCTATCAAAGGGAAATAGCTCAATCTGAACCAACGGGGTCAGAAGAGCAGAGGAGGGAGGCACATGCAGCCTTCTTTCTGAAGTAGGAGAGCAAGAGCACTGGCACCCTGCTGGGGAAGATGGGCTCTCCCCTGGGGCTGGTTCCTGGCCTGCTTGGGCATCAGGGCCTTTCCCCACCTCCTACCAGCCTTATCCCCACGTTTCCTCCAGGCCCAGCCTGGGACAGAGGGTGATCCCTATGAGGCCGAGGACTTTGTGTGTGACTACCATCTGGAGATGCTGAGCCTGTCCCAAGACCAGCAGAACCCTTCATGCATCCAGTTTGATGATTCCAACTGGCAGTTACACCTTACCTCCCTCAAGCCGCTGGGCCTCAACGTGCTGCTGAACCTGTGTAACGCCAGCGTCACCGAGCGCCTGTGCCGCTTTTCTGACCACCTGTGCAACATCGCTCTGCAGGAGAGCCACAGTGCAGTGCTGCCCGTGCACGTGCCCTGGGGCCTCTGCGAGCTGGCTCGGCTCATTGGTACGGCGCTGTGGTGGCGGTGTTTGGGGCGGAGCCACTTGAGTGACTGCTGACCTTTCAGGATGGGCCTGGCACTGACTGTCCCTGGCATGGCATCCATTTGTCGTGAACATAGCCACCCTTAGCTTTCTAGTCTGGCATGATGACTACATGTTGGAATATAAAGATGGCAGGAGTCGGTCAGGTCAACTAGATTCTGTCTTCCCACCTGTTCCGCAGTGTAGCTTTGGAGTCTGTCCTATAGACCAGGGTGGCCTTGAACTCACAGACATCTTCCTGCCTCTACCTGAGTGCTGGGATTAAAGGCATACGCCGCCATTGCCCAGCTTGTCTCCTCTCTTAAGGCCCTTTGTGCTATCCTTGTTCATAGGCTTCACTCCAGGGGCCAAGGAACTCTTCAAGCAGGAGAACCACCTGGCACTCTACCGCCTCCCCAGCGCTGAGACGGTGAAGGAGACGGCGCTGGGGCGGCCCTCCTGTGTCACCAAGCGGCGCCCCCCACTCAGCCACATGATCAGCCTTTTCATCAAAGATACTGCCACCAGTAAGCCTCACTTGGGCTCAGCTGGCATTCAGACAAACCTTTTGGCTTGGTGGGCAGAAGACTATACCCTGTCCCATTTATTCAAGTGGATGCTAGACAGCTCCCCAAGTCTCTGATGTGGCAGAGGTTGGTCTTGCGGACCAGAGTCACAGAGATGGGGATTGTAGCGCCAGCACTGCTAGTCTAGCAGTGTTCCATGGTGACTGGCTGACCAGGAGGTCCCTTCCTCTACCAGGAGTACTTCCCGCCCTCTGTAAGGACTACAGTGTGCTTGGTCAGGATAAGGCGAGAGTTGGTTTGTGGCCTCACGATGTGGTCTCTTTTCGCCGTCCCAGGCACAGAGCAGATGCTGTCCCACGGCACTGCTGACGTGGTTTTGGAGGCCTGCACAGACTTCTGGGATGGCGCTGACATCTACCCTCTTTCGGGTTCTGACCGGTGAGTGAGGGGCTCTGCTGGTTTGCCTGCCTGTTTAACGGTCCTAGGCATCTCAAGACCACTCCCTACTTCTCTGGCAGAAAGAAAGTGCTGGATTTCTACCAGCGAGCCTGCCTGTCTGGTTATTGCTCTGCCTTCGCCTACAAGCCCATGAACTGCACCCTGTCCTCCCAACTCAATGGCAAGTGCATTGAGCTGGTGCAGGTACCTGGCCAGAACAGCATCTTCACCATGTGCGAGCTGCCCAGCACTGTCCCCATCAAACCCAACATCCGCCGCAACAGCTGGAGTTCTGATGGTACCGTGAGCCTGTGTTTCAGCGGGGATGACATGGGGGCTCCCTGGGGCTAGGGAACCCAGAGCCAACGAGCTTCAGAGGGCTGTGGCATCACTCAGAGGACAGTGCCCCGGGCAGTCCAGGGTGGCGTTCACTAGCCTGTGACATGGGGCATCCCTCAGTTTCTCCTCATCTCTCCCTTCCTCGGGGGTTTCTCATGGTGCTCAAGAGGATCAATGTATATAAAAGTGTTTCCTTAGAAAGGTTTAGAATGCCGTGTTTATAAAGCATTACCTTATCAGAATTAACTCAAACTGTTAGAACCGAGGGACATAGACCCTGCCTTCCATCCCAAGCCTGCATATTTGGCCATATCTTATAAGCCCAGGAGACATGTGTTAAGGGTCTGGAACAGGGCTGGGCAGCTGAGCCATGTTTAGCGTGGCTCCCAGCATGGCCGCCTTGCTGATGAGCACCTTTCATTGTCTCTTCTCTTGTGTGTGTTGGCTCGTATGTATCCTGACTCTGTGCACCTGTGTGGCTGTGTGTGTGGTCCCCTGGGGCCCTTACGCTCACTGATTTGGGTGTGACCTCTATGTGTGTGGCCCTGGGCTGCCTCCTGGAATCTGCTGGTTCCTCCACGTCCTGACTGGGCTGTGTCCTGATTGTCTTGCCACATGCCGGCTGGCTTTTGTGTCTTGTGCCCGCCTGAAGAAGGGATCGGGGAGGTGCTGGAGAAGGAAGACTGCATGCAGGCCCTGAGCGGTCAGATCTTCATGGGCATGGTGTCCTCCCAGTACCAGGCCCGGCTGGACATCGTGCGCCTCATCGATGGGCTGGTCAACGCCTGCATCCGCTTTGTCTACTTCTCCCTGGAGGATGAGCTCAAAAGCAAGGTGAGGAGTGCCTTCCCGTGTGTCCGCACTGCTGTTCCTGAGCCCGTGCCCCTCATCACCGTCCTCCTCCCACAGGTATTTGCTGAAAAGATGGGCCTGGAGACAGGCTGGAACTGCCATATCTCCCTCACACCCAATGGTGACATGCCTGGCTCTGAGATCCCTCCCTCCAGCCCCAGCCATGCAGGCTCTCTCCATGATGACCTGAATCAGGGTGAGGGCAAAGGTGGGAGGCAGGACTGGAGTGAGTGTGGCAGGATCCCCTTGTTGATACAGCTAGAAGAAACTTGCTTATATGCTGCTACCTAGAAGCACACTCCCTTGGGAAACAACCCCATGTTCTTGTGGGCAGTAACAGGGGGCTATTAAAAGTGGAGGCCTGAGTGGGGTGGTGGTGGCGCACACCTTTATTCCCAGTACTTGGAGGCAGAGGCAGGCAGATCTCTGTGAGTTTGAAGCCAGCCTGGTCTACAGAATGAGTTCCAGGACTGCTAGGACTGTTACAGAGGGAAACCCTGTCTCAGCGGGGGAGGAGAGTAGGAGTGGATAGGACGGGGAGGAGAGGCCTGGAGACAGAAGGCTGTACCATTTGCAGGGCATGACTTAGCCTCCCAGAAGGCTGGCCCAATGTGAGTACATGCTTTCATCCCTACAGTGTCCCGAGACGATGCAGAAGGACTCCTCCTCTTGGAGGAAGAGGGTCACTCAGACCTCATCAGCTTCCAGCCTACGGACAGTGACATCCCTAGCTTCCTGGAGGACTGTAACCGGGTATGATGGTGGGATCTGTCCTGTGCCCTCAAGGGGCCAAGAACTGATTCAGGAAGTGAAGTGCCAGCAGGAGGAGGAGGAGGCAGGAGAGGCGAGTCTCTGTTCCATATCTTGAGACTACTGACATCTCTGCTTCCTCTAGGCCAAGCTGCCCCGGGGCATCCACCAGGTGCGGCCCCACTTGCAGAACATTGACAACGTGCCACTGTTGGTGCCCCTCTTCACTGACTGCACCCCTGATAGTGAGTACTGGGGCCCCTCCTTCCGAGCTCCGGCAGGGGTGGGCGCTGCGTAGCTCACAGGGGATGAGAGTTTTCTAAGCAAAGTAAAAACCTGGGCTGTGCCTGGCTGGGGTCCAGTGGGACCATGCTGTGGACATGCTCACTGCAGGGAGCCTGGAGTGAGTGGTCACGTGATCCGTCTTGCTGCAGGGTGGGGTTAATGCTCCAAAGAGGGTCCCCCTTCTCACTGTTCCTGGCCTTTTGACCTGTGGGTTTCTAGCACCTCCCAGGGCTCTGCCCGCCTGACTCTTGTGTCTCTCTCCTCCCCTCAGCCATGTGTGAGATGATAAAGATCATGCAGGAGTATGGGGAGGTGACCTGCTGCCTGGGCAGCTCTGCCAACCTACGGAACAGCTGCCTCTTCCTCCAGAGTGATGTCAGGTCAGAGAGAGACATGAGGACTGTGGGCCTGGGTCTGGTAGGAGAAGGGGGTAGGATGCTCCGGTCTTGTGGTCGACAGTTTTGACAGTATAGTTCATGGGTGGATTTTCCCTTTACTGAGCAGCATTGCCCTGGATCCCCTGTACCCATCCCGCTGCTCCTGGGAGACTTTTGGTTATGCCACCAGCACCACCATGGCCCAGGCCTCCGATGGCCTTTCTCCCCTGCAGCTATCAGGGCAGCTCAACAGCCTGCCTTGCTCCCTGACCTTTCGCCAGGAAGAGACCATCAGCATCATCCGGCTCATTGAGCAGGTGGGTCTTAGATAGGTACTGGAGGTGGCATAGGGCCCTCTGGGGTAAGCAGCCTTGAAGGTTGAGCTGCAACATGTGATACCTATGGGCCCTCTAGACCTCATGCTTCCTGCCTTCCCGGCCTGTGGGAGGAACAAGCGAAGCTCCCCAAGGCAGTTGAATTTGTTTCTGCTCCTTCCTCATAGAACACCACAGGCATATGGCTCTTGACTGAAGCTTGCTTGTTGTAGGACCTGAGAGAGGCCAGGCAAAACTGGGTCACTAATTGTCCCTCTTGGTCCTTAGGCTCGGCACGCCACCTATGGCATCCGTAAGTGCTTCCTCTTCCTGTTGCAGTGCCAGCTGACCCTTGTGATCATTCAGGTAAGTCAGGGCCTGTGCAGGCATTGCCTCTCTATATAAGGGAGGGATAGTTAATGGTCTGAGGAGTCTGGGGTGTAGTATAGCCACATGCCTTGTGTACCCCTCAGCTTGGGAGATGGCCCCGCTGCCAGAAGTGTTCTCTCCTCCCTGCTCCTCTCGGTCAAGATGCTGAGTCTGTTGGGCAGGGCAAGGTAGCCTTGGGGGTCTACAAATTTGGCGATGTTTTCTTTCCTGGTTTAGTTCCTTTCTTGTCTGGTTCAGCTGCCACCACTCCTGAGTACCACAGACATCTTATGGTTGTCCTGCTTTTGTTACCCTCTGCTCAGGTGAGAGGCCTTGAAGCTGCTCAGTGCCCAACCAGTAGGGCTGGGGTGTCAGTGGGCATCCCAAGGGACCTAGAGTTTTCTGGCAAGATGCTCAGGGATCACCTCGGTGCTAGGAGGCACCGGGGCACGGTCCCTTTGTCTTACTCTGCCTCACTAGACTTGACCTCATCCCAAGATTCTCTGTAGGTGTTCCCTTTGAGAGTTGGGAGACAGGTAGTAACCACTGTCCCTTTACCCACACTGCATTTCAGCATCTCTCTGTTGGGGAAGCCACCACATAGTTCCATCATGTCGATGGCAACAGGCAAAAACCTTCAGTCCATTCCTAAGAAGGTAAGCCCAGGTTACCAGGGCTTCACAGAGTCTGGGGGTTGGTGCTGGGAATGGGCCTAACCTGGAAGACTCTGCAGAGGTCAGGGACCTGGAGAGCTGGTACTTGGCTAGTGGAGGGAGGTTGTGGTCAAAACTGAGAAAGAGCCTTGCTGGGAATGTTGTCCTTGGTCCGTATCTTCTGAGGTGTGACCATTTGCTGAACACGAGAGAGATGAGCAGGTGCCAGGTCTGCCTTGTGGCCCGCAGAGGGCTGCCCACTGCAGGGCTGACGTCCTCCTTTATGCCACAGACCCAGCACTACTTCCTGCTCTGCTTCTTGCTCAAGTTCAGCCTCACCATCAGCTCGTGCCTCATCTGCTTTGGCTTCACACTGCAGAGTTTCTGTGACAGTGCCCGGGCCCGCAACCTCACCAACTGCTCCTCAGTCATGCTTTGCAGGTAGGCCCTGGGGCTTCTTCCTTTCCACCCCATTTCCACCCCAGCCCATTCTCCTGTGAACCTCAGGAGGGTGAGCCTTTGTCTCCCTTTGGCAGCAATGACGACAGAGCTCCAGCCTGGTTTGGAGATTTCGCCAATGGGTTGCTGTCAGCTCAGAAGCTTACAGCTGCCCTGATCGTTCTGCACACTGGTGAGGACTCTGTCTCAGTGGGGCTGCTGACTACTAATGGGGAAGCCCCGAGGTGGGAGGCAAGGCTTTGGGCCAGTGGAAGCCTTGACACCCCACTGGCCAATCTTTCTAGTCTTTATCTCCATCACCCATGTCCATCGCACTAAGCCCCTGTGGAGGAAGAGCCCCTTGACAAACCTCTGGTGGGCGGTGACCGTGCCCGTGGTGTGAGTAGTGTTTGAGGGGGGCTGCGGGACAGGGCTGGGACGACAGGTGGGAGGAAGACGGGTCTGTCCCGGGAAAGCCAGGAAGAAAGCCCGATGACTCCAGGGTCACACAGGGCTGTTCTTTCCCTCCATAGGCTCCTAGGTCAGGTGGTCCAGACAGTTGTGGACCTGCAGCTGTGGACACACAGGGACACACGTGTCCACTTTGGTCTAGAGGATGTGCCCCTGCTGACGTGGCTCCTGGGCTGTCTGTCCCTGGTCCTTGTGGTCGTCACCAATGAGATTGTAAAACTGCACGAGATTCGGTGAGCTAGCAGCCCAGCACTGCAGTGGGCCCTGTCCCCTAAACCTCTCACCCCGTGTTGGCGTCCTGCTCAGTTCTCTTGTCTAAGGGGGTGTGCCAACCTTTTTCCCCTGGTGCTGGAGAGGGAGCCAGTTCTCCTAATACGCTCTGCCCTGGCTATAGCCCTAACACTCTTTCTGCTTTCTGAGGCAGGCTCTCACCAAGTAGCCTACATCGATCTTAACCTTATAATCCTCCTGCCTCAACCCCCAAGAAGCTAGAATTACAAGTGTGAACCTCGAGGCTGAGTTGTCAACTGTATCTTAATGTTTCACCAGGGTCCGTGTCCGCTACCAGAAGCGACAGAAGCTGCAGTTTGAGACTAAGCTGGGCATGAACTCTCCCTTCTGAGCCATTGGCCATGGTGGCCATCGTTGCCCTGGTTCCTGGGGCTAGAGCCAGACCGACTCCTGAGTCTGGGGAGTTGGAATCACGAATGTTTCAGGGTTCGTCTTTGTGCCTCATGGCACTGGAGGCTCAGCTCCGGTCACTGGAGACCCTGCTGTCTTCCCAACTCTGGGGCTTTTCACGAAGGAGCCCATGGGCCATCGCCATGGTTTGACAGAACTGCCCTGGCTCTTCCCTGGCCTTGCCAGGGGCACTCTTGAATGTATGACCTCAGGCCCTTGGTAAAGGGACCCTTAGCCTCCTCCCGTGAGTGGCCTCTCTTTGGGGTCCCCTTACCGAACACACTTCTCTCTTGCATCTGTGGCAGCCTCAGAGTGAGCCTCAGGCTTTGCTGGAGCAGTGGCTGCTGCTGTGTCCTCCCTGCCACCATCCCTTTCCTGGGGCAGCAGCCTGGCTGTGGTCCTGGGCCCTCCCCTTCCTCTGGGCTGGAAGATGGAAAAGGGTCCGCCTCACCCTGGAGCCCCTGCATCATCAGCTGGCCATAAGTCATCCATGGAGGACCCAGCCCAGGCGCTGTCCTTGTTCTGGGAGACCTTTTTTTTTTACGTTTTTTTTTTTTTTTTTTTTTTTTTTTTTTTTTACTGGAAATGAGCCTTTTAGGAATGAATGTCAACTGGTTTATATTAAAATTGTAAATTGCTTAAGAAAAACCTGTGGCGGATCCATGAAACAACCACGAAAGGCTCCCCTCCCAAGACTGCAGCCGTCACCCCTCCACACTGATGAGTGCCCCAGCGGTGTGGGGGTGAAGGGACAGTCCCGGATGTGGAAGTCTGATGCACAGATCCAGACACAGCCCAATCATGTGGAATGACACTTTCATTGATGTTAGCCGGGGAAGAGGTTAATAGTTACAGGGTCTGGACCAACTGGGCCCTCCAGCAGGAGGTGGGCAGAGGGTTCTTCTGCAGTCTGAAGGCCTTCCCCCACTGCATTCTCTCAGGCAGTTAATAGATAGAATAAATTCCATTTAAAATATATGCATTTCTCTCTGCTTGAAAAATATTATGTACAGTTGTAAGAGTTCGGGCATTGGGGATCTGTTAGTTGCACTGCCTCTGCCCTGGCCAGCGCTGCCTTCTCCGTGTGGGATGGCCAGACAGGGCAGGAGATGACAAGGCCATAGCCATGGGCAGGAGGGCATGCCCCTGCTGTGTATTTACATCTCCTATGTACACTTGCTCGGAGGGAAGCAGCCAAGTACACAGCCTCCACTCAGCCTCACGGAGCCCTAGAGCAGCTCGGTGGGTGGCCGGAGGAATTCCTTAAGCACTGGGACGTTAGACGTGGGCTGGGTGGGGAGGTACACGCAATCGAAAAGCCCTGCCGCCACCTCCTCCTAGAGGAGAATGCTCTTAACAGGGTCCCTCATCAGGGGCCCAAGCTGAGCAGTCAGCTCTACATGGGAGGAGCTTTGCTCCTACTCAGCCAAGGCCCCCCAGTCAGCTTCTGACTTCAGCCCAACCAACCCTCAGCCTATGCCTTGGGTGGCAGGGTCTTCTTCCATGTTGGGCCACAGGCCGTGAATGCTGGCAGGCCACTGTGGGTACCATGGGAAGGAGGGTCACAAGCCGGTCTTGTTCAGTCCAGCATGGCATCCAGCTGGTCAGCCAGGGCATCAAACATGGTGCTGATGTCATCCAGAATGTGCTTGGTAGAGGCTGCTGTCGGGCTGCATCAAGAGAAAAATTAACGAGATGGGCCGTGGGCAGTCCTGTCTGATGGCAAACACCTTGGACCTCACTCTTACTGTCCACAACCTCCCGTAGCAGGAGTTTCCATCCTTCCCTTACAGGTGAGTTCCCAGGCTCGGGGACAAAGGACTGGACTAAGGAATAAGTGATAGTCCCCAGGAATCTCCTTAGGCCTCTCTAAGACCACTAGGCCCTGGCATCCCACTAGAGGCCTCCCTAGCCCCAGACTTGGCTCGCAGTCGCCTTCCAATGCTCCCAAGCCCAGCCTTCTCTCCCTCCCTCTGCACCCAGCACCCAGCTCACCCCTCTCGCTCGTCGGTGCCAATGCTCTTCTCAGCTGCCTTCAGTGCAGCTGCCAAGGATGAGCTGGTTTGCTCCAGTCTCTGTTGGGCCCGGCCTGGACACACAGGCCCAGTGCTCTCAGGCCTTGGAGGGGGTACAGGGCGGGGGCCGAACCGGGGAGCCAGCTTTGGGCCAGAAAATGCCAGCTGAGTGCAGGCCACAGACACCGGTTTAGGAGCTGCTCCTGAAGAGACAAAAGGTTACCAAGTGACTTGACGCGACATGTGACCCTGCACACAGCAACCTTCCCTCCGTGGGCCTCACTTCTTACCTGCTCCGGGCACTTTGAGGAGGGCAGCAGGGGCAGCTGGAGGCTCCGTCTCCACATTCAGCCCACTGCCTGCTGCCAGAGCTGGCCCGGCAGAGGCCCCTTGGTGGCCAGGGGGCTGAGATTTGGGGCTGAGATCTGGGGCTGAAGTTCCTTGAGACGGAAGACTGCTAGGCTCAGACCGTGGAGGGTTAGAGGAAGTCGAAGGAGATTCACAGGGGGCCTGGGAGGACAGGGGAGTGGAGGGGCTAGGGGTGTCACCACCCATTACCCCAAAGGCCAACAGTGCAGTCTGAAGTGGCTCTCTCTCTTTACATTTGGGCCTCCGTTTGACAGTATCAGACTCTGTGAGGTTGAAGTCAAGACCAGGGAGTACAGGTGTCTCCCGGGGCGGGGGACCAGCTGGCTTTGGCCGCTGCTTGATCGTCAGGTTCCCTTCCTCTGCGAATGGCAGCCCTTCTCCTGAGCTGCCCCGAGATGGGGGTGTCTCCTCAGGCCCAGGCTCCTCTTCTTCTGTGTCAGACACAGGGCCAGTTGGGGCAGGAGGACCAGGGGGCTCTGAGGGGCCGGCTGGTTCACTCAGTGTTCTCCTCCGGGGGCCTGTGGCCCCTTCCTTGGGTCCTGGGCTTCCTTCTTGTGAAGGTGGCTCAGTGGGGCCAGAGACGGAACTGAGGCGCTTGGGGGGTGGGGGCGGGGGGCCTTTACGACGGGCACGGAGGGCAAAGGACTGGCTTCGGGGTGTCCCTCGAGTTGGGGTCAGGCTAGGGCTAGTCCGGGCAAGGGTGCTGCGTCCCGGTCTCCGGGTAAGGGTGGCATAGCTGCCCAAGGCACTGCCCACTGGCCCTTCAGCCTCCCCTTCAGCTTCCCCCTCAGCAGGGCCAGGGCGGCTCAGGCTGTGGGATCGGCGTTTGGGCCGAGGTGGGTCTGGAGGAGCTGCAGGAGAGCCGGCCAAGTAGGAGAAGGCCCGAGGAGCACCAGGAGGTGGCCCTGGGGCTGGGCTAGTGGGTGAACTCTGTGAGCACATAAAGACATAAGGGGCAGGTCCTTGGCCAGGGAGTGAGGTACAAAGCTTAGAGGGGCGCTCTGTACCCTCTGGAAGGTTCCTCTCCTGTGGGGCAATGGGGTCACCAATACTGGGCTGAGAGACAGGCTGTTCCTGTGAGTGACCAGAACCCCGTGAGCGGGCACCAATGCTTTCCTGGCTGGGAGAACGGGCAGGGGGAAGAGGGAGTGGTTCTGGGCCACCCCCTGCCATAGCTGCCTGTAACTCTGGGCTCAGCTCACTGCCCTGAAAGGTGAGGAGGCGAGGGCCAGCCATAGCTGGACTTTCCCCATTCTCCAGGCCTTCGATGGCCATCAACTCCGGACCCCTGGTCAGCCGGCGTCCGCCTTCACCTAGAGCCTCCCCATGCAGCAGGCCCCGCCGAAGTTCTGCTAGCCGCCTCACCCCCAGCATGAGCTTCTTCTGATGCCCTGGAAGGGTAGACAGAAGCAGATGGGTTAACTGAGTCTAGGCTTGTTCCCTTTGCCCTGGCTAGACCCCCATCCTCCTCTTCTCAGAGAGGCTAGAGGTAGCTGGGGTCAGGGGCTGCCAGGAGGTCTCAAGGTCCTCACCCAGCTTGTTCACGCCTATCTCCTGCAGCTCCTCCCAAGTGAGGTCGGCGACCAGCCCCATGGAGTCATAGCCACTGCTCACCAGCTGCTTGTGATACTGTGGCAGCCCCAGGGCACACAGCCACTCCAGCAAGTCCACCTGGATGAGAGCCACCATCAAAACCTGGCGCTCTCCAAGTTAGAAAGGAAGCCCTAACCCCTCCCAAGGCCACAGCCCTGGGCAAGCGCCAAAAGCCCCACCCTGCCCTGCCAGGCAGTGATGACACACACCTTTAATCCCAGCACTCGGGAGACAGAGGCAGGTGGATCTCAGTGAGTTCGAGGCCAGCCTGGTCTACACAGGACAGGCTCCCAAGTTACAGAGAAACCCTGTCACCAAAACAAAACAAACAAACAAACAAAAAAACAAAAAACCCCCCACCCTGTCCACCTGCTCACCGGGATATAGTTGGGCAGCCATTCAGCAATGCTGAGCTGGGCGATCTCTGAGGCGATCTTCTTCCGGTGTCCAGGTTTGGTCACCCCAATGGCTGTCAGATCCTGTCACACAGGGCATGGACATCAGGGCCCTCCTGTGCCTGCTGGGCCCTCGCTTCATGTGTGACAGTGCTTACCTCGGGTGTCATTCGGCTGATGGTTGGCACATCATAGCCAGCCTGCAGGAAGTGGGCAGTGTAGCCCTCCAGCTGGAATTCACTTAGCCAGTTATGAATGGCCTGTGCATCCTGGTGTGTGGAGTGAAACGGGGTGGAGAAGCCGGCTGAGAAATGGACAAGCCATTGACCTGCACCTTCCCCAGGGTCAGGGCTCCGTGGATACTAAAGCCCTCTACCCTTTGCCGAGGTTGGAAGCATATTTCTTGGAGGAAATCTCACCTTCCCTTCCAGCAACTGTTCCGGCCTCACATCCTGAGTGAAGGTCTCCCCAGAGTGATAACTGGCCAGGGGGCGATGGCTCAGGTTGTCTTCAAGGAAGGAGAGAGATGGGATCAGTGGTGGTTGGAGAAGGGATGGGTGGGGTCATGGCCTTACCTCCCCAGCCAACACCAGTCCCATTTACCTGACACGGATGGGGCACGCAGGCCTGGCAGTACCTGGTCCTCACTGGCAGAGGGCAGTGGCTGGAGACAGAGAAAGAGCTTACTCAGCACATGGAAAACAGACAATGGGCAGGCCCTGCACAGGCCTGGGTACCCTCCCCTCCTACCTGAGCATTCTCAATAAGGAGGCCAGTGCCATGGCCATTGGTGCCTTCAGAACTCTGCCCACTGCCAGCACTGCGGATGCTGCCCACACTGCCCTCGCTGCCCACGCTGTTCCTGTCACCTGCTGCAGGCAGCAGAAGCATAAAGGTCAGAGTTGGCACCGCTAACAGCTGACTGGCAACTTGCCAGCACCCAGGGCCCCCCACACTACCTCCTGGGAGGATGTACCTGGACTGTCTGGGCTGAGGCCCCCCCGCGGGAGCTGGCCATAGGTGAGAGGCTGCAGCGAATCGTCAGCAGAGGGCTGTGATATCCGGGAGAAGCTCGGCCGCAGCGGGGTGGGTGCAGAGGGGAGACGGGCCACAGGTATGCCCACCCGCTTGCTGACCACCTCGACTATCCCCGGGGGGAAGTAGCCCACACGGTCTGTGCCCCTTTGGCTCTCATGGATGTGGCCCTTCCAGCGGCCGTCAGGATGCTGTTCGAGCACCTGTCGTGACAGGATGTGGACGGAAAGGACAGTCACTACCCCAAGCAAGTGGCAGTGGCTGTCTCTGTAGTGACAGTCCAGCAGGCCTGGTCCATCTCTTCCTGGCACAGAGCTGACCTCTACCCGAGTTTGGTCACTGATGCCAGCCCAATCTCTTTGTAGCATGGGGCATACAAACAATGATATTCTATAGAATAATGATATTCTATACTCTATGTTTACTAGATATGTGACCTGGCCAAGTTCATTTAATTCTCTAAGCTTCAACTTTGTCATCTCTTAAAAAAGAAAATGATGATGGTACCCATGTTTCCTAGGTTTAGAGAGGATTATATGAAAGAATATATAAAGATTTAACTTGACCTAGGACCACAGCAGATGCCCAAGTGAGTCCTAGCAATTGCTTGTCTTACAAAGGATGTGTGGGCCCCTCACCGTGATGACATCTCCTGCCCGGACATTGAGAGCGGTGGGGTCATGAAGGTTCCAGAAATCCTTAAGTGCTCGGACTTTCAAGATCCCAGAAGCCTCTAAGAGAAGGGATAGGGCAGGTGTCCGTGATGGACCCTCGATTCCCCAGCGGACTCTCTCAACACACCCTGGTACCGACTGTAAAGCCCCACTCCACTAGGTCTTCTCCCAACCACTCACCCCGAAGTAGCTGCTTGATTTCCCGGCTGGCCTGGGAGGTGGTGAATTGGTTCACTATGTCCAGCGCCGTCTGGTTATATGTGTTCCGGATATTCACATCCACGCCTCCCTGGGGTTCACAGTACCACAAAAGCATAGCATTTTGCTTGACATTTCTCTTCGAGTCCTCCCAACTACCCAGGAGGCAGGTGCGGTTACCTCTTTCAGGGCTTAGAGGGCGGGAAGCATGATGCTTTGGACATCGGGTTAAGTAAGAGACAGACTTGGTGTCTAATCAGTTGGGTCTGCTTTTCAGCCACGAGGCTTTAGCACCATTTGGAGGGAGTGAGACCCTCTTTCCCAAGCTCCACAAAACACCACGGCCTTCCCAGCTGCCCTCAGCACATAAACGGCAGGCTCTTTGCACCCACACCCACCTCTAGGAGCAGCCGCACCACCTCGGTTTTGCCGTATAAGGCGGCCTCGTGGAGTGCGGTGCCGGTCTTGGTCTGGCGGTTGATCTCGATACCAGCTTTCAGGAGCTGCCTGTGGTGGGCAGGTGTTGTGAGGTGGCCGGGGATGGGAAGAAGCTGATTGCCCGGGGTGTGGGGACTGTGGCGTTGAAACCAAGAATGGAGACGGCAGGGGGGGGACTGGAGAGATGACTCAGTGGCTAAGATAAGGGTGTGCTGCTCTCAGAGAGGTCTGGTTCAATTCCCAGCATGCACATGGGGTAGCCCATATCCACTTGGAGCTCTGGATCTATGGTCCATTGCAGGTAGCTAGGCTTATGTGCACACACAGAACACACATGTATGTGCCATTTTTTTTTAAAAGCAGCACGGAGATATTAGTTAGAAACCAATGGTCCCTTGGGAAGAGGCTGAGGAAGCGGGTGGATCCCTTGGGGTACCTGATGACTTCTCTGTGGCCATTCTTAGCAGCCAAATGCAGGGGTGTGGTGTAGTTGGGGTCACACGGATCCTTTGCCTCTCCTTCCAGCAGTGCGACACACAAGTGGCTGTTTAGAAGCAACTGGGCCACCTACAGTGTGCAGCACCCAGTTAGAGCCTCTTCCTGACTACAGCACCCAGCACCCAGGGCTGTCTGCCTCACCTTGAGCCGCCCAAATTCGCAGGCTAGGTCTAGGGGTGTCTTCTTCAGCTTGTTGACGAGGCACGGGTTGGACTGATGCTGGAGAAGCATTTCTGACTGGGATGGGGAAGCCAAGTAAGGGAGGCTGCCTGCGAGATGCAGGCCCCCACCAGGCTCCTCCTCGCTCCCACATCCCCTCAGGCAGGCTCACTTACCACCTCATAGTGTCCATACTGTGCAGCCAGGTGCAGAGGGATCTGGCCGTCCAGTGAGGCAGCGTTGACAGCCGCAGAAGCCCTCAGCAGCAGCCTCACAGGCTCCAGCCGGCCTTGCCAGGCAGCATAGTGTAGGGGACGCATGCCTGGCAGGGGAAAGAGATTCTAAGAGGGCTCACAGGGGCCTCAGCAGAGAACGGAGCCACCCTGGCGGGACCGGAAGACTTCCATATGGCAATGCTGGCTTCACCTGGGGTTTGCTCAGGAAAAGGTCCTATGCGGCTCTGAAGTCAAGAATTCTAACTGTGCCCTCCACACATGATCTACAAACCCAGAACGGGACTATAACCTCTCTGCGCTTCCTCATCTAAATAATGGGAAATCTGAACTATACACTCTCTCCAGAAGGAAGCCATTCACGATTTCAGAGAAGAAATGAACCCAAATGCCTATTGGTGGGTCCTAACAGGAGACGCTCCAGTCCCAGGTTTGTAGAGAGGCCCTGGCTTCCCCACATGGCGCGATACATTGGGCTCTCACCATTGCTGTCTTTGATGTCAACAGTGGCTTGTGCCTCCAGTAGCAAGGCGATGAGCTCCAGGCTGCCCCCCAAGGCAGCATGGTGGAGAGCAGAGAATCTGGCATGGGGGACACAAAATAGGGGGTGTCAGTGAACAGTCTTCCACCCCAAGCCCGATCTGGGGGCCGGCAGTGATGGGTTACTTGCCCCCCTGTGCCTGCCAGCCCTGCCGTGGGAGCGCACAGCAGCCGGGCCACAGCATGAAAGGGCTCAGTGTCTTGGCTGAGAGGCCCGTTTGTCTAGCGTCCCCCACCCAGCCTGCTCAGAGGAGGGGGCCGTGGGAGCAGAAGCCTGAGGGCTCCTACCCTCCAGGGAGAAAAGGGGCCCAGGAAGAATCTGACCCAAGGGGGGGGGCTCCTCTTGCTCAGGGCTAACTCCACAGGCAGGTGGGTGGGCAGGACCCCCTCCTTCTGTCCCTACACTGGCAGGACCCAGCTCTGGGCAGATATGCTTCAAGGACCTAGTCTGAGGGAGGAACTGCGGGCCCCAGTTCCTCTCACTACCTCCCCAGGTCTCTTCTCTTCACCCAGCAGCACACACTCACCCATCAGCGTCCTGGTAGTTGATGTTGAGTCTCTTTGTGGAGCCGAGGAGCTCTGGGGGGGGGGGGGGGGCAGCCAGAGAAGGAGATGTCAGGGTACATGGCACCAACTGCCCTGGCCATACCCTCACCCAGCACTTCCACTACCCACCTCCAAGGACCCAACCCACCTTTTGGCATACAGAAGGGCACCTGCCCCATGGCTTTTTACAGGTCCTGTCCCTATGGCTTGAGGGCAAGGAGCACTGGAAGCCACTACAGCAGCCGCCTGGCGTCCCTAGAACCCCTGCCCAGCTTGTTTATAGAGCCAAAGGGGGCGGGAAGGGGTACTGGCATGACATGCCTTCAATAGGACAGGCCCACGGGGCGCATGGTTGGCATTCCTGCCTGAATGGGTTAGGGAGAGAGTCATATTGTCCTGCTGGGCCACGGGGAACAGGCATTGAAAGAAGGGGGGGGGGGTCTTAAGTATTCAAGGGCAGAGAGAAGGTCGTTGACAAGGCAGGGCTTGGAGCATCCCTGAGCAGGACCTGGTAGGCAAGGCTGTATAGAATATACTGATCCTGGCCCAGGTCCATGTGCCAACCCTGCCACTTTGGGCAGGTCACTTAATCTACACGACTTGGTCTCCACACAGAGACTGATCGTAGCGTCTGCCCCCAGAAGCTGTCGGGACAGTGTCTGTCCCCTGCGAGCACGGGAAAGATGATGATGATGATGATGATGATGATGATAACGATTTCGCACCCCTCCCATGCTAGCCATTGCACTGGGGCCCCATACCCAAACTGCCTTCCGGCCTCTCCACAGAGTTCTGTCTGCGTGGGGCACACCTGCCGACTCGATACTCACAAGCTTTGACTTTATGGGCCCCCTTAGAGAAGCAGTGGGCAGCAGCACCGCCTCCCCGGGACAGGGTGCAGGCAGGTGAGAACCCAGGGGCACACAGACCATGTTGGGCAGATCCTTGAGGCGCTGAGGAAGGACAAGCCTTGTCACAAGCAGCCCTTGCATCTTCCTGGAACCCACCCTGCTGGGAAGGAGCGGGCCTGGCTCAGCCCAGGCTGGGCAAGGTGCCAAACATGCTGGTCCAGGCCTGCCCCCCAGGCCCTGGTGGGCCCCCAAATACCCTAGCAGCCTGGGAAAGGCAGGGCCCCATTCCATCAGGGAGGGAAGCAAGGGACAGGGAGGGAGGGGACAGATACACACAAGGTGGAACTGAAAGACTCTATACCGAGAAGGTAAATACAGAACCACGAAGGGGCAGGAGAGAGAGACCTCTGACCTGACAGTTCTTATAACACAGAATCATTTTTGGTGGGGTGGGGAGGTGGGAGTAGGGAAAGAACAGAAGCTGTGGAAGCAGGAAGTACACAGCTCAAAGGCTTTGTCTTTCCTGGGCTGCGTGACTTCGGCTGCCAAGGTGCCTTTTAAGCCTCAGTGAAGATGAGGTCCCTAGAGAAGAGAGCCAGAGTCCTTGAGGGAACCTTTCCTTCACTAGTCTGGGATGGGACAGTTGGGTGGCTGGATGTGTCCCTTCTAGGGAGGGGCAGACAATGTGACAGGAGGGGACACAGGAACAGGGGCAGGGCCAGATAGGTGGCTCTGTTCTTTCTAGAACAATAGCCGGAAAGGTGGCGGAGAAGAGGCCCACAGAAACTGGGCTGGGGACCCTGGCGGGTGGGTGGAGGGTCCTGTAGAGGCACCAGTCACTTCCGACGTGGCAAAACCTTCTTCCCCAGCCTGGCTTTGGGGCTGGAGGGGTCACCTCGTCTCAGGCCAAGCAGAGGATATGAGTTCAGCCAGTCACCCCAGCCCATCCATTTCCTCTAGCCAAGGAAGGAGACCTCAGAAAAAGATGGGGAGGGGCAGAGGGAAGAGGCAAGGCCGGTGCAATGGCACCCCTCCCAGCAGCCTGCTCCTGAAGAGGGCCTGGGACAGGGTGGATCAGGAGGAGGCGGAAGGAAAGAGCCAGCGGCTAGAGGCTCCCAGTCAGTGGGGTGAGAGGGAAAAGGGGTGCCCCAATGACTTGATTTTAGTGGTTTGCTTTGGTCCAGGGGCCCTTCATCCCTCTCTGAGATTGCACTGGAATCAAATAAATTCTTTCATCCACAGAGTCCCAGGATCATTCTTTCTTTCTTTCTTTCTTTTTTTCTTTCTTTTTGATTTTTCGAGACAGGGTTTCTCTGTAGCTTTGGAGCCTGTCCTGGAACTAGCTCTTGTAGCCCAGGCTGGCCTCGAACTCGCAGAGAACTGCCTACCTCTGTGCCAGCACCGCCCGGCTGAGTCCCAGGCTCTTTAGCACAGTTTTAACTTAGGGGACTCTATGTGTGTAGAACATTCCTTAGGTGATACTGATGCGAGCAGAAATCAGTGATCACTATGGAAACACAGAGAAAAGCACACAGGCTTATCAGCCTCTCATCTGACCCCAGGGCTATGTGACCTTGGGTAAGTCACTAACCTCCCAGTGTCACTTTCCTTATCTGTGCAAGGGGTGTAGAAATTCCTACCTGACAGGAAGCCAGGGGGTATCACCAGTTCACAAACCCAAGGTTTACAAAGGTCACCTGTGATCTCATTTTTGTCACTCCTCTCTCTGAGGACAAAGAAGGGAAGGACGGGGCAGGGACTTAAAAGGACACTCAGGCCTGTCACCGCGTGTCTGCCCCTGTATAGGGGAGTCCACACCTTGGACGCAGGGAAGGAACTTCATCCCCTAGAGGCTGTCACTGGGTAGAGAAGACAAGCCTAGTTGTGGGGTTCTCGCCACCAGCCAACCCTGCTACTACCCTCCAATGGGCCTCACTCTCTAAGGCAGCCAGGCCGGTGAGGCCAGCAGCAGTGTGACCAAGGCCCCACCGGGCAGGTGGCCAAAAGCAACACAGAGGTGAGCGGGGAGGAGAGTAGGCTCCCACTCAGACCTTCAGGCCATCTCCTGGGGACCGCTTCAGCCCTTCCTCCATCCCGTTCACCCTCATTCGCTTCCCCACGATGAAAGGACCTAGGGGCACAGCTCCACCCCATGGCTGGGTCTCCACCCCGCCGTGCAGGTGGGTGCACGCCATTAACGTCTTTCCTTTTGGCACCCACACTCCAAGGTGTGGGCGGGGATAATAAGATGTCTCCAAGTAGCCTGGGGATTCCTTCCTGTGTACAAGACCCAGGTGTGGCTTGGGGTTAAAGCCCCAATGTTACAGAGGAGACCCTCCCCTCAGGGAACACTTTCTCTAACCCCAGAGGAGCAGGAAGAACTACTGGCTGATTTAAGTCCAGGAGGAGACAAGCCTCAGGGTCTGGGAGAGCCCAGGGTGCTGAAGTCCAGAGGTCCATTTACCTGGGGTGGGTTTGAGAGGTCCCTACCATCACAGGGTCCTGAGAGATGGGGCTTAGTGGCCACCCATGCATCCAGCCCTGACTGCCCTGTCAGGGACAGAGTCCTCAGGGCTATGGAAACCTCTAGAAAATTAGCATTGGCTACACACTCCCAGGAACACCAGCAGGTGAGCTAGCAAGGAGCTTTAGTAACGGGTCAGATGGTGCTGTGAGTCCCCGGGAAACAGATCTCTTTGGGGGCTGGGAATACACTGCCAGTGATGATAGAGTACTGTGTGCCAAATATGAGGTCCTGGGTTCTAAGCCTCGCAGAGCCCCAAACCAAACAACCAATGACACCAGAAACCCAACCGCTGTTTCCAAAGAGGTTTTACAGACATCCTCGTGAAGTTCAGACAAATACAGGGAAGCTCTGGCTTTATGTGGATGGGACTGGGGGTGGTCACGGCGCTCTCTTCCTTCTTTCCCATCCCGCAGCCAAGTCCCCACAGAGCCAAAGAACACATCTGAAAAGCCAGCTACCAACAGGCAACCTCCGGGGCTTAGAACAGCGCCTGACTCACAACAAGCGCTAAAAAACGAAACGGAATGCGCTTCAATCTGCGCCCTTCGCAGGCCAGGATTCCGTGGCTCAGAGCTGCTAAGTGACTTGCCTGGGGACCCAGAGCAAGAAGGGACCCCCTTTCCTCTCTGGCACTCTTACACAGAAGCACTCCTTGTCTACAACAGGACAGTCCTTCTTACTCAAGTCTGCAAACCGAAGTGACCCTCCTCCCAACCTCCCCCCAGCATCCCTCTGTAGAGCAGCCTCAGCTGGATGGTCACCCCACCGAGGGAAAACTCACTTGTTTTTGCAGCCTTGACTTTAGCCACCAGTTTCTGCACACACGACACATCTCCGTTCTTGACGGCAACGATCAGGTCCTGTTCACGACCCATTCTGACTAGGGCGCCGCCAGGCTCTGGGCTTCAGAGTCCAGGAAGAAGCAAGACGCTGGTCCGGCCAAATGTCAGTTCGCCATGCCTCAATGCTTCAGAGGACTCCTGGTCCCAGGGGCACAAGCCTGGTGTCCCAGGCAATGGGCTCCTTGTCAGGCAGAGATGATGTCCCTCAAGGTGCTCCAGGAGCTGCCGCCGCAGTCAGGAAAGCCAGTCTCTAGGGGATGGAGGCTGTGTGGAAATCTGGACTAAGATCAGCCTGCTGCTTCCGACGGCCTTGGGATGGGCTGAGACTGGGCCCGCCAATTTTCCTGGGTTAGCTCAGAAGCACCAATGCCCATCCAGAGAGCAGTCAGCATTCCCTCTGGCATGAGGTAGCAGCTGTGGACAAGTCCCGGGGGTCTGGAAAAGGTACGGGTTCTCCGCTGAAAAGCTGGGTCACGGCCAGGAAACAGGACCCAGATGATGACCAAGACAGAACCTCTGGAGAGCCCCAAATCACTTTGGGTACCCTGGGAGTCATGGAGGGTCTGAGCCACTGGGCGGGGGGGAGCGGAGGAAGGTGTTGTACTTGAGAGAAGTATATAACTATAACATGCAAAGGGAGGGGATAGTATTCCAGGAGGAAGGGGCTGAGCTGTCTGTGCCCCATGGCACTGGGCAGCACCTCAGCCTTGGGCAGGAGGGGCCCTGGCAGCAGGAGACACTGGGGTAGGCAGGGCCAGCAGCCCATTCTCCACAGCCCCAGGCTCTGACACCCACAGACAACAGGCGGGGCCGAGAGGTAGGGCCTGGAGGAGTTGCACAGGCAGATGGGCAGGGGTCACTCCCAGTCCAAGGTGTCTGCCCTCAGACTCCTCACTACCTAGGCTTCACTTAATAAGCGAACATCCCAGCTCCACTTAGAGGGTGGAGTGGGGAGCTATGGCCCTCATTTTCCGGGGTGGGGGAGGTCTACCTGTTGGATAGGCAAGTTCTACAGCACCTGTTGCTAACCCTTCCTTGCTGCTTCTGGGGTGTGAGGGAACAGCTGGGTAGAGATCCAGGACAGGGCTTGGACACTGCTAACCAACTGCCTCCCAAGCCTGAACCTGAAACCCCAACCCTCGACTTCCCGCACAAAACCTTAAGCCAGTTCCTCGGTGGCGGTGATTTTGTTGCCAGAATCTTGTGGCATGAGACTCGTGCAGGCCTGGGGCCCAGGTAGGGAACCCCTCATTCCTCATTAAGTCCAAGCCCAAGCCGGAGGGCACTCCTCCTCAAAACCCGCGACCCGCACCGGGAGAGGGTGCTCCTGGCAGTGCCTGGGGTCGGCTGGCTCCCCCGCCCCTCGGAATGCCCCTCTAGCGCCGCGCAGCTCCCCGCAGCCAAGCCCAGCTCCGACCGATCCCGGGAACAAAGCGGCAAGAGGGACCCGGAGAGTCAAGAGTCCGAGGGATAGATAGAGGAGAACGAAAAGGGGGCTCAAGGAAGGCGGAAGGAGCAGAGAGACGGAGGCGCCCGCCGATCAGACAAGAAAAGTTAGTTTGCGTTTGCTCTCAAGGATTCGGACCCCCAGTCGGGGCCCCGAAGACTCACCTCTCCCGGCCGCCCCGCCGGGGGTCTGGCTGGCGGTGCTCAGTCCCAAGCACTCTTGACGCTGGTTTCCACTGTCGCCCCCCCAACCAACCCCTTTCTCCTCCTTTCCAAGGCCGGCTCGGCGCCTCCCGCAGGAAATCCCGCCCCTCCCCCCTCCCTCCCGCCGGATCGGGAGCTGGGGGACTGTCCCAGCCGCACAGTCGGATTGTCAATCAGCACCCTGAGTCCCGCCCCAATGCTCACTAGTTCCCGCCCCCGTCAGCCAGCCAGGATCAGAGCCTCTGGAATCAGCGCATGCGCGCAGGTGAAGCTGCTTGGGGGTGCCAAGTGGCTGGTGAGAGGGCGGGTGGATGAAGTTACGTGCCACTGTGTCCTGGCTGAGGAATCCCGAACGAGTTGTGCTCTAGTCTAGACCAGAGAATGAGGTGTGAATAAGTAGAATAGGGGACGTTTTGGCGGTTGAGCCTGAGGACCCCATTAGGGGCGGGGATCCCTTCTTTTTCGTCCCGTCTTCTCCCGGCTTGCCCGCAGCGACCTTCGTCCACGAGCGGAGTCGCTGACCCACGGCGGCTGACTGGAGCAATGGTGCCACCTAGTGGTGAGCGTAGGAACGACCCACGGTGTCACGGCGGGGACCCCAGCCTTGAGAAGGTGCTTTTGGAGGCTGGGGTGGCGATTCAGCACCAGTGAGAGCCGGACAGCGCCTCCCACCCGTGGCCTTTGAACCCTGCAGCCGAGATCCTCTGGAAAGATTCTTTTGGCTCATCCCGAAGGAACTTCGAATGTCTCCGGACCACTCCTGATGTACCCACGTGGCCTCCGGTTCGCAAAGCTGGTATTCGAGGGCTCACTGCTCTCCTCCCCACCTCGCATCTCATTCCTCTTGGTGGAAGAGCACGAGGCAGTTCAGGGCTGCAGAGAGGTCACATACGTGCATGCCCAGTCGCCAGGGGAAGTTTTAGTAGAGCGAGGTGCCCCCAGGAGCGCTGCAAACAGAATAGGTGTGTTTCTGCACGTCTGGAAACCTGCAGATCAAACTCGGCCCCGCCGACCTAGGGACACGTGTGCAGACAGGTGTCTGAGGGACACAGGGCAGGTAGGAAGGCGTGAAGCCAGAGGGCGGGCGTGCGCTCGGAAGCGGAGAGCCGGGCGCTAGGACCGCGCGGACGTCACGTCCCCGGGAGGGCGGGGTTTGAGCGGTGCGCGCGCAGCCGCAGCCGGCGGCCCGATGGAGCCGGACTCCGAACTCGCGACCGTGGAGGTTCCCGCGGGGCGTGTGCTCAGGTGCTCTCCGGCGCGGGGATGGCGTGTGGGGGGGTTGGCGTGGTGCCCGGGCCGCGCGGGGTAACCGTGGTGCTGACCGTTTGTCCCCGGCTCGCCCCAGCGCCGCGGAGCTCCGGGCGGCTCGCTCGCGGTCCCAGAAGCTGCCCCAGCGGTCGCATGGCCCCAAGGACTTCCTCCCGGACGGCTCGGAGGCCCAGGCCGAGCGGCTGCGCCTATGTCGCCAGGAGCTGTGGCAGCTGCTGGCGGAGGAGCGCGTGGAACGCTTGTGAGAGGGGCCGGGACCGGGGCCGGGTGGGCGGGGGCCGGGGACTGCCCGTGTAGACCGAGACGCTCCCAATCCACTCCTCGCCAGGGGCAGCTTGGTGGCCGCAGAGTGGAGACCCGAAGAGGGTTTCGTGGAGTTGAAGTCACCTGCGGTGAGCGGCCCGAGCATCTCCGCGGCTAGGGGGTGGATCCCCTTCCACTGTCTCCTTAGCTGTTTGGTGACACTTGCGCTGATGCCCCACAGGGGAAATTCTGGCAGACCATGGGCTACTCAGAGCAAGGGCGGCAGCGGCTTCACCCCGAAGAGGCCTTGTATCTGCTGGAGTGTGTGAGTGGGCTCCTGGTGCTGTGGGAAAGGGTTCAGAGTAAGGAATGGGAAGGACCAGGAAGAATTCAGAATTACCTTTTTGTGGAACTTAAAGGCGGACTTGGAGAACAGAAGAGAATGCCACACAGGCAGCAGGGATGATGCTAATCATCTCTCCTAGCTGGTCACGGTCATGCAGTGATGCTGGGGTGTGGGGGGAGAGGGTCAGAGCCAAGAAGTTGACCCCATTTGGCTTGGGCGCTGAAGGAAGGTTACACACAGCTAAGCACTTGTTCTGCTTCCAGGGCTCTATTCAGCTCTTCTACCAAGATCTACCACTGTCCATCCAAGAGGCCTACCAGCTGCTGCTGACTGAGGACACCTTGAATTTCCTACAATATCAGGTATCAGTTACCTCGCAAGGAGCCTCCCGTTTGTCAAGTCAATGGAAGGTGACAAGTACCTCTGAGGTTGCAAGCACAGTGTCACGGCTATAGGAGAGTTAGGAGTCTGTGTGGGTCAGGCTTATAGTCAGAGGAGGCAGTCGGATAATAAAAAGTTACTAAGTAGCCAGGCATGGGGGCACCATGGTGCACACTTTAATCCCAGTGCTCAGGAGGCAGAAGCAGGAGGATCTTCGTGAATTTCAGGCCAGCTGTCTCAAAACAAAAAGTACTTAGTGCTTCTCATGGTTAACCACACATTTAATTCCAGCACTCTGGAAGCTGAGGCAGGACAATCTCAAGTTTAAGATGAGCTTCGGCTGCATAATGAAACCCAGCCTTAAACAGAACTTCTAAATAAACAAGAACCAAATAGAGAATTAGTGCTAGGTGGAAGATCAAATTAGACAAGGAAAAAGATCTGTACTGGATTCTCCTTTCAGGTGAGAGAAGGTGTAGGCTGGGCTAGGGGGCAGTGAGCAGGAAAAGGTATGTCAGGAGTGATTTGGAAGAAAGGTTGGATGACTGAGAGACTCAAGGCTTATGACCACCATGGTGTCATCTAGCTGGGAAGACTGAGGTGGGTGTTTATATGGGAGACCGGGACCACTTAAGTGTTCTGTTTGATACAAAGTAACGGTGAGGTACTTTGTGGACATACAGTAGGATTTTAGGCACACAGTAGATAAAACCTAGAATGTAGGATGAGGGCAAAGCTAGAAATATAACCTTGGATGTTTGCATGCTGTGGATAGTGTGAGCCATTGTCTCTGAGGGTGTGCAACCAGCAGGGGACTGTCACTGTCCCCTGGAGCTCACACATGTGGGAAGGTTAGTGGAGAGATGGGACCCATCCGTGATCATGAGGAAAAGAGGAAACTACGCCGAAGCCTCTAGTACAATCTTCCATTCCTCCCTTTTTCTTCTTCTCAGTGTTCTGTTTTGAAACAGGATCTTACTGTGCAAATTTGTCTGTCCTGGAACTCACTATGTTGACCAGGCTGGCCTTGAACTCAAGAGATCTGCCTGACTCTGCTCTCAAGTGCTAAGGTTAAAGGCCACTATACCCCACGCTCCTTTTAAAGGAGAAAACAATCAGTTGTGTTGAATGCTGGGAGGAGATTGAGTGAGATGGGGACACTTCTGGGTTTGTTCCTCTGCTGTGGAGACAGGACACAATCAATAACGTGTGGCTACTTAGCAGAGACTATCCCCATCACGTCTGTGGAGGATTGGATAGGTGGGTGATGTCTACCACTGTCTACCACTGTTTTGCCTAGACTTTAATGTCAACATATTCTATGATGTAGGTCTTTCCCAGGAGGCCCAGCCCTGTTTGTTTTGTTTTTCTTTTGAGATTTGTATTGTCAGTAAATTATTAGATGTCACTTGTACCCAGAATGAGAGACAGAATTCAAAAAGTGAAACCTTCTTGGAACATGGTGTTTGCTAGTTTACTTTTAGTGCTGCTGGGGAAGAATCCAGCAGCCCATGTGTGCTAGCAAACTCCCGCATTGAGCTGTGGCACCGCCCTCTTTATTTTCTGAGTCAGGGACTTTGGAAATTGCACAGGCTGACCTTGAAATCACTCTGTACCCCAGACTGACCATGATTTTGTGATCCTCCTACTTCAGCCTCTCTAGTAGCTGGAATTACAAGCTTGAACCAATAGGCCTGGTGCGAATAATATTTATAATGGAATGTGTTCCAAGCAGTCCCAAGGTTGGAGTCTAGAGCTCTATAGGAGAGGAAGTTTCGGGAGATATAGGAAATGACGTGTGTTTAGAGAAACTCCTATGTTACTGTAAAGAATGGACATCCAAGTCAGGCATGGGGGCACACGCCTTTGATCCCAGCACTGGAGAGGCAGAGGCAGGTGGATCTCTGAGTTCAAAACCAGCCTGGTCTACAAAGCAAATTCCAGGACAGCCAGGGTTATATAGAGAAACCTCTCAAAAAAAAAAAAAAGAAAAGAAAAAAAGGAAAAAAAAAAGAGTGGACATCTAAGCCAGGCATGGTAGTACCTGTCAAAATTCTAGCACGTAGAGGTTTAGAGGAATATTACTTTTGAGTAGTGTGAGGCCAGCCTGGTCTGCGTTCCAGGATAGCTAGGACCATATAGCAAGAGCCTTGCAAACAAACATGCAAACAAAAAGCATCTAAGATTTCCTTTTTTCTTCTCTTGAGGTCTTCAGCCACCTGAAGAGACTAGGCTACGTGGTTCGCCGGTTCCAGCCGAGGTAAGTCCTTTGACTCATCCACTGTGGCCCTGGGACCTGAATAGTGTGTGAATAGTGGCCTCCACTTACCTGGGACCTTTGGCTTCAGTGCAGCTTCTTGGGTCTGAGCTAGACATGTTCAACAGAGAAGCATTTGGGGGTGAATTCCATCCCTGCACTTTCTCCTGGGCTGTCAAAGTGGGCTCTGCTCAGGTAATGACCAGGTACCTGCAGCTCACTGTGAGCGCAGAACTGCAGTAGCCAGCGCCTGGCATGTAGGTGTGCAGGCCGGTTTGTGGAGCACGTTCATGAGCAAGGGGCTGGTGAGGGATTTATAGTTGAGGTGCAGTTCACATTCTTAGACTGGGTTAGATCTTCCTTTATTACCTAGTGGTCCAGCTTTGCTGAATGCCACAGCCACTTTCAGACTCACAGTAGAAACTGGTGTTGCCTCTGCAGTTACACAGTCTGTCCCCAAAACTCTAAAGCAGTTCCCCAAAGTGAGATGTGTTCTAGGGAGACAGGCATGGCTGTGTGCAGAACTTCCTCCTGAGGGTTGTTCCCTCACTCAGCAGTGTTATTGAGCACCTTCTGATGCCAGGGCCTGAACTTGCGGCTGAGGCAGACAGAACGAAATCTCAGCCGCTACCTGCTTATTATGTAGTAAAGAACAGTCGCAAAACGCCATCACTTTGTAGAATCAGTACTTGAGAAGCTTGGGCCTAGCTGCGGAGACCTACCCACACAAATTGGCTGTTCTTTTAAAGCGGTCGTCACCTAAGACTTATGAAGTACAAAGATGCCCTCTGCGGTAATGACAGGATTTGAGGTCTCATTTTGTAATTTTAATTGGCTTGGATTTAATGTTAATAGACACTCATGGCTATCCACTGTGCTACACCTGAACTGTGCAGCATTGGGAACTATAAAAATACACTGTGGTGGGAGGGGATTCACTGCAAGTACAAGGACCTGAGCTCAGTTCCTCAGAACCCAAGGCTCTCTGTTTATCCTTATATTCCCAGCAATGGGGAGGCAGAGACTGGCAGATCCCTGGGGCTCAGTAGCCAGCCTGGCTTAATCAGTGAGCTGTAAGCCAACTAGAAACCCCCACCTCAAAAAAACAAGATAGACAGCTCCCAAGGGGCGCTCTGCTATTGGGTGCACCTCTCTACACCTCTCTCTCTCTGTCTGTCTGTCTCTCTGTCTCTCTGTCACATACCCTCTCCCCTTCTCATAGCAGGAAGAATGCTATAGTGCTAAGTGAAGAGGGTCTGAGCCCACAATGTGTAACTGAATGGGGAAGAAAAAAGATTTAAAGTAGTGTGTTAGTACAAATGTCAGTTTTGTCAGGAAACAAAACAGAAACATGCAGAGAAACAGTAGTATATATGTGCAAGAAATAAAAGTGTACATGATGGCACGTTCCAGAACAGCCGGGGCTACACAGGTATTAACCTGGACAAAGGTGGGTGACTAGGCCCCTATGGCTGTTCCCAGGTACCCTTCCTTTGGGTATGGATCTGCCTCTGGCCTCTGGCTCATCCTCTTGGCCACTCCCTCCCAAATCTTGCTGGCAGCACCAGTCTGAGAAGGCGGATCTGTTGCCTGCTTGCTTTTCTCGCCCCACAGCTCTGTCGTGTCCCCTTATGAGAGGCAGCTTAACTTGGATGGCTATGCCCAGTGTCTGGAGGACGGGACTGGCAAGAGGAAGAGGAGCTCCAGCTGTCGGTAATGCCCCCCGCTGTTGCCACCCCCAGGGGATATCATGACCTCCGGGCTTAAGAAGGGGCCTGTGATGCTCTCATACACGCTTTGGGAGACAGCAGGGGTCCACCTCATTTCCAGTGGAACACACCTCTCCTGGTGACAGTAACAAGGGGAATACGCTGCTTTTCCTCCCGTGTCTCTAAGGTCTGTTAGTAAGAAGGCTAAGGCTCTGCAGAACTCCCTGCCACCCATGAGCGGGGCAGCCTCCAGCCCACCTGCCTGTGACCAGAGTAGCCAGTACTCAGAGAAGCCCCAGGAGTCAAGCCCCAGGAAGGGCTCAGGACTCTCCTTTCAGGCTCTGGGGTCTTCAGAGCCTTGCCCTGCTCTGGCCAGGGAGGATATGGAGTGTGGCCAGGAGAATGATAAAATCAAGAATGGAGCCAAGGGGGCTCCTAAACCACGCTGGAACTTTGAGCAGATCTCCTTCCCCAACATGGCTTCAGATAGCCGCCACACCCTCTTGCCTGCCCCAGCCCCAGAACTGCTCCCTGCCAATGTCATTGGGCGAGGGACAGATGCTGAGTCCTGGTGCCAAAAGCTGAACCAGCGGAAGGAGAAGCTTTCCCGGAGAGACCGGGACCAGCAAGCAGAGGTGCAGCAGTTCCGGGAGGATGTGAACGCAGATCCTGAGGTGCAGGGCTGCTCCAGCTGGCGGGAGTACAAGGAGCTGCTGCAGAGGCGACAGCTGCAGAAGAGCCAGCCCCGCCCTCCACACCTATGGGGCCAGTCTGTTACTCCCTTGCTCAACCCTGATAAAGCAGATTCCCCAGGTATCCCCTCACTCTGCTATACCCATAGGCCACTGGGAGCAGAAGGATCATGAGACTTGAAAAGGGCTATTTTGACCAGGGCTGGCTGATGCCTAAGGTATGAGAGGAGAAGGCTGCAGTGGCATGAGCCCCACACAGGCTCCTCTGTAGGTGGGGACCACGGCCCCAGCAGAGCCCAGATTGCCCAGGGACACTTGTGGGGTGTACCCGCATCCTTAAGATCCATACCCAAGAATGTTGGATGGTTTTGCCAGCAACCAGTTTCGGGTCCCTCACTTTACAGCCTGTTAGCCAGAACATGGTACGCCACAGAGGTTTTAGCCAAATAAGAGGAAAGTTCACTGTCTGTTCTTGGTTTTAAACACAAGGAACTAAGTCTGCGGTCTGAGCTAAGTGTAGTAACAGGTTCAGAACGACGTAAAGGCATCATGGGAACATGGTAGATTGGTGGGTGAGGAGAGCAGGGTTACCAGATAAGTGTGTTCTAAATACTGCTACTGTGTGGAACATATCTTACTAAATACATTCTGGTAAATCTGGTGGTCCTAACCTGGTTAGCAGATTTGGTAGCACCACAGGAGTGTGCAGAAAGTTGACTCCCCTTCTCCACATCTTTTTTTCCTGTTGCCCTTGTAGCCGCAGTCCTTGAACATGTCTCTGTGCTGCAGACAACACACCTTGCTGATGGAGGTTACCGGTGAGTCTCAGCTGCGCTCGCTGTCTCCATGACACTGGCTGCCAGGTGGAGCGACAGCTGGGATTTGATTCCTGGAGTTGGGTGTGAGTCAGAGGATCACCCCAGGGACACCTGCCCACATACTTAGCTTCCAATGACAGCTACCCTCGTGTGCGTCTAGGGAAAGGGAAGAATGACACGATGCTGGGTATATCCCATGATGAAGCTGCTGTGCAGACGTGGTAGTAGGAGAGGGTTTGGTGTGGAGGGAGGTGGGAGAAGAAGTCCTTGTAATGTTTCTTTCCTGGTCCTCAGGCTGCTGGAGAAGTCGAAAGGCTTGGAGATCAGCTTCGATGTTTACCAGGCTGACGCTGTGGCTACGTTCCGAAAAAACAACCCTGGCAAACCCTATGTCCGAATGTGCATTAGTGGGTACGAGATGATTGAGCAGTATCCTGGCTGCTGCCAGCCCATTGCTTGATCCCTGCCACCAGCTTGCCAGTCCCTGAGAAGAATCTGAGGTCCAGAAGGGTTAAGTGCCATCTATCTTAAGGCCATATGGCCGGTCAGTACCATAGGAACCCGAGCTTTTGAATCCTTGGCTCCTTGTTACAGGCATTTTGCAGTAAACTCTCTTCTCTTCCACTTTAGTCCTGGGCTCACTCAGCAGGAAGGAATTGATGTGAAGGGATTTACTGGTTAAGAGTGGTGAGAACCCACTCTGTCCTGCTGTCCCTCTACTCTGGGGCTCCTGAAAGCTCATCAAAGCCATGGAGTTTGTAGACGGCAGAGCCCGGGGCCAGTATTCTTATATTCCTAGCTTTTGTCTTAGAGCCTTCCTGCTCTGGAAGTCTCAGGGGGACCTGGGGGCCCTGGGTGGACTATGACTAGGCCTCAGTTTAATCTTTATTCCTACAGATTTGACGAACCTGTCCCAGACCTCTGCAGCCTCAAGCGGTTGACCTACCAGAGTGGGGATGTCCCCCTGATCTTTGCCCTGGTGGATCACGGTGACATCTCCTTCTATAGCTTCAGAGACTTCACACTGCCCAGGGATCTGGAGCACTGACCATGCAGCTCTGGGAATGGGAGCTGGGGGACTTGGATGCTCTCAGGGACCATGTCGGCTGACTCCTGTACAGGGCTCACCTGGAACTGTCTGGGCCAGTGTGGTCTACAGGCCTGGGTATCTGCTGTTTGTAGGGGAGTGAAGCCTTGCCCCATGCCCTCTTGCCTGGCAGTGACCCCCTTGGAACTCAGGACTTGATTTCAGAGGCCCAGGAGATGGGGCAGAAGAGAGGACTCTGTGCCTTTAAAACAGGGGGGTGCCTGCTTCGTGCCATAAAGCCAAAGCCATTAAAAGAAATATTCTCTGCTGTGGTTGATATACTTACTGAACTACCCCTTCCCTTCATTCCTCATTTGTCCACACTGACTAGTCTGTCAGACTTTGAACACTGAGGTCTGAAGGACACCTGAAGAGCCAGTCCTGTTGGCCCTAATTGAATTGTTGAATGCAGCTGGGTGGTGACTGAGAGGTCCCTGTTGGGTTGGGTTGGACCCCAGCCACTCAGAGGGACCACCCCATGGTTCTTTCCCCGACATGTAACTCCAAGCTTGAGCTGAAAAACTAGCCTGGCTGCAGTGGCTAGCCCTTTGGACCCCTGAAGACAGGAGTGGGGGGGTCTCCCAGCAGTGGTTAGGCATCTCGCCATTACGCCTTTGATCCCACACAGTCCTACTCTTGGGTCTGAAGCCGGCACCTGCGGGTCATTCTAGTTGAAAGGAGCGCTCTTTTGAGGAGCCCGCCTTGCTATGTCCCTCTCTCAACAGCTGCGAGAGTAAATATCCTGATACCTGGCATCCATCCTAGAAGGCACCTAGGGACTATTTCCTGTTCCGGGAGGTGGTGAGACACTGGCAACAGGGAGCAGTCCTGTGACCAGGTGCGCGCAGGTGAGGGCGGGGTCGGGCTGGCCGCACTAGGTGCGTCTCCACGCTGCTGCCCCGCCCCGCGCTCCTGGGGCCCCGATTGGCCAGAGCTCGGCCCCCGCCCTCGAGGGCTCGCAGGCTGCGCCCCCGCCCCATTGGCTCCGCCTAGGGGGCAGGTTCAGGGGCGGGGCGCGAGCTCGGCAGGCTTGCCCTGTATGTAAATCGCAGCGACTCCGCCCCCCACCCCCCACCCGCTCGCAGCGCCGGAGGTGAGCAGGAAGGAGACAGCCGCCCTGCTGCGGGTGGGCCGGCACGGGGAACCGGAGCGGCGGGTGACGGGCGCCGAGGAACGCCGAGGCCTCGGGCAGGGTCCGGCCCGCGATTGCAGGTGAGTCTACCTGGCTTTACACGGTCTTCGAGGGCGCGGGCCATTCGGGGCGGCGCGGCGCGGCGCGAGGGGATCCGAGTCCCCTGGGCTTCCCCGGGCGGGTCGGAGAAGGCAGCGCCCTGGTCTGCCTTCCTTGCTCGCCCAGATCTCCGACGTTTGGCTCGTCCCGGAGAAAGACACCTGTAGAAAGTGGCTCTGAGAACTTGTCTTTTCCTGTTTCGCCACACGGATTACCAAACTTGGGACTCGGGTTTGCACAATCGTGTTGGCTTTCGGGAGCAGGGAACAGGTGTCTGGCCTGTGGCTGGGTGCAAGGGGACACGGAGAGCGGAGGAGACCCAGTCCCGGACCCTTGTGCGAGGCGCCTGGACGCAGAGCCGTGCGACACGGCTTCCCGTGACCCGGCGTCCGCCAGCGGCGTCTGGAGAGTGTTACCTTGGCGGCTTAGCCCTTACCTCTGCCATCTGGGCTCTCTCCCTGCCCGCCCTTTGTGCCTCCTAATCCTCCGACGCAGGAAGTCCGCGGGTGGGACCTGGTTATCTCGTAGAAAGGGGGCCACTTCTACGCTCGGGGCGGCTTTGGACACCTTTAGGCGACGGTATGGAGACCCAGACTGTTTTACACGCTGATGGCTGGGGGTTGCACTGAGGGACTTGGCAAGGAGTGGAAAATTCTTGTCAAAGAAAGTGTGCTGTACTTTCACCCTGTTTGGACAGTTGGTGGACACACTGGGCCTTAGCTGTGGGACGTGGCCGTAACTGGGGTAACCGCTGTAGCTCTTAAGGGTTTTCACCTGAAACAGGTGAGCTTCCGGTAAGGAGGGCGGGGTTTAGATACCGCGTCCCTTCCCTTGGGTACCCTTACGTAGGTCAGTGCAGGCTCTAGAGACTGAGGCCGTTCTGACCCGGGAGAGAATGGGTGTGTCAGGGTAACAAGGAAATGTTTGTGGGAAGAACCGAGCTGCGCTGCATGGCCGAAAAACTGTGGCCTGCCTAAGAGAAAGCAAAGTTAGAGTGAGTCTAGGAGAAAATTCCTTGGGTCCATGTAAGCTAGTGCACAGAGAGGCGGGAGGATGGAGGAAGAGATGTTTCTACTATAGGAGACCGGTAGGTTTGTTAGCTTGTTTGTTTGTTTGTTTGCGTGCTTGCTTGCTTGCTTGTTTTTTGGTTTTTCGAGACAGGGTTTCTCTGTGTAGCCGGCACTCGCTCGGTGGAACAGGCTGGCCTTGAACTCACAGAGATCCGCTTGCCTCTGCCTCCCCAGTGCTGGAATTAAAGGCATGCACACACAGACACACACACACACACACACCCCGCTGAGTTCGGTAGTTTTAAGTTATCTGCAGGCAGAACATTTGACAGGACTCAAAGCAAACTTTCTGTTCCCTGATCAGCTTGGACCAGTCCCTGGAGAGCATTTCCAGGTCCTAGGGGCATTCTACATCTCTACTCTTCCTTGAGGCAGTGACGGTTCCTCTTTAGATATAGACTGGGAGAATTTAATTATATCAAAAGATTTAGTCTCAAGCCAGGCATGGTCTCATACGCCTTTAATCCTAGCACTTTGGAGGCTGTGGCAGGTGAATCTCTGAGTTCGAGGCCAGCCTGGTCTACAGAAAAAGTTCTAGAACAGCCAGGTCTACACAGAGAAACTGTCTTGAAAAACAAAACAAGCAAAACAAATTTAGTCTTTTATGACATTTAAATTTTATTTGTATGTGTGTATGTGTATATGTTTGGGCATGCACATGTTGTGGGGTGTGTGTGTGTGTGTGTGTGTGTGTGTGTGTGTGTGTGTGTAGGTCAAAGGACAACTTAGGGGAATTCTCTCCTACCACGCAGGTCCTAAGGATTGAACTCGGGTCATCAGGCTTGTTGCCAGGTGCCTTTACCTGCTGAACTATCTTGCTGGCCATAAAATAATACTCAATGAACAACAGTATCAAAAAGAAAGAAGAAAGGAAGGCTCATATGTTCTTTGAAGGCTCCCTGTTCCTTTGAAGAACAGACAAGGAGCTGGCTGTGGCAGCTTACCCCTGTTATCCCAGCACTCCTGAGACTGAGGCAGGAAGATTGCTACAAACTGGAGGCCAAATGGGGCTACAAGACCAGCCTCTTGATTTTATTTTATTTTTGTTTTTTCAAGACAGAGTTTCTCTGTGTAGCCCTGGCTGTCCTGGAACCCCGTCTGTAGAACTGCCTCTGCCTCCCGAGTACTGGGATTAAAGGCATGTTACACCACTGCCTGCTTTCTCTTGATTCTATTTATTTATTGATTGATTGATTTTTTTGGAACAGAATTTTGCAGTACAACCTTGGCTATCCAGGAAGTCTCTGTAGAGGGGCTGGCCTTGAACTCACAGAGATGAGTTCTGCCTCTCAAGTGCCAGGATTAAAGGGATTAAAGGCGTGTGCCACTGCCACCCGGCGTGATTTTACTTTTAATTTATGTATGTGTGTGTGAGTGTCTGCGTGAGTGTTTGCCACATATAGACGATACCAGACAACATCAGAGCCACCGGCGTGGGCGCTGGGAATGGAATTGAGTCCTCTGGAAAATGTTAACTGCTGAGCCATCTCTCCAGCCCCAGCCCTAAGACCCTTTTTCAAAAAACACACAGTAACCTCATTCCCCAGCATCAGATGGCTGTGAATCCTGTCTTTCAGCTCTTGCTGAATAGCCTTAGGTCTGTCACTTAACCACACTGGGCCTGAGTTTCCTAGAGAACATGTAAACACGAGATCAGATGACCTAGTACCTAGCAGGTATCCCCCACCAGAATCTGTTAACTTTCCTAGATGGATTTAAAAGCAAAAAGAAAAAGGAAATAGAAAAGCACCAGTTAACCCCATGTAGGCTTTTGGTCACTGAAGCTGAAGTTCTAAATTTTATCATGAGGACAGGTGTCAGTGGGGAGAGGGCCCTGACCTTTCCTAGTCTGACATCCTCCTTCCCCTGGGAAAAGCCACTCTCTCTCTCCCTGTGTGTGAATGTGTGCACGCACGTGCATCTGTGTGTCTGTGGCTCAGAGTCTGTCTTCTGAGTGTAGAACCCGCGATCTGTTTCCGCCAGGCGTCCCCTATCCACTCTACCCTGTGGGGGGCGGGCAGGGGAGTGAGCATTCCTATGCCGCTCCAGTATCCTCAAGACACTTGAAGGGAAGGTGCCCTTCCTGCCCTCCTTCTCCCCGCCCCTGCCTGCCCTGGGAAAAAAGGCCGTGCAGGGCACTGGAAGATTTGGAATCAGCCTGTGGCCCTTTGCTCTCCTGGGTGGGTCTGGCAGAACCTCTGGGGCCTTGCGGGGAGACTGAGCTTCTTGGTTTTCTAAGACACCAGGAGCAGCTGTTGAGACACCTGAGTTGGGTACCACTGGAGGCTGGAAAAACTGACGCTATCTCCAAGGTGGCTCCTTGGAGCAGCATTGGCAGCTAGGTGCACTCAGGCTGGGGGTGGGGGGCTCTTATCTCCCAGTGATACTGCTATCTCTTTCCTCCTGGGCCGGGCATGCCAGGTCTGCTCGACAACTTTTGTTTTCCTCTGCCCAGGCAGGATTCAGAGCAGGAGATGAGCGCTGCCCATCAGAGCCACTTGTACTACGTGGCCTCCCCAGACTTAGCTCCCTAGAGATCCCAGGGAAACCCTCCCTAGCTGTGCCCAACTCCCTTTGAGATGGCTTTCTCTGTCTGCCCTGCCTCAGGAAGCTGGTCCTGTGAGGAGTCAGTTGCCCTTCCCAGGAACCGCGATGATGAATTCTTGAGTTAGGAGAGGCTCCTTTGGGCGTGGGGACAGGGAAACTGAGAGGTGTCTGACTCTACCCTTTAGGAATCTAGCAAGAGACCGGAGCCCTCTCTTGAGGGCCTTGACTTGGTGCTCCCAGGAAAAATAATATTATTATTTTATATAATATTATTTTGGGATATTCCTCACCAAGGAGTTGGTATCCTGAAGCCACAATCTGTGGCAGGGTCTGCACAGGTATCCTTAGAGGCCTTAGTGGCCTTTGCCTGGGTCTTGAGGACAGGAGAGGAAAGTTCTCTGAGGGCCCTGTAAACTCCATCTCGGCATTCTTTTTTCTTTTTTTCTTTTTTCTTTTTTTTTTTTCTTCAAGTTAGGGTTTCTCTGAGTAACAGTCTTGTCTGTCCTGGCACTCGATTTGTAGATCAGGCTGGCCCTGAGCTCACTGAGATTCGCCTGCCTCTGCTGGGATTAAAGGTGTGCGTCACCACTGCCAGGCCACCTCAGCATTCTTAAGGGCAGTGACTAGGAAAGACCGTGCCTAGCTAATCTCTGGACTGACTGTTTAATCATTGATTTAACAATAAGTTCTCATTGTTTCTTGGTCCTGTCTTAGAATTTTCTTTCTTTCGAAGCACCGGAGATCCCGAATGACAGAAAATAAACAGCATTAGCAGGTAATATTAGCTGTAGGATAGAAAGAACCAAAGAAGGGGTTGGGATATCCCTTGATGGGTAGATTGTCTGTGGCTTTGCAAGGTTGGCCTTGACAAGAGGGGGACATTTGAGTTAAAGACTTGAGGAGACAGGGGAGTTCTGAAAATAAAATCGGAGTGTCAAATGCTGTGTGGCCCTGGGAACAAAACTGCGGTTGTCCTCTCTCCCTGTAACTGCTGGGCCAGCCATTCTCTTCACATTTAGGGGCTGATAGGAGGTCCTAGGATAAGGCTGGCCTGGGGCTGGGGAACCCAGTCGAATGTCTGTCTGCCTCCCAGAGTGCTTTTGTTTTTCCATACACCTTACTGCATTTCCTGGAAGCCTAATGTGGGGATGTCTTTACTGTTGAGGCCTTCAAGGACACTGGATAGAACCCTCAGAGGATCCTGGGTTCCTCTCTCTAGGTTGGTTGGAGGCCAAGCCCAAGCTAACCTCGCAGCTTAGCCCCTGTATCCTGGAGAAGCAGCCGAAAATGCGTAGAGGATTCTGGAGTCAGACGGATTGGGATTTGGACTCGTACTGTTTGAACTTCTTAATACAGTCCTGAATCGGCTATTGTGTCAGTAATTGGAGGAACGAATGAACTAATGCAAGGGAGAGGCTTGGGGACATCTAGCCTCGGCTAGCAAGCTCTTTCCTGTCGTGATCTGAAAACAGCCTCTGTCCCATGGGCTCCTAGGTTCTATCTACATGGAAATTATCCCTTATTCAGGGTTCCCTGGTCAGTCAGGCTTGCCTGGGGCCTTCGGGAGATTGAGTTTCCCAAGCAACACCAGTCCTTGCAGAGTAGCCATGGACATCTGAGTTGGCACAGACAGAAAAGCAGCTGCCGCTGTACCTTAGCGCCCCGCCCTACATACACTCTGTCAGTGGGAGGTGCATGGGCGTTCTCACATCCGCCAAGCAGGAGGCCAAAGCCACACACACTGGCCTCACACAGGATGTTGGGGAAGGGGGGGGGGCAGTCCCTTGATCAGTGACAGGTTGTGGGAAGCCCAAGCACGGGGAACAGGTGAGAGAAGCTTGGATTCCACGGTGTGCTCCTGAAGAGCCTGAGGGATACTGGGAGAGGCTCCAACAAGACTCAGAGTGTGAGGACTGTCCCTCCAGGACAGATGGACTCTGCTGGGCCACACGTTGTTTGCATGGGGACGCATTAGCCCAGACACTCCATAGGAGATGTCTGACTTGAGAGCACCGTGTCCTACCCAGGCACAGCCAGATCCGAACCTGAGACAAGACCACCCCTGCGGTCACGCTGCACGCCACCGCTCTCTCGGTTAGGGTCTTGAGATGAAAGGGTGGAAGGACAGCGCGTAGCCTCGTGGGGTGGCAGAAAATGAGAGAGGAAGACAGGATGTGAGCTGTGTAGTCTTTCTTCAAGTCTTTTTTCCAGACAGGTCAAGGGTGCATTAGATCTAGTTGGGGGCCCAGGAATGTTCTGCTGACAAGGGGCTGTGGGAGCTAGTAGTAGGAAGGAAAGGAGATGATCAAATCACTGCCCACAGGTCACCTTCAGGCTCGTTCCACACACCGGGCAGTGACTTGTGTGGATAGTGGTCTGCATGGTTCACATGACCACCCCCAAGTCTTGAGTGCTGCCCCTGTAGGATCCGAATAGGGGGATGGCCCAGAGGCTGGTCTGGTTCTAATCAGAGGGTGTGAACAGCAGGGTTAGAAACGGAGACGGATTTGTCTTTAGAAGTTAGGGGGCAGAGCAGGCATTTTCCTAGATAAGCCTGGCCTCAAATAACGACGTGGTGACCCGAATGACCACCTCAGTTCCTCGTTAGCATCTGGTTTCCTCCCAGCTGACGATTGTGTGCTCTCGGCTTTTTGTCTATACGGGTCTGTAACGGGGTGTCCCGTCAACTGAAGTCAACGTGGCTAAACAGAGATCCTGTGTTCTCCTCGTGATCACACCTGCAAGACGGAGACAGACAGACAGACAGATACACACACACACACACACACACACACTCACTCGGGGGACACATCTCTTCCCCTTTGATCCTCCTATGTACCCTGAAGACAAACTTAATATAAATGTCATAACCTTTTCATTGCGTATCTGTGTGTCTTATTATTTCCAGTAGATTCTACCTGTTTCAAAACCCAGTACGCTACTCCTTTCTCAGTAAATAGACTTCTGCTGCACGGTTGAGCCCCTTGTCCTGTCCCTTGTCATTTAAGGTTGCTTCTCATTCTCCTTATAGCTTACTAACATTGGAGCTGGATAGGTGGTTCACCCATGTGGTTCTAAGTAATCATTTTATTGTATTTAGGTGTATGTGAGTGTTCATGCATGTGAGTGGGTACATGTGACGTGCACATGTATGGGGGTGGGGCACGGGCAGGGGTCAACTTCAGATGACCCAGGTACTTTCCACCTTGCTTTTGGAGGCAGGATTGTTCACTGACCTGGAACCTGCCAAGTCAGTTAGACTGGCCAGTGGGCCTCAGAGATCCTCCTTTCTCTGCCTCTCTGCTGAGATTACAAGCACACATCTCCACACCCAGCTTTTTCACCTGGGCTTTGGAGGTCAGGCTCAGGTAGGTCCTCACGCTTGCTTGCTTGCTTGCTTGCTTGCTTGCTTGCTTGCTTGCTTGCGAGCCAGCTGCCTCCCTGACCAAGCTATCCCCCAGCCAAGCATTGCAGACAGGATCAGGGTCAGCTCAGGTGAGGAATGCGAATTTGAATCCTGCTGCGAAAGGGGCGGGAATGTACTTCAGGAGGCTGAGGCAGGCATATTTCTGAGTTCCAGGACAGCCAGGGCTGTACAGAAAAAAAAAGGAGAGGGTCAAAGAGGAGAGGGCATGTGGCGTGGTGGGGCAGGTGGCGTCCCTGCGGCCCTGCCTCTGGCTGTCCTTTTCATCTTTCCGGTGTGTCATCTGTGCTATGCTAGGCTGTGCTGTGCGGGTCTCTATGATCTCAGCCTAGACTTGCCCCAGTGCTCCCGGAATGTGCTTCTTGTTCTGGCCTGAGGCACTATGCTCCTTCCACCTGCCTGACAGTCTGACCCTTAGCCCTGCCCCTACCTGTGTGGCCCTCACTTCCTTCCACTGAGGTCCTGAGGAGGGGTATTGACTCCTCCAGTCTTTCGGCTAGTCCCTCAGCAGCTAATCCGTCCACTCCATGCAGGCAGGATTCAACAGGGGAAGGGGCCACACTGTTGAATCAGTGCGAGGTTGCTGCTTCCCCAGGTGTGCCTTCCCCTTCCCCAGGCTGACAATAGGATTAAATCAGCAAATGCTTCAGATCTTCGGCTCCGCAGGCCAAGGTTTGAGGAGAAAAGCCAGGAGGGAACGGTAGGGAGCCACCAGTTTCAGCCTGAGGAGGTAAGGGGCATTTGAGCAGTGAGGGTTGTGTGGGGGCATCCAAGATAGTGGCCCCGGTAGAGCGCGGTGACCGCGTTGACACTGACCAAAGTCCCCTCCTGCAACCCCTGGCTGGGCACTTGGTTTCGCCATAGCCCTGGACTAAAGATTCTAAAGAATTTGCTGCTTCCCACCCCCCACCTCCCACCGACACTGAAGCATCCTTGGACCCAGCACAGGGCTTGCTGGGTGCCGGGCACTGTACCACGGACTCCGCCTTTGGTTCTACTCTCTCTCCTTCCAGATATTCTCCTTCATAGCTTGTCTGCCCAGGAGTCACCAGGCTTGGGGGCTGTGGTTCTGCACCCCTATTCTTCCTTTTCCCTTCCCATTTCCCAGGAGTAGGCTAGGCAGGCGGGATCTGCCCGGTATCAGGCTTCACAGTCCCTGCCTGACTTCCTTGACTGCTCTGGAGAACTTGCTTATCTCCAGTCAATGACCTGGAGTGGGAGGAGGTGGGGGCTTCCTGGACTGAGTCTAGCCAGGCCTAAACCTGTCCTCTAAGAAGGGGTGGCGTGTTTTCATGCCTTGCCTTGGGGCAGTTACATTGCCCCTCACGCCTGCTCCGCCTCCACCTTGGTTCCAGCTCCTAGGTCCCTCTTCTAACTCCCAGGCCACTGGGGTCCTGGCGGATGAGCAGCAAGTGCCCTGCAAGGTCGCTGAGTCCTGCAAGTCTAGTTTTTACCAGCTCTGAAAGCAGTGGCCAGGTATCCGGTTCCAAACTGCTTGGTTAGCTTCGAGCTCATGGCCTGTGGGAGTATGTGCGCGTGCCCCTGCCTTTTAACTGCGGGCGTGTAATTAGGCATCCCCGCTCCTGTAATGACCATCCCTCATCCACTCCATTATAAGCCCTTCGATTCCGGGGTTAGTCACCCTGGTCAGAGCTGAGTTCTGCCGCTTCCTATGCAGTGGTGACCTTGGGTGAGTTGCTTAGTCTGTGGCCTGGCTTCCTTTGTCAGGTGGTTGTTCAGCCTACCCTCTCAGGTGGCTTCCGCCTGAGCTGACGGTGGTGTTTACTCTGCCATCACAAACAACAGAGGGCAGGAGGTACTCCCGACCTGCACCCACATATTGCTGAGGTTATCTGGAGTTTCCCTCTGTGACTTGATGTTTCGACAGTGAAGCAGAGACAACTTGAACAGAAACTATTTAAAACTATCAACAGGTACATTCCGGGGAGTCTGGAACGGTCCCTGGTGGACAGCAGTGCTTCAAAGGGCACTTGGGTTGGTGGCCGCCACTGACTGTTCTGCCCTCCTGACCGAGAGGGGCGTCTCCCCTCTCTCCTGCCATCTTCTGCCTTTGAGCTCCTGTGGGGGTCCTCAGTACAGATGGCTGGTCTCTCTTGTCCCGTCCCTGGAGTTTGTAGGTCTCTTTCCCAGAGAGTCACTCCCAGCTTCCTGTGCCTTCTGACCCAGTGACCCCGACTGGGGAGGGGAGAGCCTGCACCCCAGGAGCCGGAGCTGCTGATTTACGAGCTTGCGCCACCCTCCCCCACGGCTGGAATGTTCAGCTAGCCAGCCAGCTCAGCTGTCTGTTCAGAGGCAGGGACGGCTGCAGTCTGGGGGCCTGTTTTCACTTCCGGCCCCGGGAGCCCCCAGGACTTTGATGCCCCGTGCTTGTTCCCCGACTTGGAGCTTCAGATGAAGTGGGCACCCAGATTTTCCCAACCTCCCGCCACCACCCACACCCCCACCTCCCAGAGTGGTTTGGCTTCCCTACCATGTGGAATCTCTAATCTCCACCCCCATCCCCCACTGCAAATAATGGCTTTTTTGGTTGTCCCCCGGAGGGTGACAGTTCCCCGGGGACTGGTTCCTGGCGTTTGGTTTGGAAGTGAACTAACTGCCCTGCGAGGGGGATGTTGGCCACTGCCTTTCTTCCACCATCTCAATGTGATGTGACCCCTCCCAGTGTGGCAAGCCCTCCACCCACCCGTGGAGGCGGTGGGGAGTTGCCTTCAGCCACTAGGACCCCCAGTCTTAAATCCACAGGGTCCTTTCATGAGGAAAGTCCTGGCCATTTGACTGATTGCAGAGCCAAAGATTAAGGGCCTTGTACGCCAGACAAGTACTCTACCACTGAACTATATCCACCCCGCCCCCAGCCTGGCTTAGATAGGAAGCACCCCCTACCCCTGGTTGAGGCTGGTGTCCCACTCTGCCCCAGGGTAAACACTTAGCATACTTTGCTGGCCTGTCTGTCCCTACCTCGCTGAAGGGTGCTGGCTGTGTTTGTTTTCTCTATTAATCTAGAGTGGAATGAAGGAAGCCAGTTCTGTAATGGACCTGGGTCCCTGTGTTCCTAGGGACTGGCCTGAGTGTCCTTTGGTCAGCGGGAGGCTGCTGCTACTGGAAGCTGGGAGTCACAGTTAGTGCCTCATGTCCCCTCCCCCAAGGAGTCAAAAATAGTTTCCCCTTGGGCTGGGAGCACTTCCTATGGTAGGTGGGCGGTTTGGGGGGCCTTGATCTGGTTTCTTTATTAGGTACAGGTGTCTGCTCTTGATTTGGGCTCCACTGCAGCCCCTGGGAAAAGGAGGCTCTTTAGGGGGTGGCAGGAAATAGGGTCTCATTTTGTACCCCTCACTGTCTTCAAACTTTTGGTCCTCTGTCTTTCCGGTTGCCTAGGTTACACATGTGCCACCATGCACACCTGAAAAGGAGCCTTTGTAGGTACAGGGGGAACCCAGGGAGCTGTGAGCGCCTGGGGATCAGCAGTGGGGTGAAGCTAGGATTGACCTGGGGACCCCAGCAGCCTCATGGAACCAGACCTCGGTCCCCTGCACTAGCGGCTAGGCTTAATGAGAGTCCTTTGATAGGCTCTCTGAAGGGCTGGCCCAGGTGCACTGACCCCACCCCAACCTGGGCGGTCCTGGGTGGACACTGCCCCAGGTCCCTCCCTAGCTTGTCCCATTGGGGCTCTGACCAAGGAGTTCCACAGGACAGCCTTGCCTCCGCCAAGCTACTGCTCTGAGGGAAGTTTGCAAAGTTTCCCTTTCTGGAATTTTATGGTTTTTCAGAAAACAGGTTAACAATTAAGCTAATTAACCTTAAGACCTTCTGGCCCTCTGTGTTCCTATAAAGCCAGGCTAAATGGCTTCCTCCCTCAGCTTCTCCTGCTCCCATTCTGGTATCTGGTGGCATTAGAACATCAGCCAGGGGAGGACAGGCCCAGGCCTCCAGAAACCAAGGTCTCACTGACTTCCTGTTCTGGGCCCACACAGGGAAGGGAGCACCGGAAACTGCAGGTGAATCTGGGTTTGGGAAGAGCAACTAGAGGCTGCCTATCAGGGATGACTCTGGGCCTGGGCAGCTGTGGCCTGGGTGATCCTGGACCTGGGCAGCTGTGGCCTGGGTGATCCTGGGCCTGGGCAGCTGTGGCCTGGTGATCCTGGACCTGGGCATCTGTGGCCTGGGTGATCCTGGGCCTGGGCAGCTGTGGCCTGGGTGATCCTGGGCCTGGGTGGTCCTGGGCCTGGGCAGCTGTGGCCTGGGTGATCCTGGGCCTGGGCAGCTGTGGCCTGGGTGGTCCTGGGCCTGGGCAGCTGTGGCCTGGGTGATCCTGGGCCTGGGCAACTGTGGCCTGGGTGGTCCTGGGCCTGGGCAGCTGTGGCCTGGGTGGTCCTGGGTCTGGGCTCAAGGGCACCTTTGTCTTCTGCAGGTCTCTGGTGGAGGCTGCAAATTAAAGAAGATGAGGCGGTTCCTGAGAGCTGGACACGACCCTGCCCGGGAAAGACTAAAGCGGGATCTGTTCCAGTTTAACAAGGTAAGGGGTGGGTGAGGGAGAGCAGGGGTGCTCTCGGTTCCTCACTCCCGGGAAGACCCTGCGGCCGTGTTCAAGCAGGAGGAGTAGACAGCTTTCCTAGGAAGGGGTACATTGTTTGTTTGTGCTACAGGGCTCACTGTATAGCTCTGGCTGACCTAGAGCTCCCAGAGATCCACCTGCCTCTCTCTGAGTGCTGGGATAAAAACGGCACTTGCCACCACCCTGTCTAGGAATGACATTTTTCTGTGATTTGGAATTCCTTGTCCCAGGTCTCTCCCTGGCTATCTCACTCTGCAAGTTACTCTATCAAGTCTCTGCCTTTCTTACTTGTAATGGGCACAAAAATGATCAGCCCCGCCTGCTTTGTCACAGGATTGTGCAGGACACGGAGGGAGAGAAAAGATGAGCACCTTGAGACCTGATAGAATAACATCCTTATGATGCTACAGCCTCTGGGGCTGAGGACCAGTAGGCTGGTCTCTTCCTATTGATACCGCCCCAAAGGACACAAAAGCTTTCCCTGCAAGCTGGACACAGACTCCAGCCTGGGGACCAGTACTTGCAGGAGGGAGCCAGAGTTGACATCTGAAGGGCCAGGAGCTTTGCTGGCCTGCTCAAGGAGACCTGGCCTTGGAAGGCCTGCACAGACCCATAAAGAGGACTGGCGTGGCTCATTAGCTCCTAGTTCCTGCCATCCAGCAATCTGGAGCTGCCTGGGGGCAATTAGCCTTCTCCCTCTGCTTTGATCTTTGTCCTACAGAGATTGTAGGTCAGGGTCAGCCATCCTCTCCCCTGGGATCTGAACCTCCAGGACAGGACACATCTATAGGTGGAATTCTGACTTTCTTCTTCTTCTTCTTCTTCTTCTTCTTCTTCTTCTTCTTCTTCTTCTTCTTCTTCTTCTTCTTCTTCTTCCTCCTCTTCCTCCTCCTCCTCCTCCTTCTCCTTCTTCTTCTTCTTTCCTTTGTCTTCTTTTTTCTTTAAATGGTATTGAGGATTGAGCCCAAACCTTTATAGTAAGCAAGCCCTCAACTGAGCTGCCATCCAGGAAGCATGCCTTCTGTTGTTGGGGGCTTTGGCTTGGAATCCCCTCACCCTGAAAGGAACGAGTAAATGCAGACTCCTCCGTTCTGTGTTGTCTTGACTTATTTGTTCATTTGAGTAGTGAAGAAGTCGACTCACCCAGGTCCAAAGCCACCTCTGCCACTTAAGGACTGGGAAAATGCACGTCACCTATGCAGCGGGCTTGTATACAGACATCACTGGGAATAGGGGGAGCTTTGTGTTAGCACAGTGGCCCAGAAAACTTAGCTGCTGTGTCTTGTTTATTGGCCTGTGCCTCCTAGATCTGTGTCCAGAAAGTTGCATGTCAGGGTCCAGCTCACCCGCTGTTTCCCAGCCCCGTGGGATGGGTCGCCTTGGAGTTTTTCCTAACACCTGCCCCTAGGATCAGGCCTCCCCAGTGATTGCTTCTTTCACTGGCTGGCTTTTAAGCCACAGGCCATTATCTGGTGCAGGTGTTGGGAACAGGGTGACACCTTTCCTCCTGGGTGCTGGGTGTGAGTATCTGTCAACTGGCCCGAGTGACCCCCAGGTGCCACTGTTGTCCTTGGTGATGCTAGGATCTCTCACTGGCAAAAGGAGGCCAGTTCTAGCAGAAACCAGACAGACTGGCTCAGCAAAGGGATAAACCTAGGCCTCAAGTTCCTCTGTGCTATGGGTGAGGCTGGGGTGGAGCTGGGGTGAAGGAGTCTTATCCCTGCCTCTAGTGTGCCCCACTGGTGGTCCCCAAATCATGTGGCCTCATGGGACATGGGGGTGGCCTGGAATTCCTCGACCTCTTACTAGTCAACCCTAACCTACTCTATATGTAGACCAAGGCCTGGGTCTATAAGACTTGAATTGGTAAGGCCTTTGCCCTTCAGTCTTGGGGAGGAGAGGGGCTGATGGGTAAATAGGAGGGAAGGCCTGGATACATCAAGACCTCGAGGTTCTGAGAGTGTGGTGAATCAGCAGGGTAGGATTGTAAGGTAAAGTCAGATTCTGGGGGATTTGAGACTCAAGAGTCATACCGTGGCAGCCCCTCCCCATGGCCCAGGAGCCTGGCTAGATTCTGATCGTGGCGGTCCGTGTCCCAGTGACAGTTTAGAAAAGACTTTGAGGTTTGTCATTCCCTGAGTTGAGAGGACGGCCTGAACAGTGTGTCTCACCCTCCACAGCGGTAACGTCTGGGCTGTGCTGTGCTAAGAGGATTGTCCTGGGTACTGCAGTTAGCAGCACCCTGATTCTGACTAGATGTCAGTCTCGTGCCTCTGCCCGGATGTGGCAATACAAATGTCTCCAGACACTGTTAGTTGTTACCTGGGGGTTGCAGTTGCTTTTGGTTGGGAATTCATTTAGGGGATCCTGATTTCTGAGACCTGGTGAGAGATGTAAGAGGGGAGAAAGGCAGATGAAGAAGGACCGTGGGTCCCTGCCAGGAGCAGCGAAGGGCCCGTTGAGAGAAATATTCTACCTGGCCTCGTTTGTTTGTTTGTTTATTTGTTTGTTTTTGGTTTTGAGAAAGGGTCTCCTGTAGCCCTGACTAGTCTGGAGCTTGCTATGTAGACCAGGGTAGCCTTGAACTCAGAGATCTGCCCCCCAAATGCTGAGATTAAAGGCTCAGGGTACACCCTACCATGCCCAGTCACTCTGACCATCTTGATTAGGATAGAAGGGAAAGCAGTGACCTCTCTTAATGATGAAGCATCTGGTCCAGCATTGAGTATAGACTCCAGCACCTGCTGGCCCCATGCACTCAGTATGTGACCATGGCAGGCAGCAGATCTCTGGAATGGATATGATTTTAGAAACTAGTCCTTAGGTTGGGTGAGAACTAAAAAGACCCAACGTACTCTAAAGGACTGTGCACATGTGTGCATAACTAATGGATGCCGAATCATGTGGCCTGGATCTATAGGTGTTGCTGAATTTGAGGATCCTGGGGACCCTCAGGTGAGGGGGGTCCTGCAGACTGATGTACCAAGCTGGACCTTAAGCGGCATGTGTGCTGCTTGTGTGGATTAGACACAGGAACCCCCCACGTGTAGGTTAGGGTCTATGTCTACCCAGGAGCTGTGGTCACCACTTCTGAGAGCCCCGTCCTGAGGGCCGAGTTGCTGTGCAGCTATGAAACAGTGAGTGACATCATCACAAGCCTGGCCCCCGACAGCTGACAGGTACCTGCTTCTAAACCAGTTCTGGGCTCTTCCCTCCAGCCTCTTCCTGCCAAACTCCTTCACACCGGTGTCAGCAAGATGCCTCACAGGAAGCAGGGACATTGCCCTAGGGCCGCAAGGGCTGTGCTTGTACTTGGGCAGGAGTTGTTACCACAACCAGGGTGCCAGACCATCAGGGTTGGGTGTTGCAGTGGTTGGGGCAGGGATTTGGAACCAAACAGTCTGGGCCTTGGTTCTGATTCAGCTCTCACCGTGTGACTGCAGATACTTTGCTAAGCCTGTCTGTTCCTCAGTTTCCTCTTCTGTGAAGTGGGCGTTGCCACAGCACCCTTGTGCCAAGTGAGCATAATTGCTTTTTTATTTATTTATTTATGGTTTTGTGTGTGTGTGTGTGTGTGTGTGTGTGTGTGTGTGCGTGTGTATGTGTATTTTGCCTGCATGTATATATGGGCACCACACACAGGCCTGGTACCTCCAGAAATCAGAAGAGGGCACCACATCCCCTGGAACTGGAGTTAGGGATCGTATGTCCTACTATCTGGGTGCTTGGAACAGCTTCTTCTGTGACCTCTGCAAGAACAGCAGGCACTTCTAACTGCTGCTCCATGTTTAATGGCTTCATATGGGCAGCATCCCGTATCAGGGTTTGCCCTGTCATGACCTCATTCTCTCAAGGACTCTCAGGTGGGGGCTGTCCCCACTCCACGGGCGAGGAAACTGAGGTCTCCAGGCATTGCCAGCCTAAGCGTATCCCCAATGGCATCTTCCAGGGACGGTCAAAGTCTTGTCCCATCCGCTCCTGGCTGGGTGGCTGGAGGGTAGTGGTGACTTCTCCTCTTGGAGTCTCAGTTTCTTTACCTGCCATTTGGCACTTGTGGCAAGTCCCCAAAACCAGTAAGACAACTGAGGTGCTGCCTAAGGCCACTGAAGACCAGCTACAGGAACATCAGGGGTTGGACTTCCTAGTCGGAGTGAAACTCCCCTCCTTCAGCGTTGCTTGGAGCCTGCTTGCTTCTCTGAAACCCAGGCACACAGGAACAGAATAGCCACACCCAGGGGTGAGCAGACCTGGACCTAGGTGCCTGCCCTGGGCTGCAGCCTCATCCAGAGTCTTCCAGTCACTCCTCCTCCAGTCCCCTGAATGAACAGCGTGTTCTCAACCAGCTACCCAGCCCAGTGCCAGGTCATTTTGTTGTGGCTTTTTCCTACCTGGGCCCCAGTGTCGGGTGTCAGGCACACAGAGAGGACCAAGCTGCTTGGGCCAGGAATCTGAGCTTACCACACCCAGTGCCTGGCAGTCACCTAGCCAACCAAGAAGGTGTGCCCCCTCCTCCTGTGGCCCTGAGCTGCTTCCTGGGGCTTCTTAGCCCCTGACAGATACTACACATTCCCCTAAGGCCTCGTGCTCAGAGAAGTCCATCTCAGCTGCCTGTAGTACCGGTATAGGCCTCCAGCATCTCGCGATCTGACAGGGACTTGGGCTGATTTTACAGTCTGGCGGCTCCTGTCCATCTTTGCTCACCTTTCGCGTCTCCACATCAGAAGAGCCCATTGTTCTCGGCTCCCTCAGCGGTCACCTGAGCTCAGGGAGCAGGCCAGGACAGGGGCTGGGGAGATGACGGGGGGGGGGGGGGGGGGGAGCTGCCAAGCTTCTGTCCACCGCCTACTTCAGTCCTGAGCTGGAGTTCTCAGGGGGGAGGGGGGTCTGGGAGTCCCAGTCTCCCTGAGGCTGTACCTGCTGCCTATGTGTTCTGAATTAAAGAGGAGACTCCATGGTACCCTGTGGGCGTCTCTGAGAAAAGCCATCTATCTACATTTACCCTTTCAGGGTCCTAAACAAGGTCGGGCAATTACCATCCGTGTAGAACTTAGGGGAAGCCGAAGCATGAAAGGCTAAAATCAGTGTTATGCTGGGAAGGGCCCGCCAGAGTGGGGCAGGGACTGAGGCGAGGATGTCTGGGGTGGGATGGCTTCCTTCCCTTACCTGGTTTCCCTAGGACTTGCCCTGGCTTTCTAGCTCTTCCCTTGTTCTCTTGGTTCTGTCAGCCTTCCTCCCTGTCCCAAATGAGGCCATTGAGTCCTCCACACACCCTCCCCATAGGGTTCCCTGCGCTCAGGACTGGATTTGCCTCTTCATAGGAGCCTTGACCTGGGGAGTGGCCGCTCACTTGGGCCCTGTCCAGAAAAAGCCCTGTGGAGTTTACGCCCTTTATTTTGCTTCTGAGGGAGCAGTGTTGTCAGCTGGACAAGATGCCCTAGGGGATACTGCAGCCAGCCAGCCTGGGGACAGTTGCACTCACACTGGGTGAGCAATCCCACTACCCCGCACCCACACTCACCCCCCACACACACACATACACACACTCACTCACTGTATTCCCAAGATGCTTCTTGTTCTGTCCAAGGACACTCTGCACAGGGCATCATGGGTATCATCCCTGCGAGGTTTGAGCCTGTTCTAAAGTGACCTTTGGAAGAACTGGGAGAAGATGGCAGGGAGGAGTGGTCAGGTGTCTGCCAGACTGCGAAGGAAGCGAGGAATGAGTGTGGGTGATGGAGGGGGTGCCCAGCCTTTGCAGCAGGACAGAGGAGTCCAGCAAGACTGTAGGACGGCTTAAGAGCGGGTGGGATAGCATACAGCCTCAGATCTGTTCTTCTTTGACTTTATATCCCTGCTGATGAGAACACGAAATAATCTAGGATGGTTTGATGGTGTATTGGTCCAGTAAGAATATAATAGGAACAGCCAGACAATGGTGGTATATGCCCTTAATCGCAGCATTTGGGAGGCAAAGACAGGCAGGTCTCTGAGTTTGAGGCCAGTCTGGTCAAGTTCCAGGTCAGCCAGAGCTGTTAGAGAGAAACCTTATCTTTTTTTTTTTTTTTTTTTTAAAAAAAAAAAAAAGCCTTTTGGGGCTGTAGAGATGGCTTAGTGGTTAAGAGCATTGGATGCTCTTCCAGAGGACCCAGGTTCAGTTTCTAGCACCCGAAGTGCGCTCATAGCTGCTTGTAACTCCAGTTTCAGGGCATCTGGCATATTCACAGAGACATATGAGTTCCTGCATGTATGCCTGTGTGACACATGCGTGCATTGCCCCTGGAACTGGAGTCAGGGGTAGTTGTGAGCCGCTAAGTGGGTTCTAGAAGTCAAACCCACCCGCTTTGTCTGATACTAAGTCTGTAAATTCAGGTATATTTTGCACTCCTGACACGTCTCAGTTGTAAAGCAAGCTCTTGGAAATACCTGGCTCTCGCACCTGTTGTGGTGGTACGTGCCTTTAATCCCAGCCTGCAGGCTGATCTGTCAGTTCGAGGCCAGTTCGAGGCCAGCCTGGTCTACAGAGCGAGTTCCAGGACAGTCAGGGCTACACAGAAAAGAAAGAGAATTTCTGGCTGTGCTTTAAGGGTTTGAGACGTCCAGCTGAAGGGTGAGGTTTGCAGTTGGCTGGCAGAGCCCTGCCCTGTCCCTTTGGAATTCAGGCTGTTTCAATAAAGACACTTGAAATGTGGTTCCCCGTGGTGGGACTGAGGGTACATTCTTTATTTATTCATTTATTTGTTTTTTAATTTTTTGCGATAAGGTCTCATGAAGTCCAGGCTGGCCTTGATTTACTGTATGACAAGGCTGCTCTTGGACCTCTAACACTCCTGCCTTCCTTTGCCCTGAGTGCTGGGGTCACAGGTTTTTTTGTTTTGGTTTGGTTTGGTTTGGTTTTGGTTTTTGAGACAGGGTGTCTCTGTAGTTTTGGAGCCTGTCCTGGAGCTAGCTCTTGTAGACCAGGCTGTCCTCGAACTCACAGCGATCCGCCTGCCTCTGCCTCCCGAGTGCTAGGATTAAAGGCCTGTGCCACTAACGCCCGGCGGGATTGCAGTTTTTTCATACGTTTAAGTTGATGGAAATAAAGGGAACTTTAAAAGTTGGCTCATTGGCATGGCAGCTGCCACACTGAGCCAAGGGCCACGATTGGATCAGGACTGCTGAAGGTGTGGGGCCTCCTACTAGGCTCAAGCTCCTGGGGGCTTTCCCAGCCCCCAACAGTCTCCCAGATTCCACATTCCAAAGGCTTTGGCCGAAGCTGCCAGTGCTCGTGGTAATGAGGAAAATGCTAGTTTCTGGAGCCTTCTCCAGGCCTCTGACTTCTCCAGGCTTCAGCAACCTGAGATCAGCCAAGGCCCAGCTGAGCCCCCGCAAAAGCATGTCCCACCCACACAGCCAACCTGTGTGAGTTCTCTGCTCTCCTTTTTCTGGGAAATGTTTGCATTCCAGACACTCAGCTATCTACTCAAGGCTCTTCCAGGGTCCGCATTCTTCACATAGCTAAACAGGACTGGGGCTGGCTGGGGGCCTCTGACTGGGTCCCCTCTGGGTGCCTGCATTCCTGGCTGACCATCCAGGTAGGGGCCCTTTACAAGGCTGAGTGTGTTCCTGCCCCATCCACCCATTCAGCCCCAGGGATCTTCCAAGGAGGCTTTTGTTAGCGTTCTCCCTGCCTGACCTCCTCCCTGGAGCCTCTGGGCTGGACTGTGGGGAGGTGCAGCCCTTGCTCCAGCTCTGGTGCCTGTTGTCACCAAAGCTTATCTCTGTCCTGCTTGGAGGCCTGATAGGGCTGCTCAGGAAAGCCGACCGGAGAGCTAGAGAGGCCGCCTCGGCACCCTTCTCCACACCGCTAGCTAAGAAACTTAGAGGTGACTGATTGCCATTCCTGTACTCAGCTCCTACCCAGTTCGCCAGAATCTGTGCCCCTGGTAGCTGGTTAATGCAGAGCCCCAAGTCTCCTGAGGATGCTTTGTCCTTCTATCTTTCACATCCTCTCAGTCTGTCCTTCCTTCTACAGACACCAGAGCTGCTCTCGCTCAGAAACCCCGGGAGTGAGACAGCGACCCCTCGGGAGTGTTCTCCAGCCGCTTGCTGTTCATTTTAAAGCTTTTAGCCATAGGCTGATTTCATGCAGATAAATAACCTGAAAATCTCTACCTGTGCACGAACACATGTGGGAGTGTTGGTGCGATGTGATCCAGTCACATCTCTGTGTTTTTTTCACAAATTATATATAACCAGGTGTAGCGTCACACTCCTTTAATCCCAGCATTAGGGAGGCAGAGGCAGGGGGAATCTCTCACCATTCCGGTCTACATAGTGAGTTCCAGGGCAGCCAGAGCTACATAAAATAGAGAATCCCTGTATCTCCCCACAAAAAAAGTACATATATGTGTAATTTATATGTGTATGTGTGTTTGTGTATAGTTAAATGGCATGTGAGCTCACATGTGGGTGCATGTGTGGGGGTCAGAGGACAACTTTGTCAGTCGGTTTTCTTCTTTCACCTTTCTGTGGGTGCCAAAGGTTGAATTCTGGTTTTGAGCAAACCCAGGAAAAGGCTCCTTCTGCCAGACCTGACCACTTGAGTTTGATCCCCGGGACCCACAAGATGGACGGAATGAAAAGACTTCCGTGGGTTGTCCTCTGACCTCTGAATATGCCCCATAGCCCTTGGGCACCCACCCAGCTGCCCACATAAACACACAAAATCAATAAATGTGAAAGCGTTTGACAGAAAGGGACTGAGCTAAAGCACGTAACTTCAGGAATTTCCCGTCTGGAAAGACGACAGAGGAAAACAGGATGGCATGGGGAGTTCAGAGCCAGGCAGGGACGCCGGGGTGTCCTCAGACCACAGGGTGGGCCTGGAGCTGTGACATCGCCAGACCTCTTTATTAAGGACCTGTTGTCTCCAGAAGGTCACCGTTCCCCTACCCCCTCCAGCACCTCCCAGAGACTCAGGAAGGCTGGAGTGTGCCCCAGAGTGCTCTCAGTAGAGGCACAAGCTCCTGGAGATTGTCAGGTGGCCTGGGTGAACTCACAGGAGTGGCCCTGTGGCTAGGGGTGTGGACTACAGAGATAAATGACCCCAGTACTCTGTGTCTGGGAAGAGCCAAGAAGGTGCAGCGCTCTGAGCCCTTTTCCCGCTGTTCCTATTGAGCTGCGATTCCACAGCCCGGCCCCAACACTAGGGTCATAGGTCCAACCCGCATGGCTCTCATTACAGACGGTGGAACATGGCTTCCCTCACCAACCCAGCGCCCTTGGCTACAGCCCTTCGCTGCACATCCTGGCCATTGGCACCCGCTCTGGAGCCATCAAGCTGTATCCTTGCCAGTGCCTGCTGCCAGGGGGTCTGGGGCATGGGGTGGGTGAGATGTGGAGAGGGTCTGTCTTTCCCTGCTTGATCTTGGGCAGTTGGCCCAAAAGCAGGGCAAAGCTTAACATGGCAAGCAATGTGTCCTCCGCTGGGGCGGTGGGGGGAGGGAAGGGGAGGAGAGGGTTATTTTCTGTTCTCTGACTACTCGGGTCCCCCTCCTAGCTGGAGGTTTCAGGACTTGAGCTAGACATGATTGTGGGACCCTTTGTGGCTTGCACCTTGCCTAGAGAAATCAGGCTTGGCCTCAGCATCTTTTCCTTCTGCCTTGACAGGATATGGGCCCAGAGAGCAGGATTAGGGGGCTAGGCTAAAGGCGGGAGGTCCTAAAGGAGTCTGTGCCCTATCACTGTGTAAGCAGATGACTAATAAGTCATGGAGAATGCCTTCCCAATATGCCACTCAGGCGACAATGGCAACGGGACTTGTTGGAGTGTATCTCAAAGACTGGTCAGCACATCTCTAGGGAGGCCTGGGCTCTATTTCCTTGCTGTCTTCAACTCTGTGCCCCTGCCGAAAGCTAGTTCCACGTGACCCATCTTGTCCCTGAGAATTGTGCAGATATCCATCCTCTCAGGAGCCTGCTCTGACAGGGAAGGGAGGTGGGCAATACATTTTTAATCGCTCACGCTTCTCCACAAAAGGCCGGAACAGCCTGGCCCTGGGCTCTGTCGTGTCTGCAGGTGAAGGTGGAATGACCTTAGTGAGCAGTGGGGTTAGCGCTTGGGCAGCCGCACACGTCCCTGAAAGGGGACTGGACATTGGTTAACAGAAACAGGCCCTCCCTGACCCTTGACTAGACATCACCTAGCTGTGCAGTCTTTTGTCTCCCGCAGTGTGTGGCTGGGATACAAGCGGCTCCACCCTGGGGACAGCTCCTCTAGCTGGCCTGAGAAGAGCTGGGCCCTGAGTCCTAGACAAAGCCCCTCACTTCTGACTCTGACTACACCCTGTTAAGAGTCTTAGGGGAGTTGGGAGACAGGGGCCCACCTTGGGTACCTAAGCTGGCACCTCCTCCCACAAAGTCCTCCCCCGAGTCCCCCAGTACAGGTGCCAGGTGGGCTGGGTTAGTGTATGCACAGGAGGCCAGGGGCCCAAGCCCTGCAGCAGCTGGCGCTAGTCCAATGTTCCTCCAGCTGGTTAATCATTACCAGCCAGAATCACATCCTGGTTGCTAGTCGCTGGTGCCAAGACTCAGGGCAAAGCTGCTGAGGGTGCCCCCCTCACTGTGCCCCATGTTCTGGCAGGTGCCACCAGGTGACAGGTGATATGCCTGTTGTTACAGCTCAAGTTGCAGGGGAGGGGGGAGGAGGGGGCAGTCTAACTGTTGCCAGGATGGGCAATTTACCTTTCTGGGGAATTGCCCCTGACCTGTCCTGCTGGGGGAGCTGTCCCCAGGGTCAGATCACAGACTGAGTGCACCTGGGGCAGGGCCACTGCTATCTCCCCCCCCATTCCATGCCCCTAGACATGACACCACACGGGCACTTGTCTGTGAGCACTCCTTGCTACCCAGGCTACAGACCACTAGGGTAGGGGCGGGCTAGTGTCCAGCTTTCTGAGTTTTTCCTGAGCCTTCTAGATATGGCGCCCCTGGGGTAGAGTTCATGGGGCTTCACAAGGAAAACAACGCGGTGATACAGATCCACTTCCTGCCTGGTCAGGTGAGCACCTGCTTGGGGAGGGGCCATGGAGGGGAGAGGCCTCCGTGATGCTAGCTGGGGCTGGGCTTGGCCCGGGGTTGACCCTGGGTTTGGTGCTCGTGGAACACCTAGGACTCCCCCCCACCCCCGTTTGTCCACTTAGAGGCTCGAGGCCACCCTGAGAACCACAGAGGGGTGCTTGTCCTGGGGCTGCTTAAAAAACCCAACACAGGCTGGGCTGCCCAGAAAGGAGAGGCCTTGAAGAATGTTGGCTCTTTAGCTAGCAAGCTCCCGCCCCCCTTCTCTCCTAGTGTCAGCTGGTCACTCTGCTGGACGACAACAGCCTGCACCTATGGAGCCTGAAGGTCAAGGGTGGGGTGTCCGAGCTGCAGGAAGAGGAGAGCTTCACATTGCGTGGCGCCCCAGGGTAAGGGGGGTGGTCCCCTTGCTTTCCGGGCCCCTCCTTATCTTATTCTCCCCCAGTTCTAGGGTGGACTCATCTCTCGAGAGTCCGTTGACTGATTGGCAGTGCCTGACTTGTGTCTAAGCCGCGACCTCATGCTCAGGGGCCCTTTCCAAACTATGGTGGGCTGTGCCCTCCCGTGCCCACACCCTCTTGTGTACAGGAGTGCCAGGTCTTTCTCTTGCCCCACAGCTCACGCGCCCTGCCACCTGGCTCGCACCGTGGTAGAATATAAACCGACCGGGATACTCAAGGCCCTCATGGGTCTGTCTTCCCTAGACAAGGTCTTCCGGGGGTTGCTAGAGATTCCGGGAAGTCCTGGGGTCCCACCTGTCCAGACCTCGGATGTCTCACCAGCTGTCCCTGTTCGCAGGGCTGCTCCCAGTGCCACACAGATCACCGAGATCCTTCCCCACTCCTCCGGAGAACTTCTCTACCTGGGCACCGAGAGCGGCACTGTGTTTGTGGTGCAGCTACCAGGCTTCCGCACGCTTGACGACAGGACCATCAGCTCAGAGGCAGTGCTCCAATGGTGAGCTACTTAGCGCCACAGATGGGCCGTGGTCTTCTCCAGGAGGTCCCCAGCAAGGGCTCAGTTTGTCATTCCTACCCTAGGAAGTCCAAGGGGCCCAGAAGGAAAACCCTCAACTTTCTACCTACCTCTACCAATCGTGGATTGATATCGATCAGCCTCTGTCTGCTAACATCATAGCAGTAAAGTGGGGGTTGGGTAGAAAGTGGAGGGGGGTCTTAGAAGTAATTTTGTCCCCTCATTTAAAGGTGAGAGAAGTGGCTGGGTGTGGCGACACACGCCTTTAATGCCAGCATTCAGAAGGCAGATGTAGGCAGATCTCTGAGTTTAAAGCCAGCCTGGTCTACATAACAAGCTCCAGGCCGGTCAGGGGCACACAGAGACACCCTGTCTCAAGCCAAACTAAAAAGTGGCCTGAAGCAATGACTGAGGAGTAAGGAGCGCTGGATGGTTCCAGAGGACCATTTCCAGCACCCACATGGTGGCTCACAACCTTGTCTGCAACTCCAGTCCCAGAGGATCTGACACCCTCTTCTGGCTTCCAGGGGCACTGTGTACATGTGGAGCACAGACATACATGACGGCAAAACACCCACATGTAAAATGAGAATAATAAGTAATAATGATAATAATGTAAAAGAAGTAAGACCCAAAATAATGGTATGTCAGCAACTCCTCAGTCCAGTGTCCTTAGAGCATGGGACCACAAATCTCAGAGCCCCGAGGACCTGTGCCGTGAGGGAGCTGAGCCGGCTCCTGCTGACACCTGAGGTTTGGGGCACTCTGCTATGACTGAGAAGCTGCAAGTTTATTAAGGTTACTTCAGAGACTTGCTGCTTGACCACAGGAGCTAGCAGGGAGGCAAATTCAGAGCAGCACTGAGAATGCAGAGGGGGAGATGGTTCTAGAAAGGCAATAGAGTTAGTCATACAAGACCTTGTTGGGCCAGTTTGAGGGTATTGGAATATGCCACACTTCCAAGGCAGGTGGCCAGTGTCTAGGACTCAGCCCTGCAAGCCCCGGACCAGGCTCAGGACACAGGCAGCTGGCAAGCCAGGCTCTCCTACTTTTCCATGTTGAAGCAGGACCCATCTGTCCAGCTGTGGCAATGCTGGCTAGGGAGGATTCTTGTGTGGGGTGGGGTCCTTCTGACTCCAACCCCTGTTCTTTCCCGCTTGACAGGGCTGGGCAGAACTGGGCTAGGGCAGCATGCCTGAGGTCAGAGCAAAGCAGTTTGTGAGGTGACAGATGGGATGGCTGGTGCCTAGTCTGGACCAAGTCTATGGGCGGAACGTTAGGAGGACCAACTCCTACACAAACGGCCCTGTCAGGCCCAGCCTCGCTATCGCCCCGTGGTGAGCTGGGGGAGCTATCAGGGAGGCCTGGAGTGTCTGAGATTCTCTTCTTGTAGTCTAAGTCTTTGTTCACCTTTTACTCTGATACTTACGTAGCTTTTTATTTTGTTTGGGGGGGTTTAGGACAGGATATCACATAGCCCAGCCTGGCCCCAAACATGCTCTGTATTAAGGACGGTGTCTAGATCTTTCTGTCTCCACTTCCAGAGTGCTGGGATGACAGGTGCCAGCCACGGTGCCTAGGTCTTGTCCGTTGTGCGTCCCTTAACTCTGGTGACGTCACACTTAATAAGGTCTTCCTCTAAGAGATAAATACTACAAAAGACAGGGGGTTCTCTGTTATTGTAGAGTGTTCTCTGTGTGTGTGTTGTGTTGGTGTGTGCTGGAGATGAAGTCCAAGGCCTCGGGCATGCTGGGAGAGGGCTCAGCTGCTGAGCCACACCCCATTCATAGTGCTGTCTTTAATAAGATTGGAAACCGTCTGATTGCCCAGCAGTTTTCATTTCTATGATGATATTGTTTGTGTTCATTAGGAAGGTCTTAGCCAACCTGGCAGTGGTGGCGCACACCTTTAATCCTAGCACTTGGGAGGCAGAAAGAGGCAGGCGGGTCTCTGAGATCGAGGCCAGCCTGTTCTACAGAGTGAATTTCAGGACAGCCAGGGCTACACGGAGAAACACTGTCTCAACACCTGCTCAAAAAACAAACAAACAAACAAACAAAAAAACCAAACCAATATAATAGTATGTCTGTAATCACAGAACTGGGGATGTGGGGACCTAAGGGTCCCGAGGCCTCACTGACCAGCCTGTCTAGCTGAACCAGTATGTTCCAAGTTCAAGAAGAGATCTTTTCTCAAAAAAGAGTCTACAGCAGAGAATGGTTGAGGAAGACAATCAATGTCAACTTCTGGCCTCCACATGGGCATCCTTCCCTCTCCCCATACATCATGCATATAGGGATTACATATGTGCACACATGCACCATACAACAGCAGCAAAAGGGGGCCATCAAGATGACCCAGCAGGTAAAGTTTAACACTGGTCTCTCAAACCTGATATCCAGTATTTGATCCCTGGGACACGGTTAAAAGCAGGAGAGAATTGACTACAAAAGATTGTCTTCCAGGGGCTCAGAGATGGCTCAGTGGTTAAGCGCACTGACTGTTCTTCTAGAGGACCCAGGTTCAATTCCCAGCACCCACATGGCAGCTCACAACTGTCTGTGACTCCAGTTCCAGAGGATCTGACACCCTCACACAGACACACATGAAGGCAAAAACACCAATGCATATAAAATAAAAATAAATTAAAAAAAGATTATCTTCTGACCACACACATGTTATAGTTTGTGCATGCCCATATTCACAAACATATGTCATGTACACACCCATAATAAATATAATAAAATGAAAAAAAATAGACAAGGGGCTGAAAAGATGGCTCGGAGGTTATAAGTACTGACTGCTCCATACATATAAAATAAATACATCTAATAAAATAAAATTTCAAGAAGATATTTAAAACAAGCACATTTAATTGTCCCACAACTTAAATTCCTGTAAATGTTACTTGCCTTCATTAAAAACGTCTTTGAGGTTAGAGACACCATGATTAAGCACTTGCTGCTCTCGCGGACAGCCAGGCTTCTGTTCCCAGCACCCTCGTTGGGTGATTCACAACCACTTTAACTCCAGCTCCACGGGTTCTGCTGCCTCGAGCCGCTGGCCCCAGCACTCATGTGCACATGCTTATACATATATGCATAATCAAAACAATAAAAATCATCTTTTTAGTGGGGTGGATTGAGATAGGGTGTCTCTCTGCAGCCCTGACTGCCTTGGACCTGGTAAGTAGACTGGGCTGGTGTTGAACTAACAGAGATTCATCTGCCTCTGCTGGGATTAAAGGCGTGTGCCACCACACCAGCGGACTTTTGTCTCTGAAGATTTGAGCATCCTAAGTTTTGGAGTTATAGTGGTTACTATCATACCTGCCCCCCATCAAGGTTTTTTGTTGTGTGTGTTTTAAAATATATAAATACCATGTCTTGTTCAACATGACCCTCACTGTGATGTGACTGACCCTACCATCTTGCATGGGCTCACGGCACTCCCTTGCCTAGGCTGCCAGAGGAGGCCCGCCACCGGCGGGTGTTCGAGATGGTGGAAGCTCTGCAGGAGCACCCCCGTGACCCCAACCAGATCCTCATTGGCTACAGCCGAGGCCTCGTTGTCATCTGGGACCTTCAGGGCAGTCGTGTGCTTTCCCATTTCCTCAGCAGCCAGGTAGGTGGTGTCTGGGGGTGGGGGGGAGGCTCTCCCAGGCCCATGTGTAGACCGCTGCCCTGATCTGCTTCTAATCTCTTCCTTTCCCCCCCTCAAAGCAACTGGAAAATGTCAGCTGGCAGCGGGATGGCCGCCTGATCGTCACCTGCCACTCCGACGGCAGCCACTGCCAGTGGCCTGTGTCCAGTGACACCCAGAACCCAGATCCCCTGCGCAGCTCCATACCTTATGGTCAGTGCCTCTCCCTGTCTTCTGCCTGAGAATCACCTTTGGTCTTCCCTGGACTCAGGTGGAGACTGCCTAGCTCATAGAACCAGAATCTGGACCCAGAGAGGTTCAGAGTTTAGTCTAAAGCCACACAGCTGATTTTCTGGTTCCCACTGTGGCTGCCTCAGGGATGTGCAGAGAGAAAGCCTCCCCATAACATGTGATTAGAGCGAGGAAACTAGACGTTGTGGGAGACTCTCTCAAGATAACACCTTTTCTTCCAGGTCCCTTTCCTTGCAAGGCTATAACCAAAATCTTCTGGCTTACCACCAGGCAAGGGTGAGTGCCGATGCCCTGTCATTCCTGCTTAGTACAGCTTCCCTGGAAAGAGCCCTGGGCTCAGCCCTGACTCTGGAGAGTCAGGGCCTAATGAGGACTTCTGTGGTCTTGGTCCCAGGGACCTGGTAGGGTAGGGTATGAGATTTTTTTATTCCACCTTTTGGTAGATAGTTCTTGCAAAATCCATTCCCCTACCTTCCTTCAGCCTTCCCAGAGAGATGCCAGGGTTCCATACTCTGGTGGCCACAGCTCTGTTTCTTCAGAAGGAACTGTATCTAGCGAGACCTGGTGTGGGAATATGTAGGAGGCCCCTGTAGAAGAGGGGGGCTGGCCCCTGGCCCAGGTGCCCTGTTTCACCCCAAAGTCCTCCTAGGCTGTTACAATTGGAAAGAGATGGGAATCTACTCTGCCCCCTCCAGCCATCCTGGGGACTGGTCTCCCTTCAGGCTCTAGGGTCCCCCAACCTCCCTCCAGCCCTTGCCGCAAACGCTGGCCGCTGACCCAGCTGCCAGCCCAGTTTGCACAAGGCTGTCGGGAGTGGTTCTGAGCCCCACCCACCTTTCTCCTGTGCCTGCAGGTTGCCCTTCACCATCTTCCAGGGCGGTATGCCACGTGCCAGTTATGGGGACCGCCACTGCATCTCCGTGGTCCACAATGGCCAGCAGACAGCCTTCGACTTCACCTCCCGTGTCATTGACTTCACCGTCCTCACGGAGGCTGACCCTACAGCTGGTGAGCTGGGCAGCTGGAAAAAATGAAGAAGGGTGCTGGGGTAGATGCTCCCAAACCTGCCACCCTTCCGGGTCTCTTGGCCTTATTACCTCTTCATAGTGTCACCAAGGCCGGTGACACCTGTGATCCTGCTCTGTCCCTCCCTGCCGTTCTCCCAGGTGGAGACCCAGTCTGGAATGTCACCATTCCAGACTACACCTCTTACCTGTCCCAAGCTCTCCTTAAGGGATTTGGCTCAACTTGGGCAGATCTGCATTGCTAGGTTTATGCCCGTCCAACTTGGCAAGAGGGTCCTGGCTTAGATGTAGTGAAGTCTGGGTGGGGTAGCAGGTGGTTGTGTGGGGCCAACCCTGAGTCTGCCCCAGAAACAGGAACACGGACAAGCCTAGCAAGGGCTGGTGTAGAATCAGGGAGGAGGCCTGGGATCTGGCCGGGAGAGGAGGACAGGCCTCCTTTGCCAGTGACCATGACTTCCCCAGCCAGCATCCTCAGGGGTCGCAGCCGGGACTGTTCCAATTACTCCTGGCTTTGAGTCTTCTGGTCTTCCCCCACCCAGGGAGACCCCAGGCCCGTGTTTCCTCTTTCTCAGCCTCTCCTCCCTTCTCCTGCTGTGTTCCATCCTCTCATGTTTGCCTCGACAAGCAGTCTATAAAGGGCCACTCTGTGGGGACACAGACACACTTGGTGACTACAGGGCAAGCTCGGTGCTGTGGCAGACAGAACGCTCACCGTCCCAACCGTGACAGATCAGGTCATCAGTCAAGACCTAACTCTACAGTTTCCCAAGCCAGCACTTCTAGCCACTTCCATGCCAGATGGAGCCCTTGTTAGGTTCCCAGGGGTACTGGTCCCTAGGGCAGCCATGCAGAGAGGCCTTGATTGTGATACTTGGAGCTCTTCAGGTTTCTCTGTGTAGTCCTGGCTGCCCTGGAACTTGCTCTGTAGACCAGGCTGGCCTCAGTCTCTCAGAAATCCGCCTGCCTCTGCCTCCCGAGTGCTGGGATTAAAGGCGCATGCCACCACCGCCTGCTTGTAGCTCTTATTTTGCACAAGACAAGCGTTAGACCTTGATGGATCCAGCTCTTAGCCTCCTGCAGGCCAGATGGGGCCGGCTGCGGCCTCCTCGCCCTGACTGTTTGTCTGTGCTCCAGCCTTTGATGACCCCTACGCCCTCGTGGTGCTGGCCGAGGAGGAGCTGGTGGTGATTGACCTGCAGACGGCGGGCTGGCCGCCGGTCCAGCTGCCCTACCTCGCCTCCCTGCACTGTTCTGCTATCACCTGCTCTCACCACGTCTCCAACATCCCGCTGAAGCTGTGGGAACGCGTCATGGCCGCGGGCAGCCGCCAGAACTTGCACTTCTCCGCCATGGTAGGTCCAGTCCTAGCCCCAGGCCCACTCCTGACTTGGGGGCCCAGGTTCTCTTGGACTTTCTGATCTCTTCTAGGAGTGGCCCATAGATGGTGGCACCAACCTGGCCCCACCTCCACCCCAGAGGGACCTGCTGCTCACAGGGTAGGTGCCTTTAATGGCTACTTTCCCTTTGCCAAGGAGGCCATGGTGGGTAGGAACAGAGCCCTGGGTTGTGCATTGCAGACCCCAGGCATCCTGGCTGGCATAGCCCTCACCAGGCTCTGCCCACAGGCACGAAGATGGCACAGTGCGGTTCTGGGATGCCTCGGGGGTCTGCTTACGGCTACTCTACAAGCTCAGTACGGTGAGGGTGTTCCTCACAGACACAGACCTCAACGAGAACCTCAGTGCCCAGGGTGAGGATGAGTGGCCCCCACTCCGCAAGGTGAGGCCAGGAGCCCGGGTGCCAGGGGTGAGGGGAACCGAGCTAGGACAGCCCAATGGCCACTCACAGGTCTCTCCCTACCTCGGCAGGTGGGCTCCTTTGATCCCTACAGTGATGACCCCCGGCTGGGCATCCAGAAGATTTTCCTCTGTAAATACAGTGGCTACCTGGCTGTGGCAGGCACGGCAGGGCAGGTAGCAGGCTGGGCAGGGTGGGGGACGAGGGCAGAGTGGTTGGGTGGCTTTGCACATTGGGAACAGGATCCCCTATCTGGCAGCAACATCGGGAGCGCGCCTTCAGCCCCCCCCCCCCTCCCCCCGGCAGGCACAGGATGCTTGATTCCCCATAGTGAGTGGCCCCCAGAGTGGCTTGTGCTCCTGCTCCGGAAATGAGGATCTGGACTGGAGTCAGGCAGAGGACTTCGGCTTGGTTCCCAAGTCCTTTGCCGAGCTGTGGTTCCTGGGCTCCACTGAACTGTCTGCCACCCTCACACCACCCCAGGTGCTGGTGCTGGAGCTGAACGATGAGGCGGCAGAACACGCTGTGGAGTACGTGGAGGCTGACCTGCTTCAGGACCAGGAGGGCTACCGCTGGAAGGGGCACGAGCGCCTCGCCGCCCGCCCGGGGCCCGTCAGCTTTGAGCCAGGCTTTCAGCCCTTTGTCTTGGTCCAGTGCCAGCCCCCAGCCGTGGTCACCTCCTTGGCTCTGCACTCTGAGTGGCGTCTTGTAGCCTTTGGCACCAGCCATGGCTTCGGCCTCTTTGATCACCAGCAGCGGCGGCAGGTCTTTGTCAAGTGAGCAGGGCGTTTGGGGTTGGGGATTGGGACTGGGACCTCGTGAGGCTCTTGGAGGCCCTGTAGTGTTGATGGCCTGACATGACATCCCCCTCTCTCAAGGTGCACACTGCACCCCAGTGACCAGCTGGCCTTGGAGGGCCCACTGTCTCGAGTAAAGTCCCTCAAGAAGTCTTTGCGTCAGTCATTCCGTCGGATGCGCCGCAGCAGGGTGTCCAATCATAAACGACGACCTGGTGGCCCTGCAGGAGAGGTAAGGCCCAAGCAGCCTTCTACAGGACCATACAACTCTCTCTCTCTCTCTCTCTATCCCTGGGTTATGAGCCCAGGATCTGAATCTAGACCAAGTAGGTTCACCGCCTACTAACCAAGTGGCTTGCTTATATATGCCACACTGTCATTGTGCCTCAGTTTCCCCATATCCAAAAAGCCATAGCTGTGATGCTTAACCTTAGAGACAAGTCCCGAGTAAATATTCATGATGGCTGTCAGGGTTACCGTTGCTGAGATGAAACACCATGACCAAAAGCAAGTTGGGAAGGAAAGGGTTTATTTAGCTTACACTTCCATATCATAGTCCATCATTGAGAGAAGTCAGGACCAGAACTCAAAAGGGCAGAATCCTGGAGGCAGAAGCTGATGCAGAGGCCATAAGAGGGTATTGCTTACTGGCTTGCTCCCAATGGCTTGCTCAGCCTGCTTTCTTAGATAACCCAGGCCCATCTGCCCAGGATTGGCACCATCCACTGTGGGCTGGGCCCTTCCTCCATCAATCACTAATTAAGAAAATGCGCTACAGGCCTGCCTTGGACCAGTCTTATGGAGGCATTTTCTCAACTGGGGTTCCCTCCTCTCAGATGACTCTAACCTATGTCAAGCTGACAGAAAATTAGCCAGCATAATTGTCGGGGGTTTTTTTACCCATGAGATGCTGAGAAGTCACACAATTTCTCCTCAGGAAACCTCTTACTTGGACAAAGTCCTCTTGGGCCCAGGCAGTCAGGTGGTTGGCTGGGCTATGTCCAGTCCTTCCTTGGAAGGATTAGCATTGAGGAGCAGAGGCAAGAGCCCACCCTTAGGCCCAACCCAACTTCTTGCAGGCTCAGGCTATGGGCAGCAAGGCTGAGCGAACAGGCCTGCAGAACATGGAATTGGCTCCGGTGCAACGCAAGATTGAGGCCCGCTCGGCAGAGGACTCCTTCACTGGCTTTGTTCGGACCCTCTATTTTGCTGACACCTACCTAAGAGACAGTGAGTAGCTAGCCTGAGTTTGGGGGTGTAGAACACATCGTGGTGGGAGATGCCCCTAGCATGAGGGATGAATAGGTAGACTCTCTGGCATGAGGAAATGGTAGATGGGTACTCCTGGTGTGAAATCCTATCGGCAGTGCTGCCTGCCTAGAACCCTCGAGGGGCTGATCTTTTGGTACAGACAAAGCCAATACCTGTTTCGTTCCCTTCTCCTCCTGGACGTGACAGTCAGCTGTCCAGTTTGATAGCCTTGCCCCTCTGCTCTCTAGAAGCATGGCCTTAGACATGTCACCTAACCTTTCTGGCCCTCAGCTTCCTCTCATGTAAAACAGGGGACTGCTGTGTTCTCCCTCTATAGGAGCTAGGGGTGGCATAGTTCCTGTTGCCACCCAGTAGGCGTGTGGCAATGTTTACCCCTAGCTGGTTCTTCCCTGCTGAGTGTGAGTGGCCACTCTTATGTCCCTACAAGGGCAGCCCTGTCCTAGGTTCAGTATCTCTGTGTGGGGAGCCCCGTGAGACTGTGGGATACTTTCCCGGGAAGCCGGAGAGGCCCACGGCATGTCTGTTTGACATAGGAGGAAACTGAGCTTGAAGAAGCTTGCCAACTTGACTTTAGGTTTTCAGGAGCAAGGCTTGAGGTGGAAGCCCAGGTTGCCAACCCTGCTCAACTCCCAGAGCCCGGTGTTAGATTCCCAAGCCTTTTACCTTTCGACAGGCTCCCGCCACTGCCCTTCACTGTGGGCTGGCACCAATGGAGGTACTGTCTACGCCTTTTCCCTGCGTGTGCCGCCTGCAGAGCGGAGAATGGATGAGCCAGTTCGGGCTGAGCAGGGTGAGTGAGGAACGGGGAAAACCCAGGGGGTCTGACCTACTTGGGTTGGGGTGTGTGTGGTGTCCCCAAGCTACCCGTCATAGCCCAGTCCCCAAACACCTGCCTCTTCTGTAGCCAAGGAGATCCAGCTGATGCATCGTGCACCTGTGGTGGGCATCCTGGTGCTTGACGGACACAATGTACCCCTGCCCGAGCCCCTGGAAGTAGCCCATGACCTGTCCAAGAGCCCAGACATGCAAGGGAGCCACCAGTTGCTCGTGGTGTCAGAGGAACAATTCAAGGTGCCACATGGCTGGGTCCCCTGGATGTCCCTAGGGAACATAAATAATGATGGCTGGGACTAAGGTTCTCATTTGGAGTTGGAGCGTGTATTTCAGGGTCACAGCAAAGAGGAGGGGTGGTGGATATCTTGTGTGTGTCAGGTCAGAGGTAGACACCCTGGGGCAAGCCCCGCGTCTATGGGAGGTACAGAATGCCCAAACTAGATGTCAGTGGCCTTGCATCTGAGAGCTGATGGATGATAGGATGCAGATGAGCCTGTTGTACGCCATGCGGTGCCCACTAAAGGACAAGATCCCCGTGGTAGTGATGGGTAGGAGAACCGCAGCCTGGTTGTGGTGTGACTCATGTCCAACTGCCACGTGTGCCCAGGTATTCACATTGCCCAAGGTGAGCGCCAAGCTGAAGCTGAAACTGACAGCCCTGGAGGGCTCACGGGTACGAAGAGTTGGCGTTGCTCACTTTGGCAGCTGCAGGGCCGAGGACTACGGGGAGCACCACCTGGCAGTGCTCACCAACTTGGGTGACATCCAGGTGGTCTCAATGCCCCTGCTCAAGCCCCAGGTGCGGTACAGCTGCATCCGGCGGGGAGGACGTCAGTGGCATTGCCTCCTGTGTCTTCACCAAATATGGCCAAGGTGTGCGGGCACAGACTGGGGCCTCAGTGAGCAGGGCAGGGCTGGGTGAGGGGGTCTCTCAGGCACAGTCAGAGGGTGGAGAGGCAAGAGCCGCTCAGATGCAGAGCTCTGCCAGGCTGGCTCTGCCCTGAGTGACAAGCATCAAAGGAGGCTCTGTCCTTGTCCCCCTGGGAGGGAGGCCCCGCCACAGCCACAGGAGCCCAGGAGCCCTGGGCTGACTTTCTCTGCCTCTCCTCAGGTTTCTACCTGATATCACCCTCAGAGTTCGAGCGCTTTTCTCTCTCTACCAAGTGGTTGGTTGAGCCCCGGTGTTTAGTGGACTCAACCAAAACCAAGAACCACAGCCACCCCAGTAATGGCAACAGCGCAGGCCCCAATAGGACCTCGGGCCAAGTCAGGTGAGGATGAGGGCCCAGAGGCCTTTCCACAGCCTTGCTCTTTCTGAGGCAACTGCTGATTGGGCGAGAGACCCTCTTCGTGGGCCAGCTGCTAGTGCAGAGCCCCTCCCCTGCCCAGACCTGGTCAAGCAGGTTGGCCTCACCCACCTCATGGGATCAAGGTTTTCAGAGCCCAGTGGTCCCCAGCCCTCACTGTCTGCCTCTCCACAGGAACTCAAGGAGCCAAAGTGACGGGGAAGGTAAGACAGGCCTCTCCTGGGACCCAGATGGCTAGCCTGGGGTAAAGGGAGGCAAGGGGCTTAGGGTAGGTGAGAGGGAAGAGCTTAGACTGAGAGCAGGAAGGGACGGTCTCCTACATCTGGGGCTCTGGCTTCCAGCACTCACTCCCTTTACCCCTGTAATGAGAGGGCTGGGCAGAGGGCCCAGGACAGGCCCACCTGACCACTCTGCCTTCCAGAGAAGAAGCCCGGCCCAGTGATGGAGCACGCACTGCTCAACGATGAGTGTGAGTCGATGTGGGGGTTGGTGAGACTCACAGGGGGAGGGGAAGCATGTCTTGGGGTACAGGGCAGAGCTTGGAGGCCAGAGGAAGCCAGGAGTACTCTCCATGGGCCAGGAGACAAGCCTGTCCGGCACCCATTGGTAAAAGAGACAGTGTCTGGCCTCATCCCTGCAGGCCTCACTGGGTCTCTCCTACCTAACAGGGGTCCTAAAGGAGATCCAGAGCACGCTGGAGGGGAACCGGGGGTAAGTCACTACAACGCTGGGAGAGTGTGGGGACATGGAGGATGAGGCCACCCATGGATGGTGATCTCCTTGCCCTTGCCCCCTCAGGAGCTATGGTAACTGGCGTTCTCACCGCGTGGCCGTGGGATGCAGCCTCAGCAATGGGGAAGGTAGGGCTCTGGGTACCACAGGGGAGGAGAGGGCCTGCTGCCCGGGGCGGGGGTGGGGGAGCACGGCAGGAAGAAGAGCCTTAATTGCCACCCTTTCAGGGCCCAGCAGGCCTACAAGGCCATCTTAGCCCTGGAAAGCACCAGTGGTATAGGGGGCTCAGGGTGGTTGACTCTGGCGCCCTATCCTGCCCGGATGGTCCTGATCCACTGTCTCCCCGTGTCCTTCCACAGCAGAGTGAAGGGACAGCATCCAGGCTGTAAGGTGAACACACTACTGAGGGCCTTTCCAGCCCGAGCCTGGCCAGGGTCTACCCTGGTCACCACCCTGTTGCTGCTCCTGGCCTCGGGAGAGGAGAGACCCCACCCTGGGCTGCCCCTCCTGGGCCTTTGTGTGTCTTGTCCTTTTGTCGTTGCACAGTTTTTATTCTCCGCCCCCCACCCCCTTTTGTAGCGGGTTGGTTTTAAATTATAAATTGTAACTGCCTCTGAGTAAAACAGAGTTTTTAATAAATACCTTGTTATGTCTTCACTGGAACAGCCTAAGGACGAGTTTTTCGGTGGCTTAAGTCCATCCCCAGCTCGGAGATGCTCAGAGAACCTCCTCTTTAAGTATTTGAATCATCAAATATTGCTAAGATGCCTTCCAGGGGTGCGGTAGGGGTGCAAACATCTGTCCCTCCTCCTAAGGTCCCAATAACCGAAACATGACCCACCAAAGTCCGTCCTGGGCGTACTAATGCGTTTATTGGATTTTCTTAAAGAACACAGGTGAGGGGTTACCTACAGAGGTGTGGGTGCTCCTCCCCTCAATAGACCGCCCCTAAAAAGCCTTTAGCCAGCAAAGATGAGAGCTTCCATGTAGTAATAGAGACCACATGCTGATGGGAACCCAAAATGGTTCCTCCTCCATGGGTGGTAGGGGCAACTGGATACTTGGACAAGAATCTCATGCCCCACTCCACCCCTTTATGGAGGATACAAACTGCCAACAAGCCCAGTGGGGATGTGTTGCAGGAATTTTGATCCTACTGTGACACTCCCAAGACTGTTAGATAAAGTTTACTTTGCATCAGGGGTGGAACTAGTGACTAGCTGCCCTAGAGAAGCCAGGAATTTGGATAGAGAAGACACACAGGAAGGAAAGGGCAGGGACTTGAGTGTGGTGCTTCCTTTTGGTTTTGGGACCAGCAGAATGACACATCTCTTGCTGGCTCTCCATCCAAACAGGAAGGTCAGCCGGTTGCTTCTCAGCTTCTCTGATCTAGCAGGTTTTCACCCCCACATCTGACTTTCGTGTCTTTGTTGGTAAATAAAATGATAAGAAATTTGGTTTAAATCTGCATACCACAGCCCCGGCTCTTCCTCAGCTGCAGGGCTGGAAAGCCCTCCAGGGCCTGAGTGGCCAGCAGAGCGTTTAGTGTGGGGCCAATGAGACTGCAGACAATAATTCTAATATAAGTAGATTCAGCCAAGCGTGGTAGTACATGCCTTTAATCCCAGCACTTGGGAGGCAGAGGCAGGTGGATCTCTGAGTGTGTGACCAGCCTGATCTGCAGAGTGAGTTCCAGGACAGCCAAAGATACACAGAGAAACCCTGTCTCAAAAACAAACAAACAAACAAAAAACCTAGTAGATTCACATACAGCCGCTAAGCTGACAGAAAAATGTCCAAGATGCTTCTTTGCAGAGGGGTGTAGGGGAATGCCCCAAGATGGTGGTGTTCACCCTGGAGGACAGTCACCGCTCTAAGCCATGCTTATATCTGAACATTCTCTTCAGAATGTCTTCTCCTGGGTGAGACTTTCAAGTAATAGAGCATGGGGGCTGGAGAGATGGCTCAGTGGTTAAGAACACTGGCTGCTCTTCCAGAGGACCTGAGTTTGATTCCCAGTACCCACATTGTGGCTCACAACCATCTGTAACTCCAGTTCCAGGGGATCTGTCACCCTTTTCTGGTCTCTAAGGGTATCTGTGCTCACGTGAACATGCCCACACACATATTTATATAATTAAAACTAAGATAGATAAATCTTTTCTTAAAAAGCAACCATTTACCAATATAATATATATTACTTCTGAATCACCAGGACAACCAGAAAGTCCATGGGAGCATAAGGACTTCCATTTGTAAGAGTTTGTCCAACAGCCCACAGGACATGCCGGAAAAGGACAACAAGAAACCAAGTCCTTTGGTCACGGTGGTGGTACCCCACTGCCATTCTCCAGCGAGGGCTTTGAGTTAGACTAGGATTGCATCCCAGTTTAACAACTGTGACCTCAGAGTACATCTGTGTAGTACCTGTCCCAGGGATTCAGTAAGTTCATAGCAACATGTTAAAAATTGCCGAGGACATATTAAGCCCATGGGTGGGATTTGCTATTGCTTGTCCAGGACTATTTCTCCATGATATCTTTAGGAAATCATAGTAATCCTACATAGTTCATAGTCATCATCTGGATAAATCTCCAATAACTGAAGTACAGAGCATCATACGTACCCTGGGGTCCTGCTGTAGACCCATGGTTGCCCTGTCTACCAATAGAATCCCATGCTGAGTGCCCTTCCGTGCCTGGCTGCTTTCACGCATCATTCTGTTTACAAGATTACCCTTATCATCCCTGACTTCCTGTGTGTCTCCTTGCTGCCGGAGAATCCCCTGCGTGAACACTCTCCTAAAAAGGACGCACAGCCCTTTGAAGAGATCTGTGGGCAGCAGGTATTGCCGCAGGCAGGGGGTATTGCTTGTGTGGCTGTCTGCTGGCACATGGTGTTACCCATGAGCTCGTGGTCTTTTGGGACAGTTGCTTCCTCCTCATGATTGTAGTTGGCACAACCTCTGTAGAATAAAATTTAGATATCTCAAGATTACAAGCACACCCAGCCCTATGGCCCAGCAAGTCTCATCCTAGGAATTAATTCTACGTGGATGAAATACCCCAGGGCTGTTTATAACATAAGCAAAGGATGATTCCCTACTTTATGTGTATGGGTGTTTGGACTGAACATTGTTGGTGTGTGTACTGGGTGTGTGCCTGCTGGCCTCCGAGGTCAGAGGAGGGCATTGGATCCCCTGGAACTGGAGTTTAGATAGTTTTGAACCACACATGGGTGCTGGAAACCCAGCCTGGGTCCACTGTTACAGCAGCAAGTGCTCTTAACCACTGACCCATCTCCCCACCTCTTTCTTAAGCAAAAGATGAGAAGAGGTGGTATCAACTTAGTTTGAAAAAAATCAGGGGGAGGGAATGGGAGGAGAGGGAGGGAGAGGAAACTGCAGTCAGAATGTAGAATAAATGAATAAATTTAGTTAATAAAAAAATCCAGGCCAGGCAGTGGTGGCATGTGGGAGGCAGAGGCAGGCAGATCTCTGTGAAATCGAGGCCAGCCTGGTCTACGGAGCAAGTGCCAGGACAGGCTCCAAAGCTACATGGAGAAACCTTATCTCAAAAAACAAAACAAAACAAAAAGAGTTCATCAGTAGCTGAGCAGTGGTGGTGCACACCTTTGATCCCAGCACTTAGGAGGCAGAGGCAGGCAGGCAGGCTGATCTCTGAATTAGATCAAGGCCAGCCTGGCCTACACAGTGAGTTCCAGGACAGCCAGGTCGATGCAGAGAGACCCCTTCTCAAAAAGTAAAATAAAAATAATTTTTTAAAAGAAGTCATCAAAGGGCCTACAAGTTAGGTGCCACGCCTCACAGTCTGGGTTAACCCCCAGGACCCACAGGATCCAAGTTGCCTGTCCTCTGATCCCACACAGGGACTGTGATATGCATGTGCGCATGTGTGTGCGTGTACACAAACATACACACAAAAAAAAATAAATAGAAATTTAAGAGATCTATTAATAACAATTGGTTAAAGTATAGTGCATTAATTCATGAAGCTGTGCAGCGAGAAAGGAAGAGGAGGGAAGCCCTGCATGTGCTCTTTGTTTGCTGGCTTCTTTGTTAAGACAGGGTTTCTCTGTGTAGCCCTGGCTGTCCTGGAACTCACTATGTAGACCAGGCTGGCCTCGAACTCACAATCTGCCTGCTTCTGCCTCCCGAGTGCTGGGGTTAAATGTGCAGCCACCTCTGGGCTTCTCAACGTGTGCTATAAAAACCTCCAAAGTAAGCTGTTGACTGGACAGAAGTGGAGAGGCCCGGATATGGTGCTAAGCAGCGGAGAACTTGCCTGGAATCCGCGGGGCTCTCCCTGGATTCCACCCCCACGAAGGGGGAAATGAATCCACAAAGATCTGTGAGCTAAGTTCCACTTGTGTGAAGCTGCCTTTGAGGCCGATGACAAGACTTGAGAGCACTGGCTGCTCTTCTAGGGAAGGCAGTTTGATTTCTATCACCTACGAGTCTAATTCTGTTTCATAACTCCACAGGGGTGCACAGGCTTTACCCCGGTTCAAGGTATATACTCCTAGCATATGTACTTTTTAGTAAATTGTATTTCACGATAGAAATGAAACTCCTGGCTGTCCCCTGCACACTTCCGTAGCCATGGTCCCAGCCTTTTGGAAGACCCCCAGGTAGACGGGCTTCACTCTGCCCCTCTTGGCAGAGTGAGACTGAAGTAGAGCCTGGGCGCCTCTGTCTGGCCTGATACCAAGCTGATATGCCTGGCAAGGAATCCAGAAGCCGTTGCCCTGTCCACGGCCTTTGTCCACAGCTGCCGCGTCTCCTCTTTCCACGGCCTCCACTCCATTGTTGACCAAAGAGGTCAGGACCCGCTGCCTCCTGCATTATTGATGCTGCCGCCTAAAAGGGGAGACAGTGTCCAGCCACCGAGACCTCAGGGCAACCATGGGCAGTTAGATCAAAAGGCAAAAGGAGCAAGAAAGGCAGTCATGGGCGGAAGCAAGGGCAAAGCGCCCCAGCGCAGAGCTCGACCCGGGAGGCCAGCCTCAGCAGAGCAGGAGTCAGGGTCCGCCAGCGCGGACGGCGCCCCCAGCCACAGTCGCAGGCCTGCCCGCGGCAAAGCTCACAAAACCAGGCCCACTAGGGAGCCCGATGCCACCGCTGGAGGCCGCAGGAAGCCCACCGAAGAGGAGAGCTACCACTGCAGAAATGCAGGGACTGGGACATCACTGGAGACCCAGGAAAGGCAGGGCAGCTCGCAGCGTCGGGGCCACAGGTCCACAGGGAGCCATGAGCCCAGGCACAGTCGTGGGGAGCTCCCCAAGGAACAGAGACACCTCGGAGAAGAAGAGTGGACGGTCAAGCGCGGCCGCCGCAGGAAAGGAAAGGAGCGGGGACCTTCGGCTCCGCGAGGCGGTGGAGAGACTCCTGGAAGGAATGGGGACACGTCGGGTGGCGATGGTGGCAGCTCCTGCCTGGACAGTGAACACCGTGAGGCCCTGGACAGCAGCAGCCAGGGTGATGGGGCCTGGAAGCGGCCAATCAAGACCGAGCCTTCTGACACGAGCACTGAAGGCGCCATTATCAGAAGACCGGAATCAATGGACAACAACCAACAGGGCAATGATGGACAGGCCTTGGAGCTCCCGAGCAGGGAGGGGCCGTCGGGGACAGGGTCTCAGGGAACGAGTGATGATTCCCTAACAGATACAGACTCAAGTCTCGGGTCGCCCGGGCACAGACGTCGCCCGCGGGAGACCCCAGGAACCTCAAGCCGCGTCCCTGAGTCCCAGGAGACAGAGCTGAGCAGAGAAGCCGCAGCCTCCAGCTCCCTCGAAAGCAGCTGCGCAAGCGCCCCGAGGGGTTCCCAGGGTCCTCGGGACTCCAAAGCGAACGCAGACACCAGTGACGTCGAGGCCCAGCCAAAGGCTGAGCTGCAGAACACTGAGCCTGAGACAGCGGAGGCCCCCAGGGCTCAACGCCTCCAGGTCGGAGAGGTGCCGGGGAAGGTGCAAGTGGTTGTGAGCGAGAGAGACACTGGAGCCAGAGAAGGAATAGGTGCAGGGGACCGACGACCCCGGGGCCCGGCGCCGCTGGCTGCACTCGTGGTGCTCCGCAAGTTGCGCGCGAGGGCCCCAACTGGCGCGTCTCCCCAGCTCGCGGGTCGCCTCCACGTGGGCCTGAAGGCGCGGCTGCAGCGTGTGACGCGGGCTCTGGGCTTCCTGCACTGGCTGCGACTGCGGCTGGAGCAACGTCGGGGTGATGCGCGCAGGGCGAGCCCGCAGGAGCATGAGGAGCGCGGTCGCGAGGGGGCGCTCGAGGCGCGGGGCGGGGCGTCTGGGCTACCGCGCTGGCGGGCCATAAGCCTGGCCTGTCGGGCAGTGCTCCGGGGACCGTCGCGGGCGCCCCCTGGCGGCAGTCTGAGCCCTCCGCAGGCGCTGATTAGCTCAGGCTCAGCCGGTGCAGCCGTCGTCGAGGATGCAGCTTCAGATCCAAAGTTCGCGGTGGTCTTCCCCCGGGTCCATAATGCAGAGAAGGAGTCGTGCAGCAGCAGCTCGGGAGCATCCACGGACGCCCCCACTGGGGAAGGCCACGTTTCGTCTCCTGCTGGGCCTACAGAGTGCAGGGAGGAGCAAGGGGCTAGTGAAGAAGGTGTCGTCAGGTCCGGCCAGGCTCCCTCCTTTTCTCCGTCTTCCCCCAGTGGGACCCCACCGGATGAGAACCGGAGCGAAGCAGAGCCAGAGACCTTGGAAGTGGAGACTCAAGTGCACTGGGCACAGGGCTCTACTCCCTGCGTAGACCCTGAGCTTGGCTCTGATTCTCTGCTGCCTCAACTTACCTTGGAGACTCGCCTAAGGCATAACAGTCCCTGCAGGTCCCCAAAGGAGCGGTGGGAGCCAGAGGATGACGCTGAGGCAGCACTGGAAAGGAACCTGGAGCTGAGCCTCCGGAAGGACCTAGAGATGCTACCCTTCCCGGGTACTAAGGCCATGAGTCTCCCAGAGGGCCTGGAAGACATTGAGGACCTCGCTCGGCTGCGGTGAGGGGCACAACGCCAAATCGACCTCTCCTGGCTAATAACGCCTCGTACTCCATCCTGCCCTTGAACTTTTGAAAATCGTATGCACCCTTACTGAGTCAACAAGGGACTTTTACCTCATAGAAAGACAGATTCGGGGTGAAAGGTGCCCCTTCCAAAGCTCCAACATACCCCCGCTTACTATGGATTGAATCTAGGGTCCCGTGCATTTGGTCCTGATCAATATATAACCCCAGCCTTTTTTTAAAAAAAATTTCATTTAACATTCCAACCACAATTCTCCCCATCCCTCCTCCTGTCCCTTCACCTCCCCCCAACCCCGCTACTCCCAATCAGCTCCTCCCAAGGATAAGGACTCCCATGGAGAGTCAACACAAGTCTTCTTTTTTCTAATGAAGGCGGCGGCGTGGGGGTGGGGTGTCAAGCTCTTGAGTGCCCCAGTCCACACGCGGAAGTCAGAGGACAGCTTGCAGAAGTTGTCTGTCTCCCACCCTGTAGTTTCTGGCTTTGGGGAAAACGCTTTTACCTCTTAGCCATCTTGCCCCTCACCACCCCCCATCCACCCCACCCCTCATGCGCCCACCCTGTTTATCTTTGTTAAAGACTCGTCAAACAGTCCAGGCAGGAGTTCAACTTTTGATGCTCTGGCCACTGGGACAGGCAAGGGACTTCCTTTCCCGGCTTGCGCAGAGACCACCTCTCTTGGTCAGCAGCCCCCACCCCTACCTCCAGGGACTGGATAGCAACTGAAGCCCCCAGCTGGATGTTTGCACAGATTCCCTAAAGCTAAGTAACAGAGCTACTAGCCCAGGAACGAGTCCCAGCAACTTACCCCTGGCCCTGCTGTCCCCACAGGCTGGTGTGTGACAGCTCTGTGCTCCTCTGCCTTAAGAAGAGGTTCCACCTGGGCCGCATCTATGTAAGGAGACCTCAGTGAAGGGGCACGGCTGGAGTCCCTTTCCCCTGTGGGCAAGAAGTCCCTGGTGTCCCTGGGGCTTCCTTTCATCCCTTGACTGAGTGTAAAATCAGCTCTACTTGGGGTCCCAGAAGACATGCATGAGAGACTGGTCTGGGGTGCATCAGAGTCCCCTATTTGTATCCCCTCTTCCCTGCCTCTGCTTTCTTTACCAGACTTTTGGGGGGCCCCTCCTGCTTGCACTGAACCCCCACCAGTCACTGCCTCTCTTCTCACCTGAGGTCATGGCCAGCTACCATCCCAGGAAGACCCCAAACACCTCACCGTATGTAACTTTGCCCCTGGGCTTAACTCCCTGCTTGTGTGTCTTACTGAGTTCCAGGGCCTGTGGGCACATCGCCTGTTCCTCGGAGCCCCAGACAACCCTCTCTGGCACCTTCTCATCCTTCTGCTGTCCTCCCACCTAGGCACATCTTTGCTGTTGGGGCAGCAGCCTATAACTTGTCTCAGAGCCCTGGACAGGACCCCTGCATCCTGCTGGGGTGAGTCATGATGGCCTTGCTTGCCTGAACCCACACACTCTCCTGACTATGCCCTGCTGGGCACCACTTCAGGAAGACATCCTCAGGACTGTCCTGAGGCCACCCTGAGTGTCCTTGTGCAGCACTTCTTTCTGGCCTATTCTCCTCTCTTTGTAACTTCTCTATGGAGTCACTTCCATAAGGCTCTTCCTGGCTCAGTGGGGGCAATCCTACGGGTTCCCTCCCATCCTTAGCTCCTCCTCTCCTTCAGGGGCTACAGTGGCTCAGGGAAGACCGAAGCTGCCAAGAGGATTGTGGAGTTTCTAAGCAGCCTGGGGCAGAAGCAGACTGAGGCTGGAGGGGCTCAGGTGAGGTCTGGCTGGAGGCTACAGGTCACCTCTCAAGCCATTTCTCCAAGCCTGGCTTCTCATGAGTCAGTCCCAAGATTTCCCTGGCGCAGGGGAGTAGGGTTGGGCCTTTTTACCTTATTATTTATTGTTTTTGGTGATGGTGGTAGTTTTTTTGGTTTTTTTTTTTCTTTTGTTTTTTTTTTTTTTTTTTTTTTCCAAGACATGGTTTCTCTGTGTAGCTCTGGCTGTCCTGGACCTCGATCTCTAGACCAGGCTGGCACTGAACTCAGAGATCAGCCTGATTCTACCCTACTGAGTGCTGGAATTAAAGACATGAGCCACCATTCCTGACTTTTTTTTTTTTTTTTAATAGAGTCTCAGGTAGCCCAGAATGGCTCGAATTTCCTAGGTAGCTGGGAATGACCTTGAACTTCTGAGTCTCCTGCCTGCACCTCTTGAGTGCTAGGGTTAAGGGTATGCACCCAGCACCCAGTTTTCCATGGGGCTGGGACCGAGCCTAGAGCCTTGTGGATGTCATAGAGTGCTCTACAAGTTGAGCTACACCCTCAACTCTTTTAAATTTGGGGGGGAGCAGATTCTGAAAGGACTGACCCCACACGGGCCCCCACAGCCAGCAGTATCAAGAACCCCCAGTAGTAGGTGGTATGGCCATTTTAGGTACACATGAGTGTTCCAACTCTCGCACAGCTGGAGGACATACTGCCCGTGCTCAGCAGCTTTGGCCATGCCAAGACCATCCTCAACGCCAATGCCAGCCGCTTTGGCCAGCAGTTCTGCCTCTGCCTGCAGCAGTGAGTGACGAAGGTTCATTGGGCACAGTGACACCTGCCATGGGGTATTCCTCTTGGGTGCTGGGATACCACCTTTGTCCTCAGCCCCTGGATGACCTCTTCTGGAAAGTGCCCCTGGGCGTGCCTACCCTGTCTTTTACCCACAGGGGTGTCACGGTAGGTGCCTCTGTGTTCCACGATCTGCTTGAGACCTCCAGAGTGGTGTTTCAGGTAAGGACCTGCCTCCTGCCCACCCTTCCCCAATTCTGAAAGTTGGAAGGCAGAGGAGCCACAGCCCCCACATCCTGCCCCACCCCCAAGCCAGTTTCTCTCCCCAAGGCCCAGGCTGAACGAAGCTTCCATGTTTTTTATGAGCTGCTGGCAGGGTTGGACTCCGAGGATCGTGAGAAGCTCTCTCTGCAGGGACCTGAGGCCTACTACTACCTCAATCAGGTAGAGCAGAGGCTCTCAGGAACGGTGCGCCCAGGGTTCTCAGGATGCTGTGGGGATCCCAGGAACTGCCCCCCCCCCCAAGCCTGCTGTGCTCTGCAGGGCCAAGCCTGCAGGCTCCAGGACAAAGAGGATGCTCAGGACTTCAAAGGGCTGGTGAAGGCCCTGCGGGTGCTGGGCTTGTGTGCAGAGGAGCTGACTGAAGTCTGGGCTGTGCTGGCCACCATCCTGCACCTGGGAAACATCTGCTTCTCTTCCTCAGAGGTGGGTTCCCCTGTGATGGGACCGGTGAGCACACAGGATGGGCAGTGGTGGGCGGTTTGCACAATCAGGGTAATGATGATGCCAGGTCACTATGTGTGGAAAATCACAGAACACTGGGCTGCTTCTGGAAGCAGGCAGATCCCTATGGTATAGACAAGAAAAGTGAGCCCCAGCCCTTCTGCACTCCTCGCCTGGAGTCAACCAAGAAGCCATTGCCTGGTGATGTCAATGAAGATCCCTTGACACTTTGTAAAAGAAACTTGATACTCATGTCAACACTGTGTCCTAAGGGTTATTGTTTTCTCCCTAGTGATAAGGCAACAGAGGGTCAGAAAGAGAAAGGGACTGGCCGGAATTGCCGGCCACTAGGAGGAGACAGTCCAGGCTGCCACTGAGGCCTTCAGCCCCAGAGCCTGGCTCACTGCAGTCCAGAGAGCCTCATATGCTGTTGGCCCTTTCTTTATTTTGAGACAGAGTTTTACTCTGTAGCCCAGGCTGGCATCAAAGGTATAGAGATTCACCCGCCTCTGCCTCTCAAGTGCTGAGATTAACAGTGTGACCCCCACAGATAGCTGCTGTTGGCCCTGGGAGGAACGGGCAGTCGGTTAGATAAAGCAAGGCTGTGCCATCACACAAGCAAAGCTCTTTCTGTCCCCCTCTGTCCAGCGGGAGTCCCAAGAGGTGGCTGCTGTGTCCAGCTGGGCTGAGATTCACCTGGCAGCCCGGCTGCTACAGGTGCCACCAGAGTGCCTAGATGGGGCAGTCACCAAGAGGGTCATGGTGAGCCCAAGGGGTGCTGGGAAGGTGGGAGGAGCAACCTGAAGCACCTGTGGGTATGGTCCCAACTTCCTGAGCATTTCTCTGGTCTCCAGGACACGCCCTATGGCCGGGTCTCCAGATCTCTGCCGGTGGAAAGTGCTATCGATGCCAGGTAACTCTCGGGGTCCACTCTCGGGGACCGGAGAGTGGAGCCAAGTGCGGCACTCTGCTGGACGAGGCTCACTTTATGATATCTGCAGGGATGCCCTGGCCAAGACCCTGTACACAAGGCTCTTCAACTGGCTCCTGAAGCAGATCAACGAGCGGCTGGCTCCACCAAGGGAGGCAGACAGAGTGGGCACCATCACTGTCGTGGACGTCTATGGCTTTGAGGTCACCCCTTGGAAGGGGGAGGGCAGGGCAGGTGGTACCCATCTCATTCCAGCTCCTCCCTGGAGGGCTCTAGAGAGAGGCCCAAGGTTTTGTCTTTTAACCTTCTACCCCCACCCCACCCCTTTGTTAGAAACCTTTAGATTATATTCCTAAAGCTAGCCGCCAAGGTCAATTCCTTTAAGTCACTTCCTCCTCCTGAGGCTGATTACCAAGGTCCAGCAATCAAAGTATTTAAGTCCAGCAATCAAAAGCCCAGCTTTTGGCTCACCTAATAAGCATGCCCAATCAAAACAAACCAACTCAACCTAACAGGGTTTCTGCTTTAACTTTTATAAACTGCCATTTGCGTGTGGGCCATGTCTGTCTCCTCTCTATCCAGAGGTCCCTCTGGGACAAATATTTCTCCCACCACTCACTCCCTGTTCCTTTCCCTTCTCCCTCATCCTCTGTCTCAGGTTACTGTCTCTCATTCCTGTCCTTTGACCCTCCGGGGCAAATAAATCTCCTTAGTGCCGAGAACCTGAGTGTCTTGTGCCGATCCTGGCCCTTTCCCTGTCTTCACCGTGTGCCAGTCTGAACTGTGCCTTTGCTGGCTCCTTCTGGGGCTCCTGAGTGGAATCTTTGAGTGTCCCTGGGTGGGGAGGAGGAGGCACCAGGTTGGAAAGGGAACAGGTCCTGCCTCTTGGATCTTTAGTGTCTGGTCGAGGCTACCAGGGAATCTTGGGGCTCTCGGTCGGTCCACTTACTCTGTCTGCATCTTCCTGGGAGGAAGATGGCCTCATCACACATGCCTTTCCCAGCTGGGGCTGGGAGCACTCCTGGGTTCCCTCTGGGAGGGGCTGGAGCCCACCACAAGCCCTCTGCCTTGTCCTGCCCCCCTTGCTGGCTGTGTAGCTACTTAACCCTTCTGAGGTCAGTGTCCCCAAGCAGTAAAGTAGGCCATCTTAGCTCTCTACAGCTAGAGTCCTGCCCTGCTCTGTCTTGTTCTGGAGACTCTTCTGGAGAGTTCTGTCCTGCATGGCTACCTTATGCTGGGCCTGTCTACAACCTAACCTCCCACACAGCAAGGAGGGAAGAAGTAGACCCTCTCCAGTCTTCCAGAACTGCCACAGCTGTGTGCCCTTTCCTCAAGAGTCACCTCCTTTTGTGGAGAAGGGCCAGCAATAACGGGGTTAGAGAAAGGAGGCAATCCACCCCCAGTCCCTGGATGGTCATTGTTCGCTGACCTGTGTGTCCTGCCCTCTTTAGAATGTAGTGAGTGTCCTGCTTGTCCTGAGCCTGCGTGCGGAGGTTGTGGAGAGCAAGGGAGGAAGGCAGGAGGTCTTCCTGGAGGTGGCATCCAGGGGGACCTACCTGTGAGGCTATGGAATTCTGAGGGCCATCCAGATTGGTAATAGGAAGATGTGCCCTCCAGACTGTCTCAGGATGGCTCACAGCGCTACTGAGGCAGAGGGCAGGAGTGTGGAGAGCTGGAGGGACGACTGATAGACAGTTGAGGCAGGTCTAAGGTAGCCCATAGGCTGCACTTGTTCCCGTTGGTTGCAGTTTCAGCTCTGGGCACCACTCCTGCTAGAGCCCTGGCCCCTGGAGAGAAGGGAGGGGCAGCCCCACTTGCCCAGCCCCCACCTCCTGCCCAGATCCTCCTTCACTTGGCCCAGGCGCTGCGGGTGAATGGCTTGGAGCAGCTGTGCAGCAACCTGGCCAGCGAGCGCCTGCAGCTCTTCTCCAGCCAGAAGCTGCTGGCCCAGGAGGAGGTAGGGAGCTGGGCACAGACATGACAGGTGATAGAGCTCTGCTCAGCACAGAGGGCAAAGTAGTTCCTGGGAAATTCTGCCCCAAAGTCCTCTTTCCATAGTGGGTGGGAAGGGTCCATCCTTCTTAACCTCTATTTATGTATGTAAGAGGAGGGGGATCTCTGTTACCTCTCTGTGCCCCCACAAACGTGGGCTTCATGTTATGAAATACTGGTTGTTTCTAGGAGGAATGCCAGCAGGAGATGCTGAGCTGGGTGCCCATAACCCAGCCTCCGAGGGAGTCATGCCTGGACCTCCTGGTGGGCCAGCCTCACAGCCTTCTGAGCATACTGGACGCCCAGACATGGCTATCCCAGGTATCCCAGCCGTCAGTATGCTTAACATCAGGGATAAAGAATGGGGGCCCTAAGCAGCCAGGAAGGAGCCAGCAGGGCCTCCTGGGATACAAGTTATAGGGGCCAGAGACCCAGCCTCCCTTCACAGCCCAGGGAAGACCCTTCACAGCCCAGGGAAGACTCTTCACAGCCCAGGGAAGACCCTTCACAGCCCAGGGAAGACCCTTCACAGCCCAGGGAAGACCCTTCACAGCCCAGGGAAGACACATTCAAGAGGGAAAGCCCTGGGCTCCCACCAATTGTTTTTGTTTTAAATGTTTAATTTTAAGTGTGTGAATATTTTATTTTTTGTTTGTTTGTTCTTTCAAGACAGGGTTTCTCTGTATAGTCTTGGCTGTCCTGGAACTCACTCTGTAGACCAGGCTGGCCTTGAACTCAGAGATCTGTCTGCCTCTGCCTCCTGAGTGCTGGGATCAAAGGTGTGCGCCACCACACCTGGTGTGTATGAATGTTTTATCTTGTCTGGGGCGGGGGAGAGAGAGAGAGAAAGAAAGCCACATGTATGCCTAGTAGCATGGAATCAGAAGAGGGCGTTGTATCCCCAGGAACTGGCGTTAGGAGGATAGTGAGCTGCTATGTGGGTGTTGGGAGCAGATCCTGGGACCTCTGAAGAGCAGCAAATGCTCCAAGCCATCTCTTTAGCCCCTTAGTTTTGTTTTTGAGAAAGGAAGCCATATATACAGTGTAGGCTGATCTTGAATTCCTGATCCCTAGGCATCCACATCCCAGGTACTGGGGTTATAGGCATGCACCACCAACAGCCAGTTACAAATGCTTCTTGGGTTAGTAACTACTGGGTTACTCACCACTGACTACTCCCTGTTACACATCTGCCCCTGTATTTGAACTCCTCGAGGGAACAGACACACTTAACTGCACTCAGTGACAACCCCCTTCTCTAGGCTAGACTGAGCAGCAGGTGGGCTGGGCCTGTCTGAGGGCTCCAATTCTATTGGTGGTTAACTGACATTGAAGGAAGAAGGTACAGATTTGCAGGTAGGGACCACTCTAAGGGCAAAGGTCATATTTGTTTTACATGTATGGGGGTTTTTGGTCTGAATCCCATGTGTGTGCCTGGTACCTAAGGAGTCCAGAAGCAGGTGTCCGTTTCCTGGGCATTGGAGGCACAGCTGTGAGCCAGCATCCATGTGGAAGCTGGGAATTGAACCAGGTTCTCTGGCAGAGCAGCCAGTGCTCTTAGTCACTGAGCAGAAGCCATCTTGCCAGCCCTCAGATTCTGTGACGCAACCTGTAAGGACTTGCTGAGAAGCTGTTGTTGTGGGACCTACCTGGAATGGTTTTGATATCTGTGTCAAAGCCCCCAACTGTTTCCTTCTAAGTCTTTCAGACTTCCTCAGAAACGTCACATCGAGGGCTGGTGGAGGTGGCTCCTTAGCCTGAGGTGACCCTGACTTTCTCACGTAGTTCTTGGCTGTTCCAAATGTAAACTCATCAAGAAAGAGAGCACCTGTTTTTCTTTTCTTTTTCCTTCTTTTAGTTTTTCAAGACAGGTTTTCTCAGTAGCTATTGGAGCCTGTCCTGGAACTCGCTCTGTAAACCAAGCTGGCCTCGAACTCACAGAGATCTGCCTGCCTCTGCCTCCCAAGTGCTGAGATTTAAGGTGTACACCACCACTGCCCGGCTGAGCGCATGTTTTATAGGGGCTCCACTGCAGACTTACTGACTTCCTGTCTGAGGAAGAGATTTGGGGAGACCAGTCTCCCTGTGTCTAAGGGGTGCGGTTCTGGGGTCTCCGGGAGGGAGCAAGTTCCGGGCGGGAATAGCAAGTATGTCCAAAGTCTGATGAGAGTGTGACTCCGTTCTTACCAGGCCACAGACCACACCTTCCTCCAGAAGTGCCACTATCACCATGGTGATCACCCAAGCTATGCCAAACCTCAGCTGCCCCTGCCCATCTTCACCGTGCGGCACTATGCTGGGACCGTCACCTACCAGGTATCCGTTCTTGGGCATAGATTCCAGGGTGAATCAATAAGGCCATGTCACCTTAGTGTCTGCCCCTCCCAAGCTGAGTCATCCACCAGGTGACAGTGTCAGGGAGGTCCCTTCCAAGATGTGACAGCGTGACTCCACCTGAGCCTCAGGTCACACCCAGTTCTGAGCATTAATTATTTTTCATAGATCCTCAGTGAGGGGTGGGGCCTTGTCAGTCCCTCCCATTCACGGTGGCTATTTTTGTACATTTATTTGTTTTTATTGTGTGTGTGTGGGGGGTTGAATATGATACAACACACGCGTGGAGGTCAGAGGGCAACTTTTGGGAGTTGGTTCTCTCCTTCCACAGTGTGAATACCTGGGGTTGAACTTGGGTTCTCGAACTTAGCTGCAGGCATCTTACTGGCCCAGCTTGTTATATAGTTTGCTCTCTCTCACTCTCTCTCTCTCTTGATTTTTCGAGACAGGGTGAGAAAGAGTTTCTCTGGGTAGTGTCAGCCATCCTGGAACTCGCTCTGTAGACCAGGCAGGCCTGAAACTCACAGAGATCCATCTGCTTCTGTCTCCCAAGTACTGGGATTAAGGCCTGTATCACAACAACCCAGCCACAGATTGATCTCTGAATCACTGAACCATGTCTCCTTTCCTGATGTGGGATGTCCTTCTGTATATATATTGCTCTTATTGGTTAATGTAAAGCTGTTTTGGCCTATAGCAGGGCAGAATATAGCCAGGCTGGAAGAGATATGTAGAGAGTGTAGGCGGAGTCAGGGAGACGCCATGTAGCTGCCTAAGGAGAAAGATGCCACTGGAACCTTACCAGTAGGCCACAGCCTCGTGGGGATACACAGATTAATAGAAATTGGTTAATTCAAGATGTAAGAGCTAGCTAGAGATATGCCTGAGTCATTGGCCAAGCAGTGTTGTAATTAATACAGGTTACTGTGTGATTATTCAGGTTTGAGCGGCTGGGAAATGAACGAGTAGTCTCTGTTTACACTGTCCCTTACCCCCGGACACACCTTCCTTTTTTAATTTTTACTTTGTATATGAGTGTTTTGCCTACATGAATCTGTGTAACATAAATGTGCCTGGTGCCCTTGCAGGTCATAAGAGGGCATCAGATTGTCTTGGGCTGGAGTTACAGTTGGTTGTGAGCTGCTATGTGGGTGTGGGCGTTGAACCTCGGTACTTTGGAGGAGCAGCCAGTGCTCTCAATCACTGAGCCATCTCTCCAGCCCCGCTATTCTGAGTTTTATGTGGGGAAGAAATACATAAGCATAAGCAAGAGAACACTGAGGAGGCAGGGAATGAAGGGGTAGGAAAACTGTCCCGTGGCATGTGACCCGGAAGAGGACAACTTTGCTAAACATGGGCCCATGTTTCCTGGGATGAACCAGAAAGGCCAGACGCCCAGCAGGACTATGCAAAGCTGAGAAGGCCTGCCTGTTTCTGAGGGTGGCGCACAAGCAGCCTCCTGCAAGGCGGCCCACCGGCCTCCTCTCTTGCAGGTGCACAAGTTCATAAACAGAAACAGGGACCACCTGGACTCTGCCATGGTGGAGATGCTTGGACAGAGCCAGTTGAAGGTGACCTGGCGTTCCTTTCAGGGGCCAACGTAGCTTACCCCACCCCATCAAGCCTTGAGGGGCTAGTCCTCGATACCATGGCACCCTGGATGGAGGAATGAGCATGCGGGGGTCGAGTGTTGAGGGTGCCTGTCCTGGCTCCCCAGGGGCTGTGTGGCGGGTGGACATGCCCAGGATAGAGACAGCTGAGACTCATCTCACCCCACAGCTTGTGGGCAGCCTGTTCCAGGAAGCAGAACCAGAGAGAAAGCAGAGCAAACCCACTCTGGCCTCTCGATTCCAGCAGTCCCTGGGGGACCTGCTAGCCCGGCTGGGCAGGTGAGAACTGCATCCTTGCACTGGACCCCAGGGAGGTGGGGGTTGATGGTCTGGCCTGTGACCACCCCCCTTCCACTCTTCAGGAGCCGTGTGTATGTCATCCATTGTCTCAAGCCCACCCCTGGGAAGGTGAGCTCCCTTCCCCAGCCTCCTCCGGGCCTGCTCTCCTCAGTCCTCCCTTCCTCTGAGACCCTGTCAGCCCTAATGCCCTGACTCCAGCTCTCCTTGGCTGTGTCCCTGGCTTCCAGCTCCCAAGCCTCTTTGATGTGGGACATGTGGCGGAGCAGCTGCACCAGACTGGCATCCTGGAGATCATAGGCACCCGGAGTGCCCACTTCCCTGTGCGATTGTCCTTCCGGCTCTTCCTGGCCAGGTAGGAGCCTGTGGCGAGGAAGCTGAGGGCCCGGGGCCAATGCCTGACAGCGGACAATCCCGGGTATGTAGTCCTGGTAGAGAAGGTACCACGGGCCTGACTTCCAACATGCTATGCTTCCTTACACACATATACACACACGCGTGCGCACGCACATGCACACACGTGTGTGTGCATGCTCCTTTCAGTATGCACTGTACCTCCTCTGTGCTAATACCCTGCTGGAGATGACTGGGGCCCTGCCTGCCCTGGGACCCTGCCGTGTAGCAGGTGGGCACAGCAAGTGTCGTGAAGTCATGAAGGAGTCAGTGAGATAAGGAAAGACAGTTAACAGAGCTTTTCAGATGGAGAAGGGATGGCAGGTGCAGGGGCAGCCATGGGGAGCCCAGAGGGCATGCAGTGAGTGTGCGGGTGGGACAGCCTTTGATGGAGAGCTCAGAGGCCTCTAGGAAAGCTGGTGGCTCTTTGTGGTGTCCTCTGTTTGGCCTTGGCCTGGACCCGCCCCTCCTCCACCTCTGAGGCTCCACCTCAGGGCTCTAACCACCCTCTTTGCCTGCGACTGTCTTAGCGTGGGGACCGTCTGGCCCAGAGGAGGAGCCTGAATCAGGAAGTATATGAGTGGTGTGCGCCTGCCGGTCTCTAAGCTGGAGGCTGAGCGCTGAGCGAGAGTGACAGGTGATAGGTGAGAAGCTTCCGTCCTTGCCCTGGGACACTTGCCAAGCCTGTAATTGTCACCTGTTCCAGGAAGTTCTGCTAGGGGGATCTTGATGTACATTGTCTTCCCAGTATTGGCCAGGTCTACTGATGAGCTGCTGTACCTGCTACCCTGCCATCTGCCGTCAGGCCTTGAGCCCCACTGGGGCACCGTGGCAGGTACCCTGGAGAGACAGAACCACAGGGTCACATCCTATTGCTCCTCTAGCCCTGTCTGGACTCATGGCTCCAACTCTTCTGTCTGACAACTTGCTCATTCCCCGGAGCAGAGATCTGTCCTCCCAGTTCTTTGCCTGGAGTCAGCACATTGCCTGGCTATAATGGTGTGCGTGTGTGTGTGTGTGTGTGTGTGTGTGTGTGTGTGTTATATGTATGTGTACCATGTGCCTGCAGGTATTTGCACAGGCCAGGTTGGATCCCCTGGAACTGAAATTATAGGCAACTGTAAACTGTCTGTCATGTGTGCTTGAATCCAAGTCAAAGTCCTTTACGGGGCAGTGGGTGCTCCTGGCCACTGATCCATCTGGCTCTGGAAGAGAATCTTTTTTTTTTTTTTTTTTATCTCTTGAGACAGGGTTGCTCTGTGTAGCCCTAGCTGTCCTGGAACTTACTCTGTAGACCAGGCTGGCTTCGAACTCACAGAGGTCCCCCTCCCTCTGCCTCCTGAGTGCTGGGATTAAAGGTGTGTGCCACCACCGCAGGAAGAGAGTCTTAATGAGAAACTGTCCAGGTGACACCTGTCCATAGGGATGTCTCTGTGGAAGACTGTCCTGATTTTTAATTGATGTAGGAAGATGTAGCCCGTGGCAGACGGCACCATTCCCTTGTAAATGGAGACAGCTTGTTCATTTCCCAGCAGCCCAGACTTGAATAATCACACAGAAACCATATTAATTACAACACTGTTTGGTCAATGACTCAGGCATATTTCTAACTAGCTCTTACATTTTTTATTTTATTTTATTGAGACAGGGTTTCTCAGTAGCTGTGGAGCCCATCCTGGAACACGCTCTATAGACCAGGCTGACCTTGAACTCACAGAGTTCTGCTTGCCTCTGCTTCCCTAGTGTAGCTCTTACATCTTAAATTAACCCATTTCTATCAATCTGTGTATCTCCACAAAGCTGTGACCCACCAGTAGGTTCTGGTGTCTGCAGCTACGTGGCTTCTCCCTGACTCCGCCTACTCTCTCTACACATCTCTTCCAGCCTGGCTATATTCTTCCTTGCCATAGGGCAAAGGAGCTTTATCCATTAACCAATAACAGCAACACATATTCAGAAGAACATCCCACATCACTCCCTAGGCAGGGAGTCCTGAATTGTATACAAGAGGTGAACGCTACCTGGGTCCAAGTGTTCATGGCTCTCTGCTCTTGACTGTGGTTTGGTGTGATTAGCTACTTCAAGTTCCTGCCTTGATTCCCTGCACCTGCGAGGTGTGCCCTGGAACTGTAAGACAAATAAGCCCCCTGTCTCAGCAGCTGCCTCCTCTCAGGGTGTTCCCTCACAGCAACAGAAACTAAGACATGGGGTTTCCCAAGCTGTTGATTGATCCAGAAACTGAATAATTATCAAGGGGTTCAGCTGTCGGCCAAGTGTCTAAAACGGCCTTCATTCTCTCCACCTCATTTCTGTGCCCTTGGGACAGGTTCCGGGCCCTGGGATCAGGGAGCCAGGACACTCTCTCTGACCAGGAGAGGTGTGGAGCCATCCTCAGCCACGTGCTGGGGGCGGAGTCTCCAGTCTATCATCTCGGAGCAACCCAGGTGAGTGTGGGTGCCGGGAACACCGAGCGGTCCTTCTCAGTGATGGGCAGACAGGGTGGGGCTGGCTGGCAGGCTATCCCCCGGCACCCTAGATAGATTGCCTGACCAGATGTGGGGAGGTTGAGGCCAGAGGAGAAGAGCGGGCATGTGCCTGTCTGTTTCCCCCATTCCCCCACCCCCACGCAGCACGCCTCTGCTCCCAGGTCCTACTGCAGGAGCAGGGCTGGCACCAGCTAGAGCAGCTATGGGCTCAGCGACGCTCGCAGGCCCTGCTCACTCTGCACCGAGGCCTCCGAGCCTGTATCACCCGCCAGCGCCTCCGCCTCCTGCCCCGAATGCAGGCTCGCGTGCGTGGACTCCAGGCCAGGTGAGGTGACCCTGGAGGCAAGGACCAAAGTGGGAGACTGAGGCTGTGGGACTTCTCAGGTGCTGCTGTGAGGTTTTCTCTGAGGAAGCGAAATTTAATTTCCTGGGGCGGCAAAAATGGGGAAAACACACGCACCTTCAAGATGTTAGGGTGTCTCTTCTGTATCTGTTCCCTTGCCTCTTTCCTGATGTTTTCCTTCAATATATTTTTGATTTTTTTCCTTATGGTTTATAAACCCCTCTATAAACTGTATATACAGGAAAATCTTTCAAGCAGCATAAAAATGACCTATTTTCCAAGTGAATGATTACAATGAATACCAGTGAAAAACCATATGTTCCCCAATGAGTAAACATTTTATGTTTTAGGGGAGAAAAGCAAGTGATTCCCAAGGACCCACAAACATTCCTGTCTAAGCAACTTGTTACTGACTAACAAAGTGTAAGCTAACAAGGTATTTTTCTCAGTCACTTCTTTTACTGGCCGACTGCATTTTGAGGTTACAAACAACGGATCAATCATCTCGAAAAGTAATCTTATAAAAAATCTTGAATCACAAATCTAAACTTGTGTATGTATCTATAAAACAGTTATTTCTACTTTTAGTCTTCAGAGGAGAAACCACACATCATCAATTTTTATTTAACCATCTCAGGAAGCTGAGGGCAAAAATGGACACAAGGAATTAATCATCGCCTTTGATCACCAACCCATCTTTAGCAAGAAACCTAGATAACCAGGCTGTCATTGGTCTTGTTCCCTGACCTCAATGAGTCCCTTGCTCAACTATCCAAAGTGTGATCTCCTAAACTTTAAATTGTTCCCCAAGATTTTCTACCTCAAAGCCATTAAAATAATAATCCTCCTCCTCCTCCTCCTTTTTCTTCTTCTTCTTCTTCCTTTTTTGAGACAAGGTTTTTCTGTAGCTTTGGAGCTTGTCCTGGAACTAGCTCTTGTAGACCAGGCTGGCCTCGAACTCACAGAGATCTGCCTGCCTCTGCCTCCCGAATGCTAGGATTAAAGGCATTAATGACCACCACCACCTGGCCATTAAAAAAAAAAATCTTAACCCTACCTTACTAACAATCTGCATGTTTAAGTTCTTTCCAAGGGTGGTGGTTGAATCATTAATCTGCTCCAGTGGCAATGCCTGGAAAAAAAATCCATCACCATCCGTCAGTACCAATGGTACTGCCCAGTAAGGGGCTAGAAGACCCTGAGAGTTTTCATCCACTCAGATTAAGAGGGACATGGTGACCGCGAGGGCAATAAGTAGAGCTATGCTCAGTAACAGCATGAGGTCCCCAGGACATGTAGTCCTCAGGGGTCTCTCCCTCTCCAAGGTACACCCAGCACATTTATACTGACTGCTGAGCCATATTCCATGAGTTCCTAAGAGGCTTGCTGTTCCTCTCACACAGCCCCTGGCACTCAAAGTGGTGGGTGGAGTGCATCACGTGGCTCTTGGGGGTAAGCTGACCTGCCCACTGTCATTCCTTCCATCCTAGACTCTTGACAGCAACCCGAGGAGCCTGCTTGAAGCCCTCCCCAGAGTAGAGGCTCATGAGAATCTGATGGATTGACGCCTGTCTTTTCTAGTCTGTTCTCCATTGTACTTTGTTTCCTTGAGACAGTCTTGCTATATAGCCCAGGCTGACTTCAAATTCATGACCCTCCTGCCTCTGCCTTCTGGATCTGGGATACATTCACCTACCATCACACCCGGCTTTCTATTTCATCCACCCAGCAGCAATCCTATCCACTGTGGCCAGCTGCTGGAGACGCAGGGACAAAGGCAGTGGAGTTGAGGCCCCGGCAGGGTGTCAGATTTGGACAGTAAAGCAGTCACTGACCCAAATAAAATGAAGACAGTGCCATGGCGGAGGAACTCCGCCACAGGCAACCATTGCTACTGCCTGTCCCTCAAACTCATTCGCCGTAGAAACTGAGGCACAGAGCCCATGAAGCAGTGACTCCCTACTACCCACACTACCACCCACGTCTAGTAACTTCCAGTGTGTTTTCTGTCTCTAGGTTTGTCTATCCGGAGTGTTTCCTGTAAGCCAGTTTACATTCCAGGTCCTTTTATGCCTGGCCTAATTTGCTCAGCTTCTAACGCCTTCAGAGTTTATGTCATCGTACGGATCAGAACTTCATTTGTTTTGTAACTGAATGTGATCTGCCGTGCAGATTCACGGCTGGGTGCTGATGGGTGTGTGGGCTGCTCCCATTCCTTAGGAGCACGGCTGTAGAAGCATCTGTTCTGCTTCTTGGTTTTAAGTGTCGGGTCTATCCTAGGAGTGGAATTGCTGGGTCATGCGGTGTTTCTGGTTTTGTTTTTTTGAGATAGTTTCACTATGTAGCTTCTCCTGGCCTGGAACTCACTATCCAGACCAGGCTGGCCTCAAACTCTCAGTTCCGCCTTCCTCTGCCTCCTGAGTGCTGGGACTGAAGATGTGTGCCACTAAGCCTGCTTCATATTGTTTTTGACTTGATTTCTCTAATGACTAGTGATGCCGCGCATGTTCTCGTGTGCTTCCCACTAATTTGTGGAAATGTCCGTTCTAGTCCACTGCCTATTGTTCTTGTTTCATTGGCATTTTAGAGAAATGTATTTTATTTTACTTGTGTTTGCTCAGCATGTGAATGCAGTGTTCTCGGAGGCCAGAAGAGGGCGTCAGACCCCTGGAACTGCAGTTACGGATAATTGTGAGCCACCATGTGGGTGCAAGAGCAGCAAGTATTCTCTAGGCTCTTGTTTGCTTGGTTTTGAGACAAGGTCTTACTGTGTAGCTCAGGTTGGCCATCACAGTTATCCTCCTGTCTGAGCATCCTGAGCACTGGAATTTTGGAATCCACCACCACACCCAGCTTTCTTACTATTATTTTATTATTTTATGTGTATATGTGTTGCCTGCATATATGTATGTGCACCGCGTGTGTGCCTGGTGTCCTCAGAGTTATGGATAGTCATGAACCAGCATGTGGGTGCTGGGAACTGAACTCCAGTCCTCTGCAAAAATAGCAGGTGCTGACTCACGCCTTTAATCCCAGCGCTCGGGAGGCAGAGGCAGGTGGATCTCTGTGAGTTCGAGGCCAGCCTGGTCTATAAAAGCTAATTCCAGGACAGCTACAAAGCTACAGAGAAATCCTGTCTTGAAAAACAAAAACAAAAACAAAAAGAACCCCAAAACCCAGCAGGTGCGTTTTTTAAGCCACCTTCCCCCGTCTCTGTTGGTCAGCTGCAAAGGTTCTTCATATTTTCTGCATATTGGGCGACCACTAAGTATGTGATTTGGTGACTTTTTATTCTGTCCTTTGTCTTTTGACCTTGGCACTGTCCTCTGATGCATGAAAATGGTGGCTTGGTTGCTGGATTGGTTGACCCATGGATTGAGTTTTTGTGCTGGGGATCAAGCCCAGGGACTCGAACATGCTCGGAAAGTCCTCTGCAAGTGAGCTGTGCTTCACTTCCAATCCTGTAGATGTGAGTGTGTGTGTGTGTCTGTGTGTCTGTGTGTTCTATGTGTGTATATGTTCACACATGTGTGCATTTGTGCAAGTGGAAACCTGCCAACTGGTGTGGGTACCGTGTGTGCACACGCATGTGGAGGTCAGAGACTGACGATGACTCTCTTTCCCAGTCATTTGTTCTCACACGTTTTGGGGGAAAATGGAGGTTTGAGACAGGTTTTCTCTACGTAGCTTTGTCTGTCCTGGAATTTGCTGTGTAGACCGGGATGGTTTTGAATTTACAGATATCTGCCTGCCTCTGCCTCCTAACTGCTGGGATTAAAGGTGTGCATTACCACTGCCCAGCTCAACCTCCTTGTTTGTTTGTGACAGGGTCTCGCTGTGTAGCCCTGGCTGTCCATAACTCACTTTTAGACCACATTAGCCTTCAACTCACGGAGATCTACCTGATCTGCCTGCAAGTGCTAGGATTAAAGTCAGGACCAGGCGTCTGGCTGGAGTTCTGTCTCTCTCTCCCCCTCCCCCTCCCTCTCTCTTTCTCTCTCTGGAGACTGAGCCTGGAACTCACTGATTGAGCTGGTCTGGGTAGCCAGTGAGCTCCAAGCTCCTCACCACCTGGCTTTCATGGGAGTGGACGCCGAGGACTGGAATGCGGCTCCTCGTGTTTGTACACTAAAGTCATCTCCTTGGCCCCTTGACTTGTTTTCATTTGTTATTGCATGTGTCTGAGTGCTTTGTTTGCGTGTTTGTCTGTGCACCACATGTGTGCCTGGGGCCCCTGGAGGTGAGAAAAAGGAATATGCAAATAGAATATCTTTGAGAATTTTCCAGCCAGAAGACCAGGCACCTCAAAGAAGGGGGTCCTAAACAGGACAAATATTTAAAAATGAATCTAGGGGCTGGAGAGATGGCTAAGTGGTTAGAGTACTTGTTGATTTTACAGAGGACCCGAGTCCAGTTCCCAGCACCTATGTCAGGCGACCCACAACTGCCTATAACTACGGGGTGTCTGACGCCCTCTTCTGGCCACCTATGACCCCTGCACTCACATACACATATCCACACAGAAATGCACACATATGCATAATTAATAACAAAAGTCCTAAACACTGGAGGTGGTGGCACAGGTCTATAATCACAGCGGCCAAGGGACAGAGTAAGGTAGATCTAAGTTCAAGGCCAGCCTGGTCTACATAGTGAAACAATCTTAAAACAGAACATTGCTTGGTTCGCCATAGTATTCTGTTCTTTACTATTGGTTCTGTTAAACCTCAGGAGGATCCACTGAGCCGGAGTCCATTTTCCATGACTGTCTAGGCTCACAGGGCTGGGGTACCACGGAAGAAGTAGTAAGTTTTGAGTCCTCACCCTCCTTACTTTTACGGCCCCAGGAAGCGATACCTCCGGAGGAAGTCAGCTCTGGGACAGCTGAACACCATCCTCCTTGTAGCTCGGCCCCTGCTCCAGAGACGACAGAGACTCCAGGTAAGAGGATGTGGGGGCTTCTGAATTGGGGGAAAACTCAGGCTAGAAGGCAGGTGGCCTTGACTGCCCAAGAGAGGAATCCTGACAGCCTAAACTTGCCAGGCCTAGAATACCAGAACCCACTGCTTGCTGACTGCCTCCATTTCCTGTTCTGACTGGAGCAAGCTGGGGCCCTGGTGGCTCTTATCTTTCTTCACCATGTCACCCCTGTACCTGCAGGCCTGGCTCCCCCTTTCCACCTAGGTCTCCCCTGTTCCCTTCAGGCTCCCATGGGCCCCCTTCTCGTCTCCCTTTGCCTGATGACTCCAATTTGAGAGCCATAAAGCTGCTCAAAGGTCAATGCCCACATACTGCCCCGTCCCTGGCTCCTCCCTGGCTGGACTTTGTCCCCTGGGACCATTTATTCCCTTCTTCCTTACCTCTTCCTGGTACCCTACCAGACAGACAGTGGAGTCCACAGCTCGGAGGCGGTGAGAGCTGGGAGAGAGGGGTAGAGGTGGGTGAAGCCGGGCGACTGCACCTCTGTGGGTCAGTGACACTGGCATTCCTTTGCCACCATCAGGGTCTCCTGGGGACAGGAGGGGACCCTGAGCTGCTGGGTCGGGTAGGGGCTGCTGGGGGGTGGGGGCATCAACTCTCGCTGGATCTCTCCCGCAGCTCGAGCGTTCCCGTGGCCCGCAGAGCGGGGAGGCCTGGGGGAAAATGTCGAGTATGGTGAGTGAGTCTGGAGGTGCAGGGCCTGTGTGAAGTGTGAACCCCCGGGGCTAGCATAGCATGGGAGGGGTACAGAGTGCCATCAGGGGTCCTGTTCCTCATGTGACACCTGAGCAGAAGACTGGGGTTCTCCTGGTTTTCCTCAGGGACCCTTGGAGACCTGATCACTTGTTTTCAGGTTGTGCCCTTGATCTTTAAGGGGAGACCTGGAGAGGGGTGGGTGTGCCCAGTCCTGCTCAATGATCCTTAGTTGCTGATCCTTTGGGTCTCTCCGCCAGGACCTGGGGCGCTTGGAGATCCCAGCCCAGCTGGCTGCTCTGCTGCGGACAGCAGAAGGTGCGTCATCTTAATGTCCTGTCTGAGTCCCTGACGGGGGGGGGGGGGCATCTCTGGTCTAGACCTTCCTCTTTCCCTGAGCCACCCATGGTCACTCCGTCCATGGTGGTTGGCAGCTTGTCAGGGAAAGTGGGGATCCGAGTGTCCTAGGCTGCCTCTTGTGTTCCTTCTCAGGCCGCCAGGCCACCCTGGCTGGGAGCATCACAGAGTCCCTGCCACCTGAGGTTCCTGTCCGGCAGAGCCTGACCCTCCCTCCGGACATTGACCAGTTTCCCTTCTCCAGTTTCGTGTCCTCCAGTTTTCAGGTGAGGCCTCTCGGTGCTTCCTGCACCCCGAAAGCTCCAGTGTAAGACCTGTGAGGCAGGAGCAGGCCTCCACCTTCTCCCTGCCCTCCCCTGTGGTCATCGGAGCTGCCTGGAGAACAAAACGGCCTTTACACGGTTGTTACATGGAAGCCTCGGCCACAGACTTATTTCAGCCACACCTTTCCTGTACCCGTGGCTTTGTCTTGTGTTGAAGCTGTGTCATTAACAAAGGTTTAACGAGGGAAACTTCCCAGGCCGGAGGCTTAAATTCAAAAGCGGGATTCATGACTCTACACACAAGATCTCAGTATTAGTTTAATTATGATTTTTTTTTTTTTTTGAGACAGGGTCTCACTATGTATCCCTGTTGTCTGGAGCTCACTATGTACATCAGGCTGGCCCCAAACTCAGAGATCTACCGACCTCTGCCTTAAGAGTAGTGGGATTAAAGGTGTGTGTCACCATGCCCAGCCCTATTTTAATAAAACATTTAAAGACAGGGCCTTTGGTAGCGCTGGCTTGCCTGGAATTCCTTACAGAGATCAGGCTCCCTCTTCCTCCCTGGTTTTAGGACTACAGGCAGGGACACTACAACAGTTTGTTGTCAAGTTTTTAATTAAAGGACAACCAAAGGGCTAGAAGATTCCTAGTGAAAGAGTGCTTCACGAGGACCTGAATTAAAATCCACAGCACCCATGTAAAACCAGGCGTGACCATACATAATCCTGGTATTCGGGGCGGATGCAGGTGGATTCCTGGAACTTGATGGCAGGCAGTCTATGTAAAACAAGCTCCTCAGTTCAGTGACAGGCCCATCTCAAGGCAAATGAGGAAGATGCCCGACATCCTCCTCTGGTACACACCTGCTCACACATGTCCAAGTAACACGCACACACTCATTCACGCATCTGCGTGTCTGTCTGTCCTCTTCCTGGGGTACATGCTCCTGGGGGACTCCTCAAGGAGTAGCCCCTCAGGCCAACTCAGAGGACAAACCCTATGTCACTCTCCTTCCCTCCAGAAGCCATATCTGCCTAGACCGGGGCAGCTACTGGATGAGCCCCTGACCCGAATGAATGGCGAGAACCCTCAGCAGGCTCTGGAGATCAACAGGGTGGTGAGTGATACCTTGGGGGTGATCGGGATGGCCGCATAAGGACCGGGAAGGTGCAGGGGAGCCCTGGGCTTCCTGCTCCTACCCTTACTTTGTGTCAACAGTTGCTGCGGCTCCTGGGGGATGGATTACTGCAGCCCTGGCAGGAACAGACCATTGGCACATTCCTGATACGGAAGGCACAGCACCAGCCGGGACTTCGGGATGAGCTCTTCAGTCAGCTGGTGGCCCAACTGTGGCACAACCCAGACGAGCAGCAGAGCCAGCGTGGCTGGGCCCTGATGGCGGTCCTGCTCAGCTCCTTCCTCCCCACGCCTGCCCTGCAGAAGCCGTTGCTCAAGTAAGGGATCCAGCGGATGGGACTCTTGTAAGTGGAATCCACATACCCTATGGAGCTTCAGCAACCCTGTGCTGTCCCCACAGATTTGTATCTGACCAGGCCCCCCGGGGCATGGCAGCATTGTGCCAGCACAAGCTCTTGGGTGCCCTGGAACAAACACCGCTAGTTCCCATGGCCTCAAGGGCCCACCCGCCCACGCAGCTTGAGTGGAAGGCTGGATTGCGGCGGGGCCGGATGGCCCTGGATGTGTTCACATTCAATGGTGAGGTCTGCCTCCCTTAGTCAATGGAGCCAGCCCTGGCCACCACTCTCCCTAGCCTCCTCTTGCCCTGTGACCCTCATGTCCTCCTGCCCTGTGACTCTCATGTCTCCCTGCCCTGTCCAGGGTGGGGACAGTGACCACTTCCTGTCAGGGTGTAGCCCTCTGTCCCTCACCCTTCCACTAACCCCCACAGAGGAGAGCTACTCTGCAGAGGTGGAGTCCTGGACCACGGGAGAGCAGTTAGCAGGGCGGATCCTCCAGAGCAGGTAAGGGGAGCCTGATTACTGACTGTTGTCCCCCTCCTCACGCTCCCCCCCCCCCCGCTTTCCACTGCATGGTCCCCCAGAGCCGGGGTGAACACTGTTCCTCAATGAATAGAAAGGGAAGGTTTTGGAGTAAAGGGGAGGGCTCCAACTGCAGCTTCCAGAGAGAGAGAGAGAGAGAGAGAGAGAGGAGAGCAGAGATTCTAAACGAGGGAGAGGCAGATCCTAACTCTATAACAAATGAGATTATTAGAGCCTGGAGATCACCAGAAGGATTTTGAGGTACAAATAGGAATGCAGTCTAAGGCTTCTGAGTGAGGCTGAGCGCCTGGCTCACGCCTGGGGTGGGGATGTCATCAGGTCATCAGAAGACGCTCACCCTCCACTGACTCACGACCTCTACTCCTTAAGGATGTCATCTGCCCACACCTCTCCCTGATCACCTCGATGTCTCTCACTCTTGTCCCACCCAGAGGCCTGGAGGTGCCCCCTCGTGGCTGGTCTGTGTCCCTGCATTCCGGGGATGCTTGGCAAGACCTGGCTGGTTGTGACTTTGTGTTGGACCTGATTGGCCAGACTGAGGACTTCGGAGACTCAGCTGGTTCCCGCAACTACCCCATCACTCCCTTTGGTTTGTAGGTACCACCCACCTGCCCTCTCCTCAGCTGGTCATCCTCATAGCCACCCTGCCCTTGTGTAGTGCATAGATATTATTGGTGAACCAGGTCTCCCACCTAAACTTCTGCACCCCTCTTAGCGGTGACTGCCACAGTAGTCCCCTTAACTAGTCCCACTGTTTTCTGCAGAGCTGAGAACATCCCTCCAGCCCCTGGTGTTCAGGCTCCCTCCCTGCCCCCAGGGCTCCCTCCAGGCCCAGCCCCAACACTGCCCGGCAGCGGCCCCCCAGGTAAGGCACACTGAGATTGGCAGGGTGCTGGGAATGGGACCAGAGGTAGATGCAGCAATGTACCCTTGCTCCACAGGTGAGGCCAGGAAGCCTGGAAGCCTCGATGGTTTCCTGGACCACATCTTCGAGCCGGTTCTCTCCGGGGGCTTCAGTGTGAGTAGACTCCCCTCCAGATCCTTTGCTTTGGTGCTGGGGCGTGGCCACCCCTTCTGTTTCTCCCGGGCTCTAGCTCTGACACTGAATATTTGTCCCTTCAGGATCTGGAACAAGGCTGGGCCCTGAGTAGCCGTATGAAGGGAGGGGGCTCCATTGGGCCCACCCAGCAGGGTTACCCCATGGGTGAGTACAGGTGGTGTCTCTGTAGGGCTTCCCAGGCCCAAGAGCAGAGGTAGTCTGAATCGCCACAGGCAACTGAAATGGGCACTCTGGCTAGTACCCCAGAGGGCAATGCTTTTCTCTGCCTGGAGCTGAAAGGAGGAGGAGATATGTGGGGCCAAGTTTGAATGGACCTGAGAGACCCTATTCTCTTAGTGTATCCAGGTATGGTGCAGGCACCCAGCTACCAGCCAGCTATGATGCCCGCACCAGTGCCCATGATGCCAGCAATGGGCACAGTCCCAACCATCCCAGGTGAGGCTGGGTTTAGGGCACCGGGAGAAGCTTTGGGGGCTGAAGGTGGGGGAATGGTCCTGCTGGGAGTCCAGATGGCACCTGGGATCAAGAGTGAAGTCTGGCCACGGCGCCTAACTTGCTCTGGACATCCGCTCTTCGCAGCCATGATGGTCCCACCACAGCCGCAGCCTCTGCTTTCCAGTTTGGACTCCAGGCAGCTGGCGGTACAACAGCAGAACTTTATCAACCAGCAGGCGATGATTTTGGTAACCACCATGGCTGGGCCATGGGACTGCCTGGGGAGTATTGGCACAGGGGGCAGGGCCAGCAGAGGCTCTTACTGGCTGGCCTCTCCTTTCCCTCAGGCCCAGCAGATGACCACCCAGGCCATGAGCCTGTCTCTAGAGCAGCAGAACCAGAGACGCCAGCATGGGGCTCAGGCCTCAGCAGCTGCCTCCCAGGCTCCACCCTCTGTCACGGCTCCCAAGCCCCAGAAGCCGACTGCTCCCCAGAAGACGACTGCTCCCCAGAAGACGCTAGAGAGTTGCCCAGAGCCTTTGGATGTTTGCTTTAGAGTAAGGAGCCGAGGCTAGGCAGAGGTCTGGGTCTGGGTCTGGTGTGGTGGCAGGGAAGGTACCAGACCTGGAAAGGTAGGAAGGATTGGTCCAAGAAGCCATCAGAAGACGATGTTGAAAGGATGGGGCCGTGGCTGACTTGGGGCTGCTCTTCATTTCCTCTTCTGCCAGGAGGACACTCCAGAGGACACTGAAGCCAGGCCTCAGCGCCCCAGGAGCTTCCAGCAGAAACGGGACTATTTCCAGAAGATGGGTGAGGGTGGGAGCCATTTGGAAATGTAACTAATGCCTGCAGCCTGGGGAGGGGAGGCCACACTCTGTTCCCCTACCAATGTGGTCTGTCCAGGAGTCCAGATGAGTAGGCCCCTATCCCTATATAACACCAGTGTCAGAGAAGGCCGTTTGTGGCATTTACAGGGCAAGAGCCAATCAGGGTGAAGACAGTGAAGCCTCCAGTCAAGGTTCAGATCCCCCAGGAGGAGACAGAGAGTGAGGAGGAAGAAACAGCTGGTAGGTGTGGTGGGCTGCGGCCCCTCTGGCTCCAGCGGTATAGGGACCGTGCTCAATTGTCTTTACTCTTGCTGGCAGAGCCATCCCCACCACCTCCTCCCCCAGTTGTGAAGAAGCCATTGAAACAAAGTAAGCCCAAAGCCTTGAGGGAAGATGAGGTGGAGCCAGCAAAGAAGGAAGCACCCAAAAAGGACAGAACACCCAACAAGGACAGAGCACCCACCCAGGACAGAGCGCCCACCCAGGACAGAGCGCCCACAGTGCACAGCTCCGACTCCACACCCCAGCGCCCGCAGCCCAGCAGGGAAATTCGCAACATCATCCGCATGTACCAGAGCCGCCCAGGCCCCGTGCCTGTGCCGGTACAACCCACCAGGTGAGCCCCAGGGGCACGTGGCCAGGGCTGTTTCTCTCCGCAGACCATCACCCTGTGCCTTAGTAACTTTCTCTTTCTTCCACGAGGCCTGTGAAAACTTTTCAGAAGAAAAATGACCCTAAGGATGAGGCTTTGGCAAAGCTGGGAATAAACGGTGCCCACTTGCCGCCATCGGTGAGCTCGCCGGCCATCTTCTGCAGGGCATGGGCTAGGATCTGTCCAGGAATCCCGGGCTAAACCTGGGGTTTCCAGGGTAACTCAGCCTTGACTCTAACCCCTGCCTTTTCCTGCAGACGATGTCTCCTGACCAAGGCAAGGGCTCCCCACCCGTTGTGGCTCCTCGACCCAAGACCCGACCACCACGACTCGAGCCCTCCCTATCCATCCGGGAAAAGCAGGGACCCCTTCGGGACTTGTTTGGCCCACATAGCCCAAGTCCACCCGTAACTCCGGCGCCCCCACCTCCACCTCCACCAGCACTTCCATTGTCTCTGCCTGAGGAACCCAAGACCCGTTCAGTGGAGTCTCGTGGTAAGGAATCCATGTTTCCCGTGTTGAGTCTCTTTGAGTTGGTGGCAGGACTCATGACAGCCTCTTGGGACCCATGACAAAAGTCATCCCTATTTGGCTGAGGCCAGCTGTTTGGGCTTCTGGACTTTGGAGTTTGGAGTCCTGGAGTCCTCATTCCTGTGCAGGGCAGGGCTGAGGCACCCCGAAGCCTGTCTGGCACTAAAGGGCTGACCTCTGCAGGGTGTTGTCCTTGATGAAGACCTGACGAGTGTTTTCTTCTTTGTTTTCTGGTGGTGGTGGGGAACTCGGTGACTGCAGTAAATGTGGCCGGGGACACTAAGAAAAACTCAGGGACAGAAATGAAGGCAGGAGTTGGTGCCAGGAGTGGCAGCCTAAGCGTCTGGAGACTGAGAAAAACAGGAACCTAAGGGTCTCTGGCAGCCCGCGTCTAAGCGTCTAAGGCTCCTCTCTCCCTCTGCTAGCCCTGACGGAGCCCATGGAGGACCGGGGGATCTCCACTCAGCTCCTTGTGCCTTCTGGTAGCGTGTGCTTCTCCTACACAAGTGCACCCTGGAAGTTGTTCTTACGCAAGGAGGTGGGCATGGGGGTCTGGCCTCAGTCTTTTGGGGCTGGTAGGGCAGTAATGGGCAGTGTGAGATCCTCGCCTGAAACCCCAACACATCCCCTTCCCCGTAAACCACTTTTCAAGATTGGTTTTCTGGGAGGGCAGAGGTCGGCTGGCCAGGACACAGCCTGGCATGATCCCAGCTCTTTCCGTCCTGCTCATAGGTGTTCTACCCCCGGGAGAACTTCAGCCATCCCTACTGTCTCAGCCTTCTCTGCCAGCAGGTGAGAGCCTGGCTCACGCACCAACCTGCCACCCCCACTGACAGACTGCATCCCGGGACCCTCACAGTTGACAGGAACAGCTTCTACTCAGCACTTTGCCTGTGCGCAGAGCCCCTCCCTCAGTGTCCTTGCAAAAAAATGGAACAGTGATCAACTTAGTTTTGCAAATGAGAGGTCCAAGCGAGGGGTGTGCGTCACAGGCTCTAGCACACACTGGGTGCTTTATAAATGGCGGCTGTTACTCGGTTATTTTTGGCAACTGGTACACTCTGTCAGCAGCAGCAGACCATGGTGCCAGAGGAAGGAGTGAGGGGGATGTTGGAAGGAGAGGGGTTTGGACATGAGCTGTAGGTTTGGACATGAGTCTAAGATTTGGGAGACTTCTGTCATCCCGTGTACAACACCCACCCCCTGTCCCACCCGTGTCTCTAGTAGGACCCAGCCAGCACTGCCGGGTGTGTAGGCACCACCACTGGGTCTTCTGCCTCTCCCCCATTGCACGCCCTTAGCTGCTGTGGGTGAGCTCTGGTTTCGGGGCCTGGCACTGACCAACTTTGCTCTGCTTCCAGATCCTGAGGGACACCTTTGCAGAGTCCTGCATCAGGATCTCCCAGGAGGAGCGGCACAAAATGAAAGACCTGCTGGGTATGGGTCCCGGGAGCTGGGGTGTGGGGGCGGGCTAGACCTGCCCTGAGGGGAAGTGCCGTGGGAACACGGATATCATGGGCGCTTCCTGCCCACAGGAGACTTGGAGGTGAGCCTGGACTCCCTTGACACTGCTGAAGACACCATCAAAAAACGCATCGTGGTGGCTGCTCGAGACAACTGGGCCAATTACTTCTCACGCATCTTCCCAGTCTCGGTCAGTGATGCTGAACTTAGGGAGTGGGGCACAGCTCAGCTCTGGAACTCTCTACTCAAGGACCCCAGGCATCTGGGCAGTGCCAGGAATGATTGACACGCCTGCCTTCCTGACAGGGCGAGAGTGGCAGTGATGTGCAGCTGCTGGGTGTGTCGCACCGGGGACTGAGGCTGCTGAAGGTGACCCAAGACCCTAGCTTCCACCTGGAGCGGCTGAAGACACTCTGCTCCTACAGGTGAGCTGGTACAGACAGAGCCCGGACCGGGGTGGCAGGGTGGCCTCCAGCTCAAGCCCTGACTGTATACACAGCTTTGCTGAGGTGTTGGCTGTGGAGTGCAGCGGCAGCTCCACCCTGGTGCTGTCACTGAAGAACGAGCAGCTGATGCTGCACACAGCCCAAGCCAGGACCATCAAGGCCATGGTGGAGCAGTTCCTGAGTGAGCTCAAGAAGGCAAGTGTGGGCTGGCCCGCCCTGCCTGGCCTCCCTGGGTCGAGGCTGGAGTTTCGGCAAGGTCCCGGTACTCCTGGGTATGGCTGGGAGGACATCCAGGGCAGGCAGCAGACTGTCCATCTGTCCGCAGGACTCTGGCTATGTCATCGCTCTGCGCAGCTACATCACTGATGACCACAGCCTCCTCAGCTTCCAGCGTGGGGACCTCATCAAGCTACAGCCAGGGGTCTCCCCGGAGCCAGGTAGTCCCCAGGGCTGGCAGAGGGAGGCCGCCAAGGGGCAGAGGGGGCGAGGTAGGTGAACCATCATTCTGCAATGCCTTCTAGGCTGGCAGTTTGGCTCTGTTGGAGGCCGCTCGGGGCTCTTTCCTGCCGACATGGTGCAGCCAGCTGCTGCTCCGGACAGCTCCTTTTCCCTGGGACAGAGAAACAGCTGGCAGCGCAAGAGTAAAGCACGGCAGCTGAAGGAGCCAGCTCAGGAGGTGAGGAAGACAGAAGAGGTGAAGGAAAGAAGGCCTAACTAGGAGTCTCGGAAGGAAAGAGCAGGACTGCCTGGCTCGCTCGGGTGCTGCTGCTTCCTGTGGCCTGGTGGGCAGCGCTCGGTGCGGTCTATCCTTTGCCATCTTCTGCCTCGCCTCCCCGGCAAGACTTGAAATCCACACCCTGACTCTGTGGTGCTTAGTTCACTGCCTCCATAGAAGATGCTTAATAAATAATCGTGGCTTTCCTGGCTTCTGGTGTCACACTCCTCTCGGGTCTAACGGGTATGGGGATCAGGCGGTAAGAGTGGGAACAGGGCCCCTGGGTTAGGTGGTGGGTGGGCACTCGGGTGGTACCAAATTTCCTGTGCTCCCAGAGCCCCACCCATCCCAGGAGCCAAGAACCCAGCGAAGGCTCAGAGACCACCTCGTACACAGCCTACAGCACTCTGTCTGCTGAGTCCCAGAGCTACTCCATGCAGGAGTTTGCCCTGCGCTACTTCCGGAAGCCTCATACCTCGTGAGTGCTCTGAACCAACCTCTGTGCCTACCTGCTCCCAGTCGTCCCCAGTACAAACCACAGAGCCACGAGGGCATTGCTCTGACCACGGGCTTCATGGCCTGGGACAAGGGCCGGAGGGCCAGCAAGCAGGGCTGTCTTTCCCTCTGCCCTCCACAGGCTGACACACGCAGGTAGAGGTGCCAAGAAGAAGGTTGCAGCCAACCTGATCCAGTACACCAAGGTAAGGGGCCAGGTCGGGAGGAGTCGCGGCCAAGGATCTGCCTTCCGACGCCCATGACCCTAGATTCATAGCTAAGGCTCTTTGGCCACAGGACCCCATCCAGGAATCCCTCCTCAGTCTCAGCAACGAGGACATGAACAAGAGGGCTGTGGCTGGCTTCAAGGGTGAGTGGGCACCTGACTCCCTTCTCTTTGAGCTCCCACTGGCTCAGCCCATCTGCCAGCATAGGAAGCCTTCTCCACCAACTGTGTGACAGCTGGGGCGATTGATGGGTTCGGCGGACACTGGCATCCTATTTCCTCAACAAAGTTAGAGCTGACTGTCCTGCCCGGTGTGTAAGCGTTAGGAGAGGAAGGTGTCAGAGGTCAGGTGGCCTGGACAGTGGCAGCACAGGTCAGGCCAGGTCTTGTTTACTATGTTTCATGTCCTGCCTGCAGCTCTGATGCAGTTTATGGGGGACCAGCCTAAGCCCCGGAGCATGGACGAACTGGCTCTGCTCTATGAGCTGCTGAAGGTAAGAACTGTGTGCCAACCCTGAGCATCCTTCCTGCCCTCCTGCCTGGGCCAGAATGGCTCATCTATGAGTTCAAGGCCAGCCTGGTCTACAGAGTGAATTCCAGGACAGCCGGGGCTGCACAGAGAAACCCTATCTTGAAAAACCACACACACACACACACACACTTTACTGCTACTGGTAGTTTCTCACTTGTTTCAAAATACTTGATCTTTGATCAGGCAGGGTGGCGCACACCTTTAATCTCAGCACTCGGGAGACAGAGGCAGGAGGATCTCTGAGTTTGAGGCCACCCTGGTCTACAGAGCGAGTACCAGGACAAGCTCCAAAGCTACACAGAGAAACTGTCTCAAAAACCCAAATAAATAATTTAAAAATAAGTGACGAGCTGGGCTGGGCAAAGGCTACCAGGCGGTGAGTGTTGGGATGTCACTTTTATTCAGTCTTTTTTTTTTTTTTTTTTTTTAATGTGTGGTTTTTTCAAGACAGGGTTTCTCTTTGTAGCCCTGGCTGTCCTGGAACTCACTGTGTAGATCATGCCCGCCTTGAGCTTCTAGAGATCCACCTGCCTCTGCCTCCCAGGTGCTGGGATTAAAGGTGTGCGCTACCACAGCCCAGCCAGGTAGCAGTGTGTCTAAAGACAGCCCCTACCCAGCCATCACGCACAGCAGCCCCCTGGCTCTACTGTCCTCTCTCTGCCTCACTCATTCCCTCCTCCCGTCTGCACAGCTGTGCCAAGAGGACCTCAGAGATGAGATGTACTGCCAGGTCATCAAGCAAGTCACAGGACACCCCGAGCCGTGAGTGGGGCTTTGAGGGTGGGGGGTTCGGGCAGGAACAGCACTGTGGTCTGGCCAGCCTGAAGCCCAGTTCTACCCCGCAGGAAGCACTGCGCTCTGGGCTGGAGCATCCTCAGCCTCTTCACGGGCTTCTTTGCACCGTCTACCACTCTGATGCCCTATGTGACTAAGTTCCTGCAGGATTCCAGCCCTAGCCAAGGTGCCTGGGTTGGGAAGAGGGACTTTCAGGGCTGAGAATGCCCTGCCAGCTAAGGGGCTGGGACACACCTGTGATCCCCATCATTCTCTACAGAACTGGCCCAGAGCAGCCAGGAGAACCTCCAGCGCACGGTTAAATACGGGGGGCGCCAGAAGTTACCACCACCGGGTGAAATGCAAGCTTTTCTGGTATTAGGACTCTCCTGTAATGGGGTGGTGGTGGCTAGAAGTGGAGAGCCGGGACCTCTGATTGTGGAGACTAACCCTACAACTTATCTGACAGAAAGGACAAGCAGTTCGTTTGCTTCTGATTCATCTGCCTGGGGGTGTGGACTACAGGACAAACATACAGACATTCACGGTGAGCAGGGGCTGCCAAGGAGAGAGACTATGTGCCTATGCTCGGGACGCTAATCTTTATCCTCCTGGCCTGTCTTGTGCCCAGGTGTCAGGGGAAGTACTGCAGGAGCTGTGTGGACAGATGGGCATCACAGACCCGCAGGAAGTGCAGGAGTTTGCCATCTTCCTCATCAAAGGCGAAGGTGAGGGCCCCAGCCACTGTCTGCTCCACAGGAGCGTAGACTCTGGGCCGGGACAGAATTCACTTGGACAGTGTTCAATTCTGGCATGGGTCCCCTATGCAGGTGAGCTAGTTCGGCCACTGTCGCCCCATGAGTACCTCAACAGTGTCATGACAGACCAGGACATGAGCCTGCACAGCCGGCGGCTTGGCTGGGAGACCCCGCTGCACTTCGACCACCCCACCTACACCGAAATCCACTACGGCCAGGTCAGTCCCGGGCCCAAAAGCTGCTGATACTAGGGAGAGGTCTAGTCTAGGCAACCTGTAGATGCCCTCTCCACAATGATGCTCGTTCAGTGGCAGCTGGAAGGGATGGGCAAGAACAAGTCTGAGTCTCTAAGAGTAAACTGTTGGGGAGGTTGTAACCCAACAGGCTCCCTACAACCCTCCTCTCCTCAGGTGCTTCGGGACTACCTGCAAGGGAAGCTGATGATTAGTGCCCAGGAAGATGCTCAACTTGCCCGGCTGGCTGCCCTCCAACACCTCAGAAAAGCCTGCAAAAGTCCGCCATCGGAGTATGTGAACTCAGTTCAACCTCTCTTGCCAGCCCCCCTCCCCCAAACCTAAGGGCTTCCTCCTATCTCCCTTCCCCCATGGCAACTCCACAACTCCACTTAACCTTTCCCGGTCCTGACCAGACAGGCCTCCCTTAGTCGATGCCTGTCTTCTCTGCCCCTCCCCACCATGCTCCTGAGCTATGAGCTAGGCCCTGGGGTCCTTATCCACAGTAGGTACCAGTTCAGTTATGTGGCACATGCACCACTCTGCACCAAGTGGTCCATGGTCACAGGCCCAAGTGACCCAGGCTGTGCCCCCTAGGCAAGAGCTGCTGGCTTATATCCCCAAGCCACTGCAATGCCAGGTGAACACAGCCAGCATCAAGAGCTTAGTGAGCCAGGAGCTGAAGCAGATGCAAGGATGCAGCTCGCTAAGAGCACAGACGGACTTCGTCGGTAGGTCCATGTGAAGGGACAGCTGGGCGTGAGGTGTGCAGAGGCCTCTGTGCCTGGTCACCCTTCACTTGCCCTGGGGAGCAAAGTGAGGCAGGCCCAGAGATCTGCAGCCAGGACTCTCGTCCCATCTCTCTGCCCACAGAGACCACGGCCCAGCTGCCCCTCTTTGGCTACACTGTGTATATGGTACTGAGAGTGAGCAAGCTTGCTCTTCCTGGACCTGTCCTTCTGGGGCTCAATCGCCACCATCTTGTCCTCATGGACCCCAGCTCCCAGGTAGGTAGAAGAGCTCCTGTTCTCGTGTTGGGTCAGATCCCAGGCCAATCTCATACCATGCACTGCCGCCCCAGCACCAAACTCTGTTGTATCTGCTACCCCAGAAACCCTGCTGCTCCATCCCCTTGAAAGACCTGCAGCGGCTCCACCTGCTCAGCCCACTGCAGGATGGCAGGCCCCCTGGCCTGGAACTCAACTATGGCTCCGCTGATAACCCCAAGACCATCTGGTTGGAGCTGCCCCAGGTGAGGGGCCGAGACTTCTGCAGTCCCCAGGAAATGCTTCCTCAGCCACAGTGGCTACTGGTCTCTGTTGAGGAGCAGTGTGGGCAGAGGTGGTGGGGGTGGGGAGAGTACTGAACCATTTTTGCCCGGCAGGCCCAGGAGCTGAAGTACACCATTGCCTTCCTGATGGAGGAGGGCAGCATGTCCTCCACGCAGTGGCCAGGCCTCGGCTGAGGAGCTGGAGCAAAGGCAGTAGAGTCTTCCTGAGCAGTCTGTCTTGGATGTTGTGTGGTTCTTGCTCATCTTTGCTGCCTGGCCCTGCTCTGAAATTTCCTGCGGCACAACTCCAAGTGAGGGTCATGAGGCAGGGGTTGCCACAGCGACATCAACTGGGAAAGCGAGCAGACACATGCCCTCCGAGGTGCACTGAACCCAGAGCTGGGGCTGTAGGATCTTGGCCTGGGCGTCTGACGTCCTGCCTGGGGAAAATGCCCACTCAGCTCTAGGGCCGGCACCGGGTCTGAATGAAGCTGCTTCGGCACAAATAAAACGGCTGTATGTGAACATGAGCGTGTATCTCGAGCAGACTTTATTCTTGCAAGCATGTCAGTTGGGTCTGGCCTTCCTGAGCAGCAGACGGGCAGGGCCTGGAGCCTGGGATCTCGAGTAAGAGGGCAGGCACTCAAGGGCGGAAATGGCCTCGCCCTGGCAGAGGACTTGAAACAAAGATGGGAAGGTCACTGTTTTTCTTTGGCAGCAGCCGTACCATCTGAACCATCTAATCTGAGGCCCTGGCCATGAAGGCCAGGAGAGGCAGGCAGAGAGAAAGGACTATGGGGTTTTAAGCAGGAAGGTGGGCTAACCTCTGACCTTCCACTGTGTGTCTAGTGACATCTCTACAGTGTGGTTTGGTTGGGGGCAGGGGCGAGGAGAAGGACCCTGAGTAAGTTGGTGCCTCCGGCACGGGCCTGCCGACCCTGCTCAGTCAGCAGAGGCAGGTCATTTTTGTGGGGCACAGAGGCCATGCCAGTCAGCTTCACTCTCACACCGGGCCCGATCATGGAAGAACTGCTTGATGAGGCTCTGGGCCTCCTCCCTCACTGCAGATAGCAGGGCAGGACAGAGAGAAGGTAAGGACCAGTCTCCTGGCAGCCGTCCCCCACCCCCACCATGCCTTCTGGCTCTGGCCGGGTCGGCACTCACCACTTTTTCCAGGAGAGGCCTTCTGAGCCAGCAAATGTGAGAGGTGGCGGGCAAAGCCTTTAAACAAGTCCTAGAAGGAAAGGGAGGAGGACAGAGCCCTGGAGCCACCACTGCCAAGGGCAAGGCAGAGCCAGAGTGGGCAGAAGCTGGCCTTGGCTCAATGGCCTTCTCTGCCCTACCTCATTCAGGGTGCACATTCCTGGCCACCCCAACCCCTGCCTTGACCCACGTCCTCCAGGCCCACGCACCCTACCTTGGATATGAACCTGCCCTCCTTATAGAAGGGGGTCAGGTACCTGACCACAACAGCGGCAGCCTCCTTCACGGAGATGCCCGGAGCTGAGAGCGGGCAGGGCTCTCGAGCCGCTTTATTCTCGGTGCTGCTATCACCGGCCAAGGCACTGCCCTCGGCCTCCGCCAAGATGGAGGACTGTGTTGAGGGGCAAAGCTTCTTCTGAGTCCTCTCTGAGCTCTCCTGAATAGGGTCACAGCATGGAGATCACTCTGGGGCTCCCTTTACAGGCTCTACCTCCTTCTAGAAGGAAGCCTGCACCTCAGCACCAGGAGCCTTCCCCCAGCCCAGCCCACCTGACCCTACCCTTGGCCCAGGCGGCTCTCCTCCTCACCACGCACCTCCTCCAGTACCTGCTGGGGTCTGGGCCGCTTGCCTGCCCGAGCTTCCTTTAGAGGACTAGGCTGACCTTCAGGGCAGTTCTGGTCTCGGAGTGAGCAGGGGCTGGCCAGAGGGAAGAGCAGCATCAGAGGTCTGGGTCTAGCTGCGCTCTCGATCCAGGCAGCCCAGCAGGGCCCCCCGTGAATGAGCTGTACGCTTCAGAGGCCCAGGCAGCAAAGGGGTCAGATGCTGCCACAGCTGCTGTAGAACGAGGATTCCCCGATACGGAACTCTTACCTTGGTCCCTCCCTGGGAAACTCGGTCTGTCCTAGAGTATTCAAATGTCCCTGGGCTCCAGCTTCTGTGCAGTCCTCTGGCACACCCCCACAGGAAGGGGTGGCTCCTGATCCTGGGACTGAAGCAGGTAAAGGTGGGCTTTCTGTTCTTTGACAGAAGAATCGAGTGATGTTCTGGGAATCCTTGAGGGCTGCTGCAGCTAGGAGCTGCTGTTTCTTGCTGGTTCTAGCCTTGGAGCTGCCCTGGGAAGAGCCTTTTGTCCTCTTCTCAGGCGAGGGCTCCCCACAGTTAGCACTACTTCCAGGAGCCTCTCCTTGGTACCCAGGGAGGGGCTCGTTCCTGTCTTCATCTTGAAGGTCACAGTCCCAGCCTGAGGGATCCTGTTCCCCTTCCAGCGCAGCCTCGGAGGCTTGCTTCTGGATCTGAGACTTCCCCAACAGTTCTGTGGCTGTCTGGAACGGGCAGGAGCCTTTGGGGAAGCCAGCTCCTACTCTCTTGGGTTTGAGCTGTGAGGAGAAAGAGGAAGCAGTCAGAAGACTCAGGACCCAGAGCTCCCCAGGGACAGCTGTGGCTACGGAGAGAGGCTCTCAGGAATGTGGGAAGAGAGAACAGGACTCAGGTGGGGCCATGTGACGAGAGAAGAGGCCACGACTGACAGACAAATACAAAGATGCTCGACGGCTTTCCTGACATCTGCGCCAGGCACGGCTATTGTCCCACCAGAGGGCGAAGCAGAAGTGGAGCCTCCCTGGGAACCTGGACGCTGCTCACCGAGTAAACATGGGAGGCTGGCGGGATGTCGTAGTCATTGGGCTCCGAGGGCTCAGCCCCAGCACTGCAGCTCTTGGTGCCACCTTCCATGTCATAGAGCTGACCATCCTTGGAGGCCTTGTGGATCTCAGCCACCTAAAGACAGGCAGGGAGATCAAGGCACCCACAGCTTCTGCATAGCCCCAGTCCAGATGCCCCAATCCTGCTGTGCATTAAGTGGAGGGGATGCTAGGGAAGTGCTAGCTCCCACTGGGATGAAAGCTCCGAGAAGGAGCTTCACCGCTGTTAGGGGCTCCAGGCCAGCGGTTGGCTGGTGGCTTCTGAACAGGAGAGGCGGCCTTGTCCTGTCCCCAGACTATGAGCATGCACTGCCTGCTGGCCTCCTTGGCCCAAGCCTACCTTCTTCAGAACGCTGGCCTTGTACAGGTTGACCATCTTGGCGTTTCGGAATGCCCCATACTCCAGCTCCACAGCCTTGGCCTGCAGGTCAGCTCTGTGGGAAGGAATGAGAGCAAGACAATAGGCCTGAGTCCTCTCCCGCGGTCCTCCTGGCGTCTCTTCAGAGACCACGGGCTAGCCTCAGGGCCTGGTGAGGATGCGCACGTGGATTCTGAGCAGGCTTCTCTAGGTACCCTACAGCCCACTGTCCTTCAGTGGCCTTTGGCAGTCTCTGGTAAGGCTGCAGGGACTGGAAGCCATGGAGTAGGACGGATCACAACCGGCGGAGAGGCATTCTCTGAAGGAACAAGCCTTGGTCCTTCCCCTTGAGCTCTTGAACACTCACCCGTCAGGGAACCCTGCAGCCTGGTGATTACGGCTCAGCGCCTCCTCCAGAAGTTGCAGGCAGTGCTCACGGGCCTATGAGGAGAGTGACGTCTTGGTCACCCACCCTCAGGGTCAGGGAAGGGCCTGAGAGCAAGTGAAGAGGCATCCTTCTCATACCTTCACTGTGAGCTTAGGGATCCTCCTGCTCGAAGCCTCTCTCAGGGGACAGTCTTCATCTGAGAAAAGGGCAGAAAGGGCTTTCCACTGGGCCATCTCTCTGGGGTCCCCCAACCCTCACTGAGCCACCCACTGTTCACAACCAGGCACAGCACCCCAGCCCCTGGGGCATTTCTGTACCTACCTGGGGGTGTGAATTCTTCTATCTTGGGCTCTTTGCTCTGGAAGACAGACAGCATGAGAAACCATGAGACATCCTGCCCTGTTGCAGGGCAGCTCCTACTGAGGTGGCGAAGAGGGGACCATCCAGGGTCTTGCATGGACCACTGTGTGCTGGTTATTTTTTAGGGGGTGGGAAGGACACATTGGAGACAGGGTTCACTATGTCATCCCTGTCTTTGTCTCAGATCTGCCTGCCTCTTCCTCCCAAGTGCTAGGATCAAAGCCATGAGCCACCATGCTGGCTTAGGTTTTTTTGTTTACTTGACAGAAACTAGAGTCATCTAGAAGAGGGAACCTCAATTGAGGAATGGTCTCTGGCAGACTGGTCTGGGGAGGCATTTTCTTACTTGATGTGGGATGGCCCAGATTACTATGGGTTTTGCTATTCCTGGGCCAGTGGTCCTGGGCTGCACAAGCTGAGCAAGAGAGTGGCGCTCCTCCATGGTCCCTGCATCCATTCTACCTCCAGGATCCTGACTTCCCCTGATGCTGGATGGTGATGCAGAAAGTGTCAGCCAAATGAAGCCCTTGCTTCCCAATTTGGTTTTGGTCACAGCACTGGAAACTAACAGAGCCACTGAGCCCTGTCATGGTATCTGCCACCTTTACCTTGCGCAGGCTCATCTGCTTCTGATAGAAAAGATTCCATTGCCGCTTGTGGGCCTCATCTCTGCCCTCATCACCGCTCCCTCCAGAACCTTCATCATACCTAGAGGACGGGCGAGGCGTGAGCAGCCAGGGTCGGGGCTCTGCTCTTCCCCGATCTTCAGGCACATCATTAAAGCCCAGGCCCCAGGAAGAGCCCACGCCACGCTGCAGAAGGCGACCTTGGCCTGGCTAGGGCCAGCGGATGCATTTCACTGTCCTCACCTGCTGAAGCCCCCGTAGCCTCTGCGGCCTCCCTCATACAGCTCAGGGTCGAAGTCGTCCCCCTGGCAGGGCCTGATGCAGGTTTTGCTCCAGCTGCTGCTGCGCTCCAGGGCATCAAGCTTCTTCCTTACAGCCGCAGGACTCTGGCAGTGGTCACAGCCTTTGGCGCAGGCAGGAGGTGCATCCCCAAAGTACTTGGCAATGGCAGCATGGCGGCACCTAGAGTAAGCAGTGCCAATGGGACTGGGGCTGAAGCAAGCAATGTTGTCCGCCCAGTCTCCAAGCTCTGATTCACTATCTAGCACCACTCTTGATGCTTCATACCTTTCAAAGCCCTTCCTAGATTTGTTCTATGTGTATCAGTGACCCCTGGTGCCTAAGGTCAGGACTTGTTCCAGATGGGTTGTGAGCCTGCAGGGCAGGGGGTGCTGAGAACTGAACCGGGGTCCTCTGCAAATACAGTATATGCTCTTAACCTCTGAGTCATGTCTCCAGTCCCTGTTCTGTACCCTTTTATTTACAGGGGCTTGTGGAGCATCACCGGGGGCTGCCCAGTGCAGAACTTCCCCATAGTCATGCACTGGGAGACTGGGGGTCGGGATGTGAACCTCATTCTGTTCTGTGAGCTCTGGGACCCTGCTCTTCCCTCTCCCCGCAGTGCTGGAATGCCCTGGTGAGCTGAGGCTCTGGCACAGATACTGGTTCTGCCACCAAGGCTATGTCAGTGAGAAAACATTTCACCCTTGAATTCCATGACCTTTCCACTTACGCTGCTGGAGGCGCAGTGGTACAATGGAGCATGGTGGGGTCATCTCACAGGCTGTGAGCTGCTGGCAAGCACTACAGGGATAGTCCTCACTGTGGGGAAGGAGGGAAGGACAGGAAAGGGCCATGCCATCCAAGTGCTTTGTCTGCTTGGCTCTTTTTCTTCCATTATTTAGAGGCAGGGTCTCACTATGTAGCCAGGACTTGCCCAAGATTCACTATGTAGACTGGAATGGCTTCAAACACACAGAGATCTGTCTGTCTCTGCCTCCCAAGTACTGGGATTAGAGGTTGTGTGCAACCACACTGGTGTTTTTCTGTTGTTGTTGTGTCCTAAGCTAGGGTCTCACTATAGCTCAGGGTGGCTTTGAACACATGCTTCAGATTCCTAAGTCCTGGGATTGCAGGCGTGAGCAAGTCTCGATCTTTCCTTAGAGACCTCTAGCTCCTCCTGGCCCCTACCGTGAGCCCCTGCTCCAGGCCAAGGGCTGCCCTTGGCGCAGCTCCTCGAGTGGCAGTTCTCAACCCACGGTAGTAACCCCTTTGGGGCTTGGGTGTTCCTTTCAGAGGGGTCACCTAAGACCATCAGAAACAGATACTTACATTTTGATTCATGAAAGTAGCAACATTGCAGTTATGAAGTAGCACTGAAAATAATTTTATGATTGGGGTCACCACATGTATTAAAGGGTTAGAAAGGTTGAGAGCCACTGTCCTAGAGACAGCAGGTTGGAGAGCGGCTATTATGCCTAGTCACTGTTGAACCCAGCCAGTCAGGGAGACACAACCTCACTAGAGCGTCCCCTCTCACCTACTCCCAGATGTTCCCCTTGGGGTAACTACTCTGCCTAGTGCAGGAAGCTCTGTTTGTTTTCTGACCCCAGGTTGAGGCTCTGGGAGTGGCCGGCCACTGTCCTAGGGTCCTTACCAGACAGTCTACTGCTAGGAGTGTGGTATGAGGCTGGGGAAGCACAGAGAAAGACACCAGAGGCAAGGCCGTCTGAGTGCCCAGTCTAAAGACAAGAAGAGCTGGCAAAAATTGCTTCTAACAGAGCTCATCTTAGTGTGAGTACTGTCTGGGGATCTGATCCCAGAGAGCAGCCAGTTGGAACACAAGCCCCTAAAGAAGCAGGGTCCCTTGGGGGCTGGAGAGATGGCTCGTCGGTTAAGACTGCTCTTCCAGAGGTTCTGAGTTCAATTCCCAGCAACCACAAGGTGGCTCACAAGCACCTGTAATGAGGTCTGGTCCCTCTTTTGGCCTGCAGACATACATGCAGGCGATACACTGTTTACATAATAAATAAATCTTTAAAAAAATAAAAATAATAAAGAAGCAGCAGGGTCCCCGAAACCAAGTGACAAAAGCAGCAGGAGCCAGCAGAGGCAGCCACTGGGGGCGCTCTTGCAGCTCCACTAACACTGAATATATGGCAACTGTTCCTTCCCTCTGCTCAAGACTGCTGCTGTACAGAGGTGGCCTGTCCTGTCTCTGGCACTGTGGCCATATGGTTGCTGACACCCTGCCCCCCAGCTCTGACTCACTGGGGTTCTGTGCTCAGATTCAAAGGCCTCCATTGACTGCAGGGCTGAGGTTAGTTTCTCCCCTGCAGCCTGGTCTGCTGGGTGGCAAGACTGTCAAACGTTAATGGGTCTGGCCGCCTGAGAACAGGGCCGGGAGTGTGTGGAGCCAGCTAGGCAGAATGAGACCAATATTGTCCCACTGTCCTTTCTGTTAGGCCTTTCATCAAAACAAGCCTCTCATCAAAACAAGCAGGCTACTTTTAAGGTATTTAGGATCCTCAAATTTCCAGCAAGATGCCTCTGGGTACTGAGCAGCAGAAGTGCCACACCAGAGGGTGAGTGCAAAGCTTGCTGGCTTGCTTGGGTGGCCCCATAGCTCCTCTGTTTTTCTTCCTGGGAGAGGCCAGAGGGAGCAGCTAGGGAGTGGCCCAAGAGACAGACTGGGGTGGTCAGGAACACAAGCCAAAAAGGCCATCCAGAGGGTGGTGGGATGCTCAAGAGGGAGGTACTCCATTCTCTTCTCCCAGCAACCTCAGACTGAGACCTTGGAGTTATTTCCACAGGGAACCACAGCCAACAACTTCTGTCATTAGCCCAGCCCTCAGGCGGGAGGGCAGAGCAGGGGAGGAGTAAGCTGTTTTTTTGGGGATCCTGAGAGTAGAGCGGACCTCCTGGGCAAGGAAGGCACTGGGTGTGAAGTATGAAGTCTTGAGGGTTCCTCTGGCTCCGCCTCACAATGGTAACATGACACCTAGATCTCCAGGGCAACCAACAACAAAAAAGCCGAAGCTGGACAGCAGTTGGCTGTCTGCAGCCAAGAGCTCGCTCTAAGAAGTGCCTAAGCCGCGGGCAGGAAAGCAGTAGCACGGGCAGGAAAGCAGCAGCGCTGGTGAAGCCATCAGAGGTGGTGGCAAAGGACTGAGAGGAAGCACACAACGGCTCTCCTCTTCTTGGCTCCCCAATATCTGAGCTCCCAGGTAAGTGACACAGGCCAGAGGTAACAGGGTGCAGAAGAGGAGGGAACGGGCAGTCAGCATCTCGTATCTCCCACAACTTACCATGAGCTCAAAGAGGAACATTTTGGGGGGTACACTGGGCCACTGTCCTACCGGGAACTAAGTCACCTCCTGTATACACCTGAGCTCTCTCTTCCTTTGGGACAGAGCACTAGAGAAGGGGGATGTCCTGTCACTTACTGTGTAGCAGGGAGCTGGGGGCCTGCTGACTTGACACATTAAGCCTTTTCTATTCAGTGAGCTTAAAATAGGACCCACACACCCACTGAGCCTCCATTTGCCCAAGGACTAGGGCTGAGCCTTAGTTTCTCAAGGCTCAGGACAAGGTATGCCTAGCCGGCTCACTGGCCCCAGACCCAGGACTGAGATGAACCTGGAGCAGAACCGCCTACTTGGGGTCCGGACGAGAGCAGCAGCTTCCTCGTCTTCTGGGGCTCTGACCTGCTCATTGCTACATTTCCAGCTCAGGATTAGCCCAGGGAGGAGTCTCCACAACCACTTAGGTTCCGGGGATCCCCTGGGTCCTCCTTTGGCCATGATCTCTGAAAACTGAACGAGAGACATGCATGCCTGATTCTAAACCCATGGCTGGAGGGGAGATGGGGACTGCACGGATGAGGCTGGGGAGTGACCCCAGGATTCTATTTCATGCCACACCACTGGAAAGGTGACCCTGGGACATTCTTTGGTTCATTCTTTGGACAGCACAAGCACAACCTTCCTGGGCAGGGAAGCTGCTCGCCCCTCCTGCCTTCTGTCCTCACACCAGGGTTCAAGTCCCCCAGAGATGTTCCTTCCAAAGCAAACAAGCTGTTATCCAGTAAGAAAGAAAAACATCGTCCAGGTTTGGAAGGCAAACAGAAGGCCCAGTATCCTTGGCTCAGCAGAGGGAGTGGGCTTTGGCTACTTTTAAGATATTTAGGATCCTCAAATTTCCAGCAAATTTGAGGCTGGGGTACTAACTCCCATGGCTATAGTGAGAAGTGCAGCGTTGAGGAGACTAAAGTCACAATGGGGACGGCACAGCAGGACAGGAGAAGGGGACATGGCAGTGAGCTGTGAGCCATGGGACCCCAGAGGCAGGAGGGTGACCGGCACCCACAAAACCCTGGCTTCTGTAGTCCCTGAGTCAAAAGGGAAGCCCAGCTTTACAAATGCAGATTGAGAAGCTTGCTTAATTTCTACACACCACCAGAGCTCTCCCTGTTCTGGGAAGCTCGGGGGCCAGGGCAGCAGAACCACCCATTTCTGATTTCAAACTGGAGCCCCACAGAGATGGAGTCGCTCAGACACTCAGCATGGCACACAGTGGACATCTCCGCCCTGATGGTCAGGCCGTTGGAGCCCTCAGATCTCTTTTGCACATCTACTGGCTATACCTCATTCAGTATGCTTCTCAAACATGACTATGCTGCAGGAGCCACCATGACAAGACGACAGGGCACAGCAAGAGGCCCTTTGGGGCTGCAAGCCTTCGGTGACAAATGACACTGCTTATCAGGTACAGACACACTGCCTGCCCTGTCCCCGTGGCAGCTGGGGCTGACGATCAGGTTTACAATGAGGAAGCGGAGAAACTGCGGGACAGGACAGCCGCTTACTCTACAGCCACCTGCCACACAAAGGAATGCTAGTCAGTCCCCCCAGCCCGGTCAGTTTCCTTCTCTGTTGTGCTAGCTCTCCCTGACCATTGCCTGTAACCCAGCCAGGAGCATCCTCAAAAGATTCCAAGTGCTGTGCAGGCAGCCTGGGCAGCAGGTGGACCCAGTGGCAGCCAGAGCTGTTCTCCACGGGAAGCTACCACTTGCTCTACTGAAGATGGCATTAAGAGACTCTTTCTAGTCCCCATGTTCTTGATCGAAATGTATGGTTGAGAAAGAACTGGGTAAACCTGGGATAGAAAGTCCAGGAAACACAGAATTACCAGTAGCTCTGCTCTGTTTTCTCCAAACTTAGGGGGTTATCCAGTCAACGGGCCAACCCCAGGGCTCCCACTCCCCCTGGCCACAGCTGGGGAACAAGGTCACCTAACAACCACTGGTTATATTGGGCACCAGGCGTCTGTTGGCCCTGCTTTAAATAGCCCACTGGGAAGACGCCTGGGGAGCTGCCGGAATGCGCCTCTTTCCTCTTTGGAGAACAAGACCCCTTTGCCCCCCTTCCCTCGTCATGTGCCTGTTCTGTTGGTCAGAGCTTAAAATAACAAAATTATCAGCTGCCAAGCAAAGAGCTCCTCTTCGGCCCTTTGAGGGCAGAGAGCCATACCTAGCAGCACCACTTCTGCTGGTAAAAGGCAGACCTGGCAGGCAGCCCCAGACCAGGTCCCACCTAGTTTCCAGTAGGCTGCCTACAGAAGGCCTGGGCACAGCTGTGTGGTGTCCACACAAGGAGTTCTATCGGAGGAGAGCTCTGCAGGAGCAGGCAGGAGTCTGCAGTTCTCCAGCTTCGCAAGCCAAGCAGAGAGCAGGGAAGAGTGGGGCAGGAGAGAGAAGCTGGGAGCAACTCTGCTAGCTGAGACCTTAGACCTCCCTGTGCAGCAGGGACCCCGAGCCACTGCCTTCTGCCCTGGAAACTGGACATTGAGACCTTCCAGCTAGACCTAGGGTCCCAAGCAGGTGCCTCATCCCTGCCTCACCCCCCCCCCCCGCCAGTCTCTCTCTAGGTCTTTGGGTGTGGTGCACAGAAAGCTCTCCTGACCACCATCCTCCTGTCCGCTTCTGCTTTTAAGGAGTGCCTCCATTGGGCTCGTGAGGCAATGTGGGCACAGTGCCAGCCAGGCTGAACAGGCCAACCCAAACACAGATGGAGAGGGAGGGTGAAAGGCAGCAGCCCTGGTTCTGAACCATATGCACACCACTTCTGTGGGGTGGGAATGATGCTGAGGTCCCGGACAGGAGAGCGGATGGATCACTTTTGCAAGCACGCCCTAGCTGCAGTCTTTGGTCTGACCAGAAGGAATGTCCTTATGTTCACACCAGCAGGACATACAAATCTATGCATTTAGTGACAGACAGCAGTGCAGTTCTCAAAAGCCTGGAGTGCCCCACTGTGGTGGTGAGGAACTGATAAAACTGATGCCCCCGCCGCTCGTAAGAGGTGAGCACAGCTCACGGGTTTCTAAAGAGCTATGGCCTGGTTCGTATGGTCTGTGACTCAGGCAGGGGATCAGCTGTGCTGTTGTATGTGGCTCCTCAAAGCCAAATGGGCCTCCATAAAGAGTGCATGGGTAGTAGGTGGTGCACGGGCTGGGTCCATCCTTGACTTCCCTGGCCCTGTCAGTCCCCACCCAGAGAAAGTTCCCGCAGCCAAGCCCCTCCCAAAGGCCTCTCATCCCAACAACACAGAGATAAAGAGCCTGTCCATCGCACAAGATGGGGAGGGGTAAATAGCGAGGTGGTGGGGGAGGGGTAAATAGCGAGGCGGTGGTGCACACCTTTAATCCCATCTTGGGAGGCAGAGGCAGGAGGATCTCTGAGTTTGAGGCCAGTCTGGTCTATAGAGCGAGTTCCAGGACAGCCAGGGCTACTACACAAAGAAACCTTGTCTTGAAAAGCAAGCAAATAAAAAACCATTTCTATAAAGGGTGTATGAGGTTAGAGAAGGCACCACAGGGCTGGGGATGCAGCTCTGTGGTACAGGACTTGCCCAGAGTAAAAAAGGCCCTGGCGCCCATTCCCCAGTAGCACAAACATGACAAAACAGGAACAACAAACTCAGAGAAGGCACCACATGCTTCACAGAGAGGAAACCAGCGGCTGGCGGCTGGGATCGTTCCTGAAGAAGGGTGACCAGCCAGGGCCTAAATCACTAATTAGGCCTCAGTGGAGGCAGTAAGGGCCTGGCCTTCTATGATGGGCTGTAGGCAGCCAGGGACTCTCATTCTCAGAGACTCGGGCAGAGACTGCGCAGCACAAGGGCAGAGAGCCTTCATGTAGGATGACCCTGCCCCATGACCTTCAAGGGAGTTTTAGGCCTACTGTGTGCCAGGCAGGAATGCTGGAAGTGACCAGTCTCACAGACCACAGCGGAGGACACCTGCCTGGTTGAGATTGCCAATGTGGCAATCACCAAAGACACAAGCCCCTGGTCCCCTGCCCCCATCCCTCAGGAAGAGCCAGTTTGGATGCTTTGGGACAAGGCTGTCCCGGTTCCTGCTCACTCACAGGAGCTGATGCTCAACGGCTCCACCGAGGAACTCAGTCAAGAGCTTTGTCCAGGCTCTCTCGGGGAAGCCATGGCCAGCCTGACTGCAGTCAGGCCTTCTCTGGTTACAACAGGTCCAGCACTCCAGGAGGGAAGAGCTGGCTGACCTAGTCCTAGAGCTCCCATCTGAATGATAGCCCTAGGGAATACTATGTGACCCCTTCTTCCTTACCTGACAAGAACGAGTAAAGAAAGTGGCTTGGTAGCAGAGGAGGGTCCTTGGGGACTCAGCATCATATCCTTCAAGGGACAACCCTTCCCTCAGTTTTTGCCTATAGCTGATCCCAGCTAGAGTCCCCATAATCCTGTTCCTGGAGTCTGATTCCCCTCCCACACAGAACCCTGAGGCCTGTCTTGCTACCCTAAGGCCATCTTGGGGAGGTACCAAAATGCTGAGTGACCCAGAGGCTGGCAGGGGAGCTGTGTCAGCTGGGGCACCCCAGTCAAACCTGCTATTTGTGTTTCAAGACAAAGGAATGCAAGAGCCGAGCCCCGTATGAATGGGCAGGTGAACTGTCATCAGCTGCGGCCATCTGGTGGCCTCTCAAAGGCTCTCCGGGTCATATCTATCACAAGCTGCACTGGCCCTGGGCAGCTCCCGCCAAGTGTGGGCCGAGGGCTAGCTACCCTACCATCGAGCAGAGTTCCCCAGCTGCCCGTCTCCCTCTGCCTGGGATCCACCAGCGGTGCAGGGCTGAGACTGACAAACCTGTTCTGCAGGCTATGGTGGGAGAGGCTGCTTCCCTGGAGTTACCTCCCAGCTCATAAGCAGTTCGGCAGGGACTGACTCTACGGTGCTGTCTGTGTTGTTACAGAACACAGGAGCCCTAGCAACATGGCAGTCACAGACTTTGTGGAGGAGATTCGCTCTGTGGGTAAGAGGCTGCTGCTGAAGCTGCAAGGACTGCCCCAGGCTGAGCCCGTGGAGCTGGTGGCCTTCTCTATCATCGTTCTTTTCACAGGCAAGTGGGGCACCTGGCCTCTGGCCTTTAGCCCTGTCCCCTCAGTGTCCTATGGGCTCTTCCTGATAATTGGGAGACCACGCCATGGTGCTGGCTGGAAGGTTGGAAAGTAGGGAAAGTGGTGTCCCAGGAAAGCTAAGAGAGTTGCCCCACTCTCTGACATTGCCTGAGTTGCTAGGCAGTGCTGGAAACTGGATACCACCAGGTATCAACCACAAACTGAAAGGAGTCAGGCTTGGGCAGTGGAGCAAGAGACAGACAGGACCCTATCAGCCACTCTGGTCTTTGTGACCACTGCTCCAGACTGGGGGCGGGGCAGGTCCTTTGGAGGGAGGGTGGGCATCCCTTCCTCCCCTGGCTTTTCAGCCCTGGACCATCCTCTCCCTTTCTCCCTTCAGCTACGGTCCTGCTGCTGCTGATGTTGGCCTGTAGCTGCTGCTGTGTGCGCTGCTGCTGCCCCGACAGGAGAAGCAGGAAGATCCTTGTGCAACCCGTAAAACCCAGATGAGGGACAGTAGTGTGATGACCCAAGAGAAGCTGGACAGGAGCCTTCCCGAACCGTGACACAGACTATCATCCTGGCTACTTCTGGCACTGCCCAGGTGACAGACAGGGTAGACATCTGGAGCCTTATCAAGGAAACAAGTGTTGCTCAACTTGCCAATGGACACCAGCGCTTAGAGGAGTCAACTGTTTCAAAGGCCCAGGAAACCCCTGAGGGCTTCTGCTGTACTTTTGAGGAGCCCCATATTTTGAACAGCTCATGGATATGGGGAGACTGGCCCTGGCTCTGCTGATTTATGCCAAAGAGAAGTAAACTGATCAGGGACTTTGTGCAATTTACTAAACTCCAAGCCTCTGTCTGAAGGGGTGGGAACAGGTCAGTATTCTAGCTGAAATTTGCTTACTTCCAAGTAAAGCTTTTTTGGTTACGTGCTTATAAGGTGTTTGGCTATGTATATTTATGCGCAGGTGGCTCTGTGCATCAGGACAGTGTCAGAGCTCTAGGGGCATGGCCAGTGACTGACTTTCTTTCCAGGCTACTGCTCTTTGTGTGCCCACAAAGGTTGGGAAATCACACAGGAAGGAAGGCCACAGAGACATCAATGCCGCGCGCGGGACCAGTGCAGGGCCACTGGCAACACTGCTACTAACAGGGCTGCTTCCAGAGTCCCACTCTGTTGAGTGATGGAGGCCAATGCCCTAGGACAGGTGCTGAGCCCAGGAATGCCATGACTATTTCCTGCTGTCTGTATCCCCCCCAACTAGCACCTTCAGGTCACTGAGTCCTCCCACATTTCTTCAGGCTGTTGTACTTGTACACGGAGCCTTCGGCCCGGCCCTGTTCCTATCGGTGTGCTCACAACCTCAGCTGACCAATCCTCTTAAGCCAGGCTTCCTTCTGGTGAGATGGACTAACCCTGGCACCTGCTTCCCGTGGTATGCTAGGAGTGTAAAGCAGACAGCCCAAGTCTAGCCCAGTGCTAGACATGCTTTAGAAACTCCGCAATTAGCAACTGCCATTATTTGCCCCTCTAAATGGGCTAGCCCAGAGCACAGTGGACCCATGTTAAAGAACGGCGCTGCTGAAATGCCGCCATCCTCCTCCCCTGCAGGTTACTGTCTTCTAGACGCACAGCTACAAACCAAAACACGAAATGTGCGGAGGGGCACAGACACGTATGTCTCCATACATGCCAACAGGGTCAGGACTGGCTCCAATTACTCCCACTTGTGTCACCTAAGTCTGTGCAACACACATTCTGCTTGTCTGGGAGCAGAGTTCAGCCTACCTTGAAAACAGGTCTCAGTAAGGGAAGTCAGCCCCTGCCACCTCCAGCTGGCAGCCTAGGCTGTACAGGCAAGGCCAACAGGAATTCTTGCTAGCTGGTTTGACTACCTGGTAGCCACAGACTTGCCTGACAGGTTTGGGTTATTGAAACCAAGAAAGGAAGTGTTTCCAAACAAAGAAAAAGAAATCTAAGAATCCACCTGTCCTCGGCCCCTAAAATTGGAATTCAGAGTCAAACACATCTTTAATCCCAGCACTCTGAGAGGCAGAAGCAGGTGGACCTCTGTGAGTTCCAGGTCGGCCAGGGCTACTTAAGACCCCTTCTCGGGGCTGGAGAGATGGCTCATCGGTTAAGAGCACCTGGATTCAATTCTCAGCATCTACTTACTGTCTGTTACTCCAGGTACAGGGAATCTGACACCCTCACCCAGAAATACATGCAGGCAAAGCACCAATCACTGTTTATTAAAAAACAAACAACAAATGAACAAAAAAAAAAACTTTATCAAAACCAAAAACAAAATAAAACAAAAAATACCAAACCGACAAGAAAACCTGAACGATGCTAATAAAGACAGTTAAAATCCAGAGGGCTAGGCCATGCTGTGCTACCTTTAAAAAAAATTTAATGGGAGAGGCTGGAAAGATGGCTCAGTGTTTAAGAGCACTGGCTGTTCTTCCAGAGGTCCTGAGTTCAATTCCCAGCAAGTGCATGGTGGCTCACAACCGTCTGTAATGACATTTGATGCCCTCTTCTGGCTTGCAGGCACACATGCAGACAGAATACTGTGTACATAATAAACACATAAATCTTTTTTTATGTAATGTAATGGTGTTGGGAATGAAGCCCAGAAGACTGTGCACTAGGCAAGTACTCTGCCACCGAAACACAACCCAGGCCCTAGAAGTTGTCTTAAGCTAGGTTTCAATTCACCGCACCCCTGCCTTAGCCTCTTAAGTATGAGGATTACATGTAATGTGCCCTGCTTGCTTGGGGCTTTTTTTTTTTTTTTAAGTCTTCTCTTTTTAAAACAATCTCACTAAGTGGCCCTGGCTGGAAGTCAATATGCACCTAACTTGGGGCTGTTCTCTGCCTCTGGAGTGCTGGGATTACAGGCATGGCCCACCATACCCCACTTCTGTCTTGAGCATTCTGTTGCAGATAAATTCACTTAACCATCATGGTGCTTCAGTCCTGTAGATGCCTTTATTATTCTGGTTGTCAGAGGAGGGAGATCAGCCTCAGTGCAGCCAGCTAAAATGTGGCAAAGCCAGCTTTGGGTCCAGCCCGTCTGGCTCCAGTTCCCTGCTCACCACACCTAGGGCTTGAGGCCTCTGGGACACAAGGCAGAGGTGTTGACCCCATTATCTCCATTAGCCAACCCTACATCCAAGCACCCACACCCAAACTCTGTCTCAAGATTGCTTCTGTGTAGTGGGCGGAAATCCAACACCCAGCTACCCAAAGAGAAGCCCGGGGGTAGTGGAAGGAGTGGAAACCTGCATTTCTTACTCCAGCACCTCACAGGAGGTCCCTCGAAGCCCTCAGTTCAGGAACAGCAGCCCAGTTCCTTCCAGAATCTTCTTTAAGCAGGATTTAATTAGCATCAGGAAAAGCCTTGCTGTAGGATGGCTAAGGTCGGGGACCCCTCCTTTGCTAGAAAAGATTCTGGTTCCTAGTCTAGCTGCAGAGCAGGGGGTACCATGGACAACCCTGGGCATAGCCTAAGTAGCCAGTTCGCTTGCACCTTCCTACCCCATGCTAGGTCAGTCCATCCTATAAGCTAACCAACTGCAGCCTGGCACACTCCGGGATGGCAGACTTCACTGGGGAGGAGGTAGGCGTCTCCCACTGTGGGAAACAGAAATGGTCACTGCAGATCTGCCAGCAGCAGCACAGGGCAGACTACTTCAGCTTAGGGACGGTCCCACTGATATAACTGCCCTGCGCCAGGCAAGAACAAGCCATTGTGGTGCACGGAGGCTACCGCAGGCCTCACCAGCTCTCTCGTGGCCTTCCCTCCCACATGGCCTCTGCTCTACCAGTGTCGGTTCTCAGTCCCTCAGGAGGATGAGGAACCGCCTGGTTCACTGCCTGAATTTTATGTCTTGTTACAAACTACAAAATCAAGGTGAGAACAAAAATCACAAAATCACGTCAGCAACGCTTGGTAGAGCACAGACAAGTTTTGTGAAATGTGATACAAATGATACTACAAATTTCATATCATAAAATAAGTGCACAAATTAATTTTGTTCTAAAAACGTTTTCCTCCTCTTTGCGCCCTGTTCCATGACAGGGAATGCTGTCCCTAACTCTCGTCTTTTTTTTTTTTAAAGATTTATTTGTTTTTATATGTGTGTCTACATGCAAGTGTACCACATGCATGCTTCTTATCTGAGGTGCCCGAAGAGGGCATCAGACCCTCTGGAACTGGGGTTACAGATGGTTTCGAGCCACCATGTGGGGCTGGGTATTGAACCTGGGTCCTCTGGAAAAGTAGCTAGTGCTCAAGTCTTTACAACTCCCGCCATTTCCTCACAGAGGAACCCTCAGCGCACAAACCACTTGAGCCTGCAGCACCCTCTCCTGTTCTCATCAATCTCCCCCACAGTGACGGAGACAACAGATCTACCTACTTGGATACAGCAGTTAATTAACTAAAACTAGACAAAGCAGCTTTCTTATGAATGACATTCCCTCTATATATCTGATGTTTTGAGACAGGGTCTCACTATAGATTTCTGGTGGCCTGGTATTCACTATGCAGACCGGGCAGGTCTCAGCTCAAAAGGCCCACCTGTCTCTACCCCTCAAGTGCTAGAATTAAAGGTATATGCCACCATGCCCAGCAGGGTTCTTTTAGTTTTTGGTTTTTTGAGACAGGGTTTCTCTGTGTGGTCCTGGCTGTCCTGGAACTCACTTTGTAGACCTGGCTGGCCTCAAACTCAAAGATCTACCTGCCTCTGCCTCCTGAGTGCTGGAATTAAAGGTGTGTGCCACCATTGCCTGGCTTCTTTTGTATCTTTACTATTTATTTATTTATTTATTTCTTATGTATACAACATTCTGCCTCCATGTATGCCTGCATGCCAGAAGAGGGCACCAGATCTCATTATAGATGGCTGTGAGCCACCATGTGGTTGCTGGGAATTGAACTCAGAACCTCTGGAAGAACAGCCAGTCCTCTTAACCACTGAGCCATCTCTCCAGCCCTCTTTTGTATTTTTTAAAGATTTATTTATTATATATATGTGTAAATGTTTGGTGCCCTCAGGGGCCAGAAGAAGGTGCTGGATCATCTGGAAGTAGATTACAGGCGGTCAGGGTCACCTGGCGTGAGTGCTGGGCACTGAACCAAGGTCTTCTGGAAAGAGCAACATGCGCTTCCACTTCTGAACTGTCCTCCAGCCTACAGAAGCTCAGGTGGGAACAGACGGGCACACCTCTTGGGTGGGGCTTGGTCTCTGAGAATGGGCTGCGAACCCGCTCAGCTCTAGCCTTACCTTGTAGTTCTGGTTTCATTAGAACAAGAGTGTGAACACACCTGAAGAACCCGAGTGTAAAATGTCACTACAGAGGGGCCAGCAAGATGGTTCAGTAGGTAAAGGCACTTGCCACCAAACCTAAAGACCTGAATTCAGTTCCCTGGAAGCCACAAGTTAACCTATTTCCAACAAGTTGCCCACTAACCTCCACACACATGCCATGGGATAAAAACACATTCACACATACACAAAATGTATTAAAAATTTTAATGCTGGTGGTGGTGTGTGTGTGTGTGTGTAAAAAAAAAAATTAATGCTATGAGTCTTACAAAATATGCCCAAAGTTTAGTTCTTTGTGCTTCTTTTGATGGGAATATGGAGTGATATCAAAGTGGCCACATAGGTATTAATTAAAAGGGACAACAGCTCTGTCTGCTCTAAGGTATAGGCCTGAGAGCTGGCTTCAAACTCCAACTGCACAGAATACGTTGCTTAGTCTCTCTGTGTGTCTGTCGTCTGTAAAACTCGAGTGTGGGAATCATTGTTTCATTTGTTTATACGATGTCACACTCAGTTCTGTAGTCATAGGTGCACAACAACTATAAACCAGTTTGGGAACAAACAACTGACTCTTGATAAGAACCTGATTTCACTGATAGGCTCATAAAAGTACCAGGGTGTGCCAGAGACCAGCCTGCCAGCTGTGTGCATTTGGCAAGCCAGGAAGTCAGCAAGTTTTACACAAGGAAGTGTAAAGCAACAGGTGAGCCATGGGTCAATCAAGAATGCTTTCCTGAATTTGCTCCTCGCCTGTCAACCTCTCCAGGCTGTATCTGAAGAGACGTCCTGAGAGGATTAGAACAACAGATACCGAGCATTCTAGAAACTGATGTAAGTGGGCATTTCTCAAAACTCTACAGCAGGATTGATGACCTGTGGGCTACGACATGAGCCTCACTGGAGGGAAAAGCCTCTCTTATGATGGGTTGCAGGCCCACACAGCTAAGCTTTAAAGGAGTCAAGCAGAGCATGTATGATCAATTCCTTCCTCCCAGTTTTCTCTCTAACCAAGGGGTAGGAACCAACCACATGAAACAGCTGAGGCCATGCCCGGGGCAGGCACAAGAGAAAAAGACTAAGGGTGGCAAGCACTCCCTACCAGAAATGGTTCTGGGAGGCTCCAGCCAGAGCTGCAGCTAACCATTCACCCATACCACAGGAAAGAACGCCTTCCCAAGTAAGCTTCAAGAGGTCACTGAGACGGAGAACTAACACCTGGTGCACACAGGTGAGGTGGACAGGTGGCCTGCAGCACGGGGACACAATCTATACTCTCACCCAAGTTTGACTTCACTCAAGGGCAACTTACAAAATGTCCTGAGCATCTCCACGAGACGCCATCACAAAAGGGTAGAACACTGCTGAGGGACTGAGGGAGGGAGTGGCAGTTGCCAGGCAACCAGTCTAGCCCACCTTTGTTTGCTCTGGTGGCAGCAGCCAAGGTGTGGTCAGAGCCATTTGGCAATGCTCTGGGCTGCCAACAGTCATTTCTTTGAGTTGCTGAATATCTGTGGTCACCTGGCAGCCACTTCCACCCAGGAACCCCAAAGTTTAAGGCCTGGAGGACAACCGTGACCTTCCTTTGCCCTCATAAGACACAGCCTATTGGCAGAAGAACCAGGTAATGACGTTTCTTTTCTCCCTAAGCTCTTTTCAGCTGGCTGCAGCCTACTGACACCCGTACGCCTAGGCCTCCTGCTTCCAGCAGTCTCCAGACACTGCCTCAATCACCCTCTGTTCCTATCTACCACCACCACCATCCCCTTTTTAAAGATTCATGGTGTGTGTTCTTCCTACGTGTATATATGTCCATACATGCATTCCTGGTACCCTCAGAAGCTAAAAACGGTGTCTGGGGCCCTGAAACTGGCATTATGGATGATATTGTGAGCTGCCACATGGGTGCTGGGAACTGAATTTGGGTCCTCTGCAAGTGATCAGTGTTCTTAACTTCTGAGTAGACATCTCTCCAGTTCCACTTTTTTTTTTTTTTTGACAGGATTTTGTTGTTCCCTGTTGGCCTGGAATTCTTGGGCTCAAGCAGGAATCCAGCCTTCTGAGGGGCTGAGACTTGTGTGCCATCAATGCCAGTGGGGTTGCTACACCAGTCTCTCAAAATGGAGGCAAATGGGACAATGAAAATAGGGGGAGATCTACAGAGGTACATTTTAGGCTCTAGCTAGGAGGGCCTCAGTGGTGGGAGAGGCATCCTGGCTCATATCCAAGTTGGTCAGAAATGAACCAGAGACTCCCGAGGCCATCCCCAGAACTTCCAAGCGTGAGAGCCCTCAGTGTTGGCTAGCCAGATGTATCCAGTTGTTCAGTGCAATTGCATGGAGGTTCAGAGAGGGGGCACGGAGAGCAAGGCTGGGGACAAGACCTTCAGAGCTCTCTGCACTCAGGGCCTCTGTCCCCTCTTCCAGATTTACACGGGCGAAATGGTGATCCCCAAGGATACACAGAATGGCGACTTCTGGGATAACTCCTGGGACATGGGGGGCCTGATAGTGATCGGCCTGTTCATCGCCACATTCCTCTTCTTCATCATATTCGCCATTGTGTTCGGGTGTGTGGAAAAGACTGTGTGTGAGGAGGACTGAAGTGACTTCCGGAGCCTTCAGAGGGCAGCAGGGGAAGCCGAGCTGACCTGCTCAGCCCACACCAGCGGGAGCCCTCCAGTACCTCGGGCTCAGAATCTAACCACTGGGTCTGGCTTTGGGATTGGTCAATTAGCGGGATGGGAAGGCTGGTCTGATACCATTTCCGGCTCGCACACCCTGCTACCAGCTGAACACTATGAGCGCACGGAGAGGGGCTCTGCTCCACCTCAGGAGACAGCAGCCAAGGCTCACAAGGTCTAATAAGTGTCCCTGCCCAGGCGGCAATTTTACAAGTCCTTCACAGAGAAGGACACAAAATATCAGATGAAGTAAAAATTTCTTTTCAAATCCACTAACGTGAGCTCATCTTCTATGCAGACATGGTTCCAGCCCCTCTAGCAAACCACAGTAAGGGCTGCAAGACCTCAGGGGTCTGCCCTGTAGGCAACAGAATCCTCTTACAAGCTGCTTAGGCCCCTAGGTTCACAAGGTAACTTCAGTTCCTAAACTCTGTCTTTCGCATGCACTCCCCCTGACTGGGCTACCAGGTCACCCTCCGTGGCCTGCATAGTGCTTCCTTGTCTTTCTCATCTCAGCCAGCCTAAACCTGTCTCTCTCAAATGCTGGGGTCAGAGACAGGGACAGATGGGGAACTCTGTTACTCTCAGAACACTTTACAGGGTTAGGGAGCTGGCTCAGCAGCTAAGAGCACCAGCAGCTCCTGCAGAGGAAAGGGGTTCGATCCCCAGCACCCATGTGGTGGCTCACAATTATCTGTAACTCCAGTTTCAGGGAAACCAATGCCCCCTCTTCTGCCTCTGTGGGCACCAGGCACACACGGAGAACACTCATACACAGAATTTTAAAAAAGAAAAACAAAACAAAGCCACCATGTACTTTTTCTTCAAAGCCCATTCATGAGCAATTATATAATTTTAAATATTCTGTTTCCCAATGAGACAAGGCTTGGCAAAAGCAAAGGGAAAGAAGCAGACAGATCCACTGGATGATGCTGAGCGGCCAAGCTCCGTAGTCCAGAGACCCACAAGACAATTCTACCCAGAACAAAGGGAAAGCTCCTCTCTGCTCCAAAATGCCCAGACTGCAATTTCAAGCCTAATGACTACAAGGTTAAAGCCCTGCTGTGAGCCTCGCTGCTTTGCGGCTGCAGCTCAGAAATGGCTGCATGGCAGAGACAAGATAAAAACCACTGGCGGCCCCGCCCTGACCACCATATCCCACCCTACACACCCCAACCTTACAACAGTTTCCTTTAGCTGTGTACCCACACAACTGAGCCCACCCCACCGGTCTTACCCCTCACTGCCAGGGGCCTGCCATAAGGGAGGCTGGTGGGAACAGACACCTCAACTTCAGCCTCAAACCAGAACTAATATTAGAAAAGGAACAAACATCTGTTGATAGGGGCTTTCTCCCTTCGTGCTAGATTCTGTTCACACAGCAAGCGGTCTTTCCTAAAGAGCAGCAGCTGACAGCTCCACCAGCAAGGTTTACTCCACCTGAGACCTGGAGTCCTGAGATCCAGAACCTCACCTGGAGCCAACAAGATAGGAGGTGTGAGACCGAACGGGGGGGGGGTTGGGTGGGGTGGGCATGGACGTCTTGGCCCCACAGATAGATGTACACTTCCATCTGGCCTATCAAGGCACTGAGAAGCCTCAGAAGGAAGAAAGGCAGTGGTCCGTGTAGACCTGTTCCACTGCCCGGCAGGTCATAGCACTGCAGTCCCAGAGGAGCAGAGGGGACTGACAGCCAGCGTGGAAACAGCCTGAGGAGGTGAATTTAGCACGCTCATGTACCAGGGGCAGCAAAGGGCTCTGGTGGTATGGCCTTAGCCAACGGTGGGCCTGGCACAGCAACCCGCGACTTTTTTGCGTGTGATCCTGCCACAGAGGCTAAATTAGAGACGCTATTTCCAGAAGGAAATACTTCAATCATTGTCACCAACTCACCAGTGAGGAGGGAGAGTGAGAATCCAAATGTAGAACCCAAGTAAGCGCACCCCCTCCTGTTTTCAGGAGAGCCCAGAACACATCTGTAGACACTAGTACCACGTACTTAAGTGGCAGCACTCTGCTTCGAGACGACAGTATCTGGGCTAGGAGAGTAGCTCACCGGTAGAAGGCTTGTATAACATGCACAGGTTCCTGGGTTCAATCCTTACCACCACAAAAGCAGCCATCCCTCTTCCCCCAGAGACTGTGACCCATGTATGAGACAAGCATATCCACTGTGATAGTCAAGGAGCCCAAGGACAGTAGCTTCTATCATGGGTTTTGTGACCACGGCCTGTCTGGGGCTTGGCTTACTCATCTCAAGTCTGAGGCAATCACTTCCGTCCATCAGCTCTCCATTTTCCACACAGATGAAGGGATGGATTTTTTCACAGCCTGATTCTTCTTGGGCATCACTCACATAGGATTCTACTGACTACATGCCTGGTCACGACTTGTCACTGAGCAGCTAAGTCCCTTTCCGTGGCTGGCCCATAGCTCCCGTCCCATAGACAAGATAGGTAAGCAGTTTCCACACAAGTTGGCTGGTGTCCTGTCAGAAGAGCTGACTTATCCAAAGCGTGTGACACCCCCCACCGCTACCACCAGCTATGAGTGGGCCCAAAGCTTCTGTCGGGGCTGCGTGAGAGCAGCTCACCAGGTGTGTGACACACGTCTACAATCCAAACACGTGGGAGGAAGAGGCAGTCAGGATAACCAGGAGTCAAAGGCCAGCCTCTGACACAGGGTAAGCTGGTGTGACCCCATCAGAAGCAAGCAAAGCAGCAGGAGTGACTCACACCCAGTCAGAAGAGCCAGCTCAGTGGCAAGAGCCGGCCACATTACTCATGGGGCCAGACAACCATCCACGAAGTAGGCAGAGGAGTGGATGACAACCCCAGCGTGGAGCACATCCTCACATGAGAGCCAGAGTTCATAGCCTCTAGAAGGAAAAAGGAAGGGTCCTGACTGCAAATCCAGTCTCTGGTCTCCATCTTTGGAGGCCCTGCACCTGTGCCCCTTGCACCTTGCCCTCTCTCCAGAAAAAGTAGCCCACCAAAACTTGACTCCTCCCCAGAAAAGGTCAAGACCACTCCCCCTGTCTATTTAAGCTGCTCCCCCCAAAAATAAACACATGGTCGCCCGCCCCACCCCGTGTTGCGGCTGTCCAGTTCCCCTTGGGGTCACCCAAGAGCACAGGAATCCAATTAAACCTGGATATTTTTTAATTTGGTCTAATTTGATTTGATTAGGATTTTTTTAAAAAATATTTATTTATTTATTTATTAAGTATACAGTATTCTATCTGCCTGTATTCCTGCAGGCCAGAAGAGGGCACCAGACCTCATTACAGATGGTTGTGAGCCACCATGCGGTTGCTGGGAATTGAACTCAGGACCTCTGGAAGAGCAGGCAATGCTTTTAATCACTGAGCCATCTCTCCAGCCCTTGATTAGGATTTTGATGTCAGCAGAGAACTCCTGTTAGGAAATATTCTTAACACTGACTTCCACATTTCTTGAAATATGAGCTTTGCAAGTAGGGGACGCTCGGTGGCCTAAAGGATGGCTTGCGTTAGCTGTACAGTAATGGTCAGAGGGAGAGGAAATGATCTTGTTCCCTTCGAGGAGCAGGGAGGCAATGCAGGGATTTGCACAGGACCCTGCACCTGCTACACAAATGCTCTACCACTGGGCCGCACCACATCCCCAGCCCCACTCACCCCAGTTCTTCACAGAAGGTCACCAGGGCATCGAAGGCCAGTAGGGTGGCTTTATCAGATGCTTTGTTCCCTCTCTTTTCCTGCCGAGAGAAAGCGACCACTTAGTCCTCCAGTCACAGCAAGTCCTGAAGGAGAGAACACGGAAGGACAAAAAAGCCACTCCCCCGAGCAGCACCTTAGGCCCCTAGGGACGATATATCAGCATCTTCACTCACTACTGAGTTGGACTTTCGAGGATGGGAGCTTTTGAGAACTGACATTTCCAAACAGATCACCTTTCCAAAAAAAGTGATTCTCATGCAAAGAGCTCTGGGACTGACATCTGGGAAACTATGATTCTACCCAGTTCTGTTTACAGTAAATACAAGCTCTGAGTACTAACACATGTATATGAGTATATGTGCTAATGTACATACCAGAGGATACAACCTAAACTGCTAGCCCTGGGCAGATAAGATTGTGCATTATTGGCTCCTTCTATAGCTATTACCAAAAGTTCCTTAAAAAAAAAAAATTATTGAGCAAGGTTGTGGTGGTGGTGGATGCTTTAATCCCAGCACTCAGGAGGCAGAGAGACATGGACCTCTGTGAGTTCGAGGCCAGCCTAGACTATAGAGCAAGTTCCAGGACAGGCTCCAAAGCTACAGAGAAACCCTGTCTTGAAAAAAAACAAAACAAACTTCTCAATTTAGGGTCAGTGAGTCAGTGAGTGGCTTACTGGGTAGGCACTTACTAAGCCTGATGGGCTGAGCTCAGCACCCACATGGTAGGAGGAGAGAACTGACCCCCAAAAGTTGTTCTCTGACCTCTACATGCACTCAGTGGCATGTGCTCACACACAATAAATGTAAGAAAAAAAAAGTCTCACTTTAGAGGGACTGGAGAGATGGCTCTGTGGTTAAGAGCACTGGCTGCTCTTACAGAAGCCCCGGGTTCAATCCCCAGCACCTACATGGCGGCTTACTACCATCTGTAACCCAAGTTCTAGGGGATCCATCCCTCTACTGGCCTCCTTGGACACCAAACACACATGTGGTACATGTACACACATGCAAGTAAACACTCATGAGCATCAAATAAAATTTTAAAAAAATTAAATAAAAAATACAGGAAATAGCTATCTGGAAGCAATATTGAAATTTTGCATTTAGTTTCTTCAACGCCCAAGACACAGAAAAATGCACACTTCGTGGGGAGACAAGGGCACCGAGATCATGAAAATCAGCAGAGTCTACGACCGCATGGCTGAGGAGTGCTAACGAGACTCACTACTTTGTATGCTAGTCTAAAGAGCTCAGAGACTGCTCAGCAGCTAAGCACACACTGCTCTTGTAGAGGGCGCACAGTCCAGCTCCCAGCACCCACATGGTGGCTCACAACTCTCTGTAACTAGTTCTAGAGCTCTCATGCCCTCTTTTGGTGTGCAAAAATCCCACTCACTCATGCATGCAAAACACTCGTGTGCATTAAAGCTAAGAGAAGTTTTATTATTTTTTTAACCAATGTGTATGAGTGTTCGCCTGTATGGATGTAGGTGCACCACTTGTGTGCCTGGTGCCCACAGAGTCCAGAGGAGCATCAGGTCCCCTGGAGCTGGAGTTACAAAGAGTTATGAGCTGTCATGTGGGTGCTGGGAATCGAACCAGGGTCTTCTCCAAGAGCAGCCAGGACTCCTACCTACTGAGCCATCTCTCCAGCCCCATGTTTGTTGATGTTTTCCTTGTTTGTTTCTTTGTTTTGGTTTTTCAAGACAGGGTTTCTCTGTGTAGACTTGTCTGTCTCCTGGAATTCATGCTGCAGACCAGGCTGGCCTTGAACCCACAGAGACCCACCTGCCTCTGTCTTCTATGGCATGCACCACCACTGTCCAGCTTGTCGTGGTTTTAAAGAATCTTAGCTAGGGCTCTAGCACAGGGGCTTGCCTAGCCTGTCTGAGAACCTGGGTTCCGCCCCAGCAATAGTGACTGTGTATTTCTGTGCTGTGCCAGGAATTAAACCTGGACAGTTAGGCATGAGCTCTCCCACAGACTGCACCTCCAGCCCCAACTGCAGCTCTTGGGCTGGCGGTCTTTTCCTCATCGCGGCTATGTCAACACAGCTCCGAGCTGAACCCCACGGTTACAATTTCACATTGCCATGGTCACATTTCCTCTTTTGTACAGCACTGTTTCCCCTGAAAAACAGCTGCTTCTCTCTGTCCTGACTTCTTTAGATTTCAGTGCGACTAGTTCACCCCCAAATGTTCTGACACAACAAAGAATTCATTTCCACAGGAACCCAAGAGAGCAGTCAATTGGATTTTTGAAAACCTCCTTGATTGAGCCTTCCGCCCCTAGCAGCATCTATGATTTTGCTCCGAGTCAGTACCCAGCTATCTCTCTGGCTTCCCTCACACTGCACGGCTAGCACTTTGCCCTCGGGGCCCTCTTCCCAGCACAGATTGTTGTTTCTTGTTTTAACTTTACGTGTATGAGTGTTTGGTCTGTGTGCATATCTGTGCACCACACGCACACCTGGTGCCCTTGGAGGCCAGAAAAGGACATCAGATCCCCCAGAAGTGGAGTTACACACGGCTGTGAGTTGCTATATGGGTGCTGGATATTAGACCTGGATCCTCTGTGAGAGCAGCAAGTGCCCTGAACTACTGAGCCAACTCTTCCGCCCCAAGTTTTGAATGTATTTTTTGAATGTATATTTTTGTGTATATTTTAAAAGATTTGTATGAGTGCTGCTTTTGTTCTTGTTTTTAACGTGCACCATGTGCATGCAATGCCCAAGAAAACCAGAAGAGGGCACTGAATTCCTTGGGACTGAAGTCACTGAGCCATTTCTGAAGCCCCTCACCCCAGGTTTTGTTTTTTAATGAAGTCTTCTAAATTAGGGTTTTCTAGGCAGACACTTGCCTTTTTTCTGTTATTCTTTTGTATTTTGTTTGTTTGTTTGTTTGTTTGCTTTTTCGAGGCAGGGTTTTGCTTTGCAGCTTTGGAGCCTGTCCTGGAACTCACTCTGTAAACCAGGCTGGTCTTGAACTCACAGAGATTCTCCTGCCTCTGTCTCCTGAGTGCTGAGATTAAAGGCTTGCACCACCTGGCTTGTTTTGTTTTTTGTTTTTTGTTTTTTTTTTGAGATATAGTTTCATTGTATCTTCTAGGCTGGCTCTGCACTCACTACTTAGCACAGGCTGACCTGAACTGTGGCAACCCTCTTGTCCCAGCCCCCGAGAGCTAGGGCGTTCACTACTCCATTACTTGACACTACTTCTTGCTGCTGTCCCCTCTCCTGTGCTCCTTACCCTTGTGAGTTTACCTTTTTATTCCTTTACTGTCACTTGGATGGGGATCAGAAATAATTGTGTTCAATTTGCAACATTTATTATTTATTTGTATGTTGGGGGGTGGACAGGTGCCTATGGAGACCAGAAGAAACTGATCCTCTGGATGTGAAGTCACAAGTGGTTGTGAGCTGTCTGACATGGATGGTAAGAACCCAGTCCTCTGCCGGAGCAGCAAGGACTCCTAACCACTGAGCCAACTCTCCAGCCCTTTTTCTTTTCTTCTTTTAAAATTACCATATAACCATTAGAAAACATGACAAGCCTGTGACATTTTCATATACATGCATCATGTACTTTGCTCATATTCAATCAAGTAGAGCACGGCAGAGGTGGATGATATCCTCCTCGATCACTCAGTGTTTCTTGGCTGGACCAGACAGGAGCCTGTCAGCTTCCCTGCTGTGTACAAGGATCTTCTCACCATCTTCCTTCTCTCCCGGGCTGCTGTGGTGTGAGCACACACTGCAGCATCAAGCTTGGTTTCTGTTTTCTGTTTTGTTTTTATCCGCTTGCTTGTTTGCTGTGGGAGCCGAACTGGGCTCACGAGTGTGCAGCATGAGCTCCACCCATGAACCACACCCAACCCTTTGGTGTTTGGAGACAAAGTTTTGCTCTGAAGCCTAGGTTGACCTGGAACTCACCAGGTACTCTTGGCTGTCCGTGACCCTCAGTCCCCCTGCTCTGCCTCCTGAGTTCAGAATCACAGGTCTTCACCACCATGCCCAGCTCTTTTTGGCTTTTGCCTTTTGAGTTATGTACTGACAAGATGGCTTAACAGATAAATGTGATTTGACTGCTATCAAAGTCAATAAACTGAGATGGACCTAGCACCTAAATGGTGGAGGGAGAACGGATTCCTACAGTTTGTCCTCTGACCTCCACGTGCGTGCAGTGGTGTTCCCACCACACCAAAGCATGCAAATTAAAACAAAAATCACCAGGCATGTTGGCACACACCTTAAATCCTATCACTCGGGAGGCAGGGGCAGGTGAATGTCTTGAGTTTGAGGTCAGCCTGGTCTACAGAGTGAGTTCCAGGACAGCTAGGGGAGTTATAAAGAGAAACCCTGTCTTGAAAAACCAAAGAAACAAACAAATTGAGATGATCTTTCTTCTCCCAGAAACATAAACTATTTTACCCTTAATTTCCCAGTGTTTTTGAAGTGTCAGCCCATTTGAAATTCATACATGTTGGGGGCTGTAGACCCCAGACCCTGAATTTCCTGTAAACAACTTGTTATGCTTGCAGTTGCTCTGAGCAAAACAACTTGTTTTCCTGTGTTTGCAGCTGCTCTGAGCAGAGACCCTCAGGAGTTCCTGATGGCAGGGGAGTGGTTTCTGGTGGGTTTGGCCAAGGTGTGGCTGTCAGTTAAGCTGCCCTGGAACACAAGAAAGGGGGCATTCTTGTTCCAAGGATGACCTGTGTCCCTGTGTTTCTGTCTGTGTGTGCATGTGTTTAAATCTCCAGCTCCTTTCCCAACTCATGAAACATCCCGTAGTGCAGGCGCTACACATACACAGAACATGTAGGAACTAATTTCATCTTTTCCCCAGCGCTGACTTTTGAGTCCCTCATTTTCCTGGTGACTTATAAAGTACCCATCTCACACCATACTCCTTTCTAGTTTGGGTCTGCTTTGGGCTTTCTATAAATAATTGGATAAACATTTTAAAAAATTAAGTGGCTAAAGAAAAAAAAACAGACACAGGGAAACACTTATGTAACAAGGCTCACTAAAACAAGGCAAGAATGATTGTGTCTATATTTAACAACCGATACAAGGTGGTACTCAGGTAAGCTATTAACAAGAAGTTGTTTAACCCAGCTTGTCACCAGCAACCCGCTCACCCATCACACCATTTCCCTTGGGTATCTTTCCAGGCCGGAACCAGCCCTCTAGTTTATAGACACTCTCTAGGCTCAGCAATGAGCTATATGAAATGGAGGGGAAGGTTCAGACAACAAGGGTATCCACTGCCTGAGACTTACTTGGAGTTTGGCTATTTCCTTTCTGATGAGGAAGTTGACTTGGTCTCGGTCATTCCTAGAGTAATAAAGACGGCACCAAGATTGTTTCCCATCCCTGCCAGCACGGCCAGATTCCTGGTAGTAGCCAGCCATGGACTTGGCAATATTCCAATGGGCAACAAATCTGTAGAATACAAAAGGATACGATATATGATGGGAGTGTTGAGTGCTCCAGAGGAGGGATCCTGTCAGGAGAAGCACTTACTCCCTGGGGCCAGGTACAGGGGAACTAACTAACACACAAGACACAGATCCTAGAATATACCAGAGTCAGCAGGGTAAGACCCCTGTGGCCCCTCAAACAGGCCTTTCTGCCATAGAGCAGCCCAACTAAGAGGCCACAGCTGGAGTTATCAGAGAAAGTCTAATAAATATGGCAAAGTAAAAAAAAAAACAAAACAAAAAAAAAAAAAAACCAAACCTCAACAGTCAGAACAGAAGGGATGGTCCAATGGTTAAGAGCACTGGCTGTTCTTCCAGAGAATAGGGTGTTCTGCTTTTGTTTAAACAGAAGATGAGAACCTGTGGATTCCTTACAGACTAATGTGGTTTGATGGACCAAGATCCCCTGAAAAACTCCAATAGGAGTGGATGGCCCAGATGATCCAACAATTTGGAGAACCACTGTTGGAGTTTTCTCTGAGGTCTACATTCAGAACAGCCTCAAGACTGCTGATTGAGATGAGATAATCAAGCCTCACAGAATATTCCAGTCAGTACTTGACCATAATCCTAAATCTTCTTTAGGTCCCCAAAAGATTATCAGCACCCCCAATCAACAGGAGGTAGCCTAGAAAACTAGGCCCACAGTCCCAAAAAATGGATTATGGATGGTTGTCTTTGTTTAGAGTATTGACTACAAGTTGTTATGGATAATGGTCAGGAAAAAAGCCAAACAAAGGTTAGATTCAGAGTTCTTGTTCTGCAAAAAAGTTGGGGGGTGCTGCTGTGGGACAATGGTCTTATACCCTGTAAAGATTTGTGATTTGTATTGGTTTAATAAAATGTTGATTGGCCAGTAGCCAGGCAGGAAGTATGGGTGGGGTGAACAGAACAGGAGAATTCTGGGAAGAGGAAAGACTCAGTCTGCAGTTGTCACCCAGACATAAAGGAAGCAAAATGAGAATGCCCCGCTGATGAAAGTACCAAGCCACATGGCAAATACAGACAAGAATTATGGGTTAATGTAAGTTTTAAGAGTTAATTAACAAGATGCCTGAGCTAATAAGCCAACCAGTTTATAATTAATACAGAACTCTGTGTGTTTCTTTGGGACTTAATGGCTACGGGACTGGGCAGGACAGAAACCTATGTCAACAAGGGTGTGAGTCCCAGCACCCATGTGGCAGCTCACAACCTTCTTTAACTCCAGGTACAGGGGATCCAATCCCTTCTTTTGGTCTCTGCAGGCACCAGGCATACCAGTGGTGCACGAACATACATGCAGGCAAAATATCCACACACATAAAATAAAAATAAAAAACAAAACAAACCTTTAAAGCCAGAGGCCAGAATAAATATCAGACTTAAGAACAGGCTGGACAAACTAGGCAGTGGTGGCACATTCCTTTAATCCCAGCACTTGGGAGGCAGAGGCAGATGGATCTCCAAGTTTAAGGTCAGCCTAGTGTACAGAGAAAGCTCTAGGATAGCCAGGGCTACATAGAGAGAAACCCTACCTTAAAAAAACAAAAAACAAAACAAACACCCAGAACAGACTGGGCATGTTGGTGCACACCTTTAACCAGCACCCAGGAGGCAAAGGCAGGTCCATCTGAGACTTTGGTCTGGTCTATATAGGTGTTGGAGGAGATCACATGTTTGTCCTGACCACCCAGAACTGAAATAAGCACACAGAAACTATATTATTTAAATCACTGCTTGGCCCATTAGCTAACACTTATATCTTAATTTAACCCATCTCCATTAATTTGTGCATCACCACGAGGTCGTGGCCTACTAGCAAAGTTTTAGCACATCTGTTTCTGGCGGCAGTTTCATGGCTTCTCCTTACTCTTCCTCCTTTCTCCCAGCATTCACTTTAGTTTTCCCTGCCTAGCTCTACTCTTTTGCCCTATCACAGGCCAAGACAGTTCTTTCTTAACCAATGGTATCCACAGCATACAGAGGGGAATCCCACATCATATAGGGAGTTCCAGGCTAGCTAGGACTACACAGTTTGACCCTGTCTCAATAAATAAAGATCAGAGGCCAAAGAGATAGTTCAGCAGTTAAGAACTGTACTGCTCTTGTAGAGGACCCCAGGATTAATTATCAGCACCCATGTTGAGTGGCTCACAACGACCTATAACTCCAGCTCCAGATTTGACATACATTTCTGGCCCTTGTGGGTACTGCACACCCACACACAAAAATGAAGTTCAAAGAAATTGTTTCTTATGAGCTGCATGACCTTACTTTACAACCCCCTTGAAGAGGGAAGGAGATAGTTATTAAATACCTACTATACATCAGTTGCTACATGCTTCATTTGTTGGTCGCCATCACATGAATTAGCCTACTCTTCAAGGAGATGAGAGAGGCGAGTCTGTATGAGAACACTCAGTGAAGGAAGAACAGAGCTAGGATTGGAGCCTCAGGGAATCTGACTTAAACTTGGCTCCTAACGAGCCACAGCAGACCGGGCTCAATTCCTGATTCTATAGTCTGTGTTTTTTCAAGTGCACAATTCCAATTAGTAGAGTGACCACTCCTACCCAGTGATGTGGTGAGACTTAATGGCACATACACAGAAGTGCTCTGCAAATCTACAAGGCATTTCTGTTATTGTTAGGACACGGGGCTTCCCGCAGTAGCCCATGACATTAGACCATGGCTGGAAGTAAAAACCTTTCCTAGGGTCGCCAGAGTGAGATGAGTCTAGGATGAAGCCTACTCTTCTAGACTGCCAAGGATAGTGATAAGGGAAACAAGATCTTCAGTTTTGACGGCCACTATGAAAAGGGCTGAAACAGTTACTTCCTCCAGCCCCTGAGGTCCTCCCTGAAAGACAGATGTGAATCAGATTGTGATGGACAACCTAGTAACAGATTGCCAAGTCCCTGGGGTTGAGAAACCGTCGGCATCTGGGCTGTGTACCTGGGATCCCCTGTGGCCGCCTCCTTGGTGGCCCTAGACAAGCACACAGACTTGGAGACTTTGCACACAGCACAAGGCAATCGACTATAAGCCAAGCCCCCAACATAACGCAAGAACCAGAGCTTACCGGACATTAGCTTTGTCCACTCCCATCCCAAAACTGATCGTTGCAACAATCACAGGGACCTTCTCCTCCATCCACTCGTTCTGTACCTGTGTTCTATCAGACGCCTTCAGCCCTGGAAAGGAGGGGAGGGTGAGCAAGGAAAACTCACATCTCCCGTGGGTTTCTCTTCAGGGTGTGGGAGTTATCTTGGGTTTGATACTGTCCTGGACACTTTACCTATACCCTGAATCCATCACTTCTTACCCACATAACCACGGACCAGGCACTTAACCTCATAGAACCTGAACTAGCCAGCCAAGTATGTTGGCACACGCCTTTAATCCTAGCACTTGGGAGGCAGAGACAGGAGGATCTGAGTTCAACACCTGGTCTCCATAGTGAGTTTCAGGACAGCCAGAGATACATAGTGAGAGCCTGCTCCAAAAACCCAAAAATAAATATAAGAACTTAGCCCATGAATGGCAAAGACTATTCAATAAACATGAGAACCAAGAACTTAAGTTCATAGGTCTTCAAAGTCTGTGGATTTTATTTTTAAATAATACCTGGGCCCACAAAAAACTATCACCTGGGGCTGGAAAGATGGCTCAACAGTTAAGAGCTCCAGCTGTCCTTTCAGAGGACCAGGGTTCAGTTCCCAGCACCCACAGCTCACAACCATCTGTAACCCCAATTCCAGGGATCCGACGCCTTCCTCTGGTATCTGTGGGCACTAGGCATGCAAGAGATACAACACATAAAAACCAAAGTTCTTTATCTGCTTCTGGGTAGGCACAGGACAGAAGAAAGAACTCTAGAGTCACAACTCTCTAGACTCCTCCTAGGGGACTTAAATAGTAACAGACCACCCGGCTATTGAGGATCCACAACGAAGAGGCAGTGTGCTAAGACGCGTGCAATAGTGCAGAGGACAGGAGAGCTGGCGCCTCTTACCTGCGTGGTAAGCCTTGGCCTTCACACCCCTGCTGCTGAGCTCGATGGCCAGCTGGTCGCAAGCCTCTCTAGTCCTGCAGTAGACAATGCCACAGCCAGATAACGGCTGAGCAGGAAAAGGTGGGAAGATAGCAATCAGGGAAGGATGGCACAACCAGCCTCTCACCAGAGCACAGCCTGCTCTCAAAGCCCCACGCTTTCTCTTGTCAATGTCCCAATCTTCTCTTAAGCTGAGCAGTCAACAGGGCTCATCGCTAAAAAAAAAAAAAAAAAAAAAAAAAAAAAAAGCAGGACCAATCCTGGCGTAGTGTTGTATGCCTTTAATCCCAGCAGTAGGGATGAGGCAAACCTCTGACAAAGCCAACCTGATCTACATTAGGGGCACCCAGAACACCAAAGGCTACACGGTAAGACCCAGCGTCAAAGCAAACCTAAAAAAAAAAAAAGAAAGAAAGAAAAGAGAGAGAGAGAGAGACCAGAGCGAAAATCCAAAATCTAGGCTTTCTAATTCCCCTGCTTCCTCTCTGAGGACCCCGTGTAGGCCTACCAGACATACAAGGACCGTTCACCTGCCTCCCACAGTAGGATCTGAGGCCAGAGAATCCCAGTGAGGAAGGTAAATGTTCACTTAAAAAACGGGGAAAACTCTCTTTGTACACAAGTTCTAAGGAGCCTAGCTAAGGTAACCAGAAAAGCAAGGGGCTTTGAAAACAGCAGCTACGTCTGTGCTGCAGACAGCACTTTGGCCTCCCCACCCTTTAACTTCCGTCCACACCTCACCCCTTTATCTGTCTTCTGTCCCAGAGCCTTAAGGCAGAAGTCCCTCAGGTTCCCGCAGAGGTCAGGAATGAGCTCCTTGAACTGCACGTCGTAGAAGAGATTGGCCCGGAAGCAGGGGGTCTTGAAGGAGGCCACTGGCTGCTTCAAGTGTAGGGCAGCAAACACATCCTCTTGAACCTGTGGGGTGGCTGTGGCAGTGAGAGCCACACACGGGGCATGTGCCAGGCGGGAACGGAGGGCACCCAGACGCAAATAGTCAGGCCGGAAGTCATGTCCCCACTGTGAAACACAGTGAGCTTCATCCACCACCAAGTAGGAGAGCAGGTTTCGGGACACGAGGGAATTCAGGGTGGGCTGGAAGGAGGCTGAAGCGGCCATCTCCGGGGTGATGTACAAAAGCTTGGTCCGAGGTTTGTCTCGCTCCAGGTCAGACAGCAGCTCCTTCCTCTCCTGCACCGAGAGCTTGGAGTTGAGGGAACTAACTTGCACCTTCAAGGCCATCAGGTGGTCCACCTGGTCCTGAGGGCAGAGAATAGGCAGTGGAGCGCCATTAGCCCTCAGCACCAGACGATGAGCACAGCATCTCCACCCGGAACACAGAACAGCCTCCTCCTCACTCCACTACGTCTTCTCTATTCTCAGAAGGACGGGGAGAAAAGTGGGTGGGAGGACAGGCTTCGGAGTCAGAAAGCCTGGCCCTGCTGCTGGCTCCCTTAACTGCCATATACTCTTGGAGGCCCAGTTCATCCTCCTTCACCGTGCCCCTCACTCCCACCACAGGACTACAGAACAGGGTCAAAGGGGAGACGGTGCATGCGCCTGTAATCCCAGCAACTCAGATGTGGAAGCCAGAGGATCAGGAATCTGAAGCCAGCCCAGGGTAGAGGAGACCCTGCCTCAAAAGATAAAAGAAAGGAGGCCAGGTGTGTCACAACACGCCTTTAAACTCGGCGGACAGAGGCTGGCAGTTTTCTGGCTCTGAGGCCGGCCTGGTCTACATGATGAGCTTCAGGACAGCCAGGGCTACAGAGAAGCCCTGTCTGGAAACAAAGAAGGAAAAAGAAAAGAGCGGTGAAATGGGTGCACGTCAACATGCTTGGCACAAAGCCTGATGCCGTGAGCGTTACGTCTTCCTGTGCTCTCCTGTGTCGCAGATGGCTCGTCACACACGGCTGTGCTTCCTCAGTCCTACCAGCCCACCTGCAGGCACTAAATACAGTCTCGACATCTGCAGGGCAGATACTAATATAAGTTTCAGTTTCTCTCCCTTTTTTCAGTTGTACATCCCTGTATGTGTGCTAAAATAAAATATAACACCAGAGACTCCCCTATACAGTTTTTTAAAAATTTACTCATTTTATGTGTACTGGTATTTTGCCTACATGCATGTTCATGTAACGGTGCTGGATCCCTGAAACCAGAGTTAAAGACAGTTGTGGGCTTCCATGTGGTTGCTGGGAACTGAATCCTAGTCCTCTGGAAGAGCAGCCAGTGCTCTTAACTTCTGAGCCATCCCTTCAGGCCCCCTGTATATTTATTGATCTATCCACCCATATCTTCTTTCCTGTTGTGAGCACACACATGGGAGAGGGAAGGCATGCATGTATAGGTATGACTGGATACCTGTTGTGAGCACACACAAAGAGGGAAGGTATGCATGTACAGGTATGGCTGGATACCTGTTGTGAGCACACACGGGAGAGGAAAGGTATGCATGTATAGGTATGGTTGGATACTTTTCTGGACAATAAACAACAGAAGGAAAGAATCTCAAGCCAGATGTAGCAGCACACGCCTTTAATCCCGGTACTCGGCGGATATAGGCAGGAGGATCTGTGACTTCAAGGCTAGCTTATATATATGGAACTCAAGGTCAGCCAGGGCTGTATAATAATACCCTGTCTCAAAAAAAAATCAAAGATTCATTGTGACTCATCAGAATGATATGCACTAGTGGAGAGCCCTACATTTGGGCAATAGAGAAACTCGGCATAATTACCTAAGCAAATCAGAGAAAAGAGGCAGAGGCCAAATTAAGAAGTGAAATTTCTTTGTGTGTGGTGTCTTTTGCCTAAATGTATGTCTGTGTATCACAAGAGTATCTATTGCCTGAGGAGGTGGTGAGACTCCATATGGTGCTAGAAATCGAACTCTGGTCTTCTGCAAGAACAAGTGTCATAACCACTGAACCCAAGAAGTGAAATTTCTAGCTATAAAATCCCTTCTCTTCAAGGTGGGTCTGGAGGCACATGCACAGGATTCTAGCACTCATGAAGTAAGGTGGTAGAAATGGAAGTTCAAAGGCAGCCGAGGCTTAAAAACAAAACAAAACACATGCTGTCAAGATGGATCTCAGGTAATGGTGTCTGCTGCCAATCATGACAGTTTAACCTCCTGTATCCTATATGGTGGAAAGAAGGCAGACAATACAGGATAAACATAATGCAGCAAAAATGTTTTTAAAAAATGTGTATGACATAAAATTAAAAGTAAAATTAGGCAAAGAGACAGAAGGGGGGCAAGAAAAGAGTAGGGGAGTAAGGGAAGGAACTATATTCAACATGCAATACATGTTTATCTGAAAACTGAACAAAAAATGGTCAAAACAAATAAGCAAACATTCCTTTCCCTCCCGATCTGTTTGGGTTTTCATGTTCATTTCCCCAAGACTCACCTGAATCAAAGCAATGAGAGGAGAGACTACAATAGTGATTCCTTTGGCCAATAGGGCAGGGAGCTGATAGCACAGAGATTTCCCTGCCCCCGTGGGCATGCACACAAAAACATCCTTGTCACCTGCAAGAGACAAGACATCTCAATATATCCTGTCTGATTTTACATGAAGGCTCTTGAAGAAGTAATTTTTATAAAGAAGGGGTGTTCACTAACTCACTATCAAATGGCTACTGGTGGGGGAGGGGAAGGACTCATTTTTCTTTTCTTTTCTTTTGAGACAGGGTTTCTCGTGTAATAGCCCTAGCTGTCCTGGAACTAGCTCTTGTAGACCAGGCTGGCCTCGAACTGACAGAGATTCACCTGCCTCTGCCTCCCAAGTGCTGGAATTAAAGGCATGCGCCACCACCACCTGGTGTAAGAATTTTTTGGGGGGGTGGGGACACTCATTTTTCTCTAAGGGCTAGCCACTAGGAGTTTGACAATGCTCCGGTCACTATGTGGACAACACAATTGGATTTTCTTTAATCTTTTGGGGGGAGGCCACAAAGGTGGGGGGCAGACCTGGGAGGACTGGGAAGTAAGGGTGACTGGGTGCATTTTGTGAAATTACCAAATAATCAATCAAAATATTAAAATTTTTTTAAAAAAAGATGTTCACTATGTAACCATGGCTAGATTGGAACCTGCTATGTGAACTGAGCTGGCTTTGAACCTGCTGATCCTCCTGACCCTGCCTCCCAAATGCTGGGATTACAGGCCTGTATGGCTAAGCCTGGTCCTGGTAGCTATAAATCAAATGAAAGTGTAGGAAAACCATTGAGCTGAGTCTACACATGGGTGTGTCTCAGTATTCCCTTCTCCACCCTTTCCATGTGAAGGGCAAGGACCTTGAAAGACTAGACTTTCGAACAAACTACTTCTAGCAATGGAGCTGTGATGGCTAAAGAAACTCCATTTTGTGCTAGGCGTCCGTCTTGGTACTTAACAGCTGTTTGTCTCTGATTCAGATTCCTGCAAGATAAGTTCCCAGCAACCCTGACTCCTTGACTCCCACCCAGAAATGTACAGTCCTGAGCATCTGTTTGTTATGGCCAACTGCTTATTTGGCTTCTGGAACTTGTTTACACAGATATTCGAGGACTATTTTGAGGTTACTTTGACCATCTAATCTTGGCAGAGCAGAACAGCTCTTGTTAATTGTGCCTTTAAAAGCCCTTCCTTCTCCCACCTCTAGGTGGCACAACTGATTCGGGTTAGAGGCTGTGGTCCTGCTAGCTTTAATAAATCTGGCAAAATAAGATCTAAATTGAGTCTGAGAGTTTTGTCTTAGTGGTCTTGAACTCTATAACAGTACTAAAAAATGGTCTACAAAGTGAATTCCAGTACAGCCAAGGCTACACAGGGAAATCCTGTCTTAAAAAAAAAAGAAAGAAAAGAAAGAAAGAAAGAAAGAGAAAAAAAGAAAAGAAAAAAGAAAGCATGCATTCAAGGAGGTATAGGAAAACAGATCTCTGGGAATCTGAGGGCAGCCTGGTCTACACAGTTAATTCTAAGCCGGCTATGCAGTGAGAACCTATTTCCAAAAAAAAAAAAAAAGAATGAGAAGAAAAACAAGGATTAAGTAATCTTCAGTTGCTGGGATATGAGTGTTTGGACTAAACAGCCAGGGAAGCAGAATATTGGGCACACCTGAGGAGACATGCAAGGCTATTTGTTACTCAGAAGTCTGTTTATAAACATATCCTTGCTAGTTGGTGGTGGCGCTCGCCTTTAATCCCAGCATTCGGCAGAGGCAGGTGAGTTCAACCTGGTCTACAGAGTGAGTTCCAGGACAACCAGAACACAAAGAAACCCTGTCTCAAAAAACAAAAATAACAGCAAAAATATCCTTACTATGACACTGCAGCTCACACCTGAACAACCCCAGGCCCCCTATCTCTAATTTACAGTATTATCATTCTCTCCTCTAGCTGGAACTCAAGTTACTCAATCTTCAGTGAGAGAATTACATGGTGCAACGACAAGATTAGGCATTACTGCTACCCTTGCTACCCTGCACACAAACAAGATTGGGCGTCTAGGATCAGACTACAAAGACAATCTATAGGTCTGGCTACAAAAAAAAACCCAAAAACCACACAACAACAACAACAAAACAGAACAAGTGTCGGTGGTTCTCTCATTAAAACTCCAAGTCTATAGCCAGTCACAGTGGCCCACACATGCAATCTCAGCACTTAATTCAGAGGCAGAAAGATGGGCTTAAATTTGAGGCCAGTCAGGGCTACACAGATTGTCAATAAGGAAAGTAAGAAATAAACAGAAACCTATCACCAATAAGCACCCCCTAGCTTTGGCTGTGAAAGATTTCCAAACCAGTATCGGACCCAGAGTGAGGCGGGTGGGAAGAGTCAAGGGAGGGTGTTGTGTTACAGTACTACCACGGTACAGCCAGGAGTCTGCAAAACAGGATGTTACCTTTCACTACAGCCATGGTCGCACTCTCCTGTAAAGGCGTTTTAAAAGAATCAAATCCAAAGACTTTCTTCAGAGTGGTCCGGACTCGCCGCTCTCGGTCGGGGGGAGTGGAGGAAGGGTGGGCGCTCATCTTAGCAAAAGGCAGCAGCCAAGAGGTTAAGGTAAGGGTGGTCAAAGTCTGTTATGAAAATGCTCCGTCCCACTTTAAAATACAGGCGATGTTTCTTCTGCCATTACAACCTGCTATGTTACACTTAAACATATCATTCTCATGCAATAAAACTGAAGGTTGAATTGCTTCACGCAATACATTCCTGGGGGGTTAACATGACTTCTCCCTTAATAAATAAAAACAAAAACAAGCCAAAACAAACAAACAAACAAAAAAAAAAAACACTGAACTATTCCAGGCCAGTTGAACAGATATAGAAACTGGACCACAACAAAAGTCCATAAACGTCTTCAAAACCGCCAGGAGAACTTGGAATTCTTTTTCTAGGGTCCTTGTTCTAGAAGCAAAGTCATAGCAACCATTCATTCCTCCAGGAGACCGACCCTCGCTCCCACCTTCTTCTTCCTCTGATCCCCCAAGTCAACAGCTTTCGCCCTTCACCAGTCGAATGCGCCCCAAACATCAGAGCCCAGGCTCTTTCTGGCTGGCTCTGCAGTTTTTCAATGAACACTCCACACTAACTCAGAAAACAACCAGCTCCAGGTGAAGTAAAAGCCGCAAAACCTTACTTCCGTCCCGTGCTGATGACGTTTCCAAGCACACGTCGAAGGGGCGGGGCCCACCCAAGCATGGCCGTTTTGATTGGTTTTCGTTCTGGCGCGGCGTCTCCTGGGGTCCGGAAGAAGTTGGTTTTCCCGCACGTCAATCGGCGATGTGAGTCATCAGCGTGAGCCACTCCGTCCTGTGGGAATAAGATGGCGGGGAAGAAGAACGTTTTGTCGTCTCTTGCAGTTTATGCGGAGGATTCAGAGCCTGAATCTGATGGCGAGGCTGGAGTCGACGCTGTGGGTGGCGCAGCTGGTGAGGCTTGAGCTGGCGTGGGGTTCGGAGTCTGTTACGGTTAAAAATGCTTCTTCTCCAGCGGGGTTTGAGGGGGAAGAGATGCTCATTGTGCTCCAGGTATCGGGTCCTGGAACCCCAGAGCGCAGCCGATGACCTCGGGCAGGCGGAGCGTTAGGACCTCTAATGCGAATGTGCTTCCTTTTGCCAACCTCTGCCAGGCATCGTGCCAACCGGAGGAAGGTTCAAGGGTGCCGCATCGCGGTTCAGTCTCACTCTCGTTGTTTGATGAGGAGAGAGAGTAATGCCGTGCACCTGGAGGATGAGAAAACTTGTTTCTCGTTAAACTGGTGACTTTTGTTTAGGACTAGACTCCAATGAGTCATCTTAGGGCTTTTAAAAGTACGTGTCTCGCCGGGCGGTGGTGGCGCACACCTTTAACCCCAGCACTCGGGAGGCAGAGGCAGGCGGATCTCTGAGAGTTCGAGGCCAGCCTGGTCTACAGGAGCTAGTTCCAGGACAGACTCCAAAGCTACACGGAGAAACCCTGTCTCGGAAAACCAAAAAAGTACATGTCTCCAAAGTGCATAATTCTGTAGCTCTAGGATAGAATGTGCTGGACATTCCTGAGCCTTTTAAGGCTACTGGGTGATTCTTTTACTTTGAGTTTTTAAAACCCATCAGTAATCCCTTTGCCCTCTGACTGGAAATCATAATGGGAACAGAATTCTTTTTTTATAGATTCATTTATTTATTATGTATACAGTGTTCTGCCTACATGCATGCCTGCCGGCCAGAAGAAGGCACCAGATCTCATTACAGATGGTTGTGAGCCACCATGTGGTTGCTGGGAATTGAACTGAAGACCTTTAGATGAACAGGCGGTGCTCTTAACCACTAAGCCATCTCTCCAACCCAAGAACAGAATTCTTTTTGTTGTTGTGTGGTTTTTGAGACAGGGTTTCTCTGTGTAACCCTTGCTGCCCTGGAACTCGCTCTGTAGACCAGGCTGTTTTCAAACTCACAGAGATCCGCCTGCCTCTGCCTCCTGAGTGCTGGGATTAAAATCGTGTGCTACCACTGATGGCCTCAACACCCCTATTCATCATTTGGTCTTCCTAAATGCAGACTCTAATCTGGGCCTGTGGTCACTTACCTGAGACCTAGGTTCCCTTTTTATCTTCAGAAGTAATCTTGGCCACTCAATTTTCAGAAATCTGTTTGTGAACCCCACCTCATCATCCTCTCCCTCTCCTCTTTCAGAAGAGAAAGGTGGCTTGGTATCTGATGCCTACGGAGAAGATGACTTCTCTCGACTCGGGGGTGATGAAGATGGCTATGAAGAAGAGGAGGATGAGAACAGCAAGCAATCGGTGGGTAAATCTTCAGATCCAGGGCTGTTTAAAACAGTGTTTCATCCATTCCATGGTTAACTCTGTCCCTTTTTCGCCATTGTTTGGAATCAGCTGGGTAATGTTGCTCATGCGAGAATACTTTGCCTAAGCGTGTCCAGAGCTTGATCCCCAGCACCACAAAAGGAAGAAAAAAGTTGAATTGGTGAAATAATAGTTCTCTTTGAAAGTTAAGTTGGTTTTTTTATCTGGACCGTATTGTAGTAACTTTGGCGCTGAAATTTGGGAATGGAGGGGGTTTAGTTTGGTTTGAGACAGAGTCTCATGAAGCCCAAGCTGAGCACAAACTTGCTATGTAACCTTGAGCTCCAGACCCCCTTGCCTCAGCCTCCTGAGAGCTGGGGTTCTAAGCATGAACCATTGTTCCTAGCTTGGTTACTTTCTGTGACCTAAGTATCAATGGGTGTTTGATATTGGCTTGTGAGTTTAACTGGTCTTCCTACTTGTGTAAGTATGTACATCCTTAGTAGTGGATCGTTTTCATGTCTATAAGCAACCTTATATTATTTTTAATCTTGCTTGGAGCTTGTTCAAATGCTTTACTCTCTGAGGAGGCAAGGAAGGGGAGTTATTTTGTTACCATATATTTTGATTCTTTTGTTATATTTTACTTGGTGTTTTTGTCAGCTTGGCCCTGGTTCTTGATCACAAACCTTCCTTGAAGTTAAGTAGGTGCAGGTAAGACTAGAAGGAGGATTTGCCTTCTCATTATCAAGAAAGGCTTAAGGGTACACGACCACTGACCACCCAAGTAGTACAGATCAGGATTTTAAAGTTTGGAAGGGGAAAAGCAAGGAAATTCAGGCTGTTGCTTATCGCAAGAAGACATCTGAAAAGAATTTGGGTATTGAATCTGGCCGCTTAGAAGCTATGTTCATTGAAATGCTCATGACATCTTTATTTTTTGTTTGAATTTGTTGTTATGTTAGTATGTAAATGTTACCATTAAAATGCTTTTTGACTAATTATAGTGGTCCATGCCAGCAATTCTAGCAGTCAGAGTGCTAAAGCAGGCAGAGGGAAGATTCCAGAGCAGATTCCTGTCTCAAGAAAAAATACGTAAAAAAATAAAGATGAAGACTGGGGGTGTAGCTCAGTGGTGCAGCTATAGCACCCGCCTAGCATTCCCAGGACCCTGGGTTGCTCTCTGGCACCACATAAAAATAAAAGCAAATAAAACATTTCACAGGGGGGCTGGAGAGACAGCTCAGAGGTTAAGAGCACTGACTGCTCTTCCAGAGGTTCTGAGTTCAATTCCCAGCAACCACATGGTGGCTCACAAGCATCCATAGTGAGATCTGGTGTTCTCTTCTGTCATATAAGCAGAACAGTGTGTACATAGTAAATAAATATTTAAAAAAAAATCACAGAGGGCTGGAGAGATGGCTCTTCCAAAGGTCCTGAGTTCAATTCCCAGCAACCACATGGTGGCTCACAACCATCTGTAATGGGGTCTGGTGCCCTCTTCTGGCCTGCAGGCATACACACAGACATAATAAACATAATAATATGTAAACATAGTAAACATAATAAATAAATATTTAAAAACATTTCACAGAATGTATTTTTTATTTTGTGAGAATTTTTTCATGTCCTTAGCCCCACCCATTAGTGATAATTCAGAGTTGAGTAAAGTTTCTTAGAAAACTTGTGGACTAAGGAAATCTCTCATTGGTGGTGTTTGTGTGCATGGATGGAACCATGGGGTTGTTCCTCAGCATCAACTACATCTACTGGCCGTGGTGGCTCTTGGCCTGTAATCCTAGCACTCGGGAGGTAAGGGATGAAGATGAAAAAAAAAATTCATGGTCATCCTTATCGAGGAGGTAGGAAGGCAGTAGGCAGGCTGGCAAGTTTTGTTACATTCTTTGGCTTTTCTTAAATATATGCGTGCTGCCTCAACACCCAAAACTGTTCTCTTTAATGCATTTCTTTGCATGTGTTTTTTTAAATGTTTTTCTTTATTATTTATTATGTATACAATATTCTGCCTTCATGTGCACCTGCAGGCCAGAAGAGGGCACCAGATCTCATTACAGATGGTTGTGAGCCACCATGTGATTGCTGGGAATTGAGCTCAGGACCATCAGAAGAACAGTCAGTACTCTTAACCTCTGAGCCATCTCTCCAGCCCCCTGCATGTGTGTTTTTAAAATATTGACCCTAATTTACTTTTTGTCATGTTCAAGCTATGTGTGGTATTTTAGTTTAAAAAAGAAAAAAACAACTCACCAAATCCCAGCAGGGACAATGAGAGCTATGTTAGCATTTTGCCAGGTTCTATCTTTGATTCTTTAGTTGATTGACTCATCCTAAGGAAGTTGTGTAGATGCATTAAGAGCCTCTGATTCACTGGCACCAACAAGGGCACCACCCCAGTGCAGTTTGTTCACACTGGGTGCTGTTGTATTAGCATCCTGGGTGCGGTGTCTTGTTTAGGTTAAAATGTAGTAGCTGGTTCCACATCTCCTTGGCTTTTGACCTTAGTTGCATTTGTGTTCGGTGGAATTGTAGGCTTACTTTGGAGAATTCATTGCCCCCATGGTTTTGACTCAGACCTCATTTGGGTAAGGAAGAAGACTGAAAACTGGATCGAGACAGTAATGTCACTGTACAGTAATGTGAGCACCCCAAAAGGCTGCCTTGCCCTTTAGTCTCCGGTCTCTGGGGTCACGTGGTCTGGTGATTTGCTGCCGCCTTCCCATAGCTGTGTTAGTGTCACTGTCACTGGCTTGTGGAGCTGCTGCCACAGCACCTAGGTGTTAAGCGGGGTGATGGCCGTCTAAGTAACTGTGGGGTGAATGTCAGAGAAGGGGTAAGAGTACATAATCCTGGCTCTAGTGATTGCGGTCTGACAGTTTGGAACATGATTTTCTTCAGGAATTTTCACGGATGTGGACGGTGACACGCTAATTTGAGCTACTGACCCCCCTCCCAGCTTGTCTCCTTTTCCCTTCTCTTTCTCTAGTGCTGGGTTGTGTGGTAGGGAAGGGTTCTTGGTGGGATGACCCCAGCTGGGTAGACAGGCTGTTTGCTCCAACCGCTGGTTATGTGTGTAAGAGTCCCCAGGCCCACTCCTTTTAAGTTTAATCCTGTAAATTCTTTGTCTTGTAGGAAGATGACGATTCAGAGACTGAAAAACCTGAGGCTGATGACCCAAAGGTATTTGGTATTGGCTGTGGCGGGGTGGCTGGATTCGATCAAGGCTTTTATCATACTGACCCACTTCATATGTCGGGTCAGGTTCTGTCCCACTAGCCCACAGAATGTGGGTATTGTCTAGGATAAAGCCAGCTGAATGAAGAACCTTAAGGCCACTAGGAATTCTTGAAGTGAGTTGGGCTTCTTGCCCTGATTTTGTGAGACTCGAGATCAGAAACACAAGAGGCCTGTCTGGATCCTGTAACCCATGCACACTCTGCAACTAGTGTGGGCTGTGAGGTCAGTGAGGGAGTGTTTCTAGAGTCAAGGCGTAGGGCTCCTTTGTCTTTTGTGGTACCTCTCAGAGGGCTCTGAGAGGGTGGGATCAACCTGAGGCCTTGCCAGAGTTGAGTCCGGCCCTCATCTTCCCAGGGATGTGCCCTTCTACTCTCGGACAAACATCAGAATGGTCTTTTTGAAAGCATCCCTGTTCCTTCTCATAGGTCTGTCCAGTAGCGGTTGAGAGTAATTAACAGTGGTTGGTTCTTGTCACAGTCCTTAGCGAGCCTGTGGTAATGAAGACCCAGCTGTTTGCTGTGCATTGGGCATTGGAAATGTACTTTTTGCAGAATCAAAAGAATAATCCCATGTTTCACAGTTGCAAACTGCCCTGAGACCAGCCAAGACCTTCAAGATGGCGTTGTGAGATTTAGGAAGTGTGCCTGGTTGTGACATAAAGCAGTAGTCTCTCATCTGTGGGTGTCAGGGTTCCAGGACACCTCACCTTCATACCCTATAGATACCCAAATCCATAGCTTCTCACAGACTTTATTGAAAGTGGTATATTTGCATATAATTTATGTGAATCCTGCTGGTCTCAGAGCATCTAAATCTACTTGCGCTACCTGGTACAGTGTAAATCATTGTTCAAAAAATGATAAAAATCTACTCTCATTCAACACAAATGCAATTTTGCTGGACGGTGGTGGCGCACGCCTTTAATCCCAGCACTCAGGAGGCAGAGGCAGGCAGATCTCTGTGAGTTTGAGGCTAGCCTGGTCTATAAGAGCTAGCTCCAGGACAGGCTCCAAAAGCTACAGAGAAACCCTATCTTGGGGGGAGGAATCAACTCAAGTGTTGCTTGAATTCATAGATGTGAAACCTGTATATATGAAGGGCCAATAGTATCTGAAAAGATAGCTTGAGCCATTCCATAGTGGGATGGATTCTGCCTTTGGATACGGCTGCATAACCATTGGCAGAGTCTGCAGAGGACTTAGATAACGTATCTTACCAAGGAAGCAAGTTTGGGCACCAGCATGCAAGAGTAGGCAGTGTGGACCCAGAAACTAGGTGCAAACTACTTTTCTCTGCAGAGTAAAAACTCAGGCAGGAGGCTATGGGGCAGACTGTGGCTCAAGACCGAAGGCCACCTGGAGAAGTTGGCATGCACTTGTCACCCCTGTGATCCCACCAGCAAACCCTTGCGGAAAGATTTGTGAGAGAGGGACCCCAGTGAAACTCGAAAGACTGCTTTCTGTAAGAGCAGTTCATAAAGAACAGGACACAGACACACACGGAGAAAGAGAAACTTGGGAAGATTGTGTGTCTTCCCCTTTCTCATTCCCACATCAAAGTTGGAAAAACTTCTAATGTAGTCTTTGTTCTTAGCTGGACCTGGTGGCTCATTCTTACAACCCTAGCACTTGGAAGGTTGAATTGAGAAGACTGGGGAGTTTGAGGCCAGCCTGGGCTACAGAGATGATGCCTGGGCCAGCCTGGGCTACAGGGTAAGATCCTGTCTCAAACAAAATAACAGCACTGAGGAGGTATAGGCAGGTGGGTCTCTTTGAGTTGAAGGTCAGCCCGACCTATATAGTGAGACCCACAAAGGAAAAGCTGTAGACTCATTCTTTGACAATATTGTATGCTGGGGCCAGAGAGGTGGCTCAGTGGTTAATCCAGAGGTCCTGATTTCAATTCCCAGCACCCACATGGTAGCTCACAACCATCTTTAACTAATCCCATGGGTTACAATGCCCTCTTCTGATGGGCAGACAAAACATATGTATACATAAATAAATAAATCTTTTAAGTAAATAAGTAAAGTGGGTCTTCCCCCCTTCAAATGCCAATACTGCATCCCATTCAATCATTTGAATTTCAAATCTTGCCGTGAAGTGAGTTTTCATGGAAACATTAGTGGGTGTGATGCAGAACACAGGATTCAGCCGCAGAGCAACTCGATTCAGTTCTTTGGAGGGTAACCATGGATAGCTCATCAGAGAGAGCCAATCAGCTCGGGGTGTCCTGCCCTCTCCAGTGGCTATCAGAGGCCCCCCCTTCAGGTGTCATCCTCAAAGACCAGAAACTGTCTGTACCCTGTGACTTCACAGTATTCCTGCCCCTGCTGTCGTCCCGCTTGGGCTGACGTCAGACTGTCTTCAGGCAGAGCTCTTTTTTGATACATCTCAGGTTTATTGTGTTTAGACTTATTTATATTTTACACACACACACGCACACACACACACACACACACGATCTCTATGGGTGGGTGCCCACTGATGCCGGAAGAGGTGTCTAGTTCTGGAGCTGGAGTTACAGTTGGCTGTGAGCTGTCGTGCGGATACTGAGAATTGAACTCCAGTCCTCTGCAAAAACAAGTTCTTTTTAACCTCTGAGCCATCTTTCCCATTCTGTTGGATTTGTTTTTATTAAAATTTACATGAGAGAGTTTGTTGTTCTAAGCTTTTGATTTGAAGAATTCTCACAGAAGGACCTGCTGCTGGGGCGGATCTTTAGTTGTGTCTTGTTTAGCTGATGAGTTGCTGTCGTGGTTTCTATCCACTAGATGGCGCTCTCCTTTGCACTTTTAGCTTATTCTGTGGGGCTCTCAGCACATTTTGGCTTTACGACACAAATGAAAATGCAGGCTCCAGCGAACTTCTGCTCATTGTCTATATTGATATCTCAGAAGTTCCAAGTGAGGCCAGGCGGCGGTGGTGCACACCTTTAACCCCAGCTCTCAGGAGGCAAAGGCAGGTGGATCCTTGTGAGTTCTGGTCTAGAGTTCCAGAACAGGCTCCAAAGCTAGAGAGTAACCCTGTCTCAAAAACCCAAAAGGAAAAAAAGAAAACCAATCTTCCAGCTGAGATGCAGTCTCTCGCATCTGTGACCCCAGCACTGGGGCAGGATGGAAACAGCAGCCGTAGGGCCCTTTGGCCAATCAGTCTAGGCAGCTGGTGGGCTCCAGGTTCAGTGAAGGGCCTCATCTTGGAAAGTAAGGTGGAGGACTGTGGAGGAGACACTAGGCTGCTACCTCTGACCTCTGCTTGGGCAGAGCAGGTGGTCGTGTTTGCTGTGTGAAAGTTGGGAGGAAAGGGCAGCGGCAGCCAGGTGTGAACCTGAACCAGCACAAAGCAACATGGACGAGACTTGCCATCCCATAGTCAAGAGCTCTCTGTTGTCTCTGGCCAAAGCACTGCACTTCAGGGGCACCTGATGGCTCCAGTGTGTCCTCTCTCCGTTTGCTCTCGGTACATGAGTGCCCCCCCCCCCGTGCCGCTCTTCTGTCCAGCTTTGCTCCGTTGCTCTGGAGCATTTCCCCGTGTTGATGTTCCCCTCCTCTCCTGCTCCTGTGGATAGAGGTATTTCCACTCGCTGTCCCTGGCACGCCCTTCTGTTGAAAACAAACAGGGATAGATAGCCTGAAATGAGAAAGATGAGGCGGCCTGCTGCCAGCTTTCGGGGAGGGCCTGCGTTTGCTAGCTCCCTGAGGTCTTTGGTCTAGGCTCTGTGCTAGGGAAAGAATCCTGGCCTTTCTAGGAGCTACCACGGAGTAGGAGAAATTTTTGTGGCATTTTTGGAAGAGGTGTGTATGATCCCAGCTAAATCAAAAGAAAATATTCTTAAAATGCTGAGAGCCAAGCTGGGTGTGGTGACTAACTTTGAAGGCTAAGGCTGGAGAGTCCCAAATTTAAGGCCAAATTAGTCAAACTTTGCCTAAAAAAGAAAAGATTCGGCAGGACATGATGGCACACACGTTAGTTCCTGCAGAGGCTGGGGGATCTTTTAATTGCAGGCCAGTGGGAACTCCACTGTCAGACCCTGTCAGACGACTAAAATTAACAAGATTGACAGGGGAGTAGGTAACAGTCTTGTAACTAGATGGCCTGGGCAGTGCCCCAGCTTGGCTTCCGTTCAGCTGTGGAGCCCGGGCACACACCTATCACCTTACCCAGCCCATCGGGACCATCTCAGGAGGCGCGGGGTCGGGATGGGGTGAGAGCGCTTCTCTGAGCAAAATGGAGCAGTCAGGGCCATGTCAAGATGCCTTTGCAGCGCAGCTGAGCGACGTGACATGGGGCGGACGCATCCTGTAGGTCGTGGTTCTCGGGTCACTGACCATGGGCCTAGTTTTGTCCGCATAGCTCCCAGGGTAAAGAAGTGCCGTGTGGTTCCTGTCTGAAGGAATTAGCTGCGATATCAAACACTACTGTTCTCACAGTACAGTTGCTACTTGTGTACTTGGAAAACACACGTGTGTGTGAGGTATCTGGGAGATGTCAAGTGCTTCCCGTGTGAGCTCTAGGTGTCCTGTGGCCATTCTGTGTGCTCCGATACACAGGCTGGAAACTGCACTGGGAGATAGTATTCATGCTGGACTGAGGGTGAGTCCCTCCGGAGGCCCAGCTCAGCCGTGTGAATGGTTCTCTGCCTCCACCCCGAAGTGGTCTGGGGCTCCCTGTTACTGCGTGTACTTGAGACTCCCTGTAGATAGACTTGTACTGGGCAGACCTCCCTCAGTAATTCTTCATTCTTCCTCCTTTCCCACGTCAGTGCTAATAAGTAATGTTACTTCAAGTTATATTTTTAAATATAATTGTGGGGTGGGTATATGACATCACAGACAGTTGTGAGCTGCCTGGCTTGGGTGCTGGAGCTCAAACTCTGGTCCTTTGAGAGTAGTACTTGCTCTTAACCGCCGAGCCCTCTCTCCTGCCGCTCACTGTTGGTCTTTTGAGGTGTCTGAATGAACGACCTACAAAGTGAAAGCTGCCTAAGGAGCTCATTTCCCAGGAATATATTGTTGACAACCTTGGGAAGAGCAAGGAAGCGCCGGCATCACTCTGGGACAGCAGCACAGACAAAATCTGTATTCTCTGTCAACCACACCGGCAGAGACTGCAGTCTGTTGGCTTGTGCAGGCTCTATGCAGAGCTAAAGGTTTTCCTGGCTCGGCTCGAGGTGTGCTTGCTGTACCACCCAGGGCTCTGAAGTCTAAAATGAAGGTGATAGTGGTGGAGGGTAATCAGATGTGACCCTGGGCCATTTGCCTCTCGTTGAAAACAGGCCGTTTGGGTTGTTCTGTCTTGTTTGTGTTTCTAAGACGGGGTCTTACTATGTAGCCGTAGCTGTCCTGGAACTCACTTTGTAGACAAGGCTGGCTTAACTCAATGAGATCCGCCTGCCTCTGCCCCGTCCTGCCCAAGTGCTGGGATAAAGGCGTGCACCCCTGTGCCTGGCTTGGAAACAGGCTATTTGTGTGCTTTTAGTCAGCCCTGAGAACTAAGAACTCACAATAGGAAAGCAAGCGACTTCGACCTTAAATATGTGTGACAGTAGAGCATGGTGGCTCAAGGCTGTAACCCAGCTCTCGGGAGGTTGACACCAAAGGGTTGCCATGAATAAGGGGCCAACTTGGACCGAATGATAAATTACAGGTCAGCCTGGTCTACAGTGAGACACTATCTCAAGCAAAGAAACAACCTTAAACTTAAAAATTTTAAAAACAAAAACCAGAATTGTATGCTAAATAAAGCAGTAAACCTGTGTACGTATGCATTCCAAAACATTTCTAAATAATTTAAAGCCACGTGGTGGTGACAGAGGCAGGTGGATATCTATGATTTCAAGACCAGCCTGGTCTACAGAGTGAGTTCCATGACGGCCAGAGCTACACAGAGAAACCCTGTCTCGAAAAACCAAAAATAGAAAAAAGAAATTATTTAAAAAGGAAACTGGATGTCATGACTCACATGGTAGTAATTCCAGTGCTGAGGCAGGCCAGCCTGGGCTACCGTGTGAGACTCTGCATTCAAGAAAAGAAAGGAGAGGGCTGGAGAGATGACTCAGCCGTTAAGGGCACTGCATGCTCTTCCAGAGGTCCTGAGTTCAATTCCCAGTAACCACATGGTGGCTCACAACCATCTGTAATGAGATCTGGTGCCCTCTTTTGGCCTGCAGGCATACATGCAGACAGAATACTGAGAATACTGTATACACATAATAAATAAATAAATCTTTTAAAAAAAAAAAAGAAAAGAAAAGAGAGGGCTGGAGAGATGGCTCAGTGGTTAAGAGCACTGGCTGCCTTGCAGCACTCACAACTGCATGTCTGTAAATCCAGTTCCAGGAGAGCTGATGCACCTGCAGGCTCCTGTACATAGTTGGTACACATACATGCAGACAAAGTACTCATGCAAATCAAATAAAAGTAAATTTTAAAAGAAAACTGGGGCTGGAGAAATAGCTCAGAGGTTAAGAGCACTGGCTGTTCTTCCAGAGGTCCTGAGTTCAATTCCCAGGAACCACATGGTGGCTCAAAACCATCTGTAATGAGATCTGGTGCCCTCTTCTAGCATGCAAACATAATGCGGGCAGAATACTATATACATAGTAATAAAATAAATCTTTTAAAAAAAAGAAAAAAGAAAAAGAAAAAACCACTGTGGAAATTGTGACAGCAGCTCCTGTGAGCATCGCACATTTCCATGCTGTCCCTCCCTTGTGCGCATGTTCTTCAGCGTGTGTACCAGTCAACAGCTGTGCAACCAGACCTGACTGCGTTACTGCACATGTTGTAGATAAAGTGCTGACCCTGCAGGCTCTCGGGAGGGGAGCCTCTGTGTTCCTTACACAGATCAGGAGTAAAGCCCCTGACGCTCCACCTGTTGAAACCCACATAGTTGTTCACCCCCAAACTGAGGAGAGTTCAAGCAGGGGTTGGGATGTGGTGGGCTTTCCTCTCAGTCCTCAGGAAGTCTCTAGCCAAGGTCAGGGCATCACCGGACGTTTGCTGATAAAGTCTCCAGGACCAGCCCTTCCGTTCAGGCCTACTCACACTTTACTCAGAGGGTGCTGCAGACTCCAGGTGATTTCTTCTGATCCTCTTGGCTTCTCACACTGCCAGAGCACCCTTCCTGGCTGCCCTTGCTCCGGGTGTACTGAAGCAGAGACTCCTGGGAGCCCCACCCCTCTCCTGTGGTTCTGCAGCCAGGAAGAAGCCGCTGCACGCCTGTCTGCCCCCCATCAGCCATGCAAGCCCCAACATACCTCCATCCTTTCGGGGCCAGATGCCATAGATTGCTAAGTGAGGTGTGGCTGGCCCCTCCTTTCCCAGATGGGATTCGTCTTGAAATTACATGCTGCAGAAAATCGCCTGTCCTAGGAACCCAGCACTCCCTACCGCCCTTCTCTTGTTTTACCCTTGCCCCTTGCAGTGCAACTGCCTGTGTGATTTTTGAGTTTTGGAAGGGTTTCACTAATTTATTTTTTTGTTTTGTTTGTTTCCTTTTTTCTTTTTGTGGTCCTAGCTGCCTTGGAGCTTGCTTTATAGATGGGGCTGGCCTCTGACTCACAGAGATCCTCCTGCCTCTGCCTCTCAACTGCTAGGGTTGCCCACTGTGACCATCTGTATTCCTAAATTTTGAGTTGGGAAATTTCTCCCACACCATAAGATATCAGGCTTCCTCTGGTCTCCAGAGTAATGAATCCCCTTCCTGCCAATACCTGATAACCAGTTTGCTTTGAGTTCCATCATTCTGAGTTCTCAAGTGTGTTTCCTGTTACTCTGTTTCCTCAGCTATCGGTGGCCTGGGCTACAATGCTTTGTGCCTGATGGCCGAGACTTAGTTTCCCACTCTCAGCCTGGCAGTTCTCTTCACCCTTGTAGCTCCAGCCTCTTTCAGACCCCAGAGCTACCAGCTTAAAGCCCAGAGACCCTGTCCTTATGGTAGCCTTGAAGGAAAAGTGTTGTATAGCTCCGCCCCCAAGGGCTGGGTGTGGGTCCATGGTATAAGGTAGCACCTGTACAGCTCCAGGGACCAGGAAGAGGGCCACCCTTGGCACATTCCAAGAAACAACAAAGTCCTGCCTCCCTGTCAAGTCTGGGTGATACTTGGAATAGTCAGGTACCAAAACTCTCCCCATTGGAAATGAATGGCTTTTGACCAGACTTTGACTTCACATTCAAGCCTGGCTGGTTTCAACAGGCTTTGTGTGGATCCATACATTACAGCTTTGTTTTAATTGGGTTTTTCAGTAGAGAAAGAAGCCATTTCCTTCCCCTTCCCTGCTTTTTCTTCAGACTGCAAGGCCAAGCTGGGGCTGGCTTAATTTGTTTTGGCAAACTCTTTAACCCTTCCTGTGGAAGCCTCCTCTGGCGCTAGTTGGTGAGTTGAGCCTTCCTGTCTGAGCTGTCTGGGAATGAAGGCAACTCCAGTACATCCACAATGGCCCCGCCAACTTCCGCCCATTTTCCTGCTAAGTGCGCTGTTTCCATCCCTGACTGGGCCTTGCGCCCATGCGAGCCCCCTGTCCTGGGCGTTTCTCTAGACATGCTTGTGTGGGAGCCGGCCTCTGGACCACCACGTGGGTTATGTTCCCACACGGCACAGACTGTTGTGACTTCATAAGTCGCCAGGCTGTCCTCTGCGTACCCCATTCGTGGCATTGAGGGGGAGCTGTTCAGGGAGGAGTAGGGAGAGGATTGAGACAAGGCCTCTTGCAGCTCAGATTGGCCTTGAATTCCTGGCTCTCTTGCCTCTGCCTCCCAAGTGTGATTACAGGTGTGTGCCCCACACAGACAGAGAGCCCTGCCGATGGCCATTCTGATGCCCTCAGGGAGGGTTCCTGAGGTGATGTATCTGTCCTGGAGAGCAGTGTGAGCTTGTAGTTCAGAACATACTTTGCTGGGCTAATGAGATCATTCGTTAAAGGACTTAACATAAAACCGAAAATTGTTCCCTGGGATTAAATTTTCTTATTTCAGCCTCGGTGCTTAGCCCTTTGTCTGTGACATAATAAATCTTCAGCAGATTATTTATAGAATGCGTAAGTGAGCTAGCTGTCAGCAATTGTCTTGTTGTTTGTGGATTTGGTCTTTATTTGTATGTTTATTTTGAGGCAGGATTTTGCTAGTTACCTAGACTGGCCTCACTCCTGAGCAAGTGACCAGCCTCTCAGTGTAGGTGGGACTTCTGGCAAGTGCCACCACACCCAACTTAATTGTGCGTTTTTCCCCCCTTTGTCTCAGGATTTAAGAGCATTCGGATGAATGGCAAGAAAGAGGCTGTAGGGCTGGGTACGGAGGTACAGGCCTGCACCTCAGCACTCCAGAGATGTGAGGCAGGACGGTCCACAAGTTCAGAAGCTCTGGACTACATAGGCAGGACCCTGTCTCAAGACAGGCAGAAAAGGTGTCGAGCAAGAAGTAAGGTTTTCAATTCCACTTTACTGCATCTTCTAGATCAGAGAGGGCAAAGAGCAGGCCGTCTGTAGAAAGGGGAGGAGGAAGGCCAGGCGGTGGTGGCACACACACACCTTTAATCCTAGCACTCGGGAGGCAGAGGCAAGCTGATCTCTGTGAGTTCGAGGCCAGCCTGGTGTATAAGAGCGAGTTCCAGGACGCTGGGGCTACACATAGAAACCCTGTCTCAAAAAATTAAAAAGGGGTGAGGGGCTGAAACCTTGGGTAGAGCCTGGGGGCTATGGTGAAGATTCTTTGTGGGGGAGAGATTTTGGTGTTGTTTGGTCAGCCTAGACTGGCAATCCAACTGCCTCTGCCTCCTCAGTACTGAGATTATAGGTGTGAGCCACCACACCTGGCTTTAAGAATTAATTCCTTTTTTTGTTGTTTTGAGTAAACTCTGCTCAATACATAAGATGGCATATTAGGACTTGGTAACTTCAAGGGCTGTCACAGTCCACAAGAATAAGGTGGGAGATGCTCCTTCCTCGGTCTTTCTCCCCGAGTGCCAGGTTTCACTGTCCAGCGGGAACATCTAGTGTGCAGTATGCTTGCCCTGCACCTTGCACGCTGCCCTGTGCCCTGCCTGGTGTGCCTCCTCTACACCTAATGCTCCCGAGGCCTGGAAGAAAGCATGGCTTGTTAGCTGGCAGAGTACGGTGCCGTAGCCTGTGTGTTGTGACTCGAGTTGTCTCTGGGGTGATGCCTTGTGGGGCTGCTTCCCAGAAGGGTCGATGGAGGCCGTCCTCCAGAACCTGCTGCTCCTCACTGCCTAACTTCTCTCAGCTCACCTGGCAGTTTCTCCTGCTCCATGGTTCTTCCTCCCTCTGCCTGTCAGCTCAGACCAGACTTTGGTAATCTCTGCATGGGAGCCACATTCTATGGTCTGTAATTGCTGTGACAGCAAGGCTTGTGTCACTGACCTGCAAGTGTCAATCACAATTATTGGCGGGGGGACCAAACGGGCAGCTTCATAACACTGTTTCCCAGCCCCGCAGCCACTTCATGCTGTGGCTGTGGAGACATTAGCTTCAGGGAAAAGTGCAGAGAGAGGAAGGGGGTACAAAGGGGTCCTCACCTCCGAATGGCTGGTCAGTCTCTCCCTCCCACTCCCTATTTGTCTTTTTGAGACAGGGTCTCACTCACTATCTCTGTGTAATCCTGACTGATCTTGAACTCACAAATACCCACCTGCCTCTGCCTCCCAGGTGCTGGAATTAAAGCGTGTCCCACTATTCTTTGTTGAGACTCTGGACTGGGTCTTATTATTTAACCCTGCCTGCCTGCTTGCCTCAGACTCCCAGGTGTGTACTACCACACTGGGCTCTTGTTTTTGTTTTGATTTGAGGCAAGGATGTTGTTAGGAAGCCCAAGCTGACCCTACAATTTGAAGTCGACCTGCTTCAGCCTCCTGAATGCTGGGATCACATGCCTGTGCTACCGTACCTACACACGCTCAGCGTGTGAGCCCTGGTCATCTCTTCCCTTTCTCCTTTAGCTTCACTTGGAAAGCTGTGGGATTGGGTTTTACTGTGTATTCCTTGTTTCTTCATTGAATTCAAAACAAGTAAAAAAAAAATCAAGTCCAGAGCCGCTCTCCCTTTCCACGGGCTGCTATCCTCATCTCCCTCCCCTCCCCTCTGCCGAGAGAGCCCTGAGGCTGAGGGGCTTCTTGTCTCTGCCAGCTTCCAGGTCCCCCAGCTGATACAGACAACCGTCTGGTGACCAGCTCTGGCAGTCTAAGTTAACTTTAGCTAATTGTGAGCCGGGGGAGAGAGCTATATAGTTCTAACAAGTATGCCCTGGGCATTTGGAAACACTGCTCTAGGGGAAGGAAAGGAGAACAGAGGAGTCTTGTGTCCTGTGTTCTCACAACTCCCCCTTTTGATGAGTCTCTTCCAGGGCAGATTTGTAGTGCTGGGGGGCGGGGTGTGCCGTTTGTAGTTTGGTGTTTCCCTGACTTCCTCGCTTGTACCCCAGTGCTATGGCCAGCATCATCATAGTTCCTGGGTGCTGGGTTCAGATTCACACAGAACTCTTAGCATCTGCCAAGGCTGGTGGGAGGCTGTCTCTCTGGACCGTTGCTTTGGTGTGACACCCATCCCTCCCCAGTTCTGCTCACCCCACCACCGGTGGCTAGGGCTCTTATGGGTCATTGCACAGTACCATGGGAGTCGTCGTACTAAACTTACCTCGAAGATGATCTGTTGTGAATTGTTCTGACTTTGGAGCAGTGCAGGGTGGGGGATTTGACTGCTTACTTGTCTTTGCAGTGCTGGGGACCAAACTCCAGTTTGTGTATGCTAGGCAAGCGCTCTGCCACTGAACTTTAGAGCTCCATCTTCACTGGTCCCCTTTTCCACATCACTTTCCTTCATGCCGTGGATGTCTGGACCTGTCTCCATCAGAGAACAAGTGATGCAGTAACTCCGAGCTCCGAGCTGGGTAGAGAGATGAATTTAGAAAGGCTGAGGCTGCAAGCCATAGATCACAGGACCAAGAGAGGAAAAATCTGCTCCTGCCTATGAGTTTCCTTTGTAACAGCGTTGTGTCTTTTCTCCCAGAGACAGGACTGAGCAAGCACAGCTAGGCTAGCCAGACCCTTTAAAAAGATGTGACCCACTTCCTGTCACTCTTGGTTAGATACCGTATTAGCATTCTAGTGACTCTGGAGACTCCCCTGTGTCGGCCTGTCTGCAGGGGAAGGCAGGAGCTCCAGCTGGTGGTGTCCCTGTCTCCTAGTGGAAAAACGCAGGGAATTTTAGTACTGCGCCCGCTCACTGAAATGCTCATTAATGTCGAATCCTCCGTTGCTGCTACAAAGGAGCTGTTGTTGGTCCCAGAAACGTTGGCACTGTCTGAACAGCGGTTGATTTATGACTCCAACCTGAACTTGATGTGGCAGCCCTCCAGGCCTGCCTCCCAGCCCCGCTTTGCCCACCTGATTGGCAGGAAGTGGATGGTGAAGGAACAGGTTGCTAGGCAGCCTGGCTTCAACCTTGTTAAAACTACAAGGGCAGTTTTAATGAATAGTCTCAGTGTTCAGAGAAGAGGTGATTGGGGTCTCTCTCAGAATCAGGGGGAAGAAGGTAGAGGGTCTGATCTTGTCACAGGGCCATGGCTGACTTGGAGGGCGTTTGGACCCTTGACACCCCTTCCCTTCCTTCCTCGATGCCAGGGCCCAGCTCTGCAGCTGCTCACACGTGTAGGTCCTGTTGCAGAACCTTGCTGTCTTACCTCCTCTCTTACCAGGAAGGGGCGGAAACCAGATCTGACACCTTTCGTGAACTCCTCCTCTGCCATTTTGATCACTAACCTTGTTACATTGAAGTAATCTTACTGAGTTCGAGGACATTTGGGTCAGCAGAGGCAAGAGCCTTCCTGCTCTGCCATAAACTTGTAGCCTAGCTGTCACCCTCCCAGCCATGGTTTGGTTAGGCGAAGCAGCGAACTAAGACTTTTATTTTTAGTGTAAAATTGTGTGTGTGTGTATGTATGTATGTATTTCTTTGGCAGAATATAAAACCAGTATAAGAAGTGAGTCAAGGAGAGCCAGGGCCTTTGGGAACCTCATTTAGTCACTAAAGGGGGCTTTGAGTGGCCCCTTAGTGTTCATAATAAAGTCTGCCCTGTTCGTTTGGAGTGAAATTTAAAAAAAAAACTCCTAGGAGACCGTTCTTGGGAGTTGGGTGACCCAAGGGGTTCCCCTTATAGCCGTCCTTAGTGATGTGTTCGGATAAGCTCTCCCAACCCAGGGGAGCCAGGGGCAGGGAACAGGTCACATAGGTAGCAGGGCCATGGTCACTGCTATGGCTCTCAGCAACATGGCTCAGTGCTGGTCCCTCCTGGGGGTCATGGAGCTCCCAGCTGCTGTGATAGGGGAGAAGTGGTCAGAGCCTTGGGTTCCAGGAGCCTTGAAACACTGCTCACAGTTCGCATGCTGGCAGCTCTTTCCCCCTTTAGTATCCACAAGGAGCCCGGGTGTCTTGGTGACGAGAGTGGCTATGGCCCGGGAGCCCAGCCTTACCGTTATGTGCTTCTTTGTCTCCACAGGATAATACAGAAGCAGAGAAGCGGGATCCCCAGGAATTAGTGGGTGAGTACCCTGGGAGCTTGCACACTTCTGAGCTTGTGTGTGTGTGTCCCACTATAAGCAGGAGTACCCTGGGGACATGCGCACTTCTGAGCGTGGGTGTGGGTGTGTGTGTCCCACTGTAAGCAGGAGTACCCTGGGGGCATGCACACTTCTGAGCTCGTGTGTGTGTGTGTGTGTGTGTGTGTGTGTGTGTGTGTGTGTGTTTCCCTGCTGTAAGCAGGAGTATCCTGGGGGCGTGCACACTTCTGAGCCCTTGCCCTGCTGTAAGCGGTTTCCCTGCATCCTTGTTCCCAAGGCCTTGGGCATTTCCTGGGGTGCCTGGGTGAGACCTCCAGGCAACATTCTTTGGAATGGCATTCTGGGTGTGTTTTTCTGGGCTCTGGTGGGTTGCCAGTGTTGTCAGGGGAGTTCAGAGTCCCGCACAGCTGGGAGCTCATCTTGGTCTTTGCTGCTTCCACTTGTGCCCTGAACCTGACCTCTCTGTCTTTGTCCCCTTTGTCCCCACTGCCATATTCATTTTGCTCAGGGAGTCAGCGTGGGGCCTCTGCAGGCACTTTACCTCGTCCTCAGGCAGGAACATGGCTCTAAGCCTTGGCATATGTGGCCCTTGGTAACTTTGGAGAATAGAATAACTTGTGGGAAACCACATTCCCTCCGTTCCCTCTGGCAGCCCCAGCATCCTAAACCTTTTAGAAACCCATTCTGCTCCTCCGTTTGGCCATGGACTTGGGGACAGAGCCTTCCTTCTGTACCAGCATCACTGCTCCCTGGCTGCTGTGCTCCTGCTCTCTGGTTCTGTTCCCAGTGGACACCTGCAGAGCCCACCCCTGCATCTCTGCGCCGGCATTCAGGGCTTGTGCTTTCCAACCCTGAGGTTCAAAGCGCAGAAAATTGGCTTGAAAGCGTTCCTCCAGGGTTCCACCCACCTGCCCTTTCCCACGAAGTACCATTTGTTGTGGGTTGTTGAGGAGTGACTGGTTTTCCATAACTAAGTGCTAGGAATTATTCATTCTGTTTTCCTTCGACCCATTGGGCAAGAACATAATTACTTGGCCTTAATTCCTGGGTTCTCCTATAGACGGTTTAAGTCCTATTTTAAAAAGTTAGGGCTGGAAAGATGGCTCAGTGGATGAGAGCCCTTGCTGTTTTGACAGAGGACCCAGGTTCTTTTCCCAGCATCCGTGTCGGGTGGCTCACAAGTTCCTCCGACGGCAGGCTCAGGGAGCCCAGTGCCCTGTTCTGCCTCAGCAGGCGCTTGTGCACACATACTCTCAGACACTCACATACATCTCTGTGAATTAGAAATCAGTGTTCTGTCTGGCCGTATGCCTGAATGCCAGAAGAGGGCACCAGATCTCATTCTAGATAGTTATGAGCCTCCATGTGGTTGCTGGGAATTGAACTCAGGACCTCTGGAAGAGCAACCAGTGCCTCAGAGGGGTTAAGGGCACTGGTTGCTCTTCCACCATGTGGTTGCCGGGAATTGAACTCAGAACCTTTGGAAGAGCAGGCAATGCTCTTAACCACTGAGCCATCTCTCCAGCCCCCTATGTTTTTCTTAAACCTTAGAATTTGTTCTTTAGAAAATGACACTTGGTGCCAAGTGATGGTGGCACACACCTTTAATCCCGGCACTTGGGAGGCAGGGGCAGGTGGATCTCTGTGAGTTTGAGGCCAGTCTGGACTGTAGAGTGAATTCCAACACAGCTTTCACAGAGAAACCCTGTCTCAAGAAAGGAGGGAGGGAGGGAGAGAGAGAGAGAGAAAGAGAGAGAGAGAGAGAGAGATTTGAGATATGACAACTTAAAGGGCAGAGGAGGCAAAGTACATATCTAATTGGGAGCCAGTGGCCTACAAGACCAGACAATGTAGGAGCTGTAGCCTCTTCCATCTGGGTCCCACTTCAGTCTGCTGTTCACTACTGAGAAACTTCAAGGCTTGGGCTCCGAGGAAAACCTGGCCATGAACCACTCATCTGAGCAGCATCAGAGAGTGGGATGTGTAGCCATCAGCTGGGCCTGTTCCACAGCCAGCGTGGCTCTTTCTCTGGCTTTGTTTTGACTTTAGATTCATGTAGGTAGTACAAACTGGCCTCAGCAACTATATGGCCCACCCATGCTGACTTTGGACTGACTTGTCCTCAGCCTTAGCCTCCAAAGGTCTAGTATTACAGGAAGTGCTAGCACAGTCAGCCTCTGTGCGTGTTTGAAATAGCTTTATTGAGGTGCAATTCATGGAGTTAAGAGTTGTGAGTTTAAGTGTGCATTGGTGGATTTTGATAAACATGTAGCTGTGCAAGCCCTGCCAACCATCAGTTACAAGCAGTCACCTCCACCCTTCTTAATGGTCCTCGGTGTTAACTCCCCTGTGCAGGAGCAGTAAATCTCAAGAAGTCATCTTGATGGGCGGTCAGCCCTATTTTGACAGTTTTATGTAAATTAGGGCCCATTGGCATTTGGGCTGGATCACTCTGTTATGAGGGCCATCCTAATGTGAGAGGATGCTTAACAACAGAACTGCTCTCCACTCACTGGGCAGCACGGCCTTCTTTCGTCTGCCTCCACTGAAATGACAGGCAAGTGTCCCTTCGGAGAGCAGAATCATCACAAGTTGAGCATGTGGTACAGATCCGGATTCTCCTGCCTGGCTTTCTGTCTTGACACAGTGCCTTCTTTAGATACAGTATCCACACTGTGGAGCATAGCCATTATTCATTGGTCTGTTTTGACTAAGGAACCTCTCACTGTAGCAGACATATGTGGTTTCTTCATTTGCTCCCTTGTGGGGGACATAGTCCCTCTTTCATGTGTATAGGTGTGGTACTATTTTCTCTTTGAGGGGTAGGTGGCAGAGTGGCTTCTGATTATCATGTGATGTTTGCTGCCCCCTCTGTCTAAACTCAGCCCCTTTTAATTGAATCCTGGGTGTCGAATGTGTAGGTCCCACCTCTGAAAGAACAAACAAAGAGCCGAGAAGCCAACTCATGGTCTCTCCAGTACCACAGCTACCGACAGCTGCCGGCCTGTCCTGGAACAGTGTTGATGCGGGGGAGGGAGGTGCACCTAGTTACTCAGGTGCTTACTGCCCATTGAGTATCTTGCAGGTGTCCTCAACCCCACGGTGGGGCTTGCTGACCCTGCTTGCTCCCTGCCATGTCCTGAATCCCAGGGACCAGCTGCTGCTCGGAACCTACCTGGTGGCCATGGATACTGCAGATGTTTTCTGACAAAGGCATCCACAGTCTGACTCATGCTGACAGCAAGCTTCTTGGATTTTGAGCTCAGCCGCCTTTACAGGCCTCCCTGGCATAGCCGAGCAGCAGCTAGGGCAGAGGCACTGCCCTCAAGTGTCTGTGGACACATTCATTAGCAGATTTCCTGAGAAAGTGGTTTGGGGCTCTGGCTACTCTGAGACATGCAGGGCAGCTGTCATCCCAGAACCTAGCAAAGAGTCACTGAAGTCATCTTCAGTCTGTGCAGCAAACTTTTATCCTGTGTCCAGAGTTTGTCACTTTCTTGTCATTTACCCCTTGTTTCTACCCCTGCTCCTCGGGCTTCTCTTGTTCTACCACCTACCGAGTACGCCTCAGAGGGTGGGGAGTTGCTACAGTAACAGTGCCACACCCTGTTTTTCTAAAAAACTTTCCTGGCAAATGCCAAAGGGCACTCTTTGTCTCCGTCACGTGCACATATACCCTTTCCAGCTATAGCGCCTGCTAAGGCCTTCTTGCTTTTGTTACTAATGCTCACAAAATGCCATGGCCAGCTCTTTCCAGCTGCTTCCACTCTCAGCTAGCCCCTGTGGTCCAAGCTCAGACCTAGAACTTATCCCAGGGCAGGGAAGAAGGAGGAAATCAGGGTTTGGCTTGAACGCCTGCCAGAACTGGGTGGTGCCCCACCCAAGGGCCAGTCAGGAGATTGCGGGTGACAAGCATGTAAGTCCCCTTGTGGAGACTGCTGAGCCCACAGCAGGACCTTTGATCTGTGTCACCCAGCCTGTGCTGAGGGTGTGTCCAGTTAACCCCACCGGCGGTGCTGAAACTCAGCCCTGCGCTTGCATGCTAAGACTGCCATAGGCCTGACCCCTGGTCTCTGTAGTCTTCAGAGGCCCCGAGCCGCAGTAGCTGAAGTAGCAATCATTAGTGTTTGGGACCTGAGGCCTTGTCTTACTCAGCACTGCATTCGTCACAGTGATGGCAAACTGAGCAGAGCTCACATCTCCTTATCAGAAGAAAACATTAACCTACCCTGGCTGTATGGATCAACAGGCTGAAGCAGGAGAGTCACTGAAGCCCTGGGCTGGAGCCAGCCTGGGCCCCAATGAGTGCTTCACACACACACACACCTTTTTTTATCCCTTGATATCTGAGATTATTTTAAAATCATGGCTAGAGAGGAGGCTCAGTAGCTGACCCACTCTGCTTAGACAGGGCCTGAATTTGGGTCCCAGCACCCATATCCAGGGGCTCACAATCCCCATACTCCACCTCCAGGGGACCTGATACCCTCTCTAGACTCCGAGGGCACTTACTGCGCTCACACATGCAAAGAACCCACATATAGACATACATATAATTTTTTAAATTAAAAATTTTAAATAAATAAATCTAGCGAAGGGACCAGGAAAGCTATGCCGCTCTAGCCCCTCCACCCAGGCGTGCGTCAGCCCTAGAGAGCTGCTCCGAGAAAGAGCTTAGGTAAAGGCCTGGCACGCAGTAGGTCTCCAACATGTGCTCTGCTGCCTGCTGTTGGTGGTGGGTTTCGGTCTCTCCCTTCTCCTGCCCCACCCTAGGCTGTTTGTTCCTTCTTTGTATGGTCCTTTTCATGAGTGAACGTCAGAAGAGCACAGCAGACCCTTCTCACAAACGGTCCATTGTCTGTGTGCTCTAGAGCGGGACTCGGGGGCCTGGGGTGGCCAGAGGCTACGGGGAAGGCCACAAGGAGAAGAGACAAGACTTGGGTGGGTCGTGGCCATTCTCTGAGCAAATTGCCCATGAGAGTTGGGGTTCTTCGTGTCAGAATCAGGCCTTTTGTTCAGGCCTTTTTATGCACAAGCTGTTTGGGACCCAAAACATTGAGAATCCTGAACACAGTTTCTCATAGCAGGACAGCACCAGACCAGAAGGATAGGGCCAGGCAGCTGTGACTCCCAGAGGCCTGTGGGAGGCTGGACCTGGCTTGTACTTGAAGCTGACTTGTGTCTCTTCCAGCCCTGAGTTCAGTGTCTTCCACATTGGCAATTTGAGATTAAGCCTAGCCAGGCAGAATTTACAGTGTAGAAACTGGCCCGTGCTTTGGATTGTGGCTCCTCCCTCTCTCTCTCCCCCAGCACTACCCTGACATGCTCTTTCCTGGAGCTTTGTAGCGTGTTGTTTACATCTGTCCCTCTACTTCAACTCCCTTCTCCAAGGTTGACACATGGCAGGCTTCTGACCGTTTGATCTCAGCTCAGGTAACACTCTCCAGGATGCCCTGCACAGCCTGCTCCCCGTTCTCAGGTTGACTTGCGCTTGTGCTCTGTAGTCCCAGAGTTCCCCCTCTGTTCTCTCAACAGCCTCCTTCTCCGAAAGGGTCCGAAACATGTCACCTGATGAAATCAAGATCCCTCCAGAGCCACCTGGCAGGTGCTCAAATCACTTACAAGTAAGCGAGGGTCTGACTGCCCGTGTGGATGAGAATGTCGGGGTTACATTGTCTGGTGGGGCCATGACCTTCAGAGGCTATGACAGGAAAAAGGAACCAAGTCAAACTGCCACACCTGCCGTGTGCTGCCCTCTTGAGTCCCTGGTCTGCCATCATTGAGGTTCTAAATCTACCTCAGCAAGATAGGGTGCGTCTTCTCTACAGCCTCGCTGAGCCAGGGGACTTCTCAGAGGGAAATGTGCCAAGAAACTGAGGACCCATCAGAATGTAAAATAAATTCCAGAAGTGTAAGATACAGCATTTAAGTGCATAGTTTCTGCCTTCGTGTTCCTGATGCCCGCAGACCTGACCGTTATTAGGCTTTAAATGCTAAACTAACAGAAGCCATTTATCTTTGCAGTTGACCATGGGAAACAGCTCAGCACAGCTGAGACTTCCCCCCTATGGTTTTTCTCCTTGTCCCTCTGTAAGTTCCCCTGTGATGGCCCTTTCAGTTAACAGTAGGGTGTAAGTGCCGGGGCCTACATAACTGTGGACCTTTTCCACCTGCCCTGCCTTTGATCCCACTGCTGGGTGCCCCCTGGCTATCCAACAAGCCCATGGCACCACCCAAACGGATGGATGACTAATGGGTCCTAGAGCTGAGGAATGCAGGAGGCTAGGAGAGGGCCAAAGTCAGGACTCAGGCATAGCACAGATTTCTCCCTTTCCCAGCAGTCTCCTCCCTCGGCCGAGTTGTCTGCCTCCCTCCCCATCACCCGCAGGATGCCGTCACCCTGTGCCAAACAAGTTCAAGCCTGTAAGGATGATTCCACAGGCCTGCCAAGCAGAAACAACCAGCCTCTCAGAGCTCTTAAGTTCCGAATATTTCTTCTTTTTTGATCCTCCTGGGGTCAGGGATCGTGGCATTTAAGCAAACAGCAGAACCTCTGGTGGCCTTGGAGCCCTCAACAAGGAGGCTGTGCAGCAGGGCTCACCTGGAGCTGCTGAGCCTCCTGTGTGTCTGGCCTCCCTGCAGTGCCCTGATAGAACACCGAGGAAAGCGGCTTCTTGCTCCCTGGTAATGGCGTGCTTCAGGCTTCGTAGGCCTTTCGGCAAAAAGAAGTGCAGCTTTGATCCTCTGCCCAGGGGCTGGGCTCCTCTTCTAAGAAGTACCCAGGGTACTGTCTAGGACCTCTAGCCCCTCCCACCTCTTTCAAGCAAAGTGCTCCCCAAATCTTTGGTTTCTGGAGAACCTGTATGTGTCACTGCCACGAGCTGGACCACTGCTCGTGCTCTGGCCCACCACTCTGAGGAGGCTCTGGCCTGATGCCCTCGCTTTAAGGATTTCTATTGCTGTGATTTAAAAACTATTCCTAAGCCAGGCGGTGGTGCCGAACGCCTTTAGTCCAGCACGTAGGAGGCAGAAGCAGGTGAATCTCTCTTGAGTTCAAAGCCAGCCTGGTCTACAGAGTTAGTTTCAGAACAGCCACAGCAGTACAAAGAAACCCTATCTCAAAAAAAAAAAAAATTTAAAAAGCAAAAACAAAAAGAACAGATTTGCCTACATGCCAGTCTTATAGAAGCTTTTTCTCATAAGATTCCCTCTTCCAGCCGGCTGATGGTGGCGCACGCCTTGAATCCCAGCACTCAGGAGGCAGAGGCAGGCGGATCTCTGTGAGTGCCAGGACAGCCAGGGCTACAGAGAGAAACCCTGTCTCGAAAAACCAAAAACAAACAATAAAGGCATCTAAAGAGTTTGAAACCAACTCCAGAATAGTCCGCCTGCCTCCCTCTGAGGTGATGATGCTTTCCCAGGTCTCCTAACGACTTCATGTGCAGATGCTTGGATCCAGCATTCACCCTTGTTCACCAGCTCTTAAGACTTTCCACTCCTCGGCGGGGAGGGGGGGCGGCGGAGGCAGTTGGGAGCTGATATTCACTTGTGGGTTTGGGTCATGACTTCGGACTTGACCTTTCTTCTCCCATTCTATCCTGACCATCGAGAATGGGTCAGGAGAAATCAGCAGTGGATCTGGGCTTGGCTTGCCTGTGCAACGCTGAGGTCAGAGGCTGGTGCAAGGTGTTAGACTTGAGTCGGGCTTCCTGGGGCTCGGGGCACAGACTGGATTGTGGGGGGCAGGCTCCTGTCATGTTCACCTTCTGTCACCTTCCCAGGACAAGATCCAGAAGCTTTACGAGAGGAAGATAAAGGAGGGAATGGATATGAACTACATTATTCAAAGGAAGAAGGAGTTCCGGAACCCCAGGTGAGGAGAGGTCCACCTTTGTTCCCATGTGAGCCCAAAGTGGCTTCCCCCAGACTTAATTTATACTAGATTCCCGCTAGACACATCAGAGGTTTACAAATAAAACCCAGGGTGTGAGCTACTCTGCAGTGATACCTAAGAGGCCTGCTGGGTTCTGGTCACCAACCTGGTCCTGAAAGAGGATATTCATAGAGGTTCTTTCAACTCAAAAAACTTGGTTTTGCTTCTTGGTAAAATGTCTTAGGAACAAAGCTGTGTCTGAGTCTGTTGTTTGGGGGTCTTTGAGATAGGGTCTCACTGTGTAGCCCTAGCTGGCCTCAAACTCACAGAATCTGCCTGCCTCTGCCTGCCTCTGCCTCCCAAGTGCTGGGGTTAGAGTGCTATCCATAAAAGTTGCCACACTGTGCCTGGCTACATCTGAGTCTTATTCTTTCAAATGTTCAAGCGAGTAAAACACCCAAGAAAGAACATAATGTGTAATAATGGAGACCTACACTAGGCATTGTGTGGGTCTGAGTGTGGAGACCCCAACCCAGCCGTTCTAACTGAAGGCCAGAAGCATTTACGTCAGACATAGCATGCCATTGTTGTCTTGACCCCTCATCCAGGCCCCCAGCCACAGTGCATTTGAGAAGGGTGTAGAGCCGGAAGTGACAAGCAGGTGGGCCTCCCATCAGGAGGCTGCACTAGAAGACGTGGGGTGGGTTCCAGGTTTGTCGTAGTTCCAGGAGCTGATGGTGCTGGTTCCATCCAGGGCTGTGGGACCAATACAGACACGGCTCACTGTTCTGTTCCCTTTCCAGCATCTATGAGAAGCTGATCCAGTTCTGTGCCATTGATGAGCTGGGCACCAACTACCCAAAGGTATGTCCTATGCACATGGGCTGCAGAGTGGTAGGGTTTGCTGGGCTGGGTGGGACTCCCTGGAGGGGCAGTGCTGGTGGTCTGCAGATGCCAGTGCCGGACTTGGTCTCTGGGTGCCAACCAGTGAGAAGCCAGGGCTAGAACTGCCACCATCTGAGCAGGTGCTCATTTCCTGACTTCTGAAGAGTTTACTGGTTATCTGTCTGGTGGTCAGGGTGACAGCTGAAGCCCTGTGCTTTCACGAGGGCTGGGCCAAGCCTAGGAAGATCCATTTCTGGGCCCCGTGCTTTCTGGCCTTTATGACCGCAGCTTGGCCTTCTCTTTTCAGGATATGTTTGACCCCCATGGCTGGTCTGAAGACTCCTACTATGAGGCCTTAGGTAACCTCGATTAGCCCTGTTTATCTGCTCATCCACACACCCTTCCACCTGTCTGTCCAGCCCATGATCTAGTGACCCAGATTTCAGGATCTCTATGCCAGGCCGTGTCCACAGGACAACTCCCAACTTAGCCTTGGCCAGACTGACCGTGCCCTTGCTGACAAGACTTGAACATAACTATGACAGCTGGTTGGATCAGTTGTCCCCATGCTGCTGCCACTGAATCAGTGTGAGCAGTCGTACAGCTGGGAGCCTTTGGCAAGCAGAGTCGCTTGACCTGGCCAAAGGACAGGGGAGGCCCTGTTGAGGACACTGTTAGAGCTAAGGTTTGGTGAATGCCCTGGGCAGAGGAGGTGTGTGTTCTGAGGCCAATGAGCACAACACAGAGAACTGAGCCTGTAAGTCACCATTCACAAGCCAGAGGCTTTTTTTTTTTTAATTTTATTAATGTTTTGTCTGTATGTATGTGTAAGGGTGTTGGATCCTGGAGTTACAGACAGTTGTGAGTTGTCATGTGGGTGCTGGGAATTGAACTTGGTTCCCTTGGAAGAGCAGTCAATGCTCTTAACTGCTGAGCCATCTCTCCAGCCCCTCCCAAGTTACCAATATTTTTATTTGCAATAAAATTCTATACCTCATGTTTCTTAATGAGTAGGAAGATACTCCCTCAGGATCAGCTGACCCTTCCCAGCCAGATGTGTAACCCCGACCCTTGGTCAAGGCCCACATTCTGTGCTGACCAAGCCTAGCACTTCATCCTGCCTAGTGCAGGATGCTGAATCCATGCAGCCCTCTAGACCAGAGACCTCCCGCAACCACACACTGCTCATAACAGCCCGTGTCTTCTCTCCACAGCCAAGGCCCAGAAGATTGAAATGGACAAATTAGAAAAGGCCAAGAAGGAGCGAACCAAAGTAAGTCCTGACCTGCTGGGGTGGAGGCAGGTGTGTGGAGCATACAGGTCCTGCTGGCTGAGTCTGAGTCAGGAACCCTGGGCTCCCTTCCACCCGTCCTCTTCATTGCCCATTGAGGCTTTGAGCAGCATCGGCCATGGCCTTTCCGCCAACAGACTGGGGTACCCTGTCATCTCAGCAGACTGGGGTACCCTGTCATCTGACTTGGCTTACAGAACCTCCACTGCTCTGTTCTTGAAGGCCTGGTGTTCCCTACATTCTGCTGCTTTTTGTCCCCATTGCAGAGTCCTGGTGGCTTTGTCTCTTCTGGGTCACTGATGCCCCCTGACCTGGTTAGAAGTTTGTACTCCTTCTAAGAGAGCAGGGCCAAGACTTGCTCCAGCTGGTGCATTTCTTGGCCTGCAGAGCTGATCTCAGCAGCCAACTTGTTGCCTCCTTATGGATCTCATGTCTGATAGCCGCATAGCCTTCATTTTGGACACCAGGCACCACTTCTGTAGCAGTGTGATCTGGGTCCTTTAGGAGCATCAGATTAACTCCAAGATCAAAATAGAGTCCTCTATGCTGTACCGTATGACAGAGTCCACGGCGGATAACTGTTCGTCAGGACACCAGCTCCTGCTGCCGTGTCCTCACAGCAACCATGACCACAGGATGCTCCCTTTCCCTCCAGACTGAGGGACTGCAAGGCCTGGTGCACCTATGCCCCACTCTCAGAGGCCGTTGTTGGCAGACCAGGAATGTGGAAGCTGGTGTGAGGGGATAAACTATATTCTCATTCTTAACTATTGAGTGAATCTCCCTTCTTTCTCTTTCCCTCGCCCCTCCAAACCCCAGGCATACTGCAGGGACATGTCTGCAGTGCCTGGGGGCCACAGCTGTCTTTCCCCTGTGTGGAAGGCACCGCTTCCTCCTGGGTGTGAGAAGGGGCCTTGGGGGGACAGTAGGCGGGGGTGCCAGGCATGTGCAATGACCTGTGATGCTAGCGGAACCCCAGGTCTGTTGGGGAAGGTCTTGGAAGAGTGATGAAAGCCCCTTCAGGCTCTCAGGCACCTTTCCCTCCCCCAGGTGCTCCCAGCCAAGATGGTTTTCAGGGCCTCTTTTGTGTAGTGCTAAACTCCTGCCCCCTGGGAGCAGGCAGACGGCACAGGGAATGGACACACCGCTCTGCACTGGTCTCACTGTCCTCTCTCTCCCCAGATTGAGTTTGTCACGGGCACCAAGAAAGGCACCACAACCAATGCCACGGCCACCACCACCACCACAGCCAGCACAGCCGTTGCAGGTAGAGGCCGCTCCTCCGCTCCCAGCACTGCCTCGGGGATACCAGATAGAGCAGGGGCTTGCTGGGTTTGTCTGAAAAGGGTCTGTGCCCAGGCTCAGCCTTGCTGTGTTCTGCTGGGTGTGAGCATAGCTTGGATCCTGGGGTAGGTTCCAGATTCCTGCTCCTCTCTGGGTTCCTGCACCAGGGACCCCTGTTTCTGTCCTAAGCCTCTGACCTGGTAGTTAAAGGGGTCCTGCCTTTGCGGTCCTGTTCTGATTGGTTTTGAGCTCGATTTTTCTCTTGTTGCCTCTAGATGCCCAGAAGAGAAAGAGCAAATGGGATTCTGCCATTCCAGTGACAGCCATAGCACAGCCCACCATCCTCACCACCACAGCCACGCTGCCAGCAGTGGTCACTGTCACCACCAGTGCCAGTGGCTCCAAGACCACTGTCATTTCTGCTGTGGGCACCATTGTGAAGAAGGCCAAGCAGTGACCAGAGGGCACCCCCAGGATTTGGCAGGACTGTGCTGCCCAGTGACTGCTGCCCACTGGGAGGTGCCACTCTGTTTCAGGACTAAGATGTGTTCCCCGCGTGCCTTCCAAAAGGAGCCTCTATGTGACATTCCAGCCGGAAGGACATTGCAGCAGAGGCAGTGGGGTGCATCGGACTGTCTGTCCATAGACCTCTTGGGGTCTCACCCAATTAAAAGTACTGCATTCTTAGGTCCCTGCATGCCAGATGCACTGGCCTCTCCCATGCTGTGTTCAGGCAAACATGACGCTCAAGTGCCCCTCCGTCTCAGTCAGGATTATTGCTCAGGGTGAACCATGGCATGACAAAAACTGAGAGTCTCAGAGGGGTGGCCCAGGGAGTTAGAGCGTGGTCATTCCTAGCCTGTGCCCAGGGGCATGGGCAGGTGGGGGCTCAAGAAGGGGGTCAGACACAGGCTCCTTCCTGATTTCTGCTTTCCTGACCCAGAAACCAGATTTTAGCGATTCTCAGGCAATAGCAGAGACCTCTGCTCTCATGGGTGCAGTTAAGCGCTCCCCACATTGCTTCTGATACACACCCAGGCTTTTGAAATCAGGCCAGTTAACAGAGGGCTGGGATGTGACTCCCAACCTGCCCAGGACAGGAGCAAGGTTGGGCACCTGGCCAAGGCCACCCCAGTCCCTCAGTGCCCAGTGAGTGTGGCCAGCAGGATCCACGCAGTGGTGGTGATGAATCACCTCCTGCTCTGGCCGGGGCGGCAGCTCATTGTTTATGTGAAAGCCTGCTCTTGGGAAGGTTTCTGCCACCCCACCCTTCCTCTGTTGTTATCTCTGCCCAGCAGCAGCCCCTGGGTAGCACCAGTTGCCACTCTTAGGACCCAAACAGGTTCATCAGCCCAAGATGCCAGAGGGGAACGCTTGCCATTCATACCCTCTGGCAGCTCTCCTTCCCACACAGCGGAAAGGCTGAGTGTCAGAGGAGGAAACCAGGCTGTGAAGGGTCTTGTTTCATGGGCCCAACAGAGACCGTGGAAGGTGCTTCTGAGTTTGTGGCTGGTATTTGTTTTGTGATCCAAGGGCTGACAAACTGCCTGTGAGATCTCTAAAATAAAAACGGAGTCACACTCGTCCCTTTCTCTCCTTGAAGGCACTCTGCAACATTGGGGCGGGGGTGGGGGATACCTGCTGCCAGCCCTCCCAAGAGCACCTGGAAAGGCCTGCCCTGCAGCCCCTGGCAGATGGTGCCCTCATTGGCACAGGATACCCAGGTCTGAGGTGGGCAGCTCAGAGAGATGAGTGACGGGGACAAGTGACAGTTTGGGAGTTTGGGACTGTAGCTCCCTTGGTATTTACTTGCAGAAAGCCTGGGTCCAGTCCCCTCTACCACATATAAGCTAGTGTGGTGGCGTGTGCCTATAATCCCAGCACTTGGGGTGCAAGGCTAGCCTCGGCTACATGAGACCCTGTCTGTCTAAAAGTAGCCCTTGATGGGGATGTGGCCAACTCCCCGGTCTAGCCTAGCTGACACCATTGCAACTTCTTTGCCTCTCATTTAAAACATTTTGCAAAGTGCATGCTCTGTCAGCTCAGACTCCACAAGCCCCTTCAGAAGGAAGTACTGCCACAGTGGATTGTAGAAGTCTGCGTGCAGCCGTTTGTTTTATTATATGTGAGGGTGTTTTGCCTATGTATACGTCTGCTCCATGACAAGAAGGTCCCTGGTTCCCATGAAGGCCAGAAGAGGCATCGGGTTCTGTGGAGCTGAACTTAAAAGATGATTGTGAGCGGCCATGTAGGTGCTGAGAAGTGAACCCCAGTCCTCGGCAAGAGCAACCAGAGTGCTCTTAACTAATGAGTCATTTCTCCTGACCCCTGTAATGATATTAAAAAATATATATGAGCTGGGTGGTGATGGTGCATGCCTTTAATCCAGCACTTGGGAACTTGGGAAGCAGAGGATCTCTGTGAGTTCAAGGCCAGCCTGGTCTACAGAGCAAGTTTCAGGACAGGCTCCAAAGCTACAGAGAAACCCTGTCTTGCAAAACGAAAAAAAAAAAAAAAAAGTGTGGCCAGGCAGTGTTAGCACATGCCTTAATCTGAGCACTGGGAGGCAGTGGCCAAGACCAGCCTGGTCTACGCAGAGAAACCCTGTCTCAAAAGACCAAATAAGTAAATAAATATAAATAAAGGTTATAGTTCAGCTAGTAAGGATGCTTGCCAGAAAGCTTGGTGACCGAAGTTCAATCTCCAGGACTCATGTGGACAGAGAGCCACCTCCCTCAAGTCCTAAAGCACTAATCCCTACACATGAAAAACAATCAGGTCAATCCAGAAAGCTGGGCTTCCCCAGACGACAGCCGCCTCCTTAAAGGTCAGCGTGGAAGAAGCAGGAAGTAGAGAACCGGAGGGGAAGCCGGGGTGCGTCTCAGACAAGGGTTGGAGTTGGTCCCTATGGGGATTATCTTTAATAACATTTCCTCTGGGGAAGAGCAGAATTTGTGGTTTTGCTTCTTGAAACTTGACATATGTTTTTTCAAGAGATGAAGAAAGGAAGAGGTAAAAAGCAGCTCACCCAATTCTAGATTCCTTGATGGAGGGGGCTGCCAGGAGACCAAAGAATCAGTCATCTTCGTGACCCCAGCCCCTCTCCGCGGGGGGCGAGGAAGGTGCTCTCCGCTCCAAGCATCGGATGCTAGCTGTCTGCATTCATAGCAGGAAATGACCAGGGAGAGGATAAAGGTGTCTGTCTAAGCAGGGATTGCCTGACTCCTCACACCACACACAAGTGTGGTCATGCTGGGAATTCCCCCTGCAGTGATCTGACCACCTTGACATGTAGTTCTGTAAATGCGTGTTTTCCTGTGTGTGTGCACATTTGCAGGGTTACCACATACTTGTACCTGTGTGAAGACCAAAGCTTGGCATCAGATCATCAGATGCCTTTTTGTAAACTTATTTTCTGTGTGTGAGTATTTTACCAGCAGGTGTGTGTGTGTACCACATGCATGCCTGGTGGCTGAGGTCAGAAGAAGGCATCTGGTCCCCTGGAACTGGAGTTAGGGATGATGGATGCCTCCGTCTAAGAGCTGAGAACCAAAGCAGGGCCCTCTGCAAGAGCAACACGGGCTCTTAACTACTGATCACCACTTTTCTTTTTTTGTTTTGTTTGTTATTTTGTTTTGTTTTGTTTTGTTTTGAGACAAGGTCTTACTGTATAGCCCCGGCTGGCCTGGAATTCACTATGTAGACAAGGGGGCCTTGACCTTGTCTATGGTGTAGAGAGATCTATATGCCTCTGCCTCCTAAGGGCTGGAATCAAAGGTGTGTGCCACCACTATGGCCCACCTTACTATTTATTATTTGTGTGCGTACACACACATACCATGGCACACGTGGAGACCAAGGGTGACTTTATCGAGTGGGTCTTCTTCCACCCACCGGGACTGAACTCAGGTCAGCACGCACCTTTGTCCACAGAGCCATCTAGCCGGCTCTTCACTTTGTTTTTACCTTTTACTGAGCCTAGAGCTCTCTGTCCCAGTGACACTGGCTAGTCACCTGCCTGCCCCCTCCCCCCAGGTTACGGGATTATGCCACCACCCCCAGCATTTATATGAGTGATGTTTCTCATGCTCGAACAGCAAGCATATTACCGACTGGGCAAATAAGACTCAGCCTGAAGAAAAATCGCTGTGGAGAATGAAAAACTGCTAGATTAGGGAGGAGACCTAGTCGGATGGTGCGGGTGACCGGAATCAGACTTGGATTCGAAAGGAAGCCATGGTGATAGACATGTCTGGGCAGTTAAGAAATGTAAACATGAACTGAGTCACAGTTTACTTAATAGAGCCTTTGAGACGTGGTACTGGGGTGTTCTCAGATCATGCTGGAGTCTAGAGGAATAAAATATTAATTTAGGTACAATTGTAAATACGAACAAAAAACAAACACAGAGTCCAGGGCGGGGCATGCTCCCTATGTGGGTAAAGTGCCTGCCACATGATGACCTGAGTTCAAACCCCCTGCACGACGAACTAATTGGTCTCTGTAATCCCAGCATTCCCAGACTGAGATAAGAGGCAGAGACATGAGAAATCTCAGAAGCTCACAGGCTGGCTAGCCTGGCGTACACAGTGACAAACAAGAAGAAACTGTCCCAAGGCAGAAGGCAAGGCCAAGACCTGAGGCTGACTTCTGACCTCCACACATGAGGGCACACATACACACACAAAGAGATTTTAAAACACACACACATAAACATATAGAATAAAAAAACACATGAACATATAGCAAAGTAGCAAAACGATACTTTTGAAGACAAATGGTAAAAAAAATATTTTTCATCCTTCAACTTTTTTTTTTTCTGTGTAACAGTCCTAACTATCCTGGAACTAGCTCTTGTAGAACAAGCTGGCCTGGAACTCACAGAGATCCGCCTGCCTCTGCCTCCCGAGTGCTGGGATTAAAGGCGTGCACCACCACCATCTGGCAAAAGATATTTTACTTATTATGTAAATATAGTGTTCTCCACCTGCAGGTATGCCTGCAGGCCAGAAGAAGGCACCAAATGTGGGTGCTGAGAATTGAACTCAGGACCTCTGGAAGAGCAGTCAATGCTCCTAACCCCTGAGCTATCTCTCCAGCCCCTCCTTCAGCATATTTTTACATTTGTGTGTATGCGTGTGTATGTATCCACATTCTTACATGTGCATGGGTCTACGTGTATGTGGACGCACAGGCATGTAGAAGCTGATGTTAGGAATCATCCTCCATTGCTCGTCCACCTTACTTATCGAGGCAGGGTCTCTCAATCAAACCCAGGACTCCTTGGTAGCTAAACTTGTTAGACAGCTGGTTCTGGGGATCCACCCCCCTCTCCACCTTCAGAGGCCTGAATTAGAGGAGGGCCACCCTCATTCTGTATTTCATGGAGTCTGGGGATCTGTGTCATAATAAAGTCCAGCACACCCCTGGAGAATTGTCAGCACAGCCCGTGGTGCTCACTCGGGCTGGAGCCAGTTAAACACGTGCAGACTAAACAAGCAACTGAACTAGTAACTAAAGTTTTACTTCACAGGATGGGGGCGGTTGCTAGGGACTGAGCCCAGGTCTTTATGCAGCCTAGGCAAGTGCAACACCCTAAGTCATTCATTTATTCATTTATGTGAGCCAGGCTCTGCAGAGGGACCCAGAGTAGCCGCAAACCCGCCGTGTAGCCTACGCAGGCCGACAGCTGTGACGCTCCTCTGTTCCCCTCCCAAGTTACTGGTTGCTGACCACCAAACCCAACAGTTATTTTTATTTTGCTTTGTTTTTTTGTTTTTTCGAGACAGGGTTTCTCTGTAGCTTTGGAGCCTGTCCTGGAACTAGCTCTTGTAGACCAGGCTGGCTCACAGGGATCCTACTGCCTCTGCCTCCCAAGTGCTGGGATTAAGGGCGTGCGCCACTACTGCCTGGCAGTTATTTTATTTTTATAAAATTAACATGTAGAACCTTCTGAGCCAGGTAAAGGTACTTGCCAGTGAAGTCCAGTGACCTGAGTTTGATCCCAGGAACCCACAGAAAGACAGAGGAGAGAACTAACTACACAAAGTTGTCCTCTGACCTCCACATGTTTGTTGCGGCCTCACATACATCACACGTGCACATGCATACATGTGTGCACATACACTAATAAAAGGTTTTTTTTAATTAGCATGTAGGAGATGAGAGATGGTTCATTAAGTAAAAGCTGCATCATCCATCGCCAGGTGGTGGTGTACACCTTTAATCCCAGCATTCAGGAGGCAGAGGCAGTGGATCTCTGAGTTCGAGGCCAGCCAGGTCTACACAGGGAGTTCTAGGATAGGCTCCATAGCTACTGAGAAACCCTGTCTTGGGAAAAAAAAAATTAAAAAATGCACCATCTTAATGATTCGAGTTTGATCTCAGAACTCACATAAAGTCATATGCGGTGACCTGTATCTGTAATCCCAGTACTCCGATGGCGAGGCCGAGGTAGAGACAGCAGAATGGTACCAAAACTTGGGGACCAGCCAGTCTGGAGTATTCAGCACAACAGCAGAAACAAGAGACCCTGATTCAATAGGGTGGCAGACAGGTGAGAGCCAACTCCTGAAGGCTGTCCCCTGACTTCCACCTGTGTACAGGACTCACATTTATAACTTGGATATATACACACATATACATATATACACATACACACACATACATATGAAAACTTGAATCTTACCATCATGCTAGAGGTCTATAAACAGTGGCCTCTGGAGAAAATACCATTGGCTTATTATTTATTTATTTATTTATTTATTTATTTTGAAGAACAGCAAACACAGTTTTTTCTTTTTTAAATTACCATGCAGAGGTCTTGTTTTCCAGAGTGGCCTGGGTGCCTGTTGAAGTGGCCGCTGTCCACAAGGCACTGACCTGGCCTGGCACATACACCTGAGTGCTGAAAACACACCAAGCTCCTTCCCCAGTGTCCCTGCATGCTAACCTCTCTGAGGCCCTGGCCAGGCACAGAGCAGTTCGGATGACTGGACAGGGCTGCCTGGTGGTGGCCATGGCTCCTGAATTTGCAGTGAGTGCTTAGGGTTAGTAATACATGGATCCATTTATAGACAAGGACTTAGATTTAATCTCCAGTGTGTGGTGGGGAGGGGATTACTCAGGAAGGCTATTTAACAGTCTTCTTAAGGTTTATTTTTATTAGTATTATTTTTGAGGCAGGGTCTGTGTAGCTCTGGCTAGTCTGAAACACTCTATGTAGACCATGTTGGCCTTGAACTCACAGAGATCCACCTGCCTCTGCTTTCTGAGGGCTGGAATTAAAGGCTTGCACCACCATATTTTACATTTGTTTATTTGGGAGGGTGGCATGGACGTGTACACCATAGAGGATTTGTAAGAATGAGCTCTACCAGGGATTAAACTCAGGTCATTAGGGTTGGCAGCAAGCCCCTTGGCCAGTTAAGCCATCTTGACCACCTACACTATTTATTGTGTTCTTGGTATGTGCCAAGCATCAGGGCTGAGGTTGTGGGAAAAGCACCCTTATCTATTGCCAGACCTGGGCATTGTCCTCCCCATGTCTCCTACCTTGGGTCACCCCAAGAAAACAACTGCCCTCAGGGTTCACAGTGGGCCGATCATTTCAAACCAGTATAGTAAACACCATGAAGAAGCCACGACCTAGGCTAGAGGATCCATGTTTGACAGGTATGAAGACTTAGGTTCTACCCCAAACACCACCACAAAGGAAAAGAACAGACTAGCAGATGTGATGAATGCCTGTAATCCCAGCACTTGCAGGGTAGAGGCAGGTGAATCGCCGCAAATTCAAGACTAATCTGGACTACAGAGTGAGACAAGGCCATATTCTTGAACCTATAAACCAACGGAGGGTGTGGGGGAGTCAAGGAAATATTAAGATCTCGTGACATTAGCCCGGGGTCTCCAAGAGTAAGACCAAATCAGGCTGAGTTTAAAGACGGCATGCCCAGTTCTGACACTTGGGGAGCGAGAAGCCGCAGCAGTTTGGAGAATGGAGGTCCTGCCGAGCATGGCTAGCAGGTGAGACGGGGAAAATAGAACTGGGATCTTCAGCACCTCAACAGGTTCATTATTAAGTAGAAGCGGGGCCCGCGGGCGGTTGAGAGTCTGCAACAAGAGTAAGACTTGTCAATCACCTTGTCACCAACATTGTAACAATCCATGAGTGCTACTGCATGCTAGGTCACGTGGCCTTTAGATTAAAATGTTATACTATTACATTTTAGAGAGATTCGAATATCTGAAGAAACCCAGAGGATCCCCACCCTTGCCTATCCGTTCCTCTAGCCAGCCACATTGTAGCGGCTGAGAGGACCCGCAGGTCAGCCGCCCAGGTGCTAAATCTCCCTACCAGTTTGGGGTTCGACCCATCCTCGGCTGACACGGAGAGGGAGGTGCAGGACCCGATGGCCGTCGAGGCAGCGGGACCGGCCCAGCTGGGCTCACTGCCCAGAAGCTGGATATTAAGAAGCCGCCCAGCGACCCAGAGCGGCCGGGGCACCCGATCCGGGAGCCTGGACGGGTAGGGAAGAAGGGAGCCCGGGTCCGAACTGCAGAGAGGGGCGGCTCCTCCTCCAGCCCCCACGCGGCAGCTCGGGGCTCGGGGCCGGCGCCGCGGGAGCCGCAGCCCTTTCCGGGGGGCGGGCCTGGCGGCTGCGGCGACACCCCAGCTCCTGCCCCGACAGGTGCGCGCAGAGCGCAGGAATGCAGCCTGCCTGACTCACCAGCGCCTCCTTCTTACCTGCGCCGCCCGTCCATAAAGCACTGCTGGCTCCCGCCCGCCGCCGCCCGTCCTGCTGCCCCTCCGGGCTCGCCCGCGCGCTCAGCTCGACCCAGCGCAGCTCAGGCACCCACCAAGGTAGGTGCAGCTCCCGCCGGGAGCAGGCGTCCAAGGGCGCACCGCCTTCTGCCGTGCCCCGGGTCGCCAGGACAGGCGAGGAAAGGGAATACCCACTCCCGCCCGGGGCCGCGCAGAGAAACTAGTTGGCTTTTGTTTCGCCTTTCCTTCCCTGAAGATTGGCAGGCCCGGGCTGCCTCTGCCCATGCTGCCAGGACAGGTGCCAGGCTTGCCACTGTGTGAGCAGGGGGAGACTGGGAGCAGGGTGGCTGGGATCTGGGGGAAGGATGGTGGCAATCAGATGCCCCTGCTAGAGGTGCAACAGGAGTGGGTAGAGGCTGGGGGTTCAACGGACCCCTGGGTGTCTGCCTCCCCTGGTGGCAATCTGCTGTGTGGTGACTCAGAGCATACAGGGAAGCGTGGGGAGTCCCTGATTTTCCTCTTGGCAGGCCAGCAGCCTGCTGCCTTCCCAAAGCCCTCTCCAGGTGCCCCTTCTCAAGGAACTTTCAGAATCTTATCCAGTAGCAGTGCAAGCTCTTCTCCCGCCTCTGCTCTGCACCCCTCCCCACAGTCTCTAGTGGCAGCCTTCTGGCTGTCACCGTGGCCTGGGACTCCGGGTGGTTCCCAAGGGCCAGGAGCGACCTCTTCCTTCTCTGCAACACACTTGCCACGCCCTGAACACAGGCTTCCACCCAGGTAGACCATCCCATTTGTTCCTGCCCTTCTAGGGGCTCTGTGGTGTGTGTGTGTGTGTGTGTGTGTGTGTGTGTGTGTGTGTGTGTGTGTGTGTGTGTGTGTGTGTGTGGGAGAGAGAGAGAGAGAGAGAGAGAGAGAGAGAGAGAGAGAGAGAGAGAAAGGGTTTGACTCCTTAACCCTGATTTCCAATGAGTGACAGGGCAGCTTCAAGAACTGCTGTCCTGTCTGCACACTCAGCCTGCCAAGGCCACATATTCTGATGGCACCCATAATCCTAACCTTTGTGTGTAGTGGTGTCGTTTCTATAATAGGTCACCACTTTTAGAACTTCTTAAATACAAGCTGAGTCGAAGAAAGCAGAGTATCTGCCTAGGCCCTTAATTGCCATTTTATAGTGTGTGTGTGTGTGTGTGTGTGTGTGTGTATGTGTGTGTGTGTGTGTGTGTGTGTGTCTAGGTTTAGTATGGAATCTGTGCTGTTCCCAAATCCCCACCAGACCCTCCCAATACTGATTGCTGGATGTAGAAGGCCTGCGGGCTCCTGTCCTAAAGTCTCTCCTGCTGGGGTCCTGTGCAGATGCTTTGGTACCTGTGTTGAAGTATTGCTGTCTTGGTTGTTGGTGACAGCTCTAGGTGCTGGGCCTGTGAAAAGAGCTGGGATTGTCCCTCCAATGCCCGTACCTGCCTAGGTAGTGGTGCCCGCAGGGAGGCCAAATCTGCAGCTTGCATTGTGTAGCATGTGGGTGTGGTGCCTATGCCTAAGGCTGCAAGAAACTCATTCTTCCCAGGAGCCGCCCCTCTGCTGATTCAGGGCTCCCTTCCAGCCACTGCCCTGCTAGGGTAGCTTCTCTATGCTGGCTCTGCCTGTGGATATGCTGGGGCTGCTGTCTGCCTCCTCGGAGACCACACACTGGGCGCAGGGGACAGGGCATCCTCCTTTCTTTTCTAAACGGAAGGCCTCAGCCTCCCAGACCCTGGGGCTCACCCTGCTCTAACAAATTGGGGTTGCTAAAAAAAGGTTCCAAGGAGGTAGAGTTAGTGGATGTGGCCTTGTCTGGGCCCCTAGGAGTTCTGGCCCCAGAAAAAGAGGTGTGACCCTGGCCTTTGTCCTCCTCTATGCAGGCCCTGATGGCTCTGGGGCCGGCTTCTTTCCTTACACTCTTTGGGCTGCCCAAAGGCCTAACACTCGACACTGCTGATGTACCGAGGTGGTTTAATGGTGAGCCAAAGGCTACTGTGTATGAGAGAGTGGTCAGCGGGGGCTTCTAAATTTTCCCTGGGCCCTGAAAACTCAACTCTGAGGTAGGCAGAAGTTGGGGAAAACGCAGGACATTTAGAGGCCATGCTGATGAACCGGCAGGCAGTGTAGAATCCAGCCGGCACCACTGCCACGCCAGGACCTCTCCTCTTGGTCCTACCACCCTCACAAAGAGCAAGACAGCTGGTGTAGAGTCGGGCAGCTGGTACATCCAGTGCCCCTGCAAAGGAAGCCTACTTACTGAGAGATTGTATCTCTGCCCACTGGGAAGTGACAGGCAAGGACAGAATAAAAGCCCACAGGATACTTGGTACTGGATGGGTCTCAGAGCCCAGAGTCCACAAAGGCCAGAGAGGTCTTCCTCGGGCAAGGCAGCCGAATCAGGATATGTGGTCACTGCAGGGATGGCAAGAAAGGGGTAGTGGGTGCTGGAGAGATGGCTCAGTGGTTAAGAGCACTGGCTGCTCTTCCTGAGGTCCTGAGTTCAGTTCCCAGCAACCACATGGTGGCTCACAACCCTCTATAGTGGGATCTGATGCCCTCTTCTGGCATAAAGGTATATACATGCAGATAGAGCACTCATACATAAAATAAATAAATAAATCTTAGAAAGAAAGAAAGAAAAAAGAAAGGAAGGAAGGAAGGAAGGAAGAAAGAAAGGAAGAAAGAAAGAAAGAGATAGTGGAGAAGACAGGCATAAAACTACTTGTCTCTGTCATTCACAAGCAGAGCACCCCCTGTGGCCACTTAACCCATGACAGCCTCAATCTATCTCTTTTATCTCCCATGTGCTGGGATTCTAGGCATGATCCCCCATGCCTGGGGTTGAGCCTCCATTTCCACACTTACACAATAAGATTGACCTGTGGAGCTCTGGTGGGGATCCAGGGAGCCGATGCCGCAGACCAGGGCTCTAGAGGCATTGTGTATATCCATTGTTGTGGTTTTGCAGGAAGAGGAGAATGGCAGGGCCACGTTCCAGCCCATGGGTGAAGCTGCTGCTGGCAGCTGTGTTAAGTATCAGTCTTCCTGGAAACATGGGTGAGTCTAAACATCCCCGCCGACACCCCTCTAGGCAGCTCTTGAGACATAACCCTGCAGAAGTCAGCTGCTCAGCCACTGACATCTGTACCTCACTCAGGCTGGAGAACCTGAGGGTCCACGCCCTTCCCCTCTGATAGCTGTAGGCCCTGCATAGTGTCCAGGGCTAGAAAAGGAGGTAATCTACCCACTGAGAGTCGGAGCTGAGGCCTCAGTAGCAGAGCTATGAGTTTTAGGGGATCCTGGAAGGAGACTCCTAACATACCAACTACTCTTGAGTGTCCCCAGTTGAAAAATGACTCCCACCAAGTTTTCCCTGCCGACTGAGGTCATGTTCGTATGGTGGGAATGTTTACACCATATAAATTGACAGCCACAGAGAGTCGGGGCTTCCCTTCCCTCATCAGAACCATTGCTAAACACTGACCAGGGCACCGTGGCCTAGAGCCCAGGGAGCCCCTACTGTGTGCTCTGGTGCAGCTAGTTGAGCCTTATTGCCATTCTGACTAAACAGAACCAAGGAGAAACCTAATAACATTTGTGTAAATTGAGGGCTTCCGTCCACTTACTGAGAACCTACTGTGTGCCCAGCCTTGTGCCAGGCACAAGGGTCCTGTGATGACCAAGGCAGATAGTCCCTTCCCTAGAGGAGGTTCAGGGGACAGAACAGTCCCCTGGCAACAATCTAGGAAACACAAGTCATATGAAGAGGGACTGGCAAAGGGCGGGGAATGGTGGCCGTGGCTTGTCACAGGAGTCTGGGCAGATGGGAGCTTTTGTAGGGCCTAGCAATTACAGCCAACCTTTTGACGTTGTGACATGATATTATCTACAAAGTTCGTGCTTGAGAACTATGCATTCAAGTTACCGAAAAAGAAAAAAAAATCTCATAATGTTTTAAGTAAGTCTACTATTGTGTTTTGATCTGTATTGATAGTTAGCTCCAGTCATACAAGCCCGAGGGCTGCAGGCTAGCCATACCTAGGACAGATTAAATGGCATGGGTGGTGCACCCAGCAAAGCCTGTGCTCCCATTTTGTCTTTCCACCCTCCCAACTCGAGAAGAAAGTCCAGGTTCAAGGCCCTGCTCTGGTTATTCCTAACTGTCCTATGTGGAATAGACCATGTGGTCCTCTCCTAAGTTTGGGCGAGAGAATCCACACTTCTCTCGGGTGAAGGCGCAGTTGGGGAAGGAAGGTCGCTGGTGGGAACCTCCTTCATTTGCCTCTGCTCCCCAGCCAACCGCTGCAAGAAGGCGCAGGTAAAGAGCTGCACCGAGTGCATCCGTGTGGACAAGAGCTGTGCCTACTGCACAGACGAGGTGAGCCACTGCCGCTAGGCTTGCCCGGCCAGCCTGAGCCACCACCTACCACCCCACACCCCAGCACTAGCTCTGGCCAGCTTCACTCTTTCCACCAGCTCGGCCAAGCCCCAGGCCAGATGGGTGTGGGAAAGAGGTCAGGGTCAGAAGTGTCAGCAGGAAATCACCCGGGATTGGGCTGGCCAGGGGTTGGCCATCACCTGCACTGAGTCCATCTGCTTCTGGCCAGCTGTTCAAGGAGCGGCGCTGCAACACCCAGGCGGAGCTTCTGGCCGCAGGCTGCCGGGGAGAGAGCATTCTGGTCATGGAGAGCAGCCTTGACATCACCGAGGTGCCTGGAATGGGGTGGCAGGCTGGGCTCTCCATGCATAAGACTGGCTGGTTCTGAGGACCATGGTGCCCTGTGGCAGGCCTGAGATGCCCCTCTCAGGTCTCCAGAGTGACCTTCTAATAAACTGCCCCACTCCCTTGGACACAGAACACCCAGATTGACACCACCCTGCACCGCAGCCAGGTGTCTCCCCAAGGCCTGCAGGTCCGGCTGCGACCGGGTGAGGAGCGCAGCTTTGTGTTCAAGGTGTTTGAGCCCCTGGAGAGCCCCATGGATCTGTACATCCTCATGGACTTCTCCAACTCCATGTCTGATGATCTGGACAACCTCAAGCAGATGGGGCAGAACCTGGGTAAGGGCTGTAGTGTGGAGTGGAGAGGGTAGGGATGGGGCTCGCCCAGCTGGCTCAGGAGGCCAAGACACAGGACAGCTGCATATACTTCTGGGGAAAGACAGCCAACCCACTCACCCACATGCACCTCAAAGAGTCCCCATTCACAGAGGGACATTCTGGCCAGACTCTGCTCACTATCTGAGGTTTCACAGGAGTTCCAAGAATGGCAAGGAGCTGAGCTATCTAGCCCTGACAGAGAGGGAACCCCATCCCACAAGGCCATGGGTATGTCAGTTCTGCAGAATAAACTGAGTCCAGTGCTCAGCTACCCCACTGTTTGTTTGTTTGTTTGTTTGTTTGTTTGTTTGTTTGTTTTTCGAGACAGTGTCTCTCTGTGTAGCCCTGGCTGTCCTGGAACTCACTCTGTAGACCAGGCTGACCTTAAGCTCAGAGATCTTCCTGCCTCTGCCTCCTGAGTACTGTAATTAGAGGCATGTGCCACCACCACCCGGCTGCCCTGCTATTTCTAAATGCACAATTCTAGGTCCCCTCCAGTCTCATTTCCCCCAACTGTGAATCTGAACAAAAGGGGATGTAGAGATGGTTGTACAATTAAGAGCGCTGGCTGTTCTTCCAGAAGATGTGGGTTCAATTCCCAGCACCCACATGGCAGCTTACAGTTGTCTTTAACTCCAGCTCCAGGGGACCTGATCCCTTGTCTGGCCCGCATGGGTACCAGGCACCCTCATGGTGCACAGACATATATGCAAACAAAACACCATGCCTATAAAATAATTATTTTTAAAAAATGGAACAAGAGCTAGGCAGTGATGGCGCACACCTTTAATCCCAGCACTTGGGAGGCAGAGGCAGGCGAATCTCTGTGAGTTCAAGACCAGCCTGGTCTACAAGAGCTAGTTTCAGGACAGGCTCCAAAGCTACAGAAAAACCCTGTCTCAAAAAGACAACAACAACAACAAAAAAAAATGGAACAAAAGCTGTGACTCTGTGAACTGATGCTCAACACAAGGCGTTTACAAGAGGTCTGATTTTGTAAGCTGACTTTCTGTCCCCTGAGCCAGCACAGGGTCCCCTGTGGGGCTTCTGGGACTCAGCTGTCTTCCTTTTCTCCTGATGCCCAGCCAAGATCTTGCGTCAGCTCACCAGTGACTACACTATTGGATTTGGAAAGTTTGTGGACAAAGTCAGTGTCCCTCAGACAGACATGCGGCCTGAGAAGTGAGTGGCTGAGTGGGTCTGGGTGGGCAGGGGTCCTGGCCATGTGCCCTGCCTCCTCTCAGCCTGGCACGGAGAATTCTCCTCTGAGCGGGATGAGTCACGGGCACTGGAGCATGAGGAACCCGACCCTTCCCTGACACTGGCTCTATCTGCACCTCTGTCTAGGCTGAAGGAGCCCTGGCCCAACAGCGACCCTCCGTTCTCCTTCAAGAATGTTATCAGCTTGACAGAGAGTGTGGACGAATTTTTGGACAAACTGCAAGGAGAACGGATCTCAGGCAACCTGGACGCTCCTGAAGGGGGCTTCGATGCCATCCTGCAGACGGCTGTGTGCACAGTGAGTGTCGGGAGGGACCCTGCCAGCTTAGGCCAGGGTCGCAGCTTTCTGGGAAGGATAAAAACTGCTGCTGGCCTGTTCCGCCACCATTAGACTCGGAAGCCCCTAAGTGGGTCCTCAGAGGCCTGGACCCCATTCCTTAAGGTCATCAGACATCCCAGAGGCCCTTTAATTCTAATCCTAGTTATTTTTTGTTTTTTTTTTAAATATTTTTTATGGTTTATTTAACTTTTTTATTTTATGTACATTGGTGTGAAGGTGTCAGATCCCCTGCAACTGAATCTTCAGACAGTTGTGAGCTGCCATGTGGGTGCTGGGAATCGAACCCAGGTCCAGTGGAAGAGCAGTCAGTGCTCTTAACCACTGAGCCATCTCTCCAGCCCCTCTAATCCTAGGTTTGACATGCTGGGATTCAGGGTCCATACCGCGTGAGTAGTCCCAACTCGCTTTTGTATTGGTCAGTGAGGCCGTCATGGGTCTGGTAGTTCTGGAATATCCAGGGTCCTGACACTACCAGTCCATCTCCCATAACTACAAGCTGCCCAATCTCCCGCTGCACAGGCAATTAATTATTTACTTATGTGCATGCACGCCATAGTGTGGAGGTGTGCGTGTGGAGGTCGTAGCACAGCTTTGGGGAGTCAGTTTCTCTGCCTTCCCCCTGCCTGAGTGATAGAACTCAGGTTATCAAACGAAGACAAGAACCATCACCTGAAGAGCCATCTCTGGTCTGGTGCTAGCAGAATAAAATGGCCACTTCTTAGGCTTACATCATTCTTTTTCATTTTGAAAATAACCCATCCGGGGCTGGCAAGATGGCTCAGTGGTTGAGAGCACTAATTGCTCTTCCAGAGGACCCGGGTTCAATTCCCAGCACCCACATGGCAGCTCGCAGCTGTCTGTAACTCCAGTTCCAGAGGATCTGACATTGTTATACCAATATACATGAAATAAAGTTAAATAAAGTAAAAAAAAAAAAAGAAAAGAAAAGAAAATATGACAGAAAAATTAGAAAACAAAAATTGCCTGTAATTCCACCACCAACAAATGGCCACCCCCTTATAGCCTGTTGTTCCTCTATCCACATATTATACAGTGGGATTGTTTTATCTATAATTCTGAAACTTGGCCTTTTTTTCTTCACGTCGTAGTATCGAAAGTACTTTCTCTTGTAATGCGAGTTTTGAAACCATGCTATATAAGCCCAGCAGGGTGATACACATCTGCAACCCCAAAGTGAGGAAGTGGAGACAGGACCATCAGGAATCCAAAATCACCCTTAGCTGCCTCTGAGTTTAAAATCAGCATGGGCTACATGAGACCCTAAAGAGCAAAACAGGCCAGGTGTTGTGGCACATGGCTTTAATCCCAGCACTTTGGAGGTAGAGGCAGGCTAATCTCTAATTGCAAGGCCAGCCTGGTCTACAGAGTGAATTCAGGACAGCCAGGGCTACACAGTGAGACCCTGTATTGAAAAACCATATAGGCCAGCCTATCTACATGTTGACTTCCAGGACAGCAGGACAACTGGGGCCATACAGAGACGTCACCCTATGTTCTTTTCAAATTACTTGCTGTGCACTGCTGTTTTAGTGTTCTATTGCTGTGAAGAGAAACCATGACCACAGCAACTCTTAGAAAAGAAAGCATTTAATTGCGGGCTGGCTTACAGTTCAGAGGTTTAGTCCATTATCATCACAGCAGGAAGCATGGCGGCCCACAGGCAGACAAGGTGCTGGTTCTACAATCATAGAGAAGGAGCTGAGAGTTTTACATTCACACCCACAGGCAACAGGAAAGGAGAGACTCTGGGCCTGGCCAACGTGGCCACACCTCCTAATCCCTCCCAAGTAGTGCCACTCCCTGATGGCCAGGCATTCACTCCCAGAGCCTATGGAGGCCATTCCTGGTCAAGGCACCACAGCTGCTCTGTCTTTCAGCCAGCCCGGTTCATTTGGCATGGTGCTATGAGCATTTTTCCCATGCATCTGCACTATTCTTGCAGTGTGACTGAGGGCTGGGGTAAGGAGCTGTCGCAGTGTATGAGATTTGACTTTCAATGGCACCCATGGTGTGCACACACTCGGCACTTGTTTTCCTGTCCCTCATCATCACGTTCTGGTCCTCACTGTCATCATTCACCTGTTGCCATGATGGCACATGCTCTTAATCCTGTGGCGTCCATCCGGGCCCCTGTTGGGTACCGCTCCTCTTTTCCTATACGATGAAGGAATGGAAGTCCTCCGCAAGCAGCAGGTTTAGTGAGCATGGCCCTCCTTACCTTCCAGAGGGACATCGGCTGGCGGGCTGATAGCACCCACCTGCTGGTGTTCTCCACCGAGTCTGCCTTTCACTATGAGGCTGATGGCGCCAACGTGCTGGCTGGCATCATGAACCGCAATGATGAGAAGTGCCACCTGGATGCCACGGGCTCCTACACCCAATACAAGACGCAGGACTACCCGTCTGTGCCCACGTTGGTGCGCCTGCTTGCCAAGCACAACATTATACCTATCTTTGCTGTCACCAATTACTCCTACAGCTACTACGAGGTGTGAGGCCTGGGCCCGGGGGCAGGTGGGGACAATGCAGGGGGTAGATGGAACTTCTCGGACCTCCTTCCCTTCCCAAAGTTTCTGGGTCCCTAGGAATGGGCTCTGGTGGGGAGGTCTCTTGCCCACCCCCCTAACTGAACTCCCGAGCAGCTGAGAGGGTAGGTCCCAGTATAATGGCAGGCTCAGTGCGTAGTTTTACTGTGTACATAAAAGGGCTAACGAAGATACAAAGAGAAAGAATTCAACCCAAGGCCTGCGTTGTCTCCTGCAGAAACTTCACAAGTATTTCCCTGTCTCCTCACTGGGAGTGCTGCAGGAGGACTCGTCCAACATCGTGGAGCTGCTGGAGGAGGCCTTCTATGTGAGAAGCCGTGTGGGGTGCAGAGATTGGGCCCTTCTGGGACAGGGAAGGGGGAAGGAGAGGGGGCGAGAAGGTTGAAACATGAGTCTGGGATAGGCCAGTGAGGCAGGGTCTCTGGCCATCCTTCGGGGCTTGAGGAGCCTACTTGGCCAGGGCCCTAGGCTCACATGGTCTGCCATTGGGGTCCCCCGCACGCTCATGTCTCTCTTCCATGTGAGTCAAGGTGAAGCCACGGTGGGTGAGCCCAGGCACCACACAGATCACTGATCGCTTCTTCTCCTTCAGCGAATTCGCTCCAACCTGGATATCAGGGCTCTGGACAGCCCACGAGGCCTGAGGACAGAGGTCACCTCCGACACACTCCAGAAGACAGAGACGGGGTCTTTTCACATCAAGCGGGGGGAAGTGGTACGCTCCTGTGGGGACCGTGGAATGGGAGTGAGGCAGAGCATTTGGAAGTGGCCCCTGGGGTTCCACTCTTCGGACATCAACCTCTTGGAGGAGCTTGGCACCATTCTCTTCTTTGCCCATTTTCCTGTCCCTGTGGCGGGGGTGAAAAGAATGCACAGCCCTCAAGGTTGCTAAGACAAGCAAGCGGGCTAATGCCCCAGAGCCAGAGAAGCTCTTGTTCCGACACTAAAGCCACTGTAAAGAAGGAATCCACAGCCCTAACCAGGGCAACTGGGGGGCTGGGGATCAGAGCATAGATCCATCCCAAGGGCCAAAGGCTTCAGGCACCACCGCCCCTGGTCATCAGGGCAAGGCCTGCCTTGGCTGACGGCAGAACCCCTGCAGGGCACATACAATGTACAGCTTCGGGCAGTAGAGGACATAGATGGGACCCATGTGTGTCAGCTGGCAGAAGAAGACCAAAAAGGCAACATCCACCTCAAACCTTCCTTCTCCGACGGTCTCCGGATGGACGTGAGCATCATCTGTGATGTGTGCACCTGTGAGTTGGTAAGATTCGGTCCTACTGTGAGGGAGGGGCTGAGCCAAGCACTAAGTGAGGTGGAATCTTCTGTGGGCACACATCCCTGAAGAGCTGTCCCAAGTCTCAGAAAACAGCAGAAACACCCAGTGGCAAAGCCAGGCCTAACAGAAATACCTGGAACTGGTGGCGCACACCTTTAATCCCAGCACTCGAGAGGTAGAGACAGGCACATCTCTGAGTTGCCAGCCTGATCTACAGAACAAGTTCCAGGACAGCCAAGGTTATACGAAGATACCCTATCTCAAAAGAAAAAAAAAAGGAAGGAAGAAAGGAGGGAAAGAGAGAAAGAAAAACAGAGAGAGAGAGAGAGAAAGGAAGGAAGGAAGGAAGGAAGGAAGGAAGGAAGGAAGGAGAGAGAAAGAAAAACACAGAGAGAAAGGAAGGAAGGAAGGAAGAAAGGAAGGAAGGAAGGAAGGAGAGAGAAAGAAAAACACAGAGAGAAAGGAAGGAAGGAAGGAAGGAACAAAGAGGTGCTAGTTCAGCTTCAGCTCCATAGTGAGACCTTGTCTCCCCTCCCCAAGTGTGCCCAGGGGTTCTGTCACTTCCCTCTGTGCATGTAGCAGGTTTTTATTTTGGGACACCAACCAACTCTCAAATCGTGACATGGAGACTTATATTTCATTATGAATGCTCAGTCTTATCTTACCCTTGTTTCCCCTAGCTCTTACTACTTAACCTGCTTCTCTTTATCTACGTTTTGCCTCAGGGCTTTTTACTTTATTCCTTCTGTACGTCCTACGCCAGCTGTCTGGCAGGGGCCTGGCTGGTTCTGAGCATGCCCCTCTCTTTCTCCCTCATCCTCTCCTCCTTCTCCCTTGAGCCTAGAATTCTCCTCCTACTTATTCTCCTCGTCGGCCAGCCCTGCCTACCCCTCTCCTGCCTAGTTTTGGATGTTCACGTTTTTATTAGACAGGCAAGGTGAAACAAAACCAACAGATCTTTACGTAATTAAACAAATGGAGCATAAACACATGTAACACGCCTTTACACAGCTAAAAGAGTATTCCACAGCATAAACATGCGTAACACACCTTTACACAGCTAAAGGAATATCCACAACATACACACACACCATGATCTTGTTCCAGCAAAAGGAAGTCCGGTCATCTCGCTGCAGCTACAGAGGAGACTTCATGTGTGGACACTGTGTGTGTAACGAGGGCTGGTGAGTGGGGGAAGGGCGCCTTCCCTGAGCTGTTCAGCCACATGTATACAGCCTTGTCTGTATACTCAGCTGTTGGGTGGATCCAGTTCAAACTATTTAAGGTACTCCCTACTTACTGAGTCTGACTTAGCCTGTTCTGGGCTTGTTTTACTTTGTTTGTGTGTTGGGGATTTTTTTTTGTACTGGTTTATTGTCATTGTTGAGATAAAGCCCTACTATATAGGGCAGACTGGCCTCAAACTCACAATCCTGTCTCGGACTTCCAAGTTGTAAGACTATAAGTCTATGCCACCAGGCCTGTCTCTGGTCTCCTCTTCTTTTTCAGTTACAAGGATGCAAAAGTGACTGACATTAGAATGGATTAGGCTTCCCTGTAACTGGGTTAGGTTCTGTAATTGTATTCAATTTGCAGTGGATTTGTTAGGCATAACCCCTTCATAAACTGAGGCACATCTATACATGGATACACGGGCTATTTCTGGATGTCTCTCTGCTAAGACGGGACAAGGTGGTTGTCGGGCGCTGGGTTGGGTGTTGAGAGCAGGTGAGACTTGCTCTTCACGGGTCATGTGTTTTCCACCACATGCAAATGGGTGACCTAATGAAATGAACTTAGTGGCAGATATGGCGGCTCCCGTCTGTCATCCCAGCATTTGGGAGGCAGAGTCGAGTGGACCTCTGAGACTTTGAGGCCAGCCTGGTTTATACAGCAAGTTCTAAGCCAACCAGGCCTATGTAGCCAGGCCTTGCCTCCGAAAGGAAAGAATAGAAATCACCTACGGGTAGGTGAGTGTTAGTGAGGCTGCAGTGTCATGAACAGACCACTTGGTTACTTAGGGAGCTGAGGCAGGAGGATTCCTCAAGTCCAGAAGTTTGGAGCCTGGGCAATGTAATGAGACCGTAAAGAAACAGCAAATCCACCTTTGCCAGGTGCGGTGGTGCCTGCCTATGATCCCAGTCCTGGGGAGGCAGAGAGAGGACCTGGACAAAACAAGGCTAGTCTTCTTTGTGAGCTCCAAGTCAGCCAGGGACTCCTGGAAAGACCCCATCTCACAGCAAAGCAAAGACAAGCAACACCTCCTTGAGGCACTGAGCAAGTCTGGCATGACTTAAGACAGATGAACCATGAATGGGGACAGTCAGTGAGCAGAGAGCAGGACCCTGGGTTTCAGCCGAGCCACTGCTGTCGGCATGACTTGAACATGCCTCCACGCTTTCGGAACCCCAGTTTTGTGGTTTGCGAAACAGGGGCCTAAAAACCCCAGGCTTCCTCCCAGGCTGTGCAGAAGTGACCAGTGTCTTCCCCAGGAGTGGCAAGTCCTGCAACTGCTCCACGGGCTCTCTGAGCGACACACAGCCCTGCCTGCGCGAGGGTGAGGACAAGCCATGCTCAGGCCGCGGCGAGTGCCAGTGCGGGCGTTGCGTGTGCTACGGCGAAGGCCGCTACGAGGGTGACTTCTGCGAGTACGACAACTTCCAGTGTCCCCGCACCTCCGGATTCCTGTGCAATGGTGAGCGGGCAGCCTTGACCAGCACTGAGGGCGGAGGGTACTCGGTAGAGGCGGAAGCCCTATTCCCAGTTCAGCTGCAGCCATAGTCTGGACCTCCCCCCTCGTCTGCAGTGTCATAACCAAGGTCCCTGACAGCCACGCAGATTACAGACTCCTGCCCTCGGAGGCTGCCTCTGGTACTCAGATCTCCACTCCAGCTCAAGATGGAGACCATCTGGCTCAACCCCCAAAGGTTGACGGGAACATGGGAGAACAGTCTTGCTTCTCTCCAAAGATGCAAAATTTCTAGTGGCAGCCACAAATTGTGTCTCCTCCCGATCTCCACAGGGCCTAGCCCTGTGTGGTGCCAAAGCCCCGAGCGCATAGCTGTATAGTCTGTGAACGCTGAGAGTGTAGGCCTGTACTTAGGGAGGCACAGCTCAGGCAAGCAGGCCCATGGAAGTTGGTAGTTAGACAGAGAGAATAAACGAAAATCCAACTAGTAGCCAGGCGATGGTGGCACACACCTTTAATCCCAGAACTCAGTAGGCAGAGGCAGGAGGATCTCTGTGAGTTCAAGGCCAGCCTGGTGTACAGAGTGAGTTCCAGAACAGGCTCCAAAGCTATACAGAGAAACCCTGTATCAAAAAACAAACATAAAAAAGAAAGAAAGAAAGAAAGAAAGAAAACCCAACCGTCCAACCATTAAATATTTATTAAACTCCCACTGTGTACTGGTCACTGGAGGGTATGCTCTTATTTTTCTATACCTCCTTCTATCCTTGTTTGTCTTTTAATTTTTATTGCCCTGTGTGTGTGTGTGTGTGTGTGTGTGTGAGAGAGAGAGAGAGAGAGAGAGAGAGAGAGAGAGAGTATGGATGAGGTCAGACAGTTGGTAGTTAGTCAGTTCTCTCCTTCCACCATGTTGGTCCAGACTGACTGTCTGCAGTCACCCTTGCCCACTGGGACATCTTACTGCCACTCCTTCCTCCATCTGTCTGGTTTTGGTCTAGCGTCTCTTCTCCCCTGCTCTCCTTCCCAGAGTGCTGTGGGGAAGAAATGAGAGCATAAGCCGGGTGTATCTGGAGAGGGGCAGACATTTAGTAGAGGTGGACGGGTGAGGGAGGAGGGGAGGAGGGGAGGACAATGCAGGGGGATGCGGCAGGGCCAGCTTGTAAGGGGCTTGGGCTAGCGGAGCGGCAAGGAGTCACTGGGGATCACATCACTTTCTGCTTGTGTTCACTTATTTGTCTTCACTTATTTGTGAACCCTAACCATTCACTGCTAGATTCTCCTAGATGCCTTGTAACAGTTTTTGTGGCTTTAGTGGGACATTTATTTGTCATGCAAGGGGTGGGAGCATGCGTGCTACAGAGCCGGTGTGTGAGTTCTTTCTCTGCCTACCATGTGGGTTCTAGTGCTTGATCGCAGACCATCACATGTGTGCAGCAAGCACCTTTACCCTCTGAGCCACCTCCCCAGCCCCAACAGTTTGAGTTCCAGTTTATACATATCTGTACCCTTTCTCTGGCCTACGTCCTGTTAGAGATTCCTGAACAGGCAAATCACAGGAATGGATATGTTTTGGGGGATGATCACTCTGCCTTCACTAGAAGGCAGGATAGAAGGGAGAAGATTCCAGAAAATTGAGGGGCAGCTTCTACCTACAGGCTCCCAGAGGCTCACCCTAGTGAGTGGCCATCTTATCTTGCATAGATGAATGTGGTTCTCCCTTCCCTTCCTTCACCTCTTTACAGACCGCGGACGCTGCTCCATGGGACAGTGTGTGTGTGAGCCCGGTTGGACAGGCCGCAGCTGTGACTGTCCCCTAAGCAATGCCACCTGCATCGATAGCAATGGGGTAGGCCTGGGCATGGGGCAGGTAGTGTGGGCAGTAGAGGGGGCCCTCTGAGAGATGATCTGAGGATCAGAGGATGGAGCTCTGCTGGCTCACTGCTGCTTCCTCCGGCCCCAGGGCATCTGCAATGGACGAGGCTTCTGTGAGTGTGGCCGCTGCCACTGCAACCAGCAGTCACTCTACACGGACACCACCTGTGAGATCAACTACTCCGCGGTGAGGCTGCGGGGTTACGGGTGTGGGAACCCCAGGCACAGCAGAGGGTGGGAAGGAGAAGCTGATGGAGGTCGGACACTGGGCAAGAGAAGTCAGACCGTCTGTCTGTTCCTCCTCTCCCCATCCAGATCCGCCTGGGCCTCTGTGAGGACCTGCGCTCTTGTGTGCAGTGCCAGGCCTGGGGCACTGGAGAGAAGAAAGGGCGCACCTGTGAGGACTGCAGCTTCAAAGTCAAGATGGTCGACGAGCTGAAGAAAGGTAGGGGGCCAGGGAGGTAGTGGCACATGCCTTTTATCCCATCGGAGGCAGGTGGATCTCTGTGAGTTTGAGGTCAGCCTGGTCAACAGAGTGAGTTTTAGGACAGCTGGGGCTACACAGAGAAACCTTGTCTCCACTACCACACCTTTAATCCCAACACTTGAGAGGTAGAGGTAGGTAAATCTCTGTGGGTTCGAGGCCAACCTGGTCTTCAAGAGGTAGTTCCAGGACAGGCTCCAAATCTGCAAAGAAACCCTGTCTTAAAAAACAAAACGAAAGAAAGGAAGGAAGGAAGGAAGGAAGGGAGGGAGGAAGGAAGGAAGGAAAGAAGGAAGGAAGGAAAAAAAGAAAGAGAAAAGAAGGGGTCATCAGTATGGTATCATACATCTTTAACATCTTTAATACCAGCATTTTAGAGACAGAGGCAGGTAGATCTCTGTTTACATAGTGATTTCTAGGACACAGGACAACAAAGTGAGACTCTGCCTCCAAATGAAAGAAAGAGGGGTGGGGGAGGGAGGAAGAGAGAGAAGGGGGAGGGAGGAGTGTAAGGGGGTTCGAGAGACCTAGTGTTGAGAGTCTGGGCAGGAGAACCCAGCAGGAAAGAGTGGTAACTCCTTGGGGGGGCGGTGCTTGAGCTCTGAGCCGAGGTCATGCAGTCTAGACTGGGTTGTGAGCAGAGTTGTGAGATACTCCAGGACCTAGACAGGGGACTCTGAGCCTACAGAGGTTCAGAGTTGGGGCAAGAGGCACAGAATGCCACTGCCACCATAGGGAATGCGGGGAGGGGGGGGGCGGTTCAAGGCTGAGCCGGGAAGCGCGAGTCCGGAGAACCGGGAATGAGGTGTCCAGTAAGTGACTGTGCACGCCCACAGCGGAGTAGGAGGGCCCAGGTGGGCACGCGGTCGGCCTATGGGATGCTGTTTGCCTCCTGAATCGGCTCTGCTGCCTGGACACCACTCTCATGCAGTCCAGGGAAGCGGAGGAGATGAACTTTAGGCTAGGCTGTTCCTGGTGCCAGCCCTGGGCAGAGCAGTCCCCTTCATCCCGGGACTTCGCTCTTCCTCAGAGCCCATGGTAGGCTACAGAGGAGGCAATGCTTCACCGGACCCTAGGGTGGCCCGGGTGGAGAGCTGGGGTCAGGGTGACGTGCTAACGATCTGTGTGTCCAGCGGAAGAGGTGGTGGAGTACTGTTCGTTCCGAGATGAAGATGACGACTGCACCTACAGCTACACCGTGGAGGGCGACGGCAGCCCTGGGCCCAACAGCACCGTGCTGGTACACAGGAAGAAAGGTGAGCCGGTAGATGGGCGCAGCCCGTGGCACCTGGAAGCCTGGCAGGCATGGGCACTGCCTCCCTTCTCCTCTCGCCCTGCAGACTGCCCTCCCGGCTCCTTCTGGTGGCTCATTCCCCTGCTCATCTTCCTCCTGCTGCTCCTGGCGCTCCTGCTGCTGCTCTGCTGGAAATACTGTGCCTGCTGCAAAGTAAGTCTCGCTCCGGGGTCAGGGAGAGACCTGGGTCACAGCCTCGTTCCGGGGTCAGGGAGAGACCCTGGGTCACCAGCCTCGCTCCGGGGTCAGGGAGAGACCTGGGTCAGGTGCCTCGCTCTGGGTTCTGAGTCAAAGGAATGATGTGGGAAAAAACAGTAGAGCAGGATACCTGGTATTGTCCTCAAACTCCTGCGGGGGCGAGTGTGTACTTCTAGCGAAAGGGCTAGAAGCAGAGGTGCCTGGGAGGTCTGTCTAGCCTGGGATAATCATCCTAACCCTAACCCCACCTCGAACTCTTATCTCCTAGGCCTGCCTGGGGTTTCTCCCTTGCTGCAACCGAGGTATGGGCCAGGCACACCTGTGAGCAGTGGGTATCTGACTGCCCTTTCTTCAAGCTGGAGAAGTGTGGGTGGAGCCAGGACCAGAGAAAGGGGGAGGCCCTGGGTTCCACCTGATGGGCGTGGCCATGGAGGTCGGGGCGGGGGGTGGGGGGGTGGCTGGTGCTGAGGACATTTCCCGCAGGCCACATGGTGGGCTTCAAGGAAGATCACTATATGCTGCGGGAGAACCTGATGGCCTCCGACCACCTGGACACACCCATGCTACGCAGTGGAAACCTTAAAGGACGAGACACGGTCCGCTGGAAGATCACCAATAACGTGCAGCGACCTGGCTTTGCGACCCATGCCGCCAGCACCAGCCCCACAGAGCTTGGTGAGGACCAGGACTGGGGGCAGCGCCTCTTGGCAGTACCCTGACCCAAGATCATACCCTTCCTGTTTTCTTTGGGTGTTGGGTGCGGCTCCAGGACTCAATCTCTTTCTGTCCCATCCAGATGGGACCAAAAAAAAAAAAAAAAAAAAATCTCAGGCCTGTGTATCCCTGGCACACTGAAAACCGTCTTAGTTCGGTTCGCACCGAACTCTGCACTGCCTGTGTACAGGGGGCTAATGATGCTCGTACCTCCCACTCAGTACCCTACGGGCTGTCTCTACGCCTTGCCCGCCTCTGCACTGAGAACCTCTTGAAGCCTGGTACCCGAGAATGTGACCAGCTGCGCCAGGAGGTGGAGGAAAATGTGAGGACCAGAAACCGCTGAGCGGGGCCCATACGTGGGTGCAATGGCATCCTGTGGGAGAGCCAAGGACTGCAAGTTCAGAACCTAGACTTTTCTAGGCAAGAGGGAGACGGGCTCTTTGGACATGTGCCTTGCATGGGTTCATTCTGGGTGACAGCAGAGCCTGGGTTTTAGGATCCATCCCTCATGCATATGAGAGCCAATCTTGAGAGGTCCTCTGGACTATTCTCAACCGTCTTCCCTTGTCTGACAGCTGAACGAGGTATATAGACAGGTCAACGGTGCACACAAACTCCAGCAGACAAAGTTCCGGTGAGTCCCTGGGAGCCCCAGGTGGAGGGGGTGCCTGGCTGTACTGAGCCCTACCTTTAGGCAGCCAGGATTTCCAGGTTTTGATGGGAGCTGTTCATTCATGCTCCCGAGGGGGTCATGCACCATTCCAAAAGCCATATGGCTCATGGCCCCTTTATTGTCCCCACAGACAGCAGCCCAATGCCGGGAAAAAGTGAGTTGAAGATACACAAGGTGGGACAGCCGCACCCCTTCTCCTCTGTCCTGAGCTCCAGCCTCCTACCCACCCACCCCTGCTCCACACCTCTGATCAAACCATAGGAAGGGAAGGCCCTAAATCTGACATCGACTAGATCCTTAATTCCTTCCTCTCCTGGACCATTCTTCCAGCAACTACTTAAGAGACTTAAGAGACCCATTTACCATGAACCAGCCCCTCAACTAAAACAAACAAAGCACAGATCCGCCCCTGCTCCACTAGTTCATGGCCCTGCTCCTCCTCTCCTGGGCCAGAAATCCTCTTACTGAGCTTCAGTAGCAGGCATGCTACCAAATAGTCAGACTAGCAGGTCCTGTGACTTCTGCCCTACCAGGGAGGCTGTGTCAAAAAGGGTCCTACACCGAGTCAGAACTGGGATGGACCACATGTGGCCAGGCTCGGGCCAGCACCTTGGAGTACTCACAGTAGACACCTTGTACCTGGCCATCCCAGCCAATCCTTGGCCCTTGCTAAGCCCATTTTCGAATAAGAAAACTGAGGCTCACAGAGGTTACATCCCTGGCCTGAGGTTACCTACCTGTCAGGGATCAGAGGCAGAATTTGAACCCAGGCTGCCTGACCGGAGGGAGCCTCTTGGCTGTCCCACACCCAACCCTTGTCTTACCAGCCCTGCTTGGTGGGGTGGATGAGGAAGTTCCTTCCTCAGGTGAGGAGGGGAGTTGCGGTGATCTGGCTGCAGGGTGGAGGAGGTGGAGCCAGCCAGGCTTCTGACAGGGCCTGGCAGGGCACCAAAGACCACGCTTCTGTCTCACATTTTGTCGTTCTCCACCCCCCCCCCGCCATTTGGACACCCTCCCACCCAGGCAAGACCACACCATCGTGGACACAGTGCTATTGGCACCTCGCTCAGCCAAGCAGACACTCCTGAAGCTGACAGAGAAGCAAGTGGAGCAGGGATCCTTCCATGAACTCAAGGTGGCCCCTGGATACTACACCCTCACTGCAGAGCAGGGTAGGGAAACACTCTCTCCCTGCCCCACCTCCCCTCCCACCCATGCGGCCCTGAGACCCACATCTTACTCGCGCCCTAGATGCCCGGGGCATGGTGGAGTTCCAGGAGGGTGTCGAGCTGGTGGATGTGCGGGTGCCGCTCTTCATCCGGCCCGAAGACGATGACGAGAAGCAGCTGCTGGTGGAGGCTATCGATGTTCCCGTGGGCACCGCCACTCTCGGCCGCCGCCTGGTGAACATCACCATCATCAAGGAGCAAGGTTGGTCCCGGCCAGGAGGGCAGGGCTGGGTTCCTTGATCCGCTCCATCCGCGTGGAAGCGGGATGGGCCGCGGGGCCTGAGCCGATCACTTACTCTCTGAGGACCTTGGAGTCTCCCTCTGTAAGATAGGCAGAGGCCTCTGCAAGGAGGCCATAGAGGCGCTTCCTGCATAGCACCTGGAAGGCGAGCTAAGTGGTGCTCGCTGCTCCCTTTCCTCGTATGGTGTTGGGGATGGAAGTCCACACCCCAGGCAAATGCTCTACCACTGAGCTACATCCTCAGTCCAAATGAGAATGTCCATCAGACTCATCACAGCCTCCCGACCACGCCCAACTCCCCTTTCCCCATCGAGGGGAAGCCTGGATAAAAGCCTTGGTACTACAGGTGCCTGAAATGCTGATGACAGTCCTCCCAGTTCCCAGAGGTTCCCTGACCCCTCCCCGCTGCACCAGGATGCTCGGCCCTGACTCTTAGGACTCTGTCTTGTGCCTTGTCCCTACCTAATGTTCCAGGCTGCCTGCTGGACTTTATTTTAACCCCTTAACTGCTGAAGAAATTTCCATGCCAGTCCTCTGGCAGCGTCTGGGCTGGGTAGGCGGGAGGGAAGGTGTTAAGACGGAACTGAGACCAAGAGCTCCTGAACAGCGTCTGGGTTCTTTGCAGCCAGCGGGGTTGTATCCTTTGAACAACCCGAGTACTCCGTGAGCCGTGGAGAGCAGGTGGTCCGCATCCCCGTCATCCGGCACATCCTGGATAATGGCAAGTCCCAGGTCTCCTACAGCACACAGGATAATACAGCCCATGGCCACCGGGTAAGGCTCAGTCTGAGGGGAAGAGGACGTCTCAGGGACTCGGGGGATATCCAGTGATTTCCATGGTTGCTACCCCAAGCCTTGGATGCTGGCAGTATCTCTAGACAAAAGTGGGCCTGCCACCAGGAATGGCCCACCCAAAGTGCCAGAAACACCCTGGGTAGGGTACCATTACTGCCAAGAACTCAGGGCAAGAGGATCATTTCCTCGTGGATGTGCCAGGTCCCTACCAAAACCATCCTTGGACTCTTTAGTGATCCAAGACAGCCAAGACACCAGCCTGTCCAATCTGACTTTGTTTTTATTTATTTTAGTTTTAGTTTTTTTGTTTTGTTTTGTTTTTAAGATTATTTATTATATATGCAGTATTCTGCCTTCAGGCTAGAAGAGAACACCAGATCTCATTATAGATGGTTGTGAGCCACCATGTGGTTGCTGGGAATTGAACTCAGGACCTCTGGAAGAGCAGTCAGTGCTCTTAACCTCTGAGCCACCTCTCTAGCCCTTGTTTTGTTTTTTGAGGCAGGTTTCTCACTTTGTAGACCAGGCTGGCCTCAAACTCACAGATCCTCCTGCCTCTGCCTCCTGAGTGTAAGAACTAAAGACATATGCCACCTATCCAGCACTAATGTATTTTTTTTTTTAAATGCTGGACACATGGCACAAGTAGCCATCAGAAAGCAAAGGCAGGAGGCCAACCCCTTGAACACAGCGAGTTTCGGACCGGCCAGGAGACACAGCTCAGTAGTATAGCACCTGATTAATATGTGCAAGGCTCTAAATTCAATCCTCAATAGGAAAAAAAATATTTTTTACATTAAAAATAAGGTTGAGGATGTAGCTCAATTGGCAGAGCACTTACCTAGCATGTATGAAGCCCTGAGTTCACCCTCCAGCACCACGTACACAGGGCATGGTGGCACATGCCGACCATCTCAGCTCTCAGGAAGTAGGAGCAGAACGATCAGGAACACAAGGTCATCCTCGGCTACACACTGAATTCCAGGTCAGTCTGAGCTACATGAGACCTCCAGGCCCATTCAGCCCACACAGGGTAACTGTGCTCGTTGGGCCCAGACCATAGGGCCACATTGCCATTCTCTGTTTTGTTGTTTTAGTTTGGGTGATTGTTTTTTGTGAGACAAGGTCTTGCCACTAGCCCTGGATGGCTCACACTAGCAGACTGCTTGCCTCAGCCTCTCAGGTGCTGTAATGACAGGCTTGGGGCTCCATGCCCATCTCTTCTTATTTTCTCCTTGCAAACTTACTTTTCTGTTCTGGGTTGGGTCTCCCCTAGCTATCAGACTAGTGTGTGTCCCGTCCCGTCCCGTCCCGTCCCGTCCGTCCCCCCCCACCGCCTCGCTACATGGAATTGAACTGTTAATCTGAAGCGCCACCTAGTGCTTTTTTTGTGAAAAGGTTGTTTTCCTCCCTTGTAGTTGGGTAAACACACCCATGTGCACACATGAAAATCTGAGGGCTAAGCCATGGCTCAGTGGCTAAGAGCACTGGATGCTCTTCCGGAGGACTTGAATTTGACATGGGGTGACTATAAATCCAGCTTGGATGGGTGCAAATCTGACCCTTACCATTACTGCCATACACACAGCAGACATGTGTACACTCTCAACACACGCATACACACACACACACACACACACACACTCATACACTCTCAACACACACACATACGCTCTCAGCACACACACACTCATACACTCTCAACACACACACACTCATACACTCTCAACACATACACATACACTCTCAACACACACACACACATACACTCTCAACACACACACATACACTCTCAACACACACACACACACATACACTCTCAACACACACACTCTCAACACACACACATACACTCTCAACACACACACACACTCTCAACACACACACACATACGCTCTCAACACACACATGCACAATAAAACTTAAACACAGGAACGCTAGGATAGACGGAAGCACTCCACCCACCAAAAAAGGGTCTGGGGCCCAGCAGAATCCCAGATTTCAGAGCCACACTGCAGGGACAGTTCTTTCCCTCCTGGGCGCGCCCACAATCCCAGCTGCCCTGGGTTAACCTGGCTGTGTGGGCGATCCCCTGTGTAATCGCCATGTGCTTGGTTCACACCCCAGCCCTGGTCTAACCCCGACTCTTCCCATTGCAGGACTATGTCCCTGTGGAGGGTGAGCTGCTCTTCCACCCCGGGGAGACCTGGAAGGAGTTACAGGTGAAGCTCCTGGAGCTGCAGGAAGTAGACTCCCTCCTGCGTGGCCGCCAGGTCCGCCGCTTCCAAGTCCAACTCAGCAACCCCAAGTTCGGAGCCCGCCTGGGCCAGCCCAACTCAGCCACGGTCATCATCGGGGAGCAAGGTGAGGATAAGCGGGTGGAAGCGGAGCTGAGGACCCTTTAACAGGACTCCAGACTCAGTCTAATATAAATGTAATGTCACTAACATAGGATCGCAAGTAGGACACGCACAAGTGTCACCCTGCAATATCTGGACCATATGCATTCTTGGTTTGTTTTTGGTTTGTTTGGTTAATTTTTTTTTGGTTTGGAGACAGCGTCTCACTATGTAGCATTGGCTGATTTGGAACTCACTCTGTAGGCTAGGGTGGCCTTGAGCTCCTAGAGATTCACCTAGCTCTGCCTCCAAGTGGATTACAGAAATGCCACCATGTTCGACTGCATTGTATTTTATTTAATAGAAACACATTTGGTCTTCTTTTAATGTGTGTGTGTGTGTGTGTGTGTGTGTGTGTGTGTGTGTACTCTGTTGTGTAGGACTCAGGACTCAAATTAAGGGTGTCAGATCAGATGTGACAGACAGCAGGTGCCTTTCTTGCCAGTCCCTTACTTATTCTGTCTCTAAATGTAATTTTGCGATTTTAAAATTACGTGTATCTTTGTGTGCCTGTGTTTGGGCATGTGCATCTGAGTGCTGGTACCCACTGAGTTCAGAAGAGGTTTCAAACCCCTGGAGCTGGGACTAAGGCAGCTGGGAACCACCTTTCGAGTGCTGGGAACCAAACTGCAAGAGCAGCATATGCTCTTAACTGCTGGCCCATCTCTCCAGGGAGCCTGCCCCTCGTTCTTTTTGTCTGTTTGTTTGTTTTTTGAAACAAGGTTTCTCTGTAGCTTTGGAGCCTGACCTGGAATTAGCTCTTATAGACCAAGTTGGCCTCGAACTCACAGAGATCCGCCTGCCTCTGCCTCCCCGCCGAGTGCTGGGATTAAAGGCGTGTGCCGCCGCCCGGCTACTTATTCTTTTTTTTAAAAAAAAATAATAATTTATTTATTCTTATGTATGTTGGTATTGTGCCTGCGTTTATGTCTGTGCGAGGGTGTCAGATCTTGGAGTTATAGACAGTTGTGAGCTGCCATGTAGGTACTGGGAATTGAACCCGGGGTCCTCTGGAAGAGCAGTCAGTGCTATTAACCCCTGAGCCATCTCCACAACCCCCCCCCCACACACACACACACACTTCCCCAGCTACTTATTCTTAAAGAAAGAAAACTGCGGTCTGGAATTCAGACCTGTGCATCCCGTGCATGCGTGAGCTGGCTGTCCTCAGGACAACCACTGGCCGAGGTCATGTGGCCACTAGGCCCCAAGCACCTCCCAGCCTTAGCACACATCCCGGGGAGAGAGCAAATTCATCAACCATCAGGGGAAGTGGGTACTGACCGGAGAAGGGAGCGGATTTCTCTGTGGAACATTTCCTGATCTGCCAAGAGAAACCGAAGGCAGACGAATCCCTTTTGCTTTCCCAGAGAGTCCTCTGGTTCTCCACCGCCTCTGTGGCACCAGCACTCCACGGGGAAGATGGGCAGATTCTAACTGAATTTTTAAATTGGGACGCCTGGGATGGATAGCAAATCTCTGGCGCCCCCTGTTGGTAACATATACTGAGCCTGCCGCCCTCCCTCCACACACTTTTAACTAGATGAAATGGACAGGAGCCTCATAAATCAGGAACTTTCGTCACCACCACCACCAGCCCGTGGGGACCTGGGTGCCCCACAGAACCCCAATGCCAAGGCCGCTGGGTCCAGGAAGATCCATTTCAACTGGCTGCCCCCTCCTGGCAAGCCAATGGGATACAGGGTAAGGGGACGGGCACCGGGGAGGTCTGTCACTCACCTTCAGAGGTGAGTGGATTGTCCCCAAGGGAAGAGGAGGTCACACTTGGTACCAGTTCTCCCTCAGTGACCCTGCAAGCAGGAAGACCCGTTTCTGAGTTCTTAAGCTTCTGGCCTCCTCCGCTTGCTGGAATGGGGTCTTCCCCCTGCCTGGGAGACCCCCTGCTCTGCCCATAGCCTTGCTGGGAGGCGCCAGTGTCTCGTATACAACGGGGGTCCCAGCGCTTCTGCTTCCTACTGAACACCCGCCCACAGGTGAAGTACTGGATCCAGGGCGACTCCGAGTCGGAAGCCCACCTGCTGGACAGCAAGGTGCCCTCAGTGGAGCTCACCAACCTGTATCCCTATTGTGACTACGAAATGAAGGTGTGCGCCTACGGAGCCCAGGGTGAGGGGCCCTATAGCTCACTGGTGTCCTGCCGCACCCACCAGGAAGGTGAGTCTGTCCACCCAACTCCCCAGCTGTCGATGTGCCCAGCCCTGTCCCCTCCCTCCCTCCCTTCCAGAGCGCCACCACCCCACCAACTCTCTAATGGAGCTCTTCCTGCTCCCTCCCAGTACCCAGCGAACCAGGACGACTGGCTTTCAATGTTGTCTCTTCTACGGTGACCCAGCTGAGCTGGGCTGAGCCGGCTGAGACCAATGGCGAGATCACAGCCTACGAGGTCTGCTATGGACTGGTCAACGAGGACAACCGTAAGGACCAGGCTTCCCTGACTTCCCAGGGAAGACCCACAGAGCCCAAGGGAGGGGTGGGGTCTAGGTAGTTCCTGTTTCTAGGCACTCTAGGCCCCTTTGTCCCAGTCCAGCAGCAAGCCCAAGGCATTGTATGTTTTTTTGTTTTGGTCAGGTCTGTGCTGGCTTGCATTCCAATAATACTGAGATTGTGCTTGTTCACTGAGTCGCTGGCCCAGGGCTTACCTTCCTCGACAGGGAACCATGGTCACACATTCTTACACATTTTTCTTAGGGCCAGAATAGTTGCCAAATTTAGCCAGATGTGAGGCCCGATTGCCACTCGAGCCCAAGAGTTCGAGAGTAGCCTGGGTAATGTAGCAAGACCCTTTCTCAGAAAAACGACACACACACACACACACACACACACACACACACACACACACCAAAAAACAAAAAACCCAGGTCTGAGGAGAGGGCTAAGTTGGCAGAGAGCTTGCCTGGCACACAAGAGGCCCTGGTTTCAGTTCCCAGCACAACAGAGACCGGATGTGCTAACAGACACCTGTGGTCCCAGCACTTAGAAGGTTGAGGGTGGCGAGATCAGAAGTGCAGAGCCATCACTGGCTGCATAGCAATTTTGATGGCCACCCTGGCATACATGAGACCCTGGCTCCAAAACTAAACAGCAAAAAGCCTACATGATGACCAAAGAAACCACGACGAAAGGAAAAGCAGCATAAAAACCCAGGGTGCGCTGAATTTCAAATACATTTCTGCTTTAAGAAGAGTTCATTCAAGGACTAGGGACTGTAGCTCAGTGGTAGAATGCTTGCCTCACATACACAAGGACCTGGGTTCAATCCCCAGTACTCCCCTTACCACCACCCCAAGTCTCATTCAGTATACTATATTATCTGACAGCCAGTCCTGGAAGGGGGACAATCCTGACCCTTCTCTCCCCTGAGGAAGACTCAAAAGTGCTCACCGCAGCCAGCTGGTCCCAGTGAGGGGGGGACTGACCACCCCTGTACCATAAAAGGACAGCGGGACTTTCTTGTCATGAGTCTTCTGAGGGAGCGTAGGCCGCCTTGTCACTCCTGACCAAACACACCAGTCAGGCACCAACCTTCTGGGTAGCTCTGTATACCCTTGGTTTGGCCTTTCTGAATGTAGTTCATGGCCTTTCGTCCCAGCACTCGGGAGGCAGAGCAGGTGGATCTGAGTTCGAGAACAGTCAGAGCCACTGGCAGGAGTCAGTTCTTTCCTTCCACCTTGTGGACTCCAGGGAGCAAACTAATGCCCTCAGGCTTGTGTTAGGAGTGCACTAACCCTCTGAGCCACTTTACCAGTCCCTGTTTCTGCCACCTCTTCAGCAGGTGCACACCACAATATACTGAGAAAGTGGAACATTGCCTTCTTTCTGTACTTTCTCTGGTTCTGGACTCCTCCAACCCAGGAGGTCCCATCCTCACATACTGGCCTTTGCCTGGAACTCAGCTAGAGCTCATTGAGAACATGGGAGCTCTGGCCTTCCGTTCTGCCAAGGCATGAATGGAATGGAAGGTTGCCTGGCTTCTGACACTGCCAGTCTCTAGCCTTCTCAGCATGGCGCTGGAGGCTGAACTCTCAGCCGTGAGCACAGGGTGGAAGATGCGATCCCGAGAACACTGTTGCCTGCCGGCAAGCCTAGGATCGTGGTGCCTTACATGCATGCATGTGCATCTGCCAGTCAGTCAAGGTGGTGGGTGGCATAGTCACCTTGCGTCGAGTGCTGGCTCTGCCCACCTAACAAGGAGTCTTTGTGAAAAAGCCGGTGACACTTTTTCCTTAGACCAGTGACACAGGGATTTAAGGACTCAGCAGGTGGCAGAGTTCAGGAGCTGCATGTTCCCGGGCACCTCCTGAAGTACTGTCCCTGCCCCCAGGACCCATTGGACCCATGAAGAAGGTGCTGGTGGACAACCCCAAGAACCGGATGCTGCTCATTGAGAATCTGCGAGAATCCCAGCCATACCGTTACACGGTGAAGGCGCGAAACGGGGCAGGATGGGGACCCGAGAGGGAGGCTATCATCAACCTGGCCACACAGCCCAAGCGGCCCATGTCCAGTGAGTGGCAGGCAAGGGTTGACTTGGGGGACAAGAGGCCATAGCTAGGGGCCCTGGCTTACTTCTTTCTGCCCTGCAGTTCCCATCATCCCAGACATCCCCATTGTGGACGCCCAGGGTGGAGAAGACTATGAGAGCTTCCTCATGTACAGCGACGATGTCCTGCGCTCCCCAGCCAGCAGCCAGAGACCCAGTGTTTCTGATGACACTGGTGAGTGGGGAGGGGGGTGTCCTTGCTATCCGGAGTCACTTCTAGACATGGAGACTCCTCTCAGCCAGAGTGCACAAAGGGGCAGAAGTGCCCTGGGCTACATGTGTGTGCCTGTGTACAAGAGAATGTGAACGTCCCCCTCAGGGACAATAGTCCCAGGCTTACGCATATACACACAGGTTCACGCACACGGGGTAACAGGTTTACAAGTGATATGTTCGCTTGCTGTGCTAGGGAGTCTGGACACTCAAGGCACCTCTGAGAGGCAAACCTGCCCGAGAGCCTTAGCTGGGACTCCTGCTGCAAGGGTTCACTCAGGCTGAGGGGGAACCCTAGATGAATCACTTACCCATCTCAGAACTAACTGGCTTTCTAATCTGTGAAGTGAGATGCCAATCACACATCACCAGGAAGATGTCCCTTTTTGAGTCTAAGACCAGGGTGGGCACACGCTGCCACCACTGGGTGGAGCTTAGCATGCTAAATTATTTTTACCCCAGGGGTTGGGAAGGATTTGAGATAGGGTCTTGCTAGGTTAACACCGTGAAGTTGCTACGCATAGACAGGGCTGCCTTCGAATCTGCAGCTATCTTCCCGGTGGTGCTAGGATCTAAACTGCTGTTCTATAAACCAGGAACCCCTGCTTAAATACTACTAGCACCCTAGGGCTCCTACAGCTATTCCTGGAAGATAGACAGGGGTGAGGTTACGACTTCCCTTTGTGCAGAGCGGAAACAGGCTCTGAGCAGTTGAGTAACCAGGGAAACTTCACTCCGGGTGGCTTTCTCAAGACTTTTTGCCTAAGCAGAGGCCAAAACCGCACGATTTATCTGAAAAGGCTGGAGCAGGGAGAGAGAGGGTTTTTTTGTCGCCCAAAGGGATACCCACAACCCTGGACTCCGCCTAAGTGCCGCTGGCCTCCTCCTCCTGACCCTCCCCGACCGCCCCGCGTCCCGGCGGTGCCAACGCGGCCCTTCGTTGTTCCCAAGGCTGCGGCTGGAAGTTCGAGCCCCTGCTCGGGGAGGAGCTGGACCTGCGGCGCGTCACGTGGCGGCTGCCTCCGGAGCTCATCCCGCGTCTGTCCGCCAGCAGCGGGCGCTCCGACGAAGACGGCGGCAGCGTTGCGGGGGGCGCGGACGGGGAGGGCAGCGGCTGGATCCGCGGGGCATCGCCCCGGCCCCCGGGAGGTGACGGCCTCCCCGGCGCGCTTGCTCGGGTTCTGGGCTCACTTAAGTTGCTTTGGGTCCTCAGTTTCTGTCAAGCCGCCCACTAGAGTGTCCTGCCGGTCCAGAATCTGCATAAATGCGTGCAGACAAGCCTCGGGAACCCTCTCCCCAAGGGAGGATAATGCAGGGACCTCCAGGAACTGGAAGGCAAGCCTTGGGCCAGAGTCACTGCAGGGGAGTAAGCTCCTGACTGAGGTTAACTGTGCTCAGTGGCGCAAGACAGGCTTGGAAGACTATACAATCCCGTTTGCCTCAGGGAACCCAGGGTCCTGGTAGTCTGAGAAATTAGCTATAATCTTTAAGGCTGCCCTCTGCACCCCCAGGGCCACAGCCTGCCCCATATGGTCTGTCCCTTGCTGTAGGCCTCACTGACTGACCTCTCTCTCCATGCAGAGCACCTGGTGAACGGCCGGATGGACTTTGCCTATCCAGGCAGTGCCAACTCCCTGCACCGAATGACGGCGGCTAATGCTGCCTACGGCACACATCTGTCCCACCGAGTGCTGAGCACATCCTCCACCCTCACTCGGGACTACCACTCTCTGACCCGCACAGAGCACTCTCGCTCAGGCACGCTTCCCCGGGACTACTCCACCCTCAATTCACTTTCCTCCCAGGGTGAGTGACCTCTGCTTCGCCCGCTGACCTTCCTACATCCAGCTCCTGGACAGCTGTTGGCCTGATGCCCATATTCCACACTGCCTTCACACACACACACACACACACACACACACACACACACACACACACACACACACACACACACTGCCCTTCTCACTTTTGTTTTGTCCTGCCCTAGGCCTCCCTCCTATCTGGGAAGATAGGAGGAGCAGGCTTCCGCTGTCTTGGACCCTTGGGTCCCTGAGCCGGACTCAGATGAAGGGTATCCCTGCATCCAGGGGTTCGCCAGACTCTATAATCCTGGCTGGACAGTCAGCAGCACCCTCCTGGGGTACAGGTAGTACAGGGGTGGTCACCATGTGTCTGTGGCTGTCATGCTCCATCTGCCACCTGGCCACCATCACAGCCCATGCCCACGCACTCGCTGCCTCTGCTACATTGCATTCGGAACCCCTGTCCACCCACAGGCGCTAACCACTACCCTGCCCTCATCGGTGCTGAAGCCTAACACAGAATCTGCTCCCCTGGGGCACAGAGCAAGAACTGGCCAGGGTGCAAGGCCAGCGGTAGTGGGCTGGGGTGTCTAGCTGATTCAAGGGGGACTCCGAGCTCATGTGGGAAGCATTGGGTAGCCTGGACAGCATAGTGTGAAGCTATCTGACCGGAGAGGCAATCCAAGTGAGCAGGGGGTGGACTGAGACTCATCTCAGACCCCAAACCCTGTCTTGAACTGACTGTGGTCTTCAATATCCAGACTCCCGTGGGGCTGTGGGTGTGCCCGACACACCCACTCGGCTGGTGTTCTCCGCCCTGGGGCCCACGTCTTTGAAAGTGAGCTGGCAGGAGCCACAGTGTGATCGAGTACTGCTGGGCTACAGTGTGGAGTACCAACTACTAAATGGCGGTAAGGCATGGTGACCATTGGCCGTGATACTCCCAAGCATGTCCGTATTCGCTGGGCCAGGAACCCACCCAAGTCTACTGAGCACAAATGCCCCACCCAGCCATTCTCCTTGTCCTCCAAGCCCCTTCACTCCGCCCACCTTCTCCTGAGACTGGAGTACATCTCTCTGGGCCTTGAGTGTATTCCCTAAACTAGGTTTTGCTTAATGAGGTTTTATAGACTCAGGGCTCTGGCCTTTGTGAGAACTGGGAAATGGAATCCCCTTGGCATGCGCACTCAACATTAACAGGAGACCCCATCACCGGAGCACAGGGTTTGATCCAAACACGAGTGGGACAGTAGGTTCCAATTAGCTTAGATGTCTTCTTTCAGTGCAGGGGCTCAGACCCAGGACTTCTTACATGTTAAAGACTCTACCACTGAGCTACAACACCCCTAGCCCTCTGCCCATTACGGCCAAGGAACCAGCACAGCACACTGTACCCAAACCCCAGGCAGCTGTGGTTAAACTAAACATCAGATGGCCTAAGGGGAGGGAGGGATCCGGCAGGCGGCAGGAGTAAAGGTGGTCCTGCTTCCTGCCCTCACTCCACCTCTTAGGCGAGTTGCATCGGCTCAACATCCCTAACCCCGGCCAAACCTCAGTGGTGGTAGAAGACCTCCTGCCCAACCACTCCTATGTGTTCCGAGTGCGAGCCCAGAGCCAGGAGGGCTGGGGCCGTGAGCGAGAGGGTGTCATCACCATTGAATCCCAGGTGCACCCGCAAAGCCCTCTCTGCCCCCTGCCAGGTGAGCTGTCTGCCCCCTGCTGCCGTCTAGGTCACCACCACCTACCGCTCGCCCACTGACGTCTCCCTCTACTGCCTCCAGGCTCTACCTTCACTTTGAGCACCCCCAGTGCCCCGGGACCGCTGGTGTTCACTGCCCTAAGTCCAGAGTCACTGCAGCTGAGCTGGGAGAGGCCGCGGAGGCCCAACGGAGATATCCTTGGCTATCTGGTGACCTGTGAGATGGTCCAAGGAGGAGGTGCCACCTGTCCTGGAAGTAGGGTGGTTGTGGAGGGGTGGAAAAGCACCACAGGAGCTGAAGGCGTCTTCCCTGTGTAGGATCAGCCACCACATTCCGGGTGGATGGAGACAACCTTGAGAGCCGGCTGACAGTACCTGGCCTCAGTGAGAATGTTCCTTACAAGTTCAAGGTGCAGGCCAGGACAACTGAGGGCTTCGGGCCAGAGCGTGAGGGCATCATCACCATCGAGTCCCAGGATGGAGGTGGGGTGTCTCCCCATGCTCACCCCAGCCCTTCTCTGGCCTTGCCTTTGCATAGTACCACCCTGACCGACTGATCTGCCTGCTCTAGGCCCCTTCCCGCAGCTGGGCAGCCACTCTGGGCTTTTCCAGAACCCACTACAGAGCGAGTATAGCAGCATCACCACCACCCACAGCACAGCCACTGAGCCCTTCCTCACGGGTGAGTCTCCAATGGCAGGGGACCTTGGCTCCTGGGAATGCAGAGCCGGTGCAGAGAGAGGCAGGGAGCTACACATGCACATGGCCCTTCCGATTTCTTCCCTTGCAGATGGACTAACCCTGGGGACCCAGCGCCTAGAAGCAGCGGGTTCCCTCACCCGGCATGTGACCCAGGAATTTGTGAGCCGGACACTGACCGCCAGTGGGTCTCTCAGCACGCATATGGACCAACAGTTCTTCCAAACCTGAAACTCCCAGGAGCTGGGCCCCTCCTTGCCTTCTCTCCCTAGCTCCTTCCTTCTTTTGCCGCTCCATCTACCTGCGCGTTGCACACTGACCACAGAGCCAGCACCTCTAGCCAGAGAGCAGGGTAGGGGCCCTCTGGGAGAAGCATGAAGCAGGTAGAGGTACCACAAGGCCTGACTGCATTCTGCCCTGGGTCCAAGCCCACTTGTAACCAAAGAACTGGAGGTAGCACAAGGGCCCAGCCTTGGTTCTGCACTTAATAAATAAAAGATTTTGCTACTGCTTAGCTGCCCTGTCTGTTCTTCACAGGCCAGAGAGGTGTGTCAGCCTGCAGTAGAACAGTGATTCTTAGAATTCCTTTGACCCCAGAGGGGTACCCACCTCCAGAGGCAGGTGGCTCCAAAGGCTACAACCATAAGAGGCACTTTATTAAGCACCCAGATGTGGAATGAGGGTCCCAGAGGCAGAGCTGCTGCCTCCACTACACTTATGTGTCCGTCAGTCTCAGGAACACTCACAAGCTCAGCACCTGGGCTCCGTCGGCAGCTTGAGAGAGGTAGAAGGTGGCTGTCCCGCTATACTGCTCCTGGGGGAGAAGTGGGGCTGAGAAACGGGTGACCCGGGTACCCACATCTCCCATCCTCCCAGGCTCTGGCGATCACTCACCTGTATGTGGTGCATGGCGCGGGAGGCAGCGGAGGCCTCCAGCAACGTCACTGTGCAGCCACCAAAGCCGCCACCTGTCATACGGCTGCCGTAAACCCCAGGCACAGAGAGTGCAGCCTCAACCAGTTGGTCCAGCTCAGGGCAACTCACCTCGAAATCATCCCTGCAAAGGATATAGGAATGAGAGGGATAGAGACCTGGGACCAGGCTGTACCCCAAACTGGGACCTGCCTGTGCCCAAAGGACACAGGAATGAGAGGGATTAGACCTGGGACCCGTCTGTGCCCACAATGCACAAGTCACCCAGAAGGCCTCACCTGAGTGAGTAGTGACTTTCCACCATGAGCCGTCCAAAGGCCTTATAGTCCCCGCGGCTCAGAGCGGCTGCTGCCTGGGCTGTTCGCTGGATCTCCCCTACCACGTGCCGGGCCCGGCGGAAGCCCTCCTTGCTCATCAGCTCCCTGCCAGCTGAGAAGGAACAGAGTTCAGCAGCCCGACCCCATACCACCTGTGACCTCAGGGTGTGGGAGAGAAACCTAGTGGGCAGTGGCCAAACCCCTTAGTGGACAGAGGCTTACTGAACCCTCCTCAGTACAGGCAGGGACTGACAGGACAAACTTCACCCAGACCTGGCTCTCAAGCCCCGCCCCCCAATCTCAGAGCTCTCTTTCTCACTGTAACACGGGACAACTGTATCTATCCATCACTTGAGATCTATGGGAGACAACTGCAGGAAATGACGCACTGGACTCCCCGCAGGGAGCCAGCACACAGAGAGCTCAATACTCTGAGCCTGTAACTTTTAGGGCTTTCAAGATGGGACAAAGGGCAGGCCTTGAGATCTTTCTCTACATAGCCCTGGCTGTCCTAGAACTCACTGTGAGGACCAGTTGGCCTCAAACACAGACATCCATGGATCCATCTGCCTCTGCTTCCTGAATGCCAGGAGTAAAGGTGTTTACCACCATGCCTGGCCTGAAAGGGCGAGCTTAAGATTTTAAGCAGGGCAGGGATGTGGCTCACTGGCAGAGCACTTGCCTGGCACGTGCAAGGCTCTGGGTTTGAGTCCCATCAATGCCAACTCTTTTGGAAGCCTAGGTTTGCAGGATTTGGGGGCTATATTTCTTGAGCAGAACACAACGAATGGAGCTGGGGAAGAGGGAATGGACGACAGGCCATGTGGACATCCCAGCGGGGAGCCTGGCAGAACACGGTGACTCTCACCCTCGAGCTCCTCCAGTCGCACCTCTCGCAGGCTCTCCTTGCCCAGAGCCTGGGCCACTTCCTCACACTGGCGCCGCCGAATCGGGTACTCGCTGGAGCCCAGGGAATGGTGGACATTGGAGTTAGTGATGAGCACAGCCAGCTTGGGGTCGGACAGCGGCACCAGGCTTGTCTCCAAGGACCTGGGGGGAACGAAGCTGGAATGAAGGAATGTCACAGCCAAGGGTCTGCTTCCCAGACCAAACAGCGGGCACACTCCGCTCAGGAGCTCCTGATTACGAGGTGGGGGATACAAGGGGAGCCCCTGACCTGCAGTCAATGAGTAGCGCATGGCCTTTCTGCCCCAGCAGCGCGATGAGCTGGTCCATGATGCCACAGGGTACCCCTGCGAAGCTGTGTTCAGCCCGTTGACACACCTGGGCCCGGGCAGCTATTGACCCCGAGTCTGCGGCACAGGGTGAGGTGGGGAAGCTGGGGTCCGGGAAGGGCATAGGGGGTGGCCACATTGGAACTGCAGGGCTCCAGTGACAATCAAAGGGACTCCCCACCCTCCCTCCCTAAGCACAGTAAGGGAAGAGGTTCTGAGCACAGAGGCCTGAGAAGGAAGGCGGGTCCTATAAGAGATACCTGGGCAGAGCTGCTGGAGGAAGGTATACGTGGCCACTTCCAGAGAAGCTGAGCTGGAAAGCCCACCCCCGAGGGGCACCGAGCTGACCACCACTGCACTGAAGCCAGGGAGGGGGGCAGCTGCAGGAGAAAGAATGGTGCTGATAAGATGGGGTGCAAGGAGTGTGGACGTAGGCAGGACACGTGTCTCACCAAACTGCAGACCTCAGAAAGCCCACCCACCCTTCCTCTGCTACCCTCTGACTTTGCTGGGGTGATCTTCCTCCTCGTCTTCCTGATTTGGGGTTCCAGAGATTAGCAAGCTGACTCTGAATTCTGGTTCCTCTGATCATATAAAGGAAACCTAAGGTAGTTCCAGAGCTCCCAGGGTCTCAGAGCCCTTATCTGTACAGTGGGGTGCTCCACCCGGGACAAATGACAATGGGATGCTCCACCTGGGAGGAAGGGACTTTGTGCTGGGGAAACGGCATTCCCAGAAGCAGCCTGGGTCTCATACCTGGGTAATGTTGAATCACTCCCTTGACGTAATTGGCCCATTGTGGGGTTCCAGGCTCCAAGGACCGCTGGGCTGTGGGCAGTGGGAATTGCAGGCGCTGGGGCTCATCTGCATTCTTGGAGGTGGTAAGAAGAGAAACAAGCCCATCTGTCCGGGGGCTGCCAACCAGCACGGTCACAAGCTCCAGAGCCTGAAGGAGAGGGTGTGCATCAGCGGACAGAGTGAGACCATCCAGGGCCACAACGCTTGCTCTCTTCTTATCGTTTTGGCTTTGTTTTCTGTTTTTCTAGACAGGGTTTCTCTGGGTAGCCCTGGCTATCCTGAAACACTGTAAACCAGGCTGGCCTCGAACCCTCGCAGATATGCCTGCCTCCACCTCCAGAGTGCTGGGGCTAATAAAGGCATGCTGTCACTCCCAGCCCACAAACCACAAGGACACTGCGGGGAAGGTTTGCAGATGGCTGGAATAACCAATTGTAGGTAGGAAATTCGTGTCTTTTGAGTTTCCAGAACTTGCTTGGGTCTCCCCGGGGTGATTAGAGCAGACAGACTTAAAGTCCAAGGTTCTGTTGTTGAGACAGACAGGGCTTGGAAGGTAAATAGGCTCAGCTCAAAGGGAATGAGGTGAGGCTCAAGAAAAATCTTCAAAAGAAAGCTGGCCTGGGGGTTTAGAATTCAGCCTGCCGGGTCTTCAGGGTGAAGCAAGCTTGCTAGCAAGCACAAGTCTGGACTCTGCCCGAAAGACTGTTTTCAGCTGAGGGCCAAAGGGACAGATCTTAGGTAATAACAGGGCCACAGGGCTTCCCCGACTGGGGCCAGCCTCAGTAGTGCTGCAAGGCCTCTTTCAGGAGCTACACAGGGGAGCAGAGACCCAGGCTGAAAGCTAGAAGGAATCACTCACAGACCAAGAACGAGCTGTGTCTGTGTGACTTTGAGCCCATCGTTAGTGCTCTATGGTCTGCGGTTTCTTCTGGGCTGGGCCAAGAGGGCAACATTTACAAAGGTCTACCTTCGTATAGGTCTAGGTCTGTACTGTAGGCAAACCCAAGTCAGGGGACTAAACAACCTCCGTGTTTTCTTGATTTGAGATAGGATCTCACTCAGTAGTCTAGGTTGGCCATAAACTCGCAATTCTCCTGCCTCAGCTTGTCGGGTATTGGGATTATCAGACATGCGCCACCATGCATAATAACCTCCTATACTGCTACCTTGGTCCTCACATTATTAAGAGGTACATATTCCCAAGTTGAGGGCGATGATTAACAGCCCCCAGAGGGCAGGCTTGAGTGAGAAGGCACACACACCCCTTCCAGCTTCGGCTTCCTGTCTTCACACGTGGACAACTGCACGTCCCGGGGTCTTTCGTTTGTGGACCCCTCACTCCGCCTTCCACCCGGAGAGTGCTCGCCCTCCCGCGTTCCCTGTGCTAGCCCTTCCCTACCGCAGGCTCCCCGAGGCAACCCCTCACCATGGGCAGCACCAGGCCCTGATTGTAGTCCGTGTGCTCCCCAATGAGGTTGACGCGGCCCGGCGCTGACACCGCCAGCTCCGGCTCGGCTCCGAACTCCTCCAGGAAGGCCCGCCGGGCCTCGGCCAGCAGCTCCTCAAGCTGGGGCGGTCTCCAAGCAGCCATGACTCTCATCTGCAGCGGGTCGCGCCGCCCCGCTGGATGCTGGGGGCGGAGCCACGTGGCGCGGACTCACATTCCTGCCGACGCGGTGCCCCGCCCCCGCCGGCTGGTCCCGCCCACCCCACCTGCAGAGCCTGGTTGAAGCTCAGCTCTCTGGCGCCTGCAGGCTCTGGCAGCTGACAGCTGGAGGAAGAGACCCGAGTGGAATTCTGTTTCCTGGGGTTGTCCTCTCAGAACTTTGGGGGCTCCCACTTGAGTGGCAGTTAACACGCACGGAGATCTGAACTGTCCATCCCTGAGCCTGGAGCCTCTTCATGCGTTCCCCATCACCATCTTCCCCACCACAACACAGCCAGGACAATGGAGCAGGCAACAGGAACACCTGAGCGCCACAAAAGCATCTGCCACCGAGGTCGTCAGAGTGAAGCTGTGCGAAGTCGTCGGTCCCTGATCATGGGTCTCTAACAGAGTGCTGTGGTACACCGTGATCTAAGGATAGACAAGGATTGATCGTCAAGCTTGAAAGTGACCAGAGAAAGTCACCTTTTACAGGCTCTTTTTCTGGCTCCTGTCGATGGAGATGATGCCAGGGGTCAGAAGCAAGGCCAGGCCCTCCTCAGAGGCCCAAAAGCTAGTGCAATATTAGGTGATTTTGTTGGTTCCCAAGAAGTGCTTCCCCCCGGGAGAGCCTTGGTCTCAGAGACAGGACCATCTGCCTACAGCCTTTATTCTGGCCCAGATCTTTGCCTGGATGCCTGTCTACATCTTTTGTGTAACCGTGTAACAGAAGTAAAGCCTGGACTATAAGAAAAGCAACCTGTCTGGGATTACAGAGAGTGAGAGTGTTGTAGAGAACACAGGGATGCAGCTTTGAATCAGCTCAAAAGATTGTCACAGATTGCACAATTTCATTAAAAACGCAGTTTAGGGGCTCAGTGTGTAGGTCAGTGGTAAAGTCTATACCTCCCATGCTCAAGACCCACCATATTTTCAAAAGAGAGCAGCTAGAAGAAAAGACAGGGCTAAGGCTTTTTGATCTTGAAGGAGAGGAATGTAGTCTAGTGGTAGAAAGCACACACATTCAAAGACACAAACAAAATATTTTTTTTCAAAAAATATTTTCCAAGTCAGGCATAGTGGTACATGTAATAATCTTAGTGCATGGTAGACACAGGCAAAAGAATCTCCAGTTTGAAACCAGTCTGGTCTACATAACAAGATCCTGTCTACAAACTAACAAATAAATAGACTTCGACTGGAGAGATGGCTCAGAGGGTAAGAGCATTGCCTGCTCTTCCAAAGGTCCTGAGTTCAATTCCCAGCAACCATATGATGGCTCACAACCATCTGTAATGAGGTCTGGTGCCCTCTTCTGGCCTGCAGCCATACATGGAAGGAATGCTGTATACATAATAAATAAATAAATTTTTTAAAATAAATAAACAAACAAACAAATAAATAAATAGGCTGTGCTATCAAAAGACATGTAAACTAATAAAGCATCATGTAATGCCACAGGCTTGTAATTCCAGCACTCAGGAGGCAGAAGCAGGGTTGTGGCAAAGTGAGTTCCAGACTGACTTACACACTGTAAAACCCTGCCTCAAAAACAAACAATCAAAACACAATAACAACAACAAAATCAATTGCTGGGGCTGGAGAGATGGCTCAGAGGTAAAGAGCACTGACTGCTCTTCCAGAGGTCCTGAGTTCAATTCCCAGCAATCACATGGTGGCTCACAACCATCTATAATGAGATCTGGTGTCCTCTTCTGGCATGCAGAAATATGTGCAGACAGAACATCGTATACATAATAAACAAACAAACAAACAAATCTTTTAAAAAATCAATTGCTAATTTCTTTTGACAGCCTGCTTTTTGGGTATACTACAATAAAGCGATCTTTTTGCATAACCAAAACTACAACAAGAAAATCTTGAGTGGCCTTTAGTGCTGGCTGAAATGACAGCCATGTCTGCCTACAAGGCACCATCTGTTGTGACAGAGCTGTATGCAGCACCCCCTTTTCTGTGAGCACTCTCTGACTAGCTTCAGCTAGGAATCCAACAGCCCGCATATCTGTCCAGTTGAGCTTGGGTAGGATCCAGCCACTCTGAACCTCGGTTGCTCATTTCTCCAACAGGGTTGGTGTTTTCTCCTTGGGTCTTTTATGTCTAAAGTGCTCACACTGCAGCTGATACTTAGAAGCACAGAATAAATGTTTGTGCTTGCTATCAGACTTCCATTAATTCCAACAGGCCTTAATGGACTCTCCTTCGTCGCGCGGCTGGCTGGAAAGATAAAAAGCTCAGGCCCCTACCATCTGGTTGGGAGGCAGACAACCTCAAATCTGACCTCCTCTAATTGAGATAAATACAGTGCTTACTTTTATTTTTTTAAAGCAAGATCGCAATGTGTAAATCAGGTTTCCTTTAGTTTTTCTTTTTTTAATTTTTTTTAACAGGGCTACAATAGTGAGACCTGCTTCAAGAAAAAAAATTTTGAAGTCAGGTGTGATGGCAGATAGCTTGAATTCCAGCACTCAGGAAGCAAAAGGAGATGGGTCTTTGCAAAGGTGAGGCCAGTTCAAGATAAGATCTACAGCAGTCCCCTAAACCTGGAATTCACTTTGTAAACCAGATTAGCCTTGACTCACAAACGGCTACCTGCTTCCATCTACCTAGTGCTGGGATTAAACACCATGCATGTTCTTATTTTTCTTAGTTGTTTGTTTGCTTGCTTGCTTACTTTGTTTATGCTTATGGTTTTTGTGCAGCTTTGGAGCCTGTCCTGGAACTCACTCCATAGACCAGGCTGGCCTTGAATGCACAGAGACCCACCTGCCTCTGCCTCCTGAGTGCTTAGATTAAAAGGTGTGTACCACCACTGCCCGGCTGCTTTTGGGATTTTGAGAAAGGGTTTCTCTCTGTAGCCTTGGCTGTCCTGGTACTCGCTCTGTGGACCAGGCTGGCTTCCAACTCAGATCCACCTGCCTCTGCGTCCCAAGTTGTGCACCACCCACCACTGCCCAACTGACTTTTAACTTCTTTTGTTGTTTAATATTTGTTTATTTATTCACCATGTATACAGTGTTTTGCCTGCAGGCCAGAAGAAGACACCAGACCTCATTACAAACAGTTGTGAACCACCATGTGGTTGCTGGGACTTGGACTCAGGAGCTCTGAAAGAACAGTTGGAAGATTTAAAGCCATGCAGCCAGAATAGAAAGCAAAGACATCACATCTTTACATGCAAAAGCAAAGTTAAGTCAGGCAGTGGTGGCACAGGCCTTTAATTTCAGCACTCAGGAGGCAGAGGCAGGCAGATTTCTGTGAGTTTAAGGCCAGCCTGGTCTACAAGAGCTAGCTCCAGGACAGGCTCCAAAGCTACAGAGAAACCCTGCCTCGAAAAACCAAAAAAGATTTACTTATTATATATACTGTTCTGCATGCTGCCTGCAGGCCAGAAGAGGACACCAGGTTTCATTACAGAGGGTTGTGAGCCACCATGTGGGTGCTGGGAATTGAACTCAGGACCTCTGGAAAAACAGCCAATGCTCTTAACCTCTGAGCTATCTCTTCAGCTCCTGCTTCCCTGCTTTGAACTTTTTTTAAAAAAAAAACTGCAGTACTTTACATTCTTTTATTATTATTATTACTTATTTATTTATTATGTATACAATGTTCTGTCTGCATGTATGCCTGCCCACCAGAAGAGGGCACCAGGTCTCATAGATGGTTGTGAGCCACCATGTGGTTGTTGGGAATTGAACTCAGGACCTCTGGAAGAGCAGCCAGTGCTCTTAACCTCTGAGCCATCTCTCCAGCCCCTGCTTTGAATTTTTTAATCCTCTGGCCTGGGCTTCTGAAATGCTTTAATTACAGGCACATACTGTTTGGAGGTTTGAGTAAAAAATTACCTTAATATGCACACATATCTGAATACCTGTCCCTAGTTGATGGCACCCAAAAGAGAGGTTAGGAGGCTAGGAAGTAGAGCTGTGCTGGAGGAATTAAGTCATTGGGAATGGCTTTGAAAATATGTAGCCTTGAGGGCCTGGAGAGATGATTCAGCAGTTAAGAGCACAGGCTGTTCTCCCAGAGGTCCTGAGTTCAATACCCAGCAACCATTCATAATGAAATCTGGTGGCCTTTTCTAGGCTGCAGGTATATATGCAGGCAGAACGCTGTATACTAAATAACTAAACAGAAAATATCTAGCCTTGAGCATGGCATGGTGGCACACGCCTTTAATCCCAGAGCTAGGAGGCAGAGACAGGCAGATCGCTGCGTTCTAGGCTAGCCTGGTCTACAGAGCAAGTTCCAGGATGGCCAGATCTACACAGAAACCCTGTTTCAAAAAGAAAATTAAAAAAGAAAAAGAAAAAAAATATAAAATATGTAGCTTATTCCACTTCCAATTTACTTTGTCTTTCTCTTTTCTCTTTCTTTCTTTCTTTTTTATTTATTTATTTATTTTTTTTTACTTTTTTTTTTTAATACCTGGAGGGACAGCCGTGGGAACCGAACTCTTATATTTTTGGTTGTGAGCCTAGCCTTTAACGGCTGAGCCATCCCTCCAGGCCTTTTCTTTCTTTCTTTCTTTCTTTCTTTCTTTCTTTCTTTCCTTTTTTTTTTAAGGCAGGATTTCTTTGTATAGCTCTGGCTGTCCTGGAAACTCACTCTGTAGATGAAGCTGGCCTTGAACTCAGAGATCCACCTGCCTCTGCCTCCAGAGTGCTGGGATTAAAGGCCTGTGCACCACTGCCTGACTTCACTTTGCTTTTACATGTAAAGATGTGCTGCCTTAGCTTTCTATTCTGGCCTCCTGTCTTCCCTGACATGGAATCTCTCTCTGGAATTGTAAGCCAAAATAAAGTCTTCCATGAATCGTTTGTCATAATGGAGTGTGTCACTGCAACAGAACACACTTGAACGTGCTGGCTAGAGTGGAAGTGAAAGGAAGGAAAATTATGATCCCTTTTGATTCCACACCATGATTCTACTACCCTCTTTCTTTGTGTTGAAACTATGACCACTGGCACCGGCTATGGCGATGCAAGCTTGTAACCCTAGCACTCAGGACGCTATGACAGGAAGATCACGAAGCTCTACATTAAATATCAACACTCTGGTGAGTTGATGGAGGCAGAGACTGGCAGATCCTGTGAGTTCAAGGCCAGCCTGGTCTACAGAGTGACTTCCAGGATAGTTAGGGCTGTTACACAGAGAAACCCTGTCTCAAAAAACAAAACAAGGGGCTGGAGAAATGGCTCAGCGGTTAAAAGCACTGACTGCCCTTCCAGAGGACCCGGTTCAATTCCCAGCACCCACATGGCAGCTCACAACTGTCTGAAAATTCAGTTCCAGGGGATCTGATACCTTCACACCAATGAACATAAAATAAAGATAAATAAATCATAAAAAAATTAAAAAACAAAACAAAACAAAACAAATACTCTAGCACCCCTTTAATCCCAGTAATTCCAGGCAATTTGTGGTCAGTCTGGGCTATATAGAGTTTCCAAGGCTAAACAAGTTCACATAGAGGGACCCTGCTCCCTTTTTAAAATTGTCCTGTTCCAGGAACTCTGCTCAGCAGGAAGTCTGCTTTGACCTTTGACTTTCCCTCCCATTTCCTTGCCAGATGTCACAGTCCTGGAGAAAGATGACAGCCCATCAGTGTGGACACCGCATCTGCCTCCGCCCAGCAGCACAGCTACTGAGGACAGGCACTCCAGAGATGCCTCTTTTCTATGAAAGACATGTCTGTCTCCCAAGACGAAGCTGAATCTCTTGAGCTTTTCCTTTTATTATTATTTCTAACTCAGGTTTAGGTGTGGGGAACTACTTCTGTTCTGTGTATGTGCAGGTGAGAGCAGGGGCCCGCAGAGGAGTTGGAGCCATCTTCCCAGGCCCTGGGGTCTTTCTTGATAGACTCTCTTTTTTCATCAAGAAGTGCTACATACGTAGCTCTGGCTTCTCCCTTGCAACCTCAGCCTGCCCTCCCCATACAGGACTTGGGTTCTTATCTCCTGAAGGGATGTCTCTGATAATGTTTGTCCTGTCGAGAGCCCACCGTCTCATCCATTCTGGGAGAGTCTTGTTCCCATATTTCTCGGTGATTTTTTTTTCTCTCTCTCTTTTTTAAAAATATTTATTTATTTATGCAGTATGCTGCCTGTAGGCCAGAAGAGGGCACAGATCTCACTATAGGTGGTTGTGAGCCACCACATGGTTGCTGGGAATTGAACTCAAGACCTCTGGAAGAGCAGTCAGTGCTCTTAACCGCTGAGCACTCTCTCCAGCCCCTTCTCTTTGCTTTTGTGTGTAATAAAAGCTTCTATAGCACTGGAGATACAGATTCAAGTTGGCACAGACTGAAGGACTGATAGCCAGCAAGATGGCGCCTCCAGGTAGAGCTATTTTGTGCTCTAGTTAGCCATTGCCCAGACTTCTCTAATCAAATGTTCTCACAGTTGTCCCCTGCACTCGCTGTGCCCGAGCTTGTGCAGGCTGTTTCATTAAATCTTTGCAAGTCTATTGTACAGAAATTTATTTTACAGATTGAGACAGACAAATGGAGCTTTGAACGTGAGTCATGAGTTCAAGCCTATTCTCTTTGCCACCCTTCTGTCCCCATGAGGACTGCAGGCTGCTGCAGCCTTTGGTCTGCCAACAGAATGGCCAAGATGAAGCTTAGTTGCTCCTCAGTGGAGAACAAGAGGCCCCTGTGCCCACAGGACACTGTAAAGCTCTGCAAGTTGGGCTAGTTCTTGGCCACTGGAGAGATCACAACGTGGCTCGTGTCCCTCCGTTGTGCCCCCTTTTCAGATCATCTCTGACTGGCTCCTCCAGCCGCTCAGCTTCACTGAAGCCATGTCCCCTTGCTTCCCCAGCAGTGGGCATCTGCAGAGACCCCTAGCTTCTCCGTGGGGAGGAGACGTGAGAGTGGTTCTCGGAACAGGTGATGGAAACGCTACTTTGAAGTCTGGCCACTGCTGTAAGTGACATGGTGCTCCGATGAGAATGGGTCAGGCTGGACCCCTTACATGAAGGCAAGGCACTGCATGGTGTGGTGCTGGAGTCAATGGGCCAGTCAGTCAGCAGGACCTTGCCGGAAGGGACAGCACCATCTTCTGCCACCATCAAAGCCATTCAAGCAGCTCTCACCTAGGCTGCAGCTTCCTCATCCCCCCCCCCCCAGCAACAATCAGAGTGCCCCTCAAAACAGCCTCAGTCACTGGAGGGAGAGGGGGGAGGGTGTGCAGGCCTTTAATTCCAGCACTCAGGTGGCAGAGGCCAGCCTGGTCTAGAGCAAATTCCAGGACAGCCAGGACTACTTACGAAAAACCAAAACCAAACCAAACAGCCTCCACCATCTCCACAGGATGCTTCAGGAGTTGGGTTGGCTGTTTCACCTAACTTTGCCCTTGGGCGGTAAGGATTGTCGTTTATGCCAAAATGTTGACCAGGAGTCAACGTGGCTGGATGGAGCAGTCCACGGGGCTGACACCTCCCTGAAGGAGCACAGAACACGATGCAGGTTTAAACACCAGTGGAGTGGAGGCAGGAGGGAACAATGTGGGTCCAAAGAAGGTAGAGAGAGAGGGGGGACCTGCTTCATCTAGTGAGGTGACAAATATTCTCACACCAAGGGCTCATGAGGTAAGGGTAAAACTAGAGCACTAACTGTTCTTCAGGTTCAGTTCCCCTGCAACCACATGATGGTTTACACCATCTGAAATGAGATCCGGTGCCCTCTTCTGGCGGGAATGCGTGCAGTACACACTGTATACATAGTAAGTTTTTTTTAAAAAGGTAATCCCAGCACTTGGGAAGTACAGGCAGGCGCATCTCTGTGAGTTTGAGGCCAGTCTGTTCTAGAGTGAGTTCCAAGACAGCCAGAACTGTTTCATGGAGAAACCCTTTCTTGGGGGCGGGAAGAACAGAGTACACAAAATGGATACTTAAAGTACTCAGGGCTCCAGCTGCAGGAGAGGGGCTGAAAAAGCTCAACCCAGCCCTTCTCTGTGATAGGTTAGATCTGCAGTGTGAGACTGAAGGGCCCAGGTCCAGGGTTTCTTGTCTAACTAACCATTATGTCCTGCCATGTTCTTCCCTCTGCCAGATCCTCACAGGCCCAGCAAACATCTGGCTAAGGACATGGCTTGCTCTTGACTCCCCACCCTTGGACCCATCCTGCCTCTGGACTCACTTCTAGGCCAGACCATTGCAAACCAGTTGGAGTGGGTAAGGACCAGTAGTGGATGGAAGGCCCAGCTTGTGTACTATTGGAACAGCAGCCAGTCCAGCAGACGGGAGGCCAGTCTTCTCTACAGAGTAAGTTCCAGGACAAACAGTGCTACACACCGGGAAACACGTCTTGAAAAACCAAGAAGAAAAAAAAAAAAGCTGTAGGCCAGATGCCAGACCCATCCAGGCCTCCTTCCTCCTTTCTTTCCATCTCTCATCAGTTGCTGGTAGACACCTAGGCCACATGTTTAGTAAAATTTAAAGGATGAAACATCTCTATAAACCAGAGTCAAGAATCTTTCAAGACCAAAGGCTCACCTCACTATGATTTGCCAAATGTGAAGAGGCACAGGAACCAACTGTTACAGTACTGGGCAAAAAGCACTGTAACCCGCCCCTCTCTGTTGAAAGTGTTCCTGCCTGCTGAGTCTGAAAGCAAGCCTCACAGCTGGGGATCTAACTCAGCGGGAGAGGGCTTATCTAGCACACACATAGACGCAAAAACTTCCCTGAACATTTTGGGAAACTTTTCGGCTTTCCCTTTCATTAGATCCCCACTCCCAGGGTGTCTATCTATACAGGTAGCTGCCTGGAACCAAAAATGTATGTGTAGGCCCTATGTAAGCCCAAATTGCACAGTTTAAACAGTAGCCTCTAGGCTTCCCAACAGCCAACATCAGGCTGCAAGCGAGAAACTTGGTTACTATATGCACCAAACTCAGCAATAAGAGGGGACATGGCATATGCTTTTAATCTCTGCATTTGGGAGGCAAATTAAAGCCAGACTGTCTACTGAGCTAGTTCCAGGAGAGTCAGGGCCACACAAAGAAACTCCAAAAAATAGGTGAAAGCAATACCCAAATTATAAACACGTGGTAAAAATTTACGTGGTGGGCAATGGTGGATCATTCAGACCTTTAATCTCAGCACAGGCAGAGCTGTGCTCCAGACTAATTCCAGTACTAGAGAAACCCTCCATTGGGCAGGAAAAAAATTCTACACCTACCATTTATTAATTTAAGGTCTGCTGTCAGGATCCTCAAAACAAATTCATTCTCCTATGAGTGACTTCTTCCCTCTATGGGGATCTATAAATGTGCTTCTGTCATAAAGCCCACAAGTACAACAGCATCATGGATTGTCATTAGACCCATGACAGATTCCATTTCTAACACTCTACCACTAAGTCCTATCTCTGGCCCCCAGCATTTTTATGGAGTAATGGCCAGACTACATGCTTCTTTTTTCTTTTTCCAAGCAAAAAGCTGAAATAGAAAAAAATCTAGATAATAGATATATAGAAAGCTTTATGTATTCAATTTAGGTTTGACACTTAGTTGAATAAACAAATTTTATTTGTAAATTTAGTCAACATACATAATTGACCTAAAAACTTCAATAGGATACTTTTAAAAACCACTTGAAGGCCATCTCTATAAAAGGGATTTTGCCAGGACAGTAACCAGGTGTAACCTAACCCATCTTCATTGGCAGAGGTCCAATAAGCTGAAGCTGTACTCTTACCCTCATGTTTAAACTCCACGAGGAACAAAAAACCTGTTTTTCCCCCTTAAAGATTTAAAAAACAAAAAACCCAATCTAGATAGAAGACCAAACACAATGAAAAGCTGCACTAACTAGATTAGTAACAGGTGATGCTGGTGTGAATAGCTTGTTATTTTAACTCTAGAGCCCTTATAAATAAAATCCCCGTTAGTGTATGTTACCAGCTGGAGGGTTAGTTAACATGTGGTAGAATGAGGACTTATACAAGGTTTAATACACATAGCATTTTCTACTTTGTTAAAAACAAATGCAGTCTAGTCAGGATATACCAACTGGACTAATTACACACACCTCAATGACAAGACTCCCCACCACTTATGAATGTAAAACATTTAATTTAAAAATGTTGAACACTACAATATATAAAATAGCTATTATAAATGCACATAGTGTATTCTATAGCTGCCAGGTTTACTTTTTTTTTTTAAGGAAAACTTACACTGTGGTTAAAACTTGTATCTTCAACCTTTGAAAAGCCCACATTCTATCACAGTGATGTATGGTTAAACACTTGGATCAAGTCATAACCAGTTTTATTGCAAAAGGACCCTGTACATTTATCAATTCTAGTACCTTAATAGCTACCCAACAGGTCATTAACATACAGAAACATGCATCATGAGAAGCAAGTACTATCACCCATCCCCCTTCTGCACATTGGCAACTTGTCACTCCTGAGCCGCAGCGCCCACAGCACTGAGGTCTGTGAACAGTCACTCTCCCCATTCATCCTGAGTGAAAGATGGAATGACTTAAGTACAAATGCAACATATTATAAACAATTTCTTACAAAAAAAGTCACAAATTAAACCAAAGTATTTTACAGAATTTACTACAAAATGCCATAAAAACCGCCTCGACTTAAGCTCTCTCCCCCCGTATCCGGCGAGCCAACTGGATGTCTTTGGGCATGATGGTGACTCTCTTGGCGTGGATGGCACACAGATTGGTATCTTCAAACAACCCCACCAGGTACGCTTCACTGGCCTCCTGTTGAGGACAAGAGCCACAGGATTAGCTCCGCTACCGCAGAAGCCAGGCCGCCGCCCCCCGCGCCACCGAGCCTTTGTCTCTCACCTGAAGGGCACCGATGGCCGCACTCTGAAACCTCAGGTCGGTCTTGAAGTCCTGGGCGATCTCCCTCACCAACCTCTGGAAAGGCAGCTTCCGGATGAGCAGCTCAGTCGACTTCTGGTAGCGACGGATCTCTCTCAGAGCCACAGTCCCGGGCCTGAAGGAGTGGAGGGGGGGCGTCAGGGGCCGCGGAGAGGGGCGGGTGCGCTGGCTCCTGCTGGCCTGAGCCGAGCAGGGCCGGCGGCCAAGGCATTGTTCCCCGCGCCCTGCCTACCTGTAGCGGTGCGGCTTCTTCACCCCGCCGGTAGAGGGCGCGCTTTTCCGGGCCGCCTTGGTGGCCAGCTGCTTGCGCGGCGCTTTCCCCCCCGTCGACTTCCTAGCGGTCTGCTTGGTTCGGGCCATTTTTGTTCACCTGCGAGGGGCACGGCGTTCAGAGTTCGGGCCGCCCGGCAGATGGCGGCCGCCGCCGCCGCCGCCGCCTCCTCCCCCTCCCCTAATGACTCAGGCTGCGCCGAGCGGCGGCCTCCCCCGGGAGGGGGAGCGCGGGGAGGAGCCACTTCCCGCTTCGCGGGCGGCCGGGAACACCGCGGCGAGACCTGTGAGTCACAGCCGGGAAGGAAGCGGACTGGATGGGGCCCGCGGGGCCGCAACCTCCCCGCCCGAGCCGACTTCCCCCGGGCTGCCTCACTGACCCCGCCGGCGGCAGCCAACGACCGCGACAGCCGCCGGGCGACGGTCGCCGCCAACACTCACCCAAAGCCGGAGTCTGAGGCCCGTGCTGGGACCGACGCGCCGCTGTGAGCGCGCAAACGGGAGCCGAGATTGGCGACCGGAACAGAAGCTCTACCTCCAACGAACGACCAAACCGCTCTGCGCTCCAAGCCCCCCGACGCTTCCATTTTTATATAGACGCTTCACGCTGCGTCACTGCGTCATAGAACCCTTATTTGCATACACCAACGACTTTTTCGATTGGCGGGAGCATTCGCCGACGCGCTGACATCTCCCGACACAAAGGCCGGACTTCGGGCCCGTTCCCTGATTGGCGGGCATTTAGGCCACTGATTGGCTGTTAAGGCTGCTTCGTGATTGGATGGGTGCAAAGAGGAATAGACGAATCAGAGTTTAGCACTAAGCCGCTCCTCTGATTGGATGAAATGGAGCTATGTTTGGATCCTTCTCTTGGTTCCAAAGCTCCACAATAGAAAGTCAATGCAAATGAATTGTGCTAGTTTCTCAGACTTAAAGAAAGTCGGGCTCGCAAGAGCCTAAGACTATTTGCATCAAAAGAGCACTTTAGAGATATTTTGCAAAAACATATAATAATTCAAATGTCGAATAAAGCGTGTTTCCTGAATTATTTACTTCTTGCTATATTTTGATCGTTGAGTAAAGAGAAATGTAATCCAGTAAATCATATTACAGTGTACAGTGTTTTGTGTACCACGCATACATATTTTAAACCAAAAGCAATTGTTTGATGTGGAAGGGTCATAGATACAAAGAACCAAAATTCCAAAAAAAATATTTAAGAATCGAGCAGTGACACACACCATTAATCTCAGCATTTAGGAGACCCAGATGTAAGGGGAATCACTGCGAGTTTGAGGCCAACCTAATCCACACAGAGGTTTCTAAACCAGCCAGGCCTACATAATGAGATCTTGTCTTTAAAAATTCTGGTGGTTTTTTCCCTCCAGCACTCCATAAACCCAGTTCAGGGTGTTCACCTGTAATATGGAGAGATGGAAATAGGATCTAAAAATTAAGGTCCCTCACAGCTACATAATTCAAGGCCAGTTTAGAATATATAACACACTGTTTCAAAAAAAAAAAGCCAAAGAAGCTGGCCATGGTGGATCATTCCTTTTAATCCCAGCACTGCGGAGGCAGGCAAACCTTTTTATGGGAGTTTAGTGCAGTACTGAACCAGCCAGGGCTACACCATGAGACCTTGTCTCAAAACAACAAAAGCCCTGCTTTTTACATGTTTAATTCAGACCATCACAAAATATTTTATTTCAATGCACTTAGAGATAAATAAAAAGTTGCCAGGCATGGTAGCGCATATGTTTCTCTAGCTCCCAGCACCCTTGAGGCAGAGACAAGTGACTATTAGGCCAGCCTGGTCTACAGAGGAGTTCCAGGACAGCAAGAACTACATAGTGAGACACTGTCACAAAATCAAACAAACAAAAAGGAAATAATTACCTAGTTATATCTTTCTTTTTCTTTCCTTTTTTTTTTTTTTTTTTTTGAGACAGGGTTTCACTGTAGTTTTGGAGCCTGCCCTGGCACTAGCTCTTGTAGACCAGGCTGGTCTTGACCTCACAGAGACCTCCACCTGCCTCTGCCTCCTGAGTGCTGGGATTAAAGGCGTGCACCACCACCGCCTGGTTTGTATTTCTTGAATCACTTAATTCAACTGCATGAAATAAATACACAGCAGGGAGAGACAAAAGTCCACACAGAAAAGGTAAAGGAACTGGGGTCTTTGTATAATCCTTGTACTTGGTAATTACTACTTCTGACAAAAACCTGATAGGTTTGTAGAAACACTAAAATTTGTGGAGTTTTGTTTGCCCTTTCACAACAGGGTTTCTTTGCATATCCCTGGCTGTTCTGGAACTTGCTCTGAAGACCAGGCTGGCCTCAAACTCAGGAATCCACCTGTCTTTGCCTCCGAAGTGCTGGGATTAAAACTGTGCATCACCACACCCACCTGGATTTATTTTACGGGTGTGGATACTTTGCTAGTGCCCACAGAAGTCAGAACAGGGCACTGGATTTATGGATGGTTGTGAGTCACCATGTGAGTGATGGGTATTGAACCCAAGTTCTTTGCAAAAGCAGCAAATGGTTTTAACACTGAGCCATCTCTCTTCGGGAGGGGGGGAGGCGTGGCGGGTGGGGAGTTTGCCTTTAATACTAGCATTCAGGAGGCAGAGATAGGTGAATCCCCGAGTTCAAAGCCAGCCTGGTCTACAAAGTGAGTTATAGGATAGCTAGAAATACACAGAGAAACCCTATCTTGGAAAAAGAAAGAAAGAAAGAGAGAGGGAGGGAGGGAGGGAGGGAGGGAGGGAGGGAGGGAGGGAGGAAGGAAGGAAAGAAGGAAGAAAGAAAGAAAGAAAGAAAGAAAGAAAGAAAGAAGAAAAAATCCTAATCTTTACTTTTGCTTAAAGAACTGTCTTTATGCTGGGCGGTGGTGGCGCATGCCTTTAATCCCAGCACTCAGGAGGCAGAGGCAGGCAGATCTCTGTGAGTTCCAGGCCAACCTGGTCTACAAGAGCTAGTTCCAGGACAGGCTCCTAAGCTATAAAGAAACCCTGTCTCGAAAAACAAAACAAAAAAACAAAAACAAACAAACAAAAAAACTGACTTCATTATATTGCAATATTCAAATATATAAAACCCCAAAGCAAGCTTAAGATAGCGAGTCAAAGCTCAGAAAACGGAGTCAGGCTGCTTGTAACTCTCTACTTTCCTGCCTCGGCCTCTCAAGCACCGCGACTACAATGTGTGCCACCACACGCAATTGTTGTCTGTTTGATTTGGCTTGGGGACTGAATCTTTGTATGTAGCCCAGGCTGGCCTTATACTCATGGTTTTGCTTCAGCCTCCCAAAGGCTTGCCTACAGATGTCTATCACCATAACCAGAAATATCTGAAAATCTTTAATAACAATGACTCTAGAAAATGGAATCAAAGCTAAAACTAATATGTTTATTATCACTGGTGATGTTCCCTATGCACACAGTAGCGAGCACCTTTCCTACGGAGGAGTCATTTGTGAGGCTTAGGATCACACACCTTTAATACCAGGCAGAGGCAAGTGTGTCTCTGTGGGTTCAAGGCCAGCTTGGCCTACATAGCGCGGCCCTGTCCAAAAGAAAAGAAAATTCACATTTTTTTGTTTCTTTGTTTTGTTTTGTTTTTTAACTTCTGGAATTAGCAACAGGAACACTGTCAGTTTTTGCATTCATCTGCTTCACAGTGGAACATAGCTGAATCTTTGACACGATTGGTTCTGTAGTAGCATCCACAGCGCCACACCTGGCCCAAAGGTCAACTTGTAGCCACCAGTATTAGCAGAGCAGAACATGCGTGATTTGAAAAGATGATGGGACCGTGGTGGCACACACCTTTAATCCAGCATTCGTGAGGCAGAGGCAGGTGGATCTCTGTGAGCTCGAGGCTAGCCTGGTCTACAGAGTGAGTTACAGAAAAACCAGGGCTGTTACACAGAGAAATCCTCAGAAAAAGAAAATTGGCTGGGTGGTGGTGGCACACGCCTTTAATCCCAGCACTCAGGGATGCAGAGGCAGGTGGATCTCTGTGAGTTCGAGGCCAGCCTGGTCTACAGAGTAAGTTCCAGGACAGATGGAGATACACAGAGAGGTTCAGGGAAAAAAAGAAAAAAAAAGAAAATAAGAAGAAAGAAGTATCTTGACACAGTCTCTGGTGTGAGAATTCCTCCCAAAGTTTTCAAACTTTAGATTGTGATTGTGTAAAGCTAGGGATCAAGAGCTTGGCCCTTGCTAGGCAAGCATTCAACCACTGAACTACATCCTGATTCCTTGTTTTTGAGATTGGGTTTCCTTAATTAGGTCAGATTGGCCTGGAACCCCCAATGCTGCCAAGACAGGCACTACTTTCACCCCTGAGTTCTGGGACTTCAGGGGTGTGAATGAGACCATGTGCCCACTCCATCCCCTTTGAGGCAGGGTCTCATTCTGTAACCCAGGCGACCCTGGAAATCACTGTGTAGTCCAGTATATGTTGATTTTGTTGCTATCCTCCTGCCTCAGTCTTCTGACGGCTGAGACTGTGTGACCCACCACACTTGGCTCTAGCATACCCTTAACAGCACATGGCTTTAATTATTATTCACCTAATTTATTGTTATTGGTGGGGATAGGGTCTCAGGTAGCCCAGGTTAGCTTTAATTTCTTTCTTCCTTTTGTTTTGGTTTTTCAAAACAAGGTTTCTCTGTAGTGTTGGAGCCGGTTCTGAAACTAGTTCTTGTAAACCAGGCTGGCCTTGAACTCACAGAGATCCACCTGGCTCTGCCTCCCAAGTGCTGGGATTAAAAGCATGCACCAGCCGCCAGGCGAGAGATGATCTTACTAAGTAACACAGGATAGACTTCAAACTGTGGGGCAATCCTCCTGCCTCCTCCACTTTCCGCCTCCTCCACTTTCCTCCTCCTCTTCTTCCTCCTCCTCCTCCTCCTCTTCTCCTTTTTCTCCTCCTCCTCCTTCTTCTTGTTCGAGACAGAGTTTCTCTGTATAACAGTTCTGGCGTTCTGGAATTTACTTTATAGACCAGGAAGTTTTCAAACTCAGAGATCCACTTGCCTCTGCCTCCCAAGTGGCTGGTGCCACCACCACTTGGCTTCGCCTCTGCTTCCTGAGTGCCAGGATTACATGCATGGGCCACCACCCTCAGTTTTTTTTCTCTGGGTTTTGGTAATTGTTAAAGAAAATCCGAAACCTGCCCCCAGGAAAAGACAAGATGTAGATGTAATCCATCCACCTAAGAATGTCGAGTGTAGAGCACCCCCTTAGGGATAACTAAGATGGGCTTTTCTTTTTCCGGACTTGCCAAGTGCGAGGAAAAGTAGCACAGGAAGTGGGGAGGGACTGAAAGGACTACACAATCAACACAAAGCACGTGAGCCGGGGATCAGGTGTAGAGTGAGCTCGCCCACCATGGTGAGGTAAACCTCGGGTGTGATCCCGCGCACTGCAGTCAGAGCCTCAGTAAATAGAATCCTTTATCTGGGCTTCTGTCCTCTCCCACTACCTTTTCCTTAACTTGCTGAGTGACTTTCTGCAAGTTACTTAATTTTTCTGGGTTTCAATTCCCTCTTCAGTAAATTAAGCAATCCAGAGGACATCATCTCCTAACTCTACAGGAATGCTTATTCAGGAACTTGTTATTATACTCTTATTATTAAAAATGAAGCCAGGTGGCAGTGGCGCACGCCTTTAATCCCAACACTCTGGAGGCAGAGGCAGGTGGATCTGTGAGTTCAAGCCCAGCCTGGTCTACAGAGGGAGTTCCAGGACAGCTCCAAAGCTACAGAGAAATGCTGTTTTGAAAAACAAAACCAAAATAATAATAATAATAATAATAATAGATCTATGAGCCATGGTTTCTGTAGAGACTTCACACTTGGGGACTTCAATCAGCAAGCCAGTTCTTTGAAGTTAGCCATAAGAATAAAGCCACTCATCATCACCTGTATTTGTCCCTTTGGAATAGCTCATCTTCAAACAGCTCTAGAGGCAAAGCAATCGACTTAGCCTGTTTAGGAAATACCAGTCTGTCAGCTCTGTAAGCTGACAAATTGGCTTCCCTTGTGAAGTTACACAGACCTAAATGAAAAAAAAAAAAGCATGTGTCATCCTCGAACACAACAGTTTCCATTTCCTCTGCCCTCTCTACCCTGTAGGGCATTTGAAATGAACTTTCACTCCCTTTCCCGTTTCTTCTTTTCCTTTTCTTTCTTTTTAAAAAAGATTTATTTTATGTATACGAGTGCTTTATCTAATGTGTGCCTACACACCAGAAGAGGGCATCAGATTTCACTACATAGGGTTGTGAGCCACCCTGTGGTTGCTGGGAATTGAACTCAGGACCTCTTGGAAGAACAGCCAGTGTTCTTAAACTCTGAGCCATCTCTCCAGCCCCTCCTTTTCTTTCCTTCTCTCTGTGCCACCACTATTATCCAGTCTCCTTTTCTTTTTATAGTTTTTTCGAGACAGGGTTTTGAATTCCAGAGATTCACGGGCCTCTGCCTCCAAGTGCTGGGATTAAAGGCCTGAGTTACCATGGCCCGCTCCCCATTTCTTTTCAGAGAGGTTCTCATTATGGAGAGCAGAACTGGACTGGAACTTGCTGTATAGACCAAGCTGGCCTCAGACCCATAGAGAGCCATCTCCTCTGTGTCCCAGAGGTAGGATTAAAGGTGTAAGTCAACAAGCACACCCAGCTTCTCTCTTTCAAAAGAGTTTTAAATTTTACTTATGTATTTGTTCCCTGATGCAAGTATGGAACCTGTTTTCTTCTCCCACCATGTAAGGGATCAAACTGTCGCCACATGGCAGCTCACAACAGTCTGTAACTCCAATCCCAGGGGATCTGACACCCTCACACCAATACACATAAAAAAAAATTAAAGCAAAACAACAGCAACAACAAAAACAAACGTATATCACAAACAAAATAAAATGATTTTGAAGCATATTGAATAAAGAACAAAGTCAGAGGAAAGCATTACACCCACGGCGATGGACATTTTGTTGGTTGGTTGTGTGTGATGCATGTGTGAGAGGAACGAGTGTGGACCCATGAGAAAGCCAAAAGGCAGCTTAACAGTGCCAGGGATCAAACTCAGGTTTCCAGCCTCGCAAAGAAAGCACTTTTACCCTGGCCCATCTCCCCATTCCCGTTGTTTTGTTATTTTTGGTGTGGTTGTTAGACAGCGGGAAGCTCTGGCTGACCTGCAACTAGGTTATGTAGACCAGGCTGACTTTGAACACACAGAGATCCATTTTCCTTTGCCTCCCGAGTGCCGGGACCAGGGCGTGTATCACTCTGCTCTTGTTTTCTAAGACTGGGTCTCAGTATGTAGCCCAGATTGGCCTGGAACTTGTGATTTTCCTCCCTCAGGCATGAGTCACTATATCCAGCCCGTGGAAGTCATGTCATAAAACCAAATGCCTAAATGTGAGGCTATGGCCCTGTATTTTCCCAAACAGAAAAGGTGTTCCAGAAAAGGGAACCCAGAGTGCGATATAACTCATTCCTTACTCACGCCCTGGACCTTCATATGGGACTACCGTGATGCTTCTCCGCAATTTACCAGTGTATCTATGAAAACCATTCTAGATAAAGATTGAGTTCTCCCTTGGACCTTAATGTACTGGAAACAAGGTGTTTGGGCCAGACACTGAGTTCAGAGGGAGCCCAGGTTTCAGGGCTGGTAAATGTTAATGAGGCACGGGAACAATATGGTGTAGTGTATCTTCTTTAACAAAGCTTCTTCAAACTGTCTGCCAGCCGGCATACTTTCTCTGGTGATGTACAGGCTACTACCATCTCAGGAAGAAGTTGGCTCACAAGCTTGCTAGGCTGACTTTAGCAACTATGCGCAAACTGTACTGGTAAGGAGGCAGATAATTACTGCAGTGTTGGTAGCGAAATTACACTTGGAACATTCTCGATTGGAATCGTTTAGGGCCTCCTTAACAGGCTTCTCGTACTCCGATGGTTCCAGTTTCAAGGAAGAGCTCTCCTCCCACCACAGAGTAAAAGCTCTGGTATTATTAAGAGTGGCCAGACTACAATTACCACAAGTCATTGCGGGTCCTCAGCATCCGGGACACGGTCCGCAAAGATCCCTGGGTATTGTGGTCTTGCGCCTCGGCAGCGACCCTGTGCCAACGGTAAAATTTCAGCCGAAAGAAGGACCACAACTCCCAGCAACCTTTGCTGCCGTGCGGGGGGTCTTCACGTTCTCGTGGCGCGGCGCAGGCGCTGTGGGTCTTCGGCGCGGACCGCGCAGACTGAATAATAAAAGGGGAGCGGCGAAGAGGCAGGAAGACAGGACCATGTCGAAGGGCCCGGGGCCCGGCGGCTCGGCAGCTTCCTCGGCGCCCCCGGCCGCTACCGCTCAGGTGCTGCAGGCACAGCCCGAGAAACCGCAGCACTACACGTACGTAGAGCCCCCCCCGCCGCGCGCGCACGCCTGACGTCAGCGGCCAGCGTGAGTCACGCGCGCAGGGAGAGCGCGAGGCTGTCTCTCACCCCCCCTTCCTTCTCCAGCTTGGCCCAGACCGGTTCCAACCTGCTAGGACCGGTCCCAGCTTCCTCAACTGTCACCAACCTCTGGTCGGGCCGTGGGGCGGGAAACTCGGTCCCGGCCTCCGAGTTGGGATGGCAGGAGCTCGGTCTCGAGTACACACTTCTCAGGGTAGGCCTTGGAGGCCCGAGCGTTCCTCAGACCGTAAAACCACAGGACCAGGCTCTTGGGGAGCGAGAAGTCCACTACATGACAAGTTGAGTTCTGTAGCAGCCGGCCCTAGACCTGTCTAGAAACGACGACTCGCTTGCAGTCGTCTGTGCGCCCGAGGAGCTCCTTTGTAGCTCAGAGGCCTGTTAGGTTGTCCACGAGAATCACCCACGCTTGAGTTCCCTTAAGCAGTCAGACGTGTAGACACGGAATCACTCTTCGCAGGCGATACTGGCCGGCCTGTGAGGGAGCCAACCCCAGGGTACTGTGTGATTGCAGGCCCCTTCAGAATCTGGCAGGAGAGGGAGCCTCAGAAAAGCCCTGCCAAGCTGCATTTTAGGCCTAGGTGCTGTGGGACAAAGGCCAGTGGTGGGCTTCCCCTTGTAAAGCGTTGGTTTCCGTTCCCAGCTGGTTCAGGAGTGCCTCTCATCCCCTTCAGGTGCCTGGGCGGTGTTTATAGGATCCCAACCCACGGAGAGTTCAGAATCTGAGAGGTTGAGCAGCACTCAAGTTGAGTAAGCCAGGAAGCAACTGTTGGGATACAGAGAACTAAAGGCAGGCAGGAGGAGCTTGGCAGAAGGCCTTTTGGGAGATGGACCTAGGAAATGTTTTCTAGGGACTCTGTGATACTGGCTGACGGCTAAGCTTGACTGACTGCACTGTGACTCAGTTGGTCCTTTCTTACTGGAGTTCTCTGCAACCTTGCTGTCGCTTTTGGTTAAGAAGTCACTGACTTACCTGGCCACACAGGAGTGTGGTCTCGATTTGCAAATCTGTAAACTTAATTGGGACTTATTTTGTATTACATTTATTTATTTATATGTAAATGTGTGTGGGAACACGCATGCATGCGCAGGTGTGGAAGTCAACAGTCCGAGGGCATTGGTTCTCTCCTTTCACCGTATGGTTATGGGGGTCCAACTCCGATGGCCAAGCTTGGCAGCAAGTGCCTTCCCAACTCTGCACCATCCCACACGTGAGAGTGTTCGAAACTGAAGGAGGGGGGAGCTCTACCACTGAGCTGTAGCTTCAAACACACACTTATTATTTCTTTAGTTATTACTTTCCAAGCTAGGTTCTCACTGAGTTGGTTGGATTGGCCTTGAACTTCTATAACCTAGACAGGCTCTTAACTCTGCATCCTCCTGCCTTAGACTCCTGAGTTAACCAGGATTACAAATCTGCCACCACAGGCCACCACAAGCCACCACAGGGCCTCATTAAAGAACCTTAGTTTCTTTTTGTGTGTGTGTGTGTGTGTGTGTGTGTGATGCATTGTGCACTTGGAGATCAGGTTAGGTGTCCTGTAAGATAGGTTCTTTATGGGCAGGAGAAATGGCTCCGTCATTAAGAGAGCACTGGCTGCTCTTCTTGCGTCCTGGGTTCAATTCCTAACACCCGCATGGTGACTCATAGCTGTCTGTAACTATAATCTCATGGGGATCCCATGCCGTCTTCTGGTGTGCAGACATACACATAGACAAGACACCTGTGTGCATAAAATAAATCTTGAAAAAGAAAAGATTATTTTACTGAACCTGAAGTTTGGCCAGGTTGGCTGCCCAGTGAGCTCTTGGGGGCCCACTTCCTCCGATCTCCCAATACTGGGGTTATGAGCATGTGTGATGTATGGCCCATGCCTGGCTTTTTACATGGTGATGAAGATTCGAACTCAGGTCCTCATTCTTGTGCAGCAGACACTCAACCCACAGAGCCATCTTCAAGGCCATATTATTTATATTTTATTTAAAGATAAGGTCTTGCTGTGTAGCTTTGGCAAGCCTGGAACTCATTGTGCTGCTTACATTGACACACCCTCCCCCATTATGGATCTTTTTCTCTACCTCATTCTCCAGCATTCTGGGTTTACACGACTTGGCTACCACAAATAGCTGCAGTCTGTTCTACTGTGTTGTGTTGTCATTGAGATACTGTGAAGTTACATTAGAATGGGTTCTGACAGATGAAAGGAGCGGACACAGTGTAATTGTCAGTGTCTGAATTACTTGTTTGCTTTCTCTGTGTAGCCCTTGGCTGTCCTGGAACTCACTCTGTAGACCAGGTTGGCTTTGAATTCACAGACATCTGCCTGCCTCTGCCTCCTGAGTGCTGAATTAAAGTTGTGTGCTGTTAATGCCCCATTTAGCATCTGAGGTGGTTTTTTGTTTGTTTGTTTGTTTGTTTTTTGAGACAGGGTTTCTCTGTGTAGCCCTGATGGTCCTGGAATTCCCTCTGTAGTCTAGGGTGGCCTTGAACTCACAAAGATCCACCTGCTTCTGCCTCCTGAGTATGGGGATTAAAGGGATGCATCACTACTTCCCGGCATATCTTGAGTTTTTAAGCAATTGTTTTTATGTGTCTAATTTTGTCCACCTGTGTGTCTGTGCAGCAGGGGCATATCTGGTGCCCTTGAAGTCCAGAAGGTGCATCAGGTCCCCTGGAACTGGAATTACAAATGATTGTGAGCTGCCATGTGGGTGCTGGGAATTAAACCAGAGTTCTCTGCAAGAACAGCAGTGCATTTAGCTGCTAAGCCATCTCTCCAGTCCTAATATCTGAATTTTTGTCCCCTTTGATTCTTGTTTGACATTTGTTTTTCTATTCTTTGAAGCTTGATGTGTAGTCTTGGAACTTGGCTCCTAAGTCATCTTTATTTATTAGAACATTTACTTACTGTGTGTGTGTGTGTTATGAGGACGATGTGTGGGAATTAGCCTTTCTTTTCTCTAGATGAGTCCCAGGAATCAGATTTGGTGGCAAGTGCCTTTACCTCTGAACCATCTCACCAGCTTGAGACAGCTTTTAAATCCACAGGAATTAATGACGTACCCAAGCTTAACTGAGAGATGGAGGTTACTGGTGTTCCTGTCTTTGTGTAGATATCTTTTTATCTACCAAAAAAAAAAAAAAAAACCCCAAAAACTAAAAACAAAGGCAACCAGAGAAATCAGCTGAATGTTGAGGTAGATTCTGGCATTCAGAAACAGTGACTTGGAAAACTTGATCATCCAGATCTGCGTTTGGTGAACATGAGGACACAGGTGGTACAAGTATACTTGGTGTCCCTGTCCTTGGGGATTAGGGGAACTGGGAGGTTTTTTTTGTTTTTTTGACCTGGGAGTTTTAAGAGTTTCAGCTGGGCCTCGGAGGCACACATCTTTAATCCCAGCAAAATGAGTTTTCAAGCACAGCACAGCCAGACCTGGCACTCTCTCTCGGAACTGTCCTTGCCTCCACCCCCCTCCAAGTGTGGCACTGCAGGCATGTGCCGCCATGGCCAGCTGGTGTTTGTCAGGTTTTGTGTTTTTTGGCTTTTGGTTTTTTGGGGTTTTTTTGTTTTTGTTTTAGTTTTTCAATACAGTATTTCTCTGTGTAGCTTTGGAGCCTGTCCTGACACTAGCTCTGTAGACAAGGCTGGCCTTGAACTCACAGAGATCCAGCTGCCTCTGTGTGCTGGGTTTAAAGGCGCGTGCACCACTGTCCAGCTGTTTGTTTGTCAATGTACTTATGTTTAGTTTATGTGCATTGGTGTTTTTGTCTGCACGTAGATCTGTGTGAACGTGTCAGAAGTCCTGGAGCTGGAGTTACAGACAGTGGGCTCTGGGAACTGAACCTCAGTCCTTTGGAAGAGCAGCCAGTGCTCTTAACTGTTGAACCATCTCTCCGGCCCCAAAATGTTTTGTCTTTTAAAATTGTGTGACATACTCTTTTGGGACAGTTCTCTCAATGAAGCACAGCCTGCCTCAAACTCAGCATCTTCCTCCCTGTCTGTCTCCCTTTCAGGTGCCTGCTGCCGTTACTCGTTTTTTGGGTTTTTTTGGTTTGTTTGTTTGTTTTTGCTGTTGTTGTCATTTTGTTTTGTTTGAGGCAGGGTTTTATGTGGACGAGAACCCTAAACTACTAACCCACTTGGGTTTTATGTAGATGAGAACCCTAAACTACTGATCCGCTTGCCTCCACCTCCCAGGTGCTGGGATTACAGACTTGTAACCAGGAAGGCTTGAACACTCCTGAAGCCGAAAGGTTTATATAAACAGTAGTTTGAAGGATAGTTATTTTCATATTTCCGCTAATCTTTTGTTTTGGTTTTTTTTTTTTTAAATTATTTATTTATTTATTATGTATACAATATTTTGTCTGTGTGTATGCCTGCAGGCCAGAAGAGGGCACCAGACCTCATTACAGATGGTTGTGAGCCACCATGTGGTTGCTGGGATTGAACTCAGGACCTTTGGAAGAGCAGGCAATGCTCTTAACCTCTGAGCCATCTCTCCAGCCCCCTTGTTTTGGTTTTTTGAGACAGAGTTTCTCTGTGTAACAGCCCTGGCTGTCCTGGACTTCCCTCTGTAAACCAGGCTGGATCACAGAGATCCACTGCCAAGGGCTAAGTTTAAGGCAGTTTTGTTTGTAATAAGTCTACTTTATACATTTTTAGAAGAGTTAAAAAAAAAAACAGATTTAAGAATAGGAAGTTTTGGGCTAGAGAAATAGCTCAGTGATTAAGAGCACAGGCTGCTCTTCCAAAGATCCTGAGTTCAATTCCCAGCACCCACATGGTGGCTCACAGTCATGTATGATGAATGGGATTTGATGCCTTCTAGCCTCAGGCATACATGCAGACAACACTCATACTAAAAAAAAAAATACATAAATAAATAAAATTAAAAGAATAGGGAGTGTTATGTTAGTTACATCCCACACTGTGTCCAGAAGTATAGATTTAGAGATTTATATAGCAAGTATATTAAAAATTAGCTGATGAGTGAGGTGGTGGTGGTGCATGCCTTTAATTCCAGCACTTGGGAGGCAAAGGCAGGCGGATCTCTGTGAGTTCGAGGTAAGCCTGGTCTACAAGACCTAGTTCTAGGACAGGCTCCGAAACTACAGAGAAACCCTGTCTTGAAAAACCTTTAAAAGAAAGAAAGAAAAAAGAAAAATTAGCTGATGCTGGGCTGGTGGTGCACACCTTTTAATTCTGGTACTCAGGAGGCAGGTCTCTGTGAGGCCAGCCTGGTCTACAGAGTGAGTTCGGGACAGCCAGAGCTACACAGAGAAACCCTATCTCAAAAAACAAAACAAAAAAAGAAAGAAAGAAAGAAAGAAAAAAGGAAAAGAGAAAGAAAGAAAAAGAGAGCGAGAGAGATAGGCAGCTAGGGTAGGTATAGTGGTGGTGTTTGCCTTTGATCCCAGCACTCAGGCACACACATCTCCTGAGTTCCAGGACAGGCAGTACTACATGGGAGACCCTCTCTCAAAAATAAAAGAAAAAAACAGAAACAAAAGGCAGTTAGTTGAGGGGCCGGTGAGATGGCTCAGTGGGTACATCTGAGCCTGACAACCTGAGTTAATCCTCATAACTCAGAAACCCGAATGAAGGTGGGAGGAGAAAAATCAATTCTGCCAGGTTATTCTCTGATCTCCAACACATGCATGTGCTCACACACACAGAGAGAGATAATAAATTTAAGCAGTTTGCTTGAAAGGACAATAGGAAGGTATCTTTTTGTTTGTTTTGTTTTGTTTTTGAGACAGGGGTCTTACTATGTATCTCTGGCTGTTCTGGAACTATGTAGACCAGACTGGCCTCAAACTTGAAGAAATCTGCCTATCTCTGCCTCCCAAGTGCTAGGATTAGGTGTGTGCCACTATGAGGTTAAAGTTTAAAATATTGGTTTCTTTTGTTATTTTTGCCCCTGTAAGAGGAATTATGCTTCAAAGTATATCTTTTTTGGAGTCCTTCAACTTTGCTCGATTCTCAAACTTGTTAATGCTTTTCTTTTCTTTTTTTTTTTTTTTAATTTATTATGTATAGTGTTCTGCCTGCATGTATGCCTGTACACCAGAAGAGGGCACCCAATCTCATTCTAGGTAGTTGTGAACCACCATGTGGTTGCTGGGACTCGAACTCAGAATCTCTGGGAGAGCAGCCAGTGCTCTTAATCCCCAGCCATCTCTCCAGCCCTTGTTAATTCTCTTGATACAAGAAAATGAAGCTCTAGTTATTGTAAAGGTTGTGGGGTGATTCTGTCTGTCTGTCTGTCCATGTAGTCTTCCATCCATCCATCCATCTATCCATCCATCCTTCTATCCTTCCATCATTTTTGAAACAGGGTCTCACTGTGTAGCCCTGGTTTGCCTGGAATTTGCTATATAGACCAGCCTGGCCTTGAATTTAAATCTCCTTGCCAGTGCTGGGATTAAAGGCATGCACTACTACGTCTGCCCTGTAGGTGTTTTTTTAGACGAGAAATGCTCTATAATATAATCCTGTATATACAGGCATCACGTGAATTTAAAACTTGTTTCTTTTTTTTTTTTCTCTTTAAAACAGCATTTGTCTTTGTAGCCTTGGCTGATCTTTAACTCACTCTGTAGAACAGGCTGGCCTCAAACTCACAGAGCTCTGTCTGCCTCTGCCTCCTGAGTGCTGGGTTTAAAGTCATTCATCACCGCCGCCAACTGAACTTGTTTCAGGGACAGTTTGTAAGAGTTTTCTCCTTCTGCCATGTGGGTTTTAGAGACTGAATTTAGGTTGTTAGGGTTGGCCGTGGGTGCCAATTCTGAGCCACCACCTCTACCTGGGATGCTTTCTTCAGCTTTATTCAGGAGATGGCCGAGGGTGTAGCTTAGTTGGTAGAATGAGTGTCTAGCATGCATAGAAAGGGAGGCAGCAAATTTGTAGTCCTAGTACCCAGAAGGTAGGCAGGTGGATCAGAAGTTCAAGGTTGTCCTGTCAGTACAAGGTCAGTCTGGGTTACGGGGAAACTGGAGAGAGAAAGGAATTGAGAGAGAGTGGAGCCCCATTAGCAGCTCTTTTGATAGAGAAGAATGTGTGTGAGAGAATGGAGTTCCATCAGCTGTTTTGAGACAGTTTTGTTAGTTGGTACATTACTGTTAGGAATTTTACTGGTTTTCCTCCAATGGTGAACATGTATTTAGGTCATTATTGCAGAGTGCAGTAGAGCCAGACATGCATTACTGGAGTGCAAGTTACAGAACGTCAGAGGCGATGAGCTAAATTGCCAGTAATCCTTTTTTGATCTCATTTACATGTTAATCAAATCAAATTAACTTCCTGCAGAACAAAAGGTTTCACCAGACCCCATTAATAAGTGTTCATGGTGTTACAATTTATTTAAAAAATCGCGGGAAGGAGAAACATCGTGTATTGAAAGAGGAGAAAGAGGGGCAGAGACTGGTCCCTGGGGACAAGAGTGAAGAGAGAGAGAGAGAGAGACAGAAAAAGAGATGGGAGATGGACAAGGCCCACCTTTTAAAAGGGAACAAAGAGAGTGTACACAGAGTGCTCTTAGTGGCTGCTGCTGAGGACGTATCCTGTCAGGACCCCAAGGGCAGGCCAGTACAGATGCCTGAATACTAACCTAAGGCCCACACTGAGGCCAGACTCTTAAGCTTCACACCTACTTGGTTGTTTGCTATATCTAAAGTAATGATTAAAGTTCAGATCTGCTTAATGGTTAAGTTTTTTTGTTTTAATCCAGCTATGTTAGACACTAAAGAAGGCTTCCCCTCAGTCCATATGCTTCTGCTCTGACTGGTGATTTCTGTCATCCTACAAAGACTGACTTATTGGTGAGGGCAGCTGGACAACTCTGAGAGCAGCAACTTAGAGCAATGCATCTTGGGCATACTGTGCTCTGGAGATAGCACCCCATGTAAGTGCAAAAAACAAGACACCCTCGTGGACCTACACTTCCCGCTTCCAACACCCTGATGCCTGAAGGTGAGGTCTCCTTCTCATGTGTCTTAGAAGCCCTGTGCACACGTGCCCTGTGCACACGTAGGTCACTAGAGCCCTGCAGCCTGAGCAACACGCAGGCTTTTTTGCTAGACCTCTGCCTGCCTGGTATTTTTCTTAGGAGTCCCTAGATCAGAAGCTGGGAAAGCAGATTCTGTCATCAGCTCCACTTGTGGAAGGAGGTGGGAGCAAAAGGCTTCTAGTTGTGTTTCTAAACTGGACAGAATTATTTTATTAATTAAAGTTTTGCTTTTGTTGTTCTTTAATCCATCTGTGTTTGAGCCTGAAGAAGGCTTCCCTACTAGCCAAGTACACCTTCGACATTTTCAGGTTGCAACTATGGACAATTATGGCTAATCCAAGTATATTGTCCCTCATCTTTTTATTTTTGAGACAGATTTTTCTCTCTCTTTTTTGAAAATATTTTATGATTTATTTAACTTTATTTTATATGCATTGGTGTGAAGGTGTCAGATCCCCTGTAACTGGATCTTCAGACAATTGTGAGCTGCCATGTGGGTGCTGGGAATTGAACCTGGGTCCTCTGGAAGAGCAGTCAGTGCTCTTAACCACTGAGCCATCTCTCCAGCCCCGAGACAGATTCTCTTTGCAAGTAACCCTGGCTATCCTGGAACTCACTATGTAGACAGCTGGGTTGGAACTCAGAGAAATCCCCCTGCCTCTACCTTTCCAGTGCTGGGATTTAAGGTGTGCGTCACCACTACTGGCCTCTGTCTTCCATTTAAACATGGATGAATTTGGGACACACTACTGTGCTATGTGAAGGAAGATGCTGAATGCAAGCTTTTCTGCCGTTCTTAGCTAATATATAAAGTTATATTAGCTTAATTATTAAAAAATGCTAAAAATTTTGGTTTGGTATCTTCTAGACATCCAGCATTCCATACCATAGCATATAGTCTATAGATTCACCCTTTGTGCTTCTTAAAATACCTGGCAGCAGAGACACCAGAAGAAACAGTGCATGGAATTTATTTTTGTTCAATGGGAATATTCAGAAATTACACAGCTGTGATGATACTTTTTTTTTTTTGAGACAGAGTCTCTCTACTTAGTCCTGACTGTCCTAGATCTCACTGTATTCTTTCATCAGACAGTCCTGGAACTCACAGAAATCTGCCTGCCTCTGCCCCCATGTGCTGGGATTATATGCCTGGCAATACTTTTTTCTGCTTTGAAAAATTACTTTTATTTTTTAAAATCATCACATAATGTGTAAGGTATCATATAACTTTTTTTGCTTTTGCTGTTGTTTTGTTTTTGGATTTTCGAGACAGGGTTTCACTATGTAGCCCTGGCTATCCTGGAACTTGCTCTGTAGACCAAACTAACCTTAAACTCAGAGATCCCCTGCCTCTACCTCCCGAGTGCTGGGTTTAAAGGCATGAGCCACCACCGCCCTGTTCGTTATAACATTTTCAACAAAGTGTGTTTTGTGGTTTTCCTTCCCTCCCATCTCCCCACTGCCACACTGCCCTGTTATACACACCCTCCCTCCTTCGTAGGCATTGTCTCAGCCAGCTTAGACTGGCCTCACGCTTGCTGTGCCTCCCCCGAGTGCTGAGATTGTAGGTGTGTACTACAGTGTGATCCTGGGCATCTAGGCCTTCACTCATACTACACAAGCATGTGACCACTGAGGTATTTCTAGCCCAGTGATTGCATGTGATTTAATATACTAAGAACTACCGATTGGAAACTTTAATGTGTTTAAATTATGAACTTAACAGTTTTGTTTATTTATTTATTTTTTGAGGGAGGGTTTTTTTGTGTAGTTTTGGAACTTATCCTAGAACTGACTTTGTAAACCAGACTGTCCTTGAACTCACAGAGATCCACCTGCCTCTGCCTCCCAAGCACTGGGATTAAAGACATGCACCTCCACAACCTGGCTTTTTTTTTTTTAAGATTTATTTATTTATTATGTATACAGTGCTCACGTGTGTGCCTACATGACAGAAGAGGGCATCAGATCTCATTACAGATGGTCGTGAGCTACCGTGGTTGCTGGGAACTGAACTCAGGACCTCTGGGAGAGCAGCCAGTGCTCTTTAACCTCTCAGCCATGTCTGCAGCCCCAAACTTTATAGTTTTAATAAAAATTGCTACCAGAGATCATCTTTTGAGCATATGACTTGTTGCTGAGGTTCAGCAGCCTTCGGTTCAACATGGGAAAACTTAGGATTTGCCGAAAGCTTTTCCTCCCAGCCTTGCAGTGTCTGCATTCTTAGTGTACATCAGGTGAATGCCCACATCTGGGAAGGCTGGAGAGCAACTGGGCTAAGTAGGTTCTCACAGATATGTTGCCTGTAAAGTAAAGGGAAGAAGCCTATTTTCCCCAGTGGCTTTTCCTTCCGAGGGTGGGAAAGAGATGGAGAGAGTGTCTGCTGAAGGGTAAGAGCTCATTCTTCAGTATCGAGGTGCCTGGTAAGGTTTGCACCGGCATCTCAGGGCAGCCCGTGTGTTCAGGCATTTAGGTTGTTCTATTGGCTGTATCTGCATTCATTGTAGTAACCACAGCAAACTTTGTCAGCTCTGTAAAACACCTCAATTCTCGCCCCTTTTTTCTTTGCCAGTGTGTAGAGTTTGACAACAGTGCCGAGACTGAGGAGAAAGAGAAGATGGAAAGGAGTCTAGCAAGTAAAAATGTCGTAGCGTTCTGTGTGGTGACTTTTCCTGTTGGTGGCTCGGTTTATTTAGGAGATAAAGAAGATACTGAGGCCACTGGCAGTTTCATCATGTCCTAAGTAGAGGGTTGAACGAGATGTCCCGTTCAGTAAAGTGCTTATCTCTTCTAAGCATGAGGACCTGGGCTTGAATCCCCGGCATCCAGATTAAAAAGCTAGGCATGGCAGCACATGCCTGCAAGCCCAGCACTTGTGGAGACAGGAAGATCTGGCCAAATTGTTGCACTCCGGTTCAGTGAGAGCCTCTGTCTTAACAAATAGGTGGAGTGCAATAGAGGAAGACCCCAGCGTCAGCCTCTGGCCTCCACACACGTGTACCTCTACCCATGCACACATACACGTGTAACTACAAAAATAAAGGAAAATTAAAACCAAGTGGGAAGTTTTTCTCCTCATTCTATGTAATGGGTCACAGGTATGGATGACATGGTATATTTCTATAATTGTGATTACTCGAGCACTGGTATTTATAAAGTGTATGTGACACACAAATGAACCTTGTTCCATCCCCATGATAGCTTAGTGTGTAGTTTCCCAAATTTAAAAAGATTAAAAGTGACTTTCATCTCAAGCATTCCAGATACGGTATAATACTCAGCCTGTAAAGGGAAATGCATGCATGATTAATATGCAAAACAGAATAAGAACTGTAAGAAATGCCTAAGGTGGCTCTGGGTGTGGCTTAGCGGTAGAGTACCATGTGCAAGGCTGTGGGTTCCATCTCCAGCATTTCCAGTGCAGGGGAGCTAACAGATAGTTAGGTGGAAAACAAGAAAGACTTCACAGAAGTGGCATTCAGAAGATTGATTTCCATTTAGTCCACCTTCGTTGGTTTCCTCAGGTAAGGAGTGAGACTTGAGCAAAGACAGGAAGTTTTCCTGCCGCTAGCACTGCAGCTGTATCCAGAGTGGTGAGGAGGCCGAGTTGAAAACCCACACTGGGATGGGTGGACGGGGCTAGGAATGCCAGGCCGAGCAGTGGTGGCCGCTTATTCGGGTTTCAGGAAGACCAACAAGTTCTTTTAAAAAGTCCTGTGTATCTGACATGGGGCAGTAGAAATGGAAGTGTGGCTGTAATGACCTATTGCCTCTGTCCTTACCTGAGGAATCCCTGTCCGGCATGTGAGCCATCTGCGTGTGACACTGTAGGCATTTCTGCCTCAGTCACGCAGGCTTCTTTTCGTGAGAGCCACTGTGTCCAAAGCTAGGGACCACGTATTAGCCTTCTTCCTGTCTCCTGTGTGCCTGCCAAGATGCTGATACCAAACTTTTTGTTTTATTTTTGTTATTGAGACAGAGTCTCACTGAGTTGTCCTGGCTATCCTGGAATCTTTTATGTTGTAAAGGCTGGCTTCCAACTCAGAGAGAGCTACCTGCCTCTGCCTACTGAGTGCTGGGATTAAGGGCGTGGGCAGTCAAGCCTGGCCTCAAATGTTTTAAGTAGATGATATCACGTGCCTTTAATCCCAGAACTCAAGAGGCAGAGGCAGGTGAGTTTAAGGTCAGCCTGGTCTACGTAGTTCATTTCAGGACAGCCAGAGCTACACAGAGAAACCCTATCTCAAAAAAACAAACAAAAGAAAAAAGGTTTTTGTTGTTTGTTTTTGAGACAGGGTCTTACTGTGTAGAACAAGTTGACCTCGGACTCAAGAGATCTGCCCTTCTCTGCCTGCGCCCAGTGGTGGGGTTAAAGGCTATACCACCATACCCTGTCAGACTTTCAGGAGCACCGATATTTATTTTGCAAATAAAAACACAGGATATTATCTAGTGGTAACATAGCTTGTACCCATTATCCTAGCTACTTAGACAAGACAGAATAATTGCCTAAGCCCAGCACTTTGAGGCCAGCCTGGACATATACAACGAGACCTTGTCTGAAGAGAACATTGAAGTACAGGACACCAGCTAGATAGAATCACAGATACACAGTGTGTAATTCTACAGAATCAGTGTGCCTCATGCTGTGTGCAGCCATACTTGTTTATGCTAGGCAAGTACTCATTGTTTATCTGGAGCTCCAGCCTAATTAGGTGTTCGGGTTTACTCTGCCGGGCCTTCGCACTTCCTCTTTCCTCCTCACCTCATTTTCTACCTGAGTTACTCTCCTAGTGGACCAGCATATAGAAAGAATGTCTTTTTCTCAAAGGATTAGCCTAGTAGCTTAGAGCATGGGTGCCCCAGCTTAGTGCCAGGGCTTGATACCTGAATATAGCCAAGAAGGCACAGTTGTTTGTCTAGCCAGACAGACAAATGGGAAAAAAAAACAAAGCTTCTGTTTAAATGCCAGAGGAGCCAAGAGAGTGTAGATCGTAGGGGCCTTTCAGTTTTCTCTTCGGTATCTTAGATGTACTTGGGACCCAGAGTTGATACCTGTGGGTTTGCCTGCTGCACTCCCTTCTCCAGGCTCTCGGTTGCTCCTATAGAGGCAGTTGGCACTCATGGAACCAGATACATTGTTATATCCTACTGTTAATTTTCTCCAGAGCATTTAATCTGCTAGCACCTTCTTCCTTTAAGCCTTCTTCCATCCCAGTCTGGGTCAGGGTCCTTTTTGGTACCTAAGATACCCGGAGCAGAGCCCCTTACATTTCTTTCCATCAGTCTCTCCTAATCTTTTGTTTTGTGAAAGAGTTTCTCTGTTTAACCGTCCTGGAACTCACTCTGTAGACCAGGCTGGCCTCAAACTCAGAGAGATCTGCTTGCCTCTGGCGTGCGTCACCGCCATCCAGCAGTCCCATCTATTCTTGTGTATCTCCCATGAAAACATGAGCAGGACAAACAGTGTCCTCATTGCTTGGCCCTGCGTCTGTACCCAGATGTGCTGGGTTTAACAGGTGCTGCCTGACTCCAGACACTTCTGTTTGATCCCGTCCCCGGTCCTGCCCACCCAGCCTGCTCTTTATTGGACCACTTAGGCCGCAGGAATCTGGGCAGAAGTCCTATGACTATGTACTCCAGATATAAGCTCTGCCCGAGCCCAGGCAGCAGCTGGTTCAAATCTGCTGCTTCTGCCTCACTTGCTTAGGTATACAACATTGCACATGATGCCCTCGGCATCTCCTTACCTCTCAGCCCATTGGTTGCTTGTATTGTTGACTTGAGAAAATATCTGGAGAAATTTGCCTGCCCAGTGGTCTCGAAGATAGCAGGACTTGCTGATCTGTTTGATTCCTGGAACCCATGTAGAGGTGGAAGGAGAAAACCAGCTCCACAAAGCTGTCCTCTGACCTCCACATGTGTGCCATGGCATATGCACCCTTTCCCACCACCCACACATACATATATACACAATGAAATATTTAAGGAAGGGCTGGCGAGGTGACTCATTGGTTAAGAGCACTGACTGCTCTTCCTGAGTTCAATTCCCAGCAACCACACAGTGGCTCATAACCATCTGTAATAGGATCTAATGCCCTCTTCTGTCCTGGCAGGGTTACATGCAGAGAGAGCACTCATACTTTAAAAAATTTTTAAAGAAAACTACAGGGGCTGGAGAGATGGCTCAGAGGTTAAGATCACTGACTGCTCTTCCAGAGGTCCTGAGTTCAATTCCTAGCAACCACATAGTGGCTCACAGCCATCTATAAAAAGATCTGGTGCCCTCTTCTGGCATGCAAGCACACATGGAAGGAATGTTGTATACATAATAAATAAATAAATCTTTAAAAGAAATAAAAAAGAAAACTGCACTGATTGCCCATTCACCAGTCTCCACCCCAGCTTAGGAGAGCCTTAGGCTGGATTAAGGTAGTGAAGAACACAAATCGGTGGGGTATGTTCTATCAGGGTAAGATGGTTTGAAACCTTCCACCTGGTGGGGTATTTTTTTAATGTCCTGGCTATTGTATGAGGGTAGAGGAGAGAGACACCAGTATTTGAATAGCCCCAGCTGTTGCAGGTCTTATGTGAGACAACTGGGCACAGTCCAGTCTAAGAGGGAGGGCATCTTTAGAATCCCTGTGTGAGCACCTTCCCAAATATTCCTGCAGGTAACACTAAAGACATCTCAAGGACAATTATAGTGATATTCATGTTTTAGTAAATAAAGTTTGCCTGAAGATCAAAAGATAAAACTAAGATACTAGAGGCCAGGCAGTGATGTCACACACCTTTAATCCCAGGATTTGGGAGACAGAGGCAGATGGATCTCTGTGAGTTCAAAGCCGCCCTGGGCTACTCAAGATCAATGCAGAAACAGATCCAGGTAGTGGTGACTCACCTTTAATCTCAGTTTTAGGGAGTCACATACTTTTAATCCCAGCACTAGAGGGGACTATAAGATGGGAGGAGACAGGCTCAGGGCTCAGTCTGCAGTCGCCCAGCCTTGGTAGAGGAAAGACTTCTCTAGTGGCTTGGCTGTTTTGCTTTTCTAATCTTCAGCTTAAACCCCAATATCTATTAACTTCTTTTGTAGCATTAAAAGAAAAAAAAACCCAATATCTGTCTCTGGGTTTTTATTATTCATGCTACAGACAGTAATCAGAATTAGTCCAGAGGGCACTTTACCAATGGGCACCAAAGCAGTATGCGGTGCAAATCCTAAGTGTCTCCATGTTTCTTCCCTCAACCCACAGTGCCAGCTTGGTTCATGGTATAGGAGAGGTCTTTGGGGGGTGGGTCAGTGTATGTGGGCAGCAGGGAACCACAGACTCTGGGGGAGGCTGCTTATGTTCTTGTGAATAGCCCTTTTCCCTATGATTAGTGGCTTGGCCTGGGAAACCTCAGATGGCTCAGCCAAGCTGCCGCTGAACACTACAACTGGCCTCTACCACATACAGTGTTCATGTGGCCTGTGGCTGCTGCCTTTCATGCTGGTGTGGACTTTAGTTGTTGGGACATATCTAAAAGCCAAAGTCCAGCCTCAGCCCTGGATCGCTCCTGTCCCAGTGGGACTGGCACTCCAGAACAGGGCCCTCAGGGCTTGGTGGCTTTTTGCTGGAAAGCAAGGGGCTTCACTGACCTCCTGCCCACCCCTCACAGACTGTCTCTCTGCAGGTACCTGAAGGAGTTCCGTACAGAGCAGTGTCCACTCTTCGTGCAACACAAATGCACACAGCACCGGCCCTACACCTGCTTCCACTGGCACTTCGTGAACCAGCGGCGCCGCCGTTCCATCCGCCGTCGGGACGGCACCTTTAACTATAGTCCAGATGTCTACTGCACCAAGTACGACGAGGCCACAGGCCTCTGCCCAGAGGGTGACGAGTGAGTGCCCTGCCAGCTTTCCTTCTGGGTCAGATGCCCTCGGAATAAGCTTGGTACATGCCAGGCAGCTAGCCTACAAAATACATTAAAGTTGGACTCGCCCTTGCCCTGAGTTAAAGGGATAACAATAAATGGGAATGGCTTTCATTTCCTTTGCCTATTACATGAACACAAAAAATTAGCCTTTCTTCCACTAAATCCCACAAGACTACATTTGAACCAAGATGATGCCCTGGGTTTGTTTCTGGTCCTCCATGTCTTTCCCCACCTGCTGTGCTGTCCTGCACAGTCCGCACTGCCGTGGCAGCTTAGAAAAGCCTCTGTAGTGTCCCTGTTTGCTGATAGTTGTTGTTTGAGACAGGGTCTCATAATGAAATCCTGGGTGGCCTGGAACTCACTCTGTAGACCAGGCTGGCCTCAAATTCACAGAGACCAACTGCCTCTGCCTCCTTGGGGCTGGGTTTGAAGGCGTGTGCCGTGACAACTAGCTTATTTGCTAACGTTAAATGTCTGTTGAGGAACTGAGTATAGCACTGATAGCAAGTGAGGTGGCAAAGCCTGAGACATTACTCAGAGGGACCAGTGATGTTCTTGTTGCTGTTGTTTTAACCTCAGAAAAGTGCTGGGAAGTGCTTCTGGGTTCTGTACTACGGCATTCTGAACTTTTCCTACTGTGGCCAACCTTTTTCACAGAGATCGAGACTGGCTGATCTCCTCGTAAGCCTATTAAAGCTTGTAGGGCATGTATGCAAGTTTCGAGGGGTTGATTCATGGAAGCCCCTGAGTTGAGTAGCATTTATTATCCAAACATCTGTTCATCCAGAAGTGTGTCCCCTGAAGCAGCAGTAGGCAGCTGTGTGGGGTACCAAACCCTTCAGATCCCAGCATTTGAGCGCAGAGCCATCCTGGCCACAGAGTTCATCATTGTCTTCCCCAGTCTTCCTCCACTACACCCTCTGGATCGTGGTGGCAGCCCTTCAGCCGTGGCCTCGGGAGGCGGAGTTGACTGACTTCCCCTGCTGTGTTCCAGGTGCCCATTCCTGCACAGGACCACAGGGGACACTGAGCGCAGGTACCACCTTCGTTACTATAAAACTGGAATCTGCATCCATGAAACAGACTCAAAAGGCAACTGCACCAAAAATGGCTTGCACTGCGCTTTTGCCCACGGCCCACATGACCTCCGCTCCCCTGTTTATGACATCAGGTAGGCCGATGCTGGGCTGCGGGGAGGAGTAGGCAAGGAGATCAGCCGCTGTTGCTGCTGACTTCAACGAGACAAGAGATTGATGACGCTGTTTCCCCTTCCCACCTCTCCGTCCTTTCCTTTTCTCCCAGGGAGCTCCAAGCCATGGAGGCCTTACAGAATGGCCAGACTACAGTAGAGGGCAGCTTAGAAGGCCAGTCAGCTGGGGCTGCAAGTCATGCCATGATAGAAAAAATCCTCAGTGAGGAACCTCGGTGGCAAGGTATAGGCAGCCTCAGGTGGCGATTACACTCCCCTCTCCATAGCTACCCAATGACTTGGCTTGAAACCACCACTTCTGTTAGGAGAAATCTAGCCCTTTCATCCCATCTGGAAACTTTAAGTACTTATGTGTATAAGTGTTTGTCTGACTGTATTTCTGTGCACTGTGTGCATGCTTTATGGATGGTTGTGACTGTGAATGGAACCCAGTCCTACAAGAACAAGTGCTCTTAACCACTGAGCCATTTCTTTAGCTCACCTCACCCCTTCATCCCATGTTAAACTTATATTCAAAAGGCACTTATAAGATAGTTTCCAGGCAGACAGAATTCCCAAGATTCCCTTGGGCTTTCACATATACATCCTCATCCATGCTTTTTCCCTCCTGTTGCATATCTGGCCTATAAAGATGTGGCCCCGTTCATGTCTTGCATGAGAGCCCTGGCTCAGGGACCCATCTTCCCAGTAGCTGTTCCCTGCACTCTACTCTGCTGTTGTTGGGGAGCTCTGACCCCTGCCCTCTGCCCTCTGGCCTTCTCTGCAGAGACTGCTTACGTCCTGGGCAACTATAAGACAGAGCCGTGCAAGAAGCCTCCACGACTGTGTCGCCAGGGCTATGCCTGTCCCTACTACCACAACAGCAAGGACCGGCGGCGGAGTCCCCGGAAACACAAGTACAGGTCCTTTGGCCCCAAGAGTCTGCCATGGGAGGGGGAGAGGCGAGGAAGGGTTTGTGACCGAGACCGCTGCCCCCATGGTTCTCAGGCGATGGGAGGGCAAGCCCCGGGGGCTACAGGGCTCAGTTAGAAAAGGGGGGACTGTGGAGGAGACAGAGTGGTGAGAGCCCTGTTCAGTTCTTGCATGAGACCCATCCATTTCTGAGTCTTTAGGGTGTGTGCCCGTGTGGGACATGCGTGTGGCTGTGGCCTGACTTCCGGCTGTCAGGTTCAGTGCCTGGCTGGAGGGTGCAAAATTGTATCTTCCTTGGTGATGTGGCCAGCTGGGCCAGAGGAACAGCCTGAGCCTAGTGAGACCCTTCCGCTATAGCTGAGCTTCCCCATTTCTGTACCTGACCTTGTGAAACAGGGAGACCAGAGAGGGCCTCTGCACAGGGACCCAGGTGGCATTGTGCAGGTCCCAGTCTCGTCCTCTCTTGCCCCTGTCTGATCCCTTCTCGTTGGACCAGGTCATCTCCATGTCCAAACGTCAAACACGGGGACGAGTGGGGAGACCCCGGCAAGTGTGAGAATGGAGACGCCTGCCAGTATTGCCACACCCGTACAGAGCAGCAGTTCCACCCAGAGGTAGGCCTGGGGAGGGCAGGAGTGACTTACCATCTCCACTTTGGAGCACTAGGAGACAGGCGAGAATGGGGGCAGGTATTGGTGCTATTCCAGGAGAGGGATTTGTGGGTAGTGTCTCAGCATGTAGCCGCTTTGGTTCTGAGCCCGCCCTCCCTCTACTTCCAGTTCGATTCCTAGCCCACCCAGCCGAGAAGGCACAGATAGGACTTTACACTACTTGTGGTACTTACACCCCCGAGGAGCGTGGCAGATCAGAGCCCAAGGGGCAGGGATAGCAGCCTCCCTGGTGTACTTCTCCCTCCACAGTGTTAGTTTACTGCCTCTTCTGGGGTCTGTGGAAGCCAGGGCACAGCGACGTAAAGACAGCTTATGTGACTATAGACATCACAGGCAGCAGTTAGACCCAGTAGAGATCACAAGTCCAGGTTCCCTGAGGGGCGTTTTGAAGGTGACTCTGTGCTTCCTGGGATCTTGGCTCAGTATGAGAAGGCATGTTCATGGGTTCCCCGGTTCCCTTGTGATGGCTGGTGGGACCTTTGACTCCAGGAGGAGGGTGTTGATTGATGGTGTAGGCTGCCCTGAGAGTTGAGCAGGTTGGTCAGGAGAAGCTTGGTGGGCGGTGCATGCCTACCACCCTACCTAGCACATGAGACAGTGAGGCAGGACAGTTAGGAGCCAAAGGCAAGCATAGGCTGTCTATCAATATCCTGTCCCTAGAAAAAGACACTGGTAGAGACGTAGGGAACTAGGAAGGGAGAGAGTGGGGAGGAATTCCAGGCTAGTCCTGCCTCAATGAAAGTATCTAACTGTGGTTGAACTTGTCCTGTTTCTGCCCTGCCCCCTCCAGATCTACAAATCCACTAAGTGCAACGATATGCAGCAGTCGGGGAGCTGTCCCCGAGGACCTTTCTGCGCCTTTGCCCACATAGAACGTATGTACAAAGTTCACATGGTCTGGGGCAGTTCCCTGTCTTCCTTTGCTCCCCTAACCTCTGCTGAGACTCAGGCCTGGGGGCATCCCCACTGGAAGTTACAGTCACCTAGCCACTCTGGAACTGACCTTGATGCCCTGATACAGCCTCCAGGAGCCTGGGATAGACTCAGAGATCCATGCCCTACTGGGCACTGAGTCCCAGGCAACACTGAGGCACCAAACATTAAAAGCAACTTGACTGATCCCAGCCAGCCACCCTGTGTCACCCATTAGCATGAAGCTCTTCCCTGTTGAGCCCTGCTTGGTTCACTGGAGCAGAGCCCTCTGTCAAGAGTATAAGGCGGCTTCCATATGTCACTAAAGTTTTGGGTAACATGCTAAAGAGAGAGAGATGGACAGGTTAAATTAATTTCAATGTTTTTACTAAGTCCAATGTAAAATGATAGCATAGCTGGGTGTGGTGGTGCACACCGTTAATACCAGCCCTCAGGAGCAGACGCAAGTGGATCTCTGAGGTTGAGGTCAGCACAGTCTACAATAGTGAGTTCCAGGGCTATATACAAAGACCCTGCGTCAAAATAAATACATAAAATATTTTATAAGTAACTAACTTAAAAAGTATCAAGCTGTTTACTGTTTTTGTGCCGAGTCTTAGAGAACCCCTAATCATTGTAACCTCTGCATCCATTTCAGGTTAAGTCAGCTCATTAAGTGCTCAATAGCATCAGGTGTTGCTGCAATGTGAAACAGCTCCACGCTCTGTTCCCGTGGGTGCTGGGTTGTTGCCTGTCTCACTGCAGATCAGGGCTCTGCTTCCACTCACTCTCTCTAGGCTCAGCTCTGTCTCTGAGACAAGAGAATAAACAGAGAGCTCTGGGAGGGCACTGGGACCACCCAGTTGCCACAGAGAGAGGATTAATAGTTTAGGCTACACAAAATGGGGTTGGAATGAGCTCTTCTGCCTCCTGTCTTATCTTAGGAGATTTGGCTGACCTTTCTGAACCTCCGTTTCCTTTTCTGTGTAGTGAAGCCTATCATGTGACTTGTGCTTTCAGTTAACTGTAGAAGGTGCAGTGCCAGTGGAAACAATAACTTAATTCCCCATGGTGGCAGGGACATGTATGGTCTCCTTTAGAAGATATGTAGGTTTAATTTACAGAGACAGACCTCACTTTGCACCTGCTGACCCTACCCTTTCTTACAGCGCCTCCCTTAAATGATGACATGCAGCCTTCCTCAGCTGTATCCAGCCCCACCCAGCCGGGTCCTGTTTTGTACATGCCATCTGCTGCCGGAGACTCGGTCCCTGTGAGCCCCTCCAGCCCGCATGCCCCTGACCTCAGCGCCGTACGTGCCTGTCCTGGGGAGTGGGTGGGCACCTTGCCTGCCCAGGAGCAAGCTCCTGCCACTCCTCTTCTGCCCCAGGAGCTTGAGGCCCTGGTATTTGTTCTGGGACTGAGGGCAGGGAGGTGGGGATGCATCTTTAGAGCCAGTAGTGATGAGCCTGGGCAGGGCTGGGATAAACCTGTCACTACGGCTGTCAAATCCCTTTTGAGGCTTAGGGGTCCCTGAGTGCTTATTGTTGCTCATTGACCACAGCCCTTTGAAGCAGGATTGGAGGGTGGCCATTCCCCTGTCCACACTGTACCCATTGCCCACCGCCCACCTGTCCCCTTCTGCAGCTCCTCTGTAGAAACAGTGGCCTGGGCAGCCCATCTCACCTCTGCAGCTCCCCACCAGGCCCTAGCAGGAAGGCTTCAAACCTGGAGGGCCTGGTCTTCCCTGGGGAGTCCAGTCTTGCCCCTGGCAGCTATAAGAAAGCTCCTGGCTTCGAGAGGGAGGACCAGATGGGAGCAGAGTACCTGAAGAGTCTCAAGTGCCAGGTAAAGGGTGCAGGGGCAACAGAGGACACTGAGGTTGGCAGAGCAGCTTAGAGGTGAGGCCTGGCTCGGTGGGAAGGACACTAAGAGCTAGAACCGAGTCCATTTTGAGCATCTTCAGGATTAGGCAGAGAGTGATATCACCCCACTTCACTGCTGAGGAGGCTGCACAGACCCCTCGCACCCTGGAGCTATTTCTTGTGTTCCCTTTGTAAACCTGTATTCACTCTGCAAAAGGCTGCACAGCTTCCCCACAGCCACTGAGTCAGTCAGTAGGTAAAAGATGTCCCCTTTCTTTCCCAAACTGTGATGTCTAATGAAATGACAGGGCCTGGGGACCAGAAGAGAGGAATCCCTAATAGCAAGAGACAAACCTGGGCTTGTCCAGGACTTAGTCACCTTGGAGGACAGAAGCCCTCCTGTGAGGGGACGGGGAGAGGATATAGAAGTGGAGAGAGAGAAACCTGGGAAGAGGAAGAGGGTTGTGTGTGGTGACAGCTGCTGTCACTCCTTGCCCCTCCCCTGTATCTGCAGCTTCAGTGGACCTAGCAGGGCCAGGTGGACACGAAGTTTGGATCTGCCCAGTACCACAATCACTTCCTGCTCCCTCATTTTTCTCTCTTAGGCTAAACTAAAACCCCATTCGCTAGAACCCAGGAGTCAAGAGCAGCCTCTGCTTCAACCCAAACAGGTACAGAGCTCCTGGCTCCCATCTCTGCTCCTGATATCACTGGATAGGACAGGCCCAGAGCCCCAGCAGGTTTCACCGAGTAGGGTACCAATTCCTCCACAAATTAAGGAAGGACTCAGGCGGGCCCAAGTCCAGAGAGGGTGGGGGTCAGGCTCTGGGCTCATCTCCTCCTAGACTTACCATTCACCAGGAATGATTAGGGAACATCTCAGTGTCAGCCCTGCAAGGGTAAGTAACTGATGGCTTCCGTGTTTTACTGTCCACTACCGCCACTCAGCAAAGTGGGCCTGGGACAGCCAGGCCTGTAAGGTCCTGGCTGCTCTGGCCCACCTGCCTTGTGCTAGCTCTGCCACAGCTTCTGTAGGCAAGTGCCCCATTGCCTCTCCTCACTCTCGTTGCAGGACGTGCTGGGCATCCTCCCTGTGGGCAGCCCCCTGACCTCAAGCATCTCTTCCAGTATTACCTCCAGCTTGGCAGCCACTCCCCCCAGCCCTGCAGGCACCAGCAGCGCCCCTGGCATGAATGCAAATGCTCTGCCCTTCTATCCCACCAGCGACACGGTAGAGTCGGTCATAGGTAACTAGGCAGGGTTTGTTCGCAAGCCTAGGCCTGGATCTGGAGTCAGAGACACAAGGTGTCGGAAGTGAGGCCTGGATGAGCACCGCAGACTAGACACAGGGAGAGTCAGCGTAGACGCTCTGGGTCCTCCGAGTTCAACGTGGAGACCAAGACTAGGCCATGGAGCCTTTGGTGAAAGTCACGCAACACAGCCCTAGGTGGTTCAGTAGGCATCCTTGAAAAGTGTATTGCACATCTGTCCTCAGAGTGCTGGCCTTAGACGCTGGTGCTGTGTGCTGTGTGCTCAGGAGCAGCATGAGTACTTAGCATTGGTAAGGTCCTGGGTTTGGTCCTCAGCACCAAGAGGAAGAAGTCAGGCCCCTTTCCATCATTACTTATGTTGCCCTCTTTGTGCCAGGCCCCATGCCAGGCACTGGGGAATCAGGTGGTAGTGTGTTGCTCCTGCCTTCTAGGAGAGAAACGGTACCTCCTACCAGGCCAGTTCAGCAGGGAGGCACCGGCGTTTGTCAGGTACCCACTGTACATTGCCCTCAAAGCCCAGAGCTGCTAGCCCCCAGTACTCAGGGTGAAACACGTGGCCTGACACACCTCGGTCAGCTGAAGCTGCAACCTTCAGGTCAATCATCTTTTCTTCTTGAGATGAGATCTTGCTATATATATATAGCCCAGGCTGGTCTCGAACTCTTGGTCCTCTTGCCTCAGCTTTCTGAATGCAGGGATTACTGACATGGCACACCACAACTCCTCTTGGAGTATCAAAGAAGGCTTCATAAAGAAGCAGCACTTGGGCTGGACTTGGCAGGTGTCACCAGGTTTGGTGTGGGTGGAATTGCTGAGCAGAGAAACAGCAAAGGCAGTAAGTGAGGTGGTCAGGATCAGGAAGTCTGGAGCCAAGGGCATGTTTCTTGGGAGCCCACACTCCGTTCTCTATCCCTAGAGTCTGCCTTGGATGACCTGGACCTAAACGAGTTTGGAGTGGCAGCCCTGGAGAAGACTTTTGATAGCAGCACAGTACCCCACCCCAGCAGCATCACCATCGGTACTGGACGGGGTGGGCCAGGAAGGCCTGGGGGGTTGGGGGTTCACCTGTACCCACATGGCTTGCCTGGTCCTCACGCAGCCCACCCTCTGGGTCTCTTCCAGGTGGCAGTCTGGTGCAGAGTTCTGCCCCTGTGAACATCCCCGGCTCCTTAGGCAGCTCAGCCTCCTTCCACTCTGCTTCTCCGTCCCCTCCTGTCAGCCTCTCCTCACATTTCCTGCAACAACCCCAGAGCCACTTGAGTCAGTCAGAAAACACATTTTTGGGGACCTCAGCATCACATGGATCTTTAGGTAAGAAAGGGACTGGATAAGAACCTAGTGCCTTGTAGCAAATTCTCCTGTCTACTCCTGTCTCTGCCTGTGACACTTCAACCCAGCTGTAGGTGAGAGCTAGGGCTTCAAGCTAGACATATTCTCTGATACCTACGTGGTTGGACAAGTGGTTGGAAGCCACACTGCTGCCTCAGCTCCCTGTGCTGCGGAATGGGTGTTGTGGTTGTGAAGAGGAGGGATGTGCTCGGGCATCCAAGGTGAAAGCCTGGTCTTCAGTGCAGTTTTGCCTGGTCATACTAGTGTGGCTTAGTGAGCACTGGCCTAGCATGTACTTACTGGACTCTGGGTCTGATCCCCAGGGCCACACACACAACCGTTTTATCCATCACCCAGACCTAGCAGCTGGTCACATCATCAAAGATCACCAAAGAGCAAAGGGAACAGTTAGACAGGCCCACCCAGTCTCAAGCATTCCCCTCCTGCCTGGGAGAGGCATCAGGGACCCATATCTCGCCCAGGCTGCTCTTTGCCCCGCCCAGCCTTAGAACAGAGGGGATCTGCGTGATCTCCAGGTTCAGTAGTGAGACGTGCAGTAGAGAACCTATAGGCTGGGCCACCACACCCAAGCACCTTGGCTCCTGGAATGGAGGCTGTGGGAGAATGGTCCCTGAGGTATTTGATACATACACACCTTTCAACAGAGGCCCTTGTCTCTCATTAACAGCTCCCTGGCCCTCACCCTCACTCTCCAGCTATTCAGAGAACTCCTAGGATGCTGGACCTCCAGTCAGAGGGGGGACTTCCTTCCGCCAGGATTTTAGTTCGCCTTCTCAGTTTGGAGGAGGCTTCTGTGCTGAGGTTGTATCCAGTTAAATGCTGATGTTGTTTTCCTGACTCCCATACTCCCATACCTCACTTGAGCTCTACCTACTGGTTCTATATGTCCCCTTGCGGGTGAACTTCTTGCACTGCTACGTAGATGCAAGGGCCACCTAACAGCCTCTGTCAGCAGCGCTGGAAGCAGAAGCACACTGACTCCCAGTCAGGGTGGCAAGGGGATCTAATGCACAGGGTGCTCTCTCTGTAGAACCAGCTCTGCTACCAGAGAGTGAATATGAATAACACCTGCGTGGGGAGGGCAGAGGTGCAGGTGAGCAGAGCCTGGTGCCAGACCAGTTTGTCTCTCCTGGTAGGATAGGTTCAGACAGTGCACACTGCAAGTCTGTCACAGGACAAGGTGCGCTCTCTCTCTCTCTCTCTCTCTCTCTCTCTCTCTCTCTTTCTCTCTTTCTCTTTCTCTTGGCTTTTTGAGACAGGATTTCTCTGTGTAGCCCTGGCTGTCCTGGAACTCAGAGATCCACCTGCTCTGCCTCACGAGCGCTGGGATTAAAGGCATGTGCCAGCAACGCCTGGCACTCTCTTTTAAAAACAAGGTCTTATTATATAACCCTGGCTAGCCTCAAACTCAGAAATCAGCCATGAAGTATGCACCATCACACCTGGTCCAATGTCTTCTTTCTTTCCCCCATGTGCTGGTATTGCTCACAGCGGGGAAATGTCTGAAATCTGGATCCACTTAGTGGGAAAGAGAGCAGAATAGAAGTCACTGGAATCGTGTGTAGGGGTAGAAAGAAGCCAGAACAGTGTACAGTGTCGGCAGGCAGCCTATAGACGGCAGGCTTCTGGAGTCAGATGCTCAGGCTCTCCTGGCTCTCCTGTTGCTTAGTGGTTCTTGCTAGCACATTCTTTGTCCTGCCTGCAAAACAAGAAGTCCCAAGCTTCCCTGTCCTCTTCTGCTCCAGCCTGCTCATTGGGTGCTGGCTGGTGGCTTTGGCCTATCTGGTCTTGTCAGTCAGGACCCTTCTCCACCTCCCAGTGAGGGTAAAAGGAGCTGTGCAGTAGCTCAACAATTAAGACACCTTCACAGATTGCTCTCCACACAGTAGAGATGAGAATACTGAGATTCACGTGTAGTGACAGACAACACTAAAGTTTAAATCTGACCTAGCCAGCGATCCCTTCAACGTGTTCTTCTTACATACTCACCCGGTGTTCAGCCAGCCCCTGGCAGCCCAGGAGGGGCTGGCCAGGGCCTGGGCCTAAGCCCTCCACAGCTGATGTTCCTCCCCTCCCTGGGGCAGGTCTGAACGGGATGAACAGCAGCATCTGGGAGCATTTTGCCTCTGGAAGCTTCTCCCCAGGCACTTCCCCTGCCTTCCTATCAGGGCCAGGGGCTGCTGAGCTGGCCCGGCTTCGGCAAGAGCTAGATGAAGCTAACGGCACCATCAAGCAGTGGGAGGAGTCCTGGAAGCAGGCCAAGCAGGTACTGGGCCCCACGCCCACCTGCAGTACCCAGTGCCTGGTGGCATCAAGCCCAAACCCATCCTACACAGCAGGCATTCGGGTGGGGGAAGCAGGGACCTAAAGAACAGAACAAAAATGTGTTTGCCCTCCCCCACACTGGTCTTGCCAGTCGGAATGTTACAGTGGCTGGCACCACAGGCCTGGGACTCCATATGGGAATTGTTTTTAGAGTGGCCCCAGGACCTCCTGCCTGTCTCTGCTTCTAGATTCTGAGCTAGGCCATCTGTCCAGCTGCTACCAGCTGCCTGTGGGGGTGCAGGCTAGGATGTGAGCCCTGTCTTGTGTCCCTGTCATGCTGAGCCCGTCCCCTTCCCTGCATACAAAGGGAAGGTCTGCTGAGGTCCTGAAACCTTTCTTCTCTGCAGGCAGCAGCAACCTTCTCTCTGTCCCCTCCCCAGACAGCAGGCCCAGCTTCCTAGCAGGCCCCATAGCCAGAGTGGCCCACACTGGCTCCTGGAGATGCTCTCTGGGAGGGGGAGGGCAGGGGACCAGGGACAAGGGGCGCTCGTGATGAGACACTGCATATTGGGCCCGCAGGCTTGTGATGCCTGGAAGAAGGAAGCCGAGGAGGCCGGTGAGCGAGCCAGTGCAGCCGGAGCAGAGTGTGAGCTGGCCCGCGAGCAGCGAGATGCACTGGAGCTGCGGGTGAAGAAGCTGCAGGAGGAGCTGGAGCGGCTACACACTGGGCCAGAAGCCCAGGCCCTGCCGGCTGCCCCCGACCTGGAGGCGCTCTCACTCTCCACCCTGTACTCCCTCCAGAAGCAGCTCCGGGTCCACCTGGAACAAGTGGATAAGGTCAGCAGCCCTGAGGGTCAGGAGTATGGGGTGCGACCTTCCCGAAAGCCCGGTGCTAGCCTGATACTGATGGAAGTCTGTTGGACGATGAGGAGAGAATGCCCTCATGGAGAACAAGGAAGTAGTGGCAGGGGACAGTGTCCTCTCCCTGTACTGTTAACTAAGCTTAGTCATGTACCTTGCCCACAGTGTGTTCTCTGGTTTTCCATACTCCGGAGTGGTCAGGCCACAGGTGCCTGCTGGTCCCTAGGGGTAGCTTGCCTACTGGAAGCGGAAGGTATTAAGAGTCCTTCAATAGTCAGTCCCTTGGCATGCCCCCTGAGTCTTACTGGCCTTTCTTGGGTGCCTAGGGTAAGATCACAGATGAAAAGAGGCATAACCTCTGTGCCAACAAAAGCCCTGACTGATGGGAGCTGCCATCCAGCTGCCCTTGCACCTGGCCGTCAGAGCCGGGACAGCAGGTGGAGCTGGGAGCTGAGCTGCTCTCACTGGCCCGTAGGCTCCTCCTCCTGAGGATGTCAACAGAGTCAAGAGAGCTGACAGAGACCTCTCCATTCTCGCCTTCCTTGCAGGCCGTGTTCCACATGCAGTCGGTGAAATGCCTTAAGTGTCAGGAGCAGACCCGGGCAGTGCTGCCGTGCCAACATGCTGTGCTGTGTGAGCTCTGTGCTGAGGGCAGCGAGTGTCCTGTCTGCCAGCCTAGCCGGGCCCATGCCCTCCAGTCGTGACCCTGCAGACCTGGCCCAGCTGGGCCCAGACCTTTTCACCTAGAACTTTTTAAAGTATATATATGTATGTATGTATGTATGTACGTATGTATGTATATGTATATGACTATGTACATGTATACATTTCTGTGTGCGGGTGTGTGGTGCCAGCGTGTGCACAGTGTCTGTGTGTGTATCTGGACATAGATAAAGACACACACTTTAAAGCAGACTTACCAAGCACTTTTTAAAGAAAGACTATTTTGCAGTCCCCTCCTGTCCTTTCCCCATTCTTCCTGCTCAGAGACAAAGTCCCCTCTTTTCCCACTGGCCTTTTGGCAGTGAATATGTTTTTGTCTCCTTTTTTATGTAAGAACTAACTATTTTTAACTTCTTCCTGGGGCCAGAGCAGGGAAGGATGGGAAGCTGGAGGGCAGGCTCCGTTCACCCTGCATTCCAGGCCAGGTCTATGTCACAGTGTGGACCCAAGTCCCTAGCTCCCAGCTGTGAGGGCTCAGGGAAGGCCTGAGACTTTTAAGCCAGCCTAGCTCCTGGTTTTACCAAAAATGTCTTTAACCCTGGGACAGCCACGGAGCTGGCAGGCCAAAGCTGCAGGCTAGTCCCACTCCTATACCTGGGCCCTTGAAGCTCCTTAAGGGTCAAGGCCTAGCTAGCTCTGTCTGTCCCTCAGGATCTTCAGGCCTGGTCTTCTCCTTGATCGTTTCTTCTGGGATCTCCAGGACAGCCTCTTTGGCCCCACAGTCACCTGTCAGATTGGCACTGCCCTCACCTGTCCTTGCCTCCCTCCCTCTGGCACATGGCTGTAGGGCCGGTGGCTCCCTCCCTCTGGCAGCTAGCAGGGCGATTGTTGGGAGGAGTGTAGTCTGAGGACCTCCTGGGAGGCGTTGTATGCATTCCTTGGTGCTCTTTGAGTGCGACTGACGTACTGCCGTTGTGGGCAGACGCCTGTGTGCATGTGTGTGCGTGCCTGTCCAATGTATATTGTGTTTAGCTTCAATTTTAAAAATGTTCTGTACAGAGATGCAATGGAATGGGAAAGCAGAGTGGGCAGAGGGAGGCAACCCTGCTCCCAGCACTGGGTGTCCAGTGGGCTATTGAGGGCTACAAAACATCTGCCCCAGCCCAGGCCCCTCCCTTGGGCTCAGCACGAAAGGGCTTTCAAAGAATTAAGTGAAAACTTTCTCCTTTTTTACAAAAATGCAAAAATCAACAAACTTATTGGAAATAAACCATGAACTTGCAGTGCCGTGTTTATGTGGGAAATGGGTCAGCAGATGATACCATCCAGACTTCCCAGGGAGGCAGCTGGCACCCACATCCTGCAATGCCAAGAGGCAGCTGAAGGGACCTAGAGTCTGTCCAGGTCCAAAAGCAGCTCAGTGTCCCTGAGTCCATCCTAGTGGACTTGTCCTTGTGGAGACTGTTAGCCTTAGACCGAACTCCCAGACTGTGTACCTCCTGTCCAGGGTTCTATAATGCACTATTGATGGTCTCTGAAAAGTGACAGGGACAGGAAGGAGAAGTGTGTCACCGAGGGAGTCCCCTGCCTCCCCCTCCCTCGCACCGAGGAAGTACCCTGCCTTAGATAAACCCTTTTCCTCTGTTCCCCACACCCAAGCCAGGTGTTCTGCCTGACCTCAGCTAGCCTTGCCACCTCCTATTTGTGCGCAGACAAATGAGTTTATCAGGGTCAAGTTTGACGACCCCCAGGCCTGAAGCTCTGACTTCCAACGTTCAGGAGACCCTCCACACACACCCTGCTGTCCAGAGCAGCTACTCAACCTCATGGTCCCCCCAACACCAGATCCCTGTCCTGGACAGCAATCACAGTGACTGCTAGGTAAAGTGTGTTCAGAGTCATGGCCTAGGCCTGCAGGGTGGCTCAGCAGTAAAGGCACACAGCACCCAAGTCTGACAGCCTGAGATCGATCCTGGAACCCACGGTAGGAGACCCAGCTCCTGGTACACACTGCCTGCCATCTGCTCCAGGGCTGACCTCCACTTCGTGGCCACGGGGGCTCCAGGAGCCAGGAGGGGCGTACACTGTATTCTGAGGAGGAGGCAGGCATGCAGGGCCTGACAAACCTTCTGGGCCCACTGTGAGCCAACTATAGACTCTCCGAGGGCAGTGGGTAATGTTTTATTTTTATTTTTACTAGGAACATTTCTAGGTGGCAGGTGCTGTCTGAGGGAGGAAGCCTATTCTGTAGACAGCCAAACTGTCCTTTCTGCTGCCGCCCCATCTGTGCCAACCCTGCTTCCTGCCAGCTCTCACCTCCTGCACCAGAGCGGCTTTGACAGAATCCTCTCGCCCTCTAAAGTCTGCCCACAGCCCTGGTCCCAACTGCCTGGGCCCTGTCCCAGTAGCCGGAACTGACAGTTCCTGAAGGCAGATGGCCCTCAATGATACCTTTCCCAAAGCAGCTTTTCTGGAGGGAGAAGCAGAGACAGGAAATACTCCTCTGTGCTGAAATATGGCAGAGAACACAGACCAGGACAAGAGGGGAGGGACAAGAAATGATAACCATCTAGACAGTGGTAGCACACACACACCTTTAATCCCAGCACTCAGGAGACAGAGGCAGGTGGACCTCTGAGTTTTGAGGCCAGCCTCGTCTACAGAGCAAGTTCCAGGACAGCCAGGACTGTTACACAGAGAAACCCAGTCTTAAAAACAAGATAAATACTGGTCATGGTATTCCAGCACCAAGGGCTGTTCTGGCAAGAACTCTGGGCCCTCTGCCTACTGGCTCTCCCTGTGTTACCCCAGAATGAAGGGCTTCCTTCCCTCTGCCAGGAAGACCCTAAACTTCCAGGCTTCACTTCCACAGCTACCGTCCCGGGTGTGGGGCATGCTGGGAGGCCTGCTTAGCTCTCTGCCTCCTCAGCTTTACGAAGGCCTGAGCCTCGCGATCTCCCTTCCGGCTCTCCAACAACTGCAAAATTGGATCCCCTGTGGAGAGAAAGATTTGAGGGTCAAACTCCTGATTAGAAAATAGTGCTGGTCCACCCCTATGCCAACCTTGAAGGAAATTGATGGGCACACACAAGCTAAATTCCACAGGTATGTCTTGACAAACAAAACTTGAAACATGATGGGTCCTGGGGTGGAAACCGTTGCCTTTTTCCAAGAGAACCCAAGGCTAGACAGCTAACTCCACGTGTCACCTTACTCCCTTGTGAGTCTACTCACCAACTTGTCAGAGTTGGAAGTCAATACCTAAGGTACATTTTGTTTAAGACAGTCAGGTGGGTGTGGTGGTGCACGCCTTTAACCCCAGCACTTGGGAGGCAGAGACAGGTGGATCTCTCTGAGTTCAAGGCCAGCCTGGTCTACAGAGTGAGTTCCATCACAGCCAGGGCTACACAGAGAAATCCTGTCTCAAAAAATCAAAATAGACAGGGTCCTTACTATGTAGCTCTAGTTGGCTTCAAGCTGACAGCAATCCACCTGCCTGGAGCTCTGGGTTTAGAGGGGTGTGCCATCACACCCAGCCCTGAGATGTTTTAGTGTGTCTCACGACAGACAGAGGCATAGGGACCTTTCACCTTTCTGTTATCAAACTTGGCATGTGTGCCCTGCACAGAGATCAGGCCGCTGGTCACAGGAGCTTATCAGTTTCCCCACCGAGAGAAGTCACTTAATGACTTTCAGAGCTTGAATTTCACTGGTCTCTCCATCAGAGCGGAGATTTGCGAAATACTCAGCAAGAGCCACGGTGCCTGTTCTACTGGCGTCCATCTTCCAAGAAAGCATCTCTCTGGAGACCGTGCCAGAGAGCCCTGCCCTGGGACTCAGGCCTACCGTTAGGCGCAGGGTATGTGAGAGGCAGGCGAGTCTGAGTTGCTTTGCCAGGCTCCTCACAGCCGGTCAGTCCAGGCACCCTGCAGAGTGGCAGGAAGGCCTCCCCCTCCAGGTCATCGGCTCCCAGCCTGTCATGGTCCAGCACGGTGAGCAGGAGGCAGGCCCAGTCTTTCTGGCACGGCTCAGCAGGCACCAGGCTGGCAGGGAGTTAGGTGCTCAGTTAGTTCTCTACCTCACTCAAGTCTGCTGTCAACAGTCCCTTCCTTGGATCTTAGCCTGGTCATCTCTCACATGGTGTACCACCCACTCTGATCATGGGCTGACTTTACAACCAGAGGTCCTGTGACCTCAAGGCCCATCTTCAACAAAGAACAGGTACCCGAATGCCTCTGTATTCGATGGGAATCCACCCCCTTCCTCCCAGGGATGCAGACACCTGTCCCAAGAACTCTTCCCGTCAGGCCAGTGTGGTCATCTCAAGCACTCCTTATAGGAGGCAGGGGGTATCGAGGAAGGGAAAAGGGTGGGGGGACAGAGAAGACCTACTCACAATTCAAAGGTCTCATCAAAGAGTGGGTGAAGTTCCTTCTTATGCTTCTGGGTCTCCCTGGGGGCCAGCTCAGGGAATTCATGCCTGGGTTCAAGCGTCAACTGGACAAAGGGGTCACTGGCACCTGGCAAGTGGCCCAGATGGGAGGGGTTGCCGACTGAGTTCCAGCCACCACGGCACCCCCCCCCCCCTGCAGCTGTTGTCTCTTAGTCCCCTCCTGATAACCAGAGGAAATGTGCTCAGAGCTCCTGTTGAGCCTCCAGGATCCTGGTGAGGAGAGGCCCAGGGCAGCCAGCACTCACCATTGGAGTCCAGAGGCAGCAGGCTGGAGGCACTGAGCAGCTCCACGTGAAGCTTCTGCTCAGAGGTGCGGTAGGAGGCCTTGATGGTGACAGCACCCAGCGGCTCAGAAGTGGTTTCAGCCTGGCATGGGATCATGCATAGGGATCAGCTGGGAGGGAGTGGGGGCAAGGCCCGCTGTGACCCTCAGAGGGTGCAGGGCAGGAGGAGTACCTCACCTGCTGCTGGATTCGGCTACAGAAATACTTCTGGATGAGCTCCCGGCTGGAGGCCGCCTGCAGTTCCAGGTCCCTCTGCAGAGTCTGGAACGGCACATCAGAGCATCTACCCAAACGTCTTCATGCCTACCCACACTTATGCGGCTGCCAGGCCCTCGCAGAGGGTAAGAGGCCAGAGGAAGCACTGAGCCCTAGGACCACAGAAAGGAGCATACTCTCCCTAGTGCGGGCATGTGGGAACCCCGTGCCTTGAAGGACACTACATTTACATTATTTCTTTCTTTCCAGCATCAAAAAAATTTGTAATAGTTTTGAATAAGAGGCCCAATGATTTGTATTGCACTCCGTTTCATGAATAATGGAGCTGGTCCTGGATACAGGTAAATACAGAAAGACAGGCTCCCTGCCTTGACTTCCTAATTAGGGCCTCATCAAAAGACCCTAACTAGGCCCCAGGGTCATGCCCCACACTGCTAAGACTCCTACCTGGAAGGTGGCTGTGTGCAGGGCCTCTGGCGGTAGACCACAGCCCTCAGCATGGAAACAGACCTCCAGGTTCTGGGGAAGAGAAAAGAGTTGACTGCAGGTACCCCCAGGGTTAATGTCCTCCCAGCCGCCAGTAGGTACAGTTACCTGAAGGGCTGCCTTCAGCCTGCTAGAGGCCAACGGTGAGCTACGCTGCGAAGATGCCACCTCCGCCAGCACTGTGAGCGTGTGGGTCCACAGCAGAGTCAGAAGGCTGCCAGGTGCCGGACACAGGCCAGGGCAGCAGGGGAAGAAGCAAAAGTGCTCTTCAGAGAGGGGCAGCCTCGGGAACCCAGGTTCACCCTACCTCCCCATCCACCAGTTCCGCAAGTGAGGCTGGGGCAAAGCTGGCAGAGGGGGTACCAAGGAAAGGTTGCTGTGGCAGAGGGTGTAGGGGGTACCGGGAAGGGTTGCTCTGGCAGAGGGTGAGGGGGGTACAGAGGAAGGGTTGCTCCCAGAGTGAGAAGGGGGCAGGTCAAAGGAGTTGTTTATTCCATCAGTGCATCTCTGAACCTCAGTGGAGAACTCTCTTGAGTAGGACCACAGCAAACCACTAAAGAGTGGAGAAGAAAGGCTGGACCCCAGGGTAAGATAGAATTGCAGGGGCTGGAGAGATGGCTCAGCGGTTAAGAGCACTGCCTGTTCTTCCAAAGGTCCTGAGTTCAATTCCAGCAACCACATGGTGGCTCACAACCATCTGTAATGAGGTCGGGTGCCCTCTTCTAGTCTGTAGGCATGCACAGAGACAGAATGTTGTATACATAATAAATAAATATTTAAAAAAAAAAAAAGATAGAATTGCAGCACCCAGCATGGGTAAGGGGAATACGATGAAGGCAAGAACAGGAACTGAGATCCTAACATACAGGAACTGAGATCCTAACATACAGCTCCATAGAGCTGAGCAGGTAAATATCCTTTTATTTTTTAAAGATTGATTTATTTCTTCTGTACATTGGTGTTTTGCCTGCATGCATGCATGTCAGTATGAGGGTGCCAGATCCACTGGAACTGGAGTTACAGACAACTGTAAACTACCATGTGGGTGCTGGGAATTGAACCCAGATCCTTTGGAAGAGTGGTCAAGGTTCTTAACCGCTGAGCCATCACTCCAGCCCCTGAGCAGGTGAGTATCTTAAACAGGTTGTGTGTGCTGATGATGGAGGACACCTGTGATGGGGGTGTAGCTCAGGATAGAGCGCTCGCCAGCATGTGGAAAGAGGCCTTCGTTTGAAGTAGTGGGTGAACTCATTTAATACTCAGCAGCACCAGGTACTATTCTAGATGTTTCTGAGCGAAGCTCTTGTCTTAGCGGAGAGTTAATTCTCAATTATGTGAGGAAAAACAGGAGAACAAAACAACCAAGAAAACACTCAGTTATGGCATAAAGAAATCCGAGCCTACAGGGCCCCTGCTTGCTGCTCAGTAAGAGGACAAAGAACTGTAGGAGGAAGAGCCCAGTTGCCAATCAGGGCCCAGGTTCCACCTGCAGGCAAGTGAGGCTCCGGATCAGAGCTCTGCACGTGACCGCTCACTCCTCAGGAGAGCCAGGGACTGGGATCAGGGACGTGACAACTTGGACATCTTGAAGCCACTAAAGAGGAACAAAGAACCCAAGTATCCAGAGCCTACACTTTGAACACACCAACAAGAAGTCTCCCCCAGCCCTGACTGGGGACATGCCAGACGCCTGGACCATGAAGCAGTCAGGGGCCCTGAAGATGGGCCTGGGCTTGGAAGAATACAGGGGGAAAGCTAGCAATGTTCAGAGCTCGGCAGAACAGAAGGGGCCAGAGAGAGAAGCAGAGAGCTCCCTGTCCCTGAAGCTGGTTGGATTCTCCACAGGAAGTCACCAAAAGGATTCCCAGCAAGCCATCAACCTAGGAACACATGGGAGCAGAGGGCGGTGTGGGTCAGGAGCTGCCCCATACCTGCTGAAGTTCTCCTGGACCAGGTTGGTGTTCATGTAGCAAAGCTTCACCTCTAGGAATTTCATCAGGGGCAGAATGGCCTAAGACAGACCAGAAGGACTCAGGCCTCTTTTAGTCCAGGCCTCGCTCACACTGTCCTGACCGTCCCATCCCCTGGTGGAGAACAAAGCTAGGCTTTTGTGTGTTGGGTGTTACAATGTCCTGGTTGCTCTGTCTGCTCCGACCACACCATCCTCAGCATCCTGTGGACCCACTCTGTACGTGCCGTGCCGCCTCAGGACCTCTGCTCTTCCTGGAATATCCTTCCTCTAGGCATCTCACAGGACCCTTTCTCGCTTCCTGTGGGCCTTGACTCAGCTGTCACACTCAGAATAAGGCCTTCCCTGACCACTATCGAAAAGCCCAACCCTCTGACATTTCCCGGCCCGACCACCTTGTGTTCTGTTTTTCCCTTTGGCACGTACTATCTAACACACTGTGTAAGTGTGTGCGACTGTGCCCATGACTGGACATGTGTCGGTAGTTACAGTTACACCTGTGGCTGTAGAGAGAGTTACCTCTGCATCTAGCTATCCATTGTGCCCCCAGAGAAGGAAGCCCTAGGAAGGCAGGGGTTTGGGTCACACTGACTTAAAATCAATGTTTAAGTATCTGGAACTGTAATGTGTGTTTACTCAACATTTGACAAGTTAATAACTCTCGCCCAAACAATCAGAGGCACAATGATATACTCTCCCCTTTACACACGAGGGGCTTGGGTTCAGCTGGCTGGCGTAAACAGGGTGGCAGAGATAAGCCTTGGGAAGGATGTGATCCCAGACCCGTGTGTTCCCAGGGCTACAAAATGGAGCTGAACCTCCTGAGCTGAGCCTCCAGCACCCATCAGTTCTAGGAGAACTTGTGGCATGACCCAGCCTGCCTCGCTGAGCATCCAAGGAGGACACTGGGGCCCATGGAGACATCACACCCGGGTCAAGGTCGGGGGACTGATCTGACATCCTCAGGACCTTCATTCAACTCCTGTCTACCCAGGCTCTTTTCACAACCCCAGATGCAGAGGTGGCCCAGAGGAGAAGGGCAACAAACAGGGCCGTTACTCACATCCTCAGGCAGAACAGACTCCTTGATGCCAATGAGTTTCTGGATGTGGGTGGCAATGCCTACCTCCAACTGGGGACACAAAGCAGGGAGACAAGGAGAGACGGAGTGAGCCAGGAACAATCCAGAGAGTGGGCTTGAGGTTTGGGGTCAGGGGATAAACATCAGCAGCTCGGGTCCTACTGAGGACCAGGGTAGGCAGGGTCCTGGGGGATCAGACAGTACCTGTTCAGCCAGGGTTCGGACGCCAGTACGGATTTCATGGCCCAGCCCGGCCAACGCGCCCTGCAGCTGGGCATGTAATGTGTTCTGCAGTTGCCCCTGCTCCAACACGGCACCCACCCGCTGCTCCAGTGCCTCCCATGCCAGTTGAGTGGGCAGCTTGTCGATGATCAGCCGCAGTTGCTCCATGTTGTTCACCACCACACACAGCTGGGGTGGTCATGAGCACAGGGATGCAGGGCCTCTAAGCAGATCCACCCCTCACCTGGCCAGCCGCCTAGCCCCTCAGCTCCTCAGCCCCCCAACTCTCCACAGCCCCTCAGCCCCAGCTCTGGGTCTTACCATATTAGCTGCCTGACCCTGGTCCTTCTGACCTACAGACAGCTCACGGGCCCGGGCCTTTATAAGGCTGCAGTAAACCAAGGCCAGCCGGCAGGTGTCCTAGGGCGAATGGACCACAGGAGATGGAAGGATGGATGGGTGGGGCCCTCAAAATGGGTTAATAGAGGAGTCTCAGAAATACGGAGTTTAGGATGCAAGCTTTGTGGGGGGCTGGTAGTGGCTAGTCGTCTGAGAGCCTGTGAGGCACTGGGTGTGGCAGAATCGAGGCTGTCCTCATGCTGGGGAGGTGCCATACCTCCACAAATTTGACAGTGATCATGAAGGCCTCCTCGGGGTCTGGCCAGTCCAGTTGCCGGGCGGTATGGCTGATCTGGGCAAAGCAGGTGGACAGATCCACGGCGGAAGTGCTGTGCTTGGTCAGCTCCCCCAGGGGCACCAGCTGGGGGAGGGGAGACACTCAGGAAACAGGCTCAGGGCAGGCGGACACAAACCTACTCCCCTAACGACCAAGCTCAGCTGAGCGGAGGCTACCGGGAGGATGACGGCAAGGCTGTGCCCACCGCTCCTTTAGCCCACAGGACCCTTAGGCACAGAGAAGCCCTACTGAACCTCGGGATATCAGGAGGCCATATCTTGCACAAAGCTGGCCCAAACCGTGCCCTGATGAAGATGCTCGGAGATGGTTAGAGACTTCTACCAGCCTGGAGGTGTCCGCAGAGAACCCAACCTCACTCCCAAACCTAGGGCCCCTCCTGCACCGAGTCCATCTGCACAGCACGCTGCACACGCTCCAGGGCAACACTGTAAGTCTTCTGCAGCCACGAGGGGATGGCTGGCTGGAACCAGCGGTGGAAACCATCCAGAGCCAGGACTCCATTGCTGGGGAGAGCAGAGGCTTAGCCTGCGGGAGGCAGGTCAACCCTTTTCCTTCCTGCGTGCCCGAAGCCCACCTTCAAGCCACTTGTTGCCCACCTGTCTGAGGGGACTGGGCCCAGCTGGTAGAGCTCCTTCAGACTGACATAGAGCTGAAACAGACTCTCTCCCATGTCTGGAGAAACAAGGCTCCCCACTGCCGCTGTGTGGTCCTGTACCCTCTTGGCCACCTACAAGGAAAAGCTTGTCGGGGAAGGCTGTGGAGCTAGACAGATGGGTGCTACTTAGGATGGCAGAGGGTCTCACCAGCCACTGCAGCTCCTGGAAGGCCATGGAGAAGAGGTCTATCTTGAGGACACTGGAAGGAAGGCAGTACGTGTGACAATGGTGCCCACCAGGGTCCCACAGGCCCATCGGCTCCAGACCCGGCTCTGGCCCCGGCCCCATCAGCTCCAGACCCGGGTCTTATATGTGCCCACCAGGGTCCCACAGGCCCATCGGTTCCAGATCCAGCTCCGGACCCTGCTCCAGACCCGGGTCTTATGTGTGCCCATCAGGGTCCCACAGGCCCATCAGCTCTGGACCAGCTCCAGAACCCCCCCCCCCCCCCGTAGGTGCTCACTTGTGGAAAATCTTGTTCCATGTGTGTCGGCACTGGTACAGATCAGCCATCACATCCCGTACGAGGTTTAGCAAAGCCTTGCCAGCCTCCAAGATGCCCTGGGAAGGATACAGGAGGTTGAACAGGGTTACAAGGGCAGATACCACATACCCACCCTCAACCCCGCCCCAGAATCTACCTGCACCATGGGCTGATGATGTTGCTGCATCAGGTGAAACCATTCAATGGTGCCCATCTGTTGGAAGATGGGGTGGGGGGGGGGAAGGAAGGGTTAGTGAGCAAAGGTCTCTGCCCCAGCCCCCACCCCAGGGAAGACACCTACCCGCAGAGCCTCGGAAACCTGCTGGGACAGCGGAGCACTGTCTGGGCACAGTTCTCCAAAGGCCTTTGTCTTGCACATCTGCACCAAGACTCTGGAGGGCAGAGCACTCTGTTCAGAGGCCTACTATCCAACTCCCATCCAGCAGGCTTTTTAGAGCCCCTCTCTGCAGGCACAACACCTGCACACTCATCCCCGACCCCCTGCAGCAGCAAAAGGGTAGCCACTGACCTGAGGAGGGACTGCAGCCTGGATGGGGAGTCAGAGACAGACAGGGGAAAGATGGAGCGGAACTTCCGGATGAGGGAGAGGCCATAGGCCAGCAGGGAGGTGAAGGAGGTGGCCAGTTCCTCCCGCTGCAAAGCCAGGAAGATGTTACAGGACGGACATGACCCTCCAGTGCCCTGCCCACCTCCCTGCCTCCCTTACAGCACTCACCTGTTCTGCCTTGAGCCGGCCCTGGATCCACTGGTACTCAATGCTGGTGATGGGGTGCAGGAGGCAGCTGCTGGGGAACTCTAGGCTCTGGTAGAGGCGGCTGTAGGCCAACCACTGCCTGCAGAGACAGGAAGCCCTCAGCAGGGTTCAGGAAGGCAACATCTCCCCGCTTTATCCACCAGTAGAGGCTGTGCCAGTGGCTGAGCATGTGACTCTCAGGACCTCTGTTTCTATAGATGCTGTCCAAGTCACCTGACCCTTTTTGTATTTTGTTGTTGTTGTCTGTTTTGTTTGTTGAGACTGAGAGAGGGTCTCTTACATATCCCTGGCTGTCCTGGAACTCACTTTGTAGACCAGGCTGGCCTCTAATTCAGAAATCTGACTGTCTGCCTGTTTTCCAAGTGCTGGGGTTAAAGGTTGAGCACCATACCCTCTTCCTCTGACTCTTTAATTGTGCTTTGTCTGGATAAAACCTCAGAGCTGGGCCAGGCAGTGGTGGCACACGCCTTTAATCCCAGCACTCAGGAGGCAGAAGCAGGTAGACCTCTTGAGTTCGAGGCCAGCCTGGTCTACATACAGAACTAGTTCCAAGACAACCAGGGCTACACAGAGAAATCCTGTCTTGAAAAAAACAATAATAATAAAAACAACAACAACAACAACAAAAACAAAACAAAAAAACTTTGGAGCTGGGCAGGATGAAGCACACTTTAATTCTCCATCTTGGAGGCAGGTGGATCTCATTGGGTTAGAAGCCAGCCTGGTCTACATAGCATTTTCTAGGCCAGCCAGGGCTACATAGAGAGACCTTGTCTCAGACAACAACAAAAGTCCCTCACTGTTCCTGGGTCCAGTAAGATGGCTCAGTGGGTAAGAATACTTGCACCTGTTGGGGCTAGAGAGTTGGCCCAGGAGCTAGAGCGCTGGCAGAGGACCCGAGTTTGGTTCTCTGCGTCTACATCAGGAGGTTCATAACTACCTGCAACTCAGGCTCCAGGGGCTCCAGTGCCCTTTCCTGGCCAGTGAAGGCATCTGCACACAGGTGGTATGTGATTACATAGACAACACACACACACACACACACACACACACACACACACGTACATATAAATAAAATAATTTTTTAAAGAAATGAGGCTGGGCAGTGGTGGTCCAGGTCATTAATCGCAGCACTTGGGAGGCAGAGGCAGGCGGATCTCTGTGAGTTCAAGGCCAGCCTGGTCTACAGAGTGAGTTCCAGGACAGCCAAGGCTACACAGAGAAACCCTGTCTCGAAAAACCAAAACAATAAACAAACAAAAAAGTCGAAAGGGTGTGTGTGTACATGCATGTGTGTGTGAAGGTGTACATGTAACCATGTGCATGCATGTGAAGGCCAGTGGTCAAGTCAAGTCTTCCTAATCACTCCTGAACTTTCCCAAATCCACTAGAACCCTGTCTCTGCCTCTCCGGGGCTGGGATTTCAGGCATGTTAATCCAAGCCCTACCAGGATGCTGGGGATTGAACTCAGATCTTAATGTTTGCAGAGAAAGCATCTTCTCTAACATACTGAATAGCTGAAAATGACCCTGAACTCCCAATCCTCCTGCCTCTACCTCTCGAGTGCTGAGATTACAGGTGTGAGCTATCATGCCTGGGTAAAGTCTTAGGGTTTCTTGTTTCTTTTGAAAAGTCAGATTTAGAGTTTTGCACCCATGGCATTCGGCATTCATCCATCAGCTGGAGCTCTCTCAGAAGCGTAACGGTGTAGAGCAGAAAAGAATAACGACATCGTGACATTTGCAGGCAAATGGATGGAGCTAGAAAACATCATTTTGAGTGAGGTAACCCAGACCCAGAAAGACAATTATCACATGTACTCACTCTTACATGGTTTTTAAACATAAAACAAAGAAAACCAGCCTACAAATCACAATCCCAGAGAATCTAGACAACAATGAGGATACTAAGAGAGACTTATGTGGATCTAATCTACATGGGAAGTAGAAAAAGACAAGATCTCCTGAGTAAATTGGGAGCACGGGGACCTTGGGAGAGGGTTGAAGGGGAGGGAAAAGGCAGGGAGGGAAGCAGAGAAAGATGTAGAGCTCAACAAATATCAATAAAAAAAAATAAGTGTGACAGGAGACTAGACAGGGTGACTGAGCTGGATGAGGCTATGGGAATGCAGGGAGCAATCAAGGACAGGCTGAGGTCCGTCCCTTCTGGAACAGTTACATGCCTAGCTCCTGAGAGGGAACCTGGCATCTCTCCAGCCTCACCCACCCCATCTTCCTCTGCAGAGCCCCACCAGGGTCGCCCTCCACCTCCCACTTCTGTTTTTCACTTAAAGTCGTGGTCACAGCCAGGGCTAAGGGGACATTCTGACCTCCTCCTGCCCAGCACCCGGTGTGACCGTTCTTCTCCTCACAGGCTGGCATGCCAGTCACGCATGAGAGCTCCTTCTTGGCATTCCAAGAAGCTGACATAGCTCGGGGGACATGATGGCCCTTGGAGATTTATTGTCATTTTCAGAGGTTTTGTTTTTCTGAGACAGGGTCTCACTGTATACAGTGAGGCCCAGGGTGGCCTCAAACTTGCTGCAATCCTCCTGTCTCAGCTTTTTGAATGCTGAGATTGATTACAGACATGTATCACCAAGTCATTTTTAACATCAATTTCTGAGTATCAGTTATTTACTGCTGTGAGCCTATGACATTGTGAAATGGAGCTGCGGCAGCCAGGCGAACACCAAAGCCCAGGGCTCAGAGACACAGGTGAAGGCAGTGAATGGTCTTGGGGCCAACATTCAAAAAGGAGGACAAAAGCTGGGCGGATCTCTGAGTTCAAAGCCAGCCTGGTCTACACAGAGAAACCCTTTCTCAAAACATAACAACAACAGAGAGAGAGAGAGAGAGAGAGAGAGAGAGAGAGAGAGAGAGAGAGAGAACTCCTGTTTCAACAGCTAGAGTCTGAGTTGTGCACAAAATCTCCAGATTTGAAAGTTTGTTAACTAACTCCAAACTTAAAAACACAGTTTGGGGTGGAGGTGGGGGGCTGGAGAGATGGCTCAGAGGTTAAGAACTCTGCTCTTCCAGAGGACCCAGGTTCAAGTCCCAGCTCCCACACATCAGTTCACAACTGTCTGTAACTCCAGTTCCAGGGAATCTAACACCTCACACAACTCTCATAAAATAAAATAAACAAACACAGTTTAGACCTGAGAGCACCCTCCTGAGAGCTGATGTTTGAGTTGCCAGCCTGTTGGCTGGTGGGCTGGGCAGAGAGGGTCCCCTAGGGGTTCTGAGCAGGGCTGTGTACTCACGCCATGGACTGGTGGAAGTCCGACAGGTCCTTCTGAGTGGCATGGAGAAAGAGGATGGTGGCACCCTGGGGACTCAGCGATGCATCCCAGGAGGCGCTGCCGGCCTAAGGGAAATCATAGAGGCACATCAGGACCAGGCGGGTGGCTCTGGGGGGATTCAGCCCTGGCAGACAGCCATACCTGGTGCTGGGTGACTTCATGGGACACCAGCTGCTGCAGGAGGTGGAAGTGTACTGTGTAGTTGGGCTGGGAGCGGCTGGCCGCAGTGGCTCTCTGCAATAGGTTCAACAGGGCTATGAGCAGAGAACCCCATGCCAGACACAGCCAGCCCTCCCCACATCAGGAAGGTTACCGGCAGAGGAAGACACAGCTGCTGGCCCAGGCCCCGGACCTACCCGCTTGTGAATGAATTGGAACTGGAGGTGACACTGGCCGCGGTCTGGGTAGGTCTCTGTGCAGGGCTCTAGCGGGTACCACTGGTCCTCTCGGCAGTGCAGGTCCTAGCAGGGAAGACACACAGCGACGAGCATCAGAACTCTGCACAGAGCTGAGGCGAGAGCAGGGAGGCAGTTGGGGTGGGCCCCCAGGCTCAGATTGGGTCAAATCTGAAGTCCTTCACCCTCCCTGTCCTCGCCTCTCTCCTGGCCCTTGTCCCCCGCTCGTACCTGCAGCCTCAGAACCACGTTCCCCAGGAAGTCATCCTGGCCTTTATCCTTCCGAGCTTCCTTAAAGATCCTGTTTTAGGCAGGTGAAAGGTTAGCCACCTGGCCACTCAAAGGCAGAGCCTGTCTTTCAGGAAGCAGGGTGTCTGTGAAAGGGCGGAGGACGCCATCCCCCCTATGAGTCTGGGGCACCCACCTTCGGAGCCCATGCAGGTCCGTGAGCTCCCCAAGTTTTTGTCTCACGGATTCCACAGTATCCAGGTCCCTGTCGGCCAGAAGGTAGAGCAAGAGGCAGGGAAGGGGCCCATGACCTCATCAGTAAAGAAACTTTGACACATTGTCCTCCCAATCTGCTGCCTCTTTTTGTTCTCACCCCCGGGACAGGGCAGGCCACTCACCACATGTCCAGGTGAAAGCTTGCATTGGTTATGTCCTCAAACTCCCTTTAGGGAGAAAAGAACATGTATGTTTAAGGACCTTGGCAGGGTAAGACATGTACATTCATGTTGGGCCAGGCCACAAGCCCAGAACCTGGCATCCCCAATATCACCCACCGTGTGGAGTTGTAGCCCCTTCCTGCCTAGTTCTCTCCCTTTTAAATTTTTCGTTGGGTACAGGATCTTTTTATGCAGCCTTGGCTGGCCTGGGACTCACTATGTAGGCAAGGCTGGCCTCAAACTCACGAGAACTGTTTGCCTCTACCTCCTAAGTGCTGGGATTAAAGATTGAGCCATCCCACCCACCCCACCCCAACCACTTCTCTACCTTCTTTAAGAATAGGCTGGAAGGTCCCCTGGCCACCAACCAGCCAAAGATACCCAACTGTGCCTCCTCTACAGTCATTTGGCAGGGTCTTGCCACGTAGCCTAGGTTAGCCTTGAACTCTCCCTCTTCCTGTTTTACTCTCTGGAGTGCTAGCATTTCAGGTGCGCGACATTGCATCAGCAGGTACACGACTGGGACTCATGTCACGGGTCTGTCCCATCTAGCTTGGTCTCTCTCCAGCTCTTCTTGAGGACTAAGGGCTGAACTCATTTATTCTCTTGATTCAGGAAGATCGCTGATCTTGTTGGCTGGAAAACCTCCACCCAGAGGAGACTGGGATGGGAAGTGAATAGAGGCTGGAATGGGACCACGTACAAGATAAAGGTTTCCTCCCAAACAGGATTAAGCGTCTGGCTTTTGACTTGGGTGCGGTGTGTCTGCTCTTCAGGGATGGTGTGCTTCACTACGGCCTTCTGTCGACGGCGGGACGCCGGGCTGCCCTCGGGCACACCAACTCCCTGCTCGATGATGCCCAGCAGGCAGTAGGGGTCACTGAACCCTGGCAAGGAGTGAGGGACAGGACTCGAGGAAGTCAGCCAGGTTTCCTTGAATTCCATCAGCTCCCGGGGCCCAGCCTCCTCCTGGGAACGCTGGACAAAGCTCTAAACTTGGCATCTAAACACAGGAGTCTAGCAGCTGGGGTGTTTGGTGGACGGGTTCTCTGGAGAGGAGTTCAAGGCCAGACTGATGGGGAGGCGGGGTCCCGGGGCACCCCCAAATACTTACCGCTGACATCCTTGCCCAGAATGCCTTTGGCCTGTTTCACTGTTGCCTTCAGACAAAATACTGGTTTCTGGAAGGATGGGAGTGGGTGCTGCCTGAGTGGCTGAGAGGCCCGGCCTTTTCACGCTCCCTCCTTGCTCAGGGTGCCCTGGCCCTGGTTACCTCGAGCCCCCCAACACGCTGCAGCATCTGTTGGTGCTCCTCGGGCTGCACCTGGAAGGCCTGAAGAGGGCAGAGGTGTGGGTGGCTAGGGACACAAGGTAGGGTAGCCTGGTGGGAAGGGAGGGTTGAGCCTTGGCTGTAGGAAGATGGGTAACAGCGGGGGCTGGATTTACCTCCTGCAGATAGCGTAGCAGTTCTGAGGCCTCCTTCACATGGTTGGGCTCTGGCTGACCCAGGCGGTGCAGGACAGTGTAGAGGGCTTCCTCATACAGCAGGTCCCGCTGAGACATAGCGGGGTCACCTCAGGAACCCCATCATCACCCAGCAGCCCTCCCTGACACCCACATCTCAGGTCCAGAAAGGGACAAAGAGGCACAAATGCAGTGAAGGCTGAACCTCAGAATGCTCTCAACGTGGTTGTGAGAGCCGAGCCGCCTCTGCCTCTGGGGCCTGAGGGGCCTCCCTCAGAGAGGATGTAGGGCTGCTCCCCACATCCCCCACACTCTCCAAACTCCACCTCTTACCTCTTCTGAGGAAAAATGGTGGGACTGAACCTGGACCTAGGAGCAAGATGAAAAGACAAGCTGTCTCCAGAGGCTTATCTAGTCAGGCAGGACGACCCAGGCCTGAGACAGAAGGACCGACCGCAGCACCTCAGCCTCTCGGGCCTCTAGGCCCACCGAGTCCCCTCATTTGTTCCAACATAAGGCTCCCTGAAGGGCTCACCCCTGGGTCATTTTGCTCATCCCCTGGCCTGCCATGCCTGAGGTCCATGGGCGTTCAGCAGGCCCAGCAGTGGGCTCTCCGGCACCTGCCCCCCCTTCCTTCCCCAGAGGAAACAGTGGTGCTTATCAGGAGGCTACCCGCTCCTCACCCCAGCTGCGGAAGTGAGGCCTAAGAGCAGGGGAGGGTGAGTAGGGGGGAATGCCAGACAGGTCTGGGGTAGCTCAGAGGGGTCCCCTAGGCAGCCCACTGTCATTGGAGATACTGCTTCAGGGGGCGGATGCCTTCAGAGAACAGGGCCGGAGGACAGGCCCACCAAAGGGAAGAGACTAGGGAAGCCCACCGTGGCTCAGAGAATACATGGTGGATCTCTCTGCCCAACCACAAGGCTATGCCCAGGGTCATCGAGGGCAGGTGAGTGGGGGCAGGCAACCTCCCACATCCAGGCCTCAAGATCGCGGCGCACCCCCAGGCTGACTCTTGGCCCTTCTTATCACTCCTACCTCATGGGTGGTCACTCCTACCTCATGGGTGGTTTGGGGTGGTGGATCCTGCTGGTCTCTGGCCCTGCGACGCCTTATCTTGATGGCCTGGCGCAAGAGTGGAGGGCGCCGCTGGGGGTGGGAGAGGTGTGTCGCCATGGTGGCTGACTCTGCCCTTCCCTCTGCCACCCCCCTAGCTGCCGGGTGAAATCAGCGAAGCCGCAGGATGATGCAAAGAGCCCCAAGGTACCACCCTCTGCTAGGGGAGGGTGGAGGGATCGAAGGGCCAGCGTGTCACTGCCTTGGGGGGCCTTCTCCCAGGCTCCCTGCACCTTCCTTCAGCCTTGATCCTTGCAGGATCCTCCCCAGCTAGGAGCAGAAGTAGACCGAGTGGGCGGGGTAAGCCCCACCCACCGTCCCATGGAGGTGCTGGGGAAGAGTCCAGAGCTCTTGGCGAGGGTGGTAAGGCCAGGCTATATGGCAGCCTGCCTCAACTATGCCTGGGCCAAGGAAGCTGACCTAGACCTGTGGTGTTCTCAGCCCAAAGTTTTCTGAATGGGTCCCAGATCTGGGTTAGGGTGGGGCAGGCTCAGGGCCCAGCAGTCAGCTGTTCAGCCGGCTCCACCCCACAGGTGACATTCCAGGGGCGGGATGGGACTACTTGGTGTTAACCAGGGAGGGACAGAGGGACACGAAGCTCAGGCCCACGGCTGATGGTCAGGAGGGTGCTCCTTCCCTAGCCCTGGGAGGTCCTGCGGGTGGGCGGCAAGGCCTTGCTGCAGTCTGGGGGAGCGTTTTGGTCAGGAGAGGGCCCTTCAGTACTGGGATCTCCCACAGTTTCTTGACAGTGAGTGGGGTGCAGGCCTGGCTTAGCTTTATTCTACCTTCTTCTTCCCCTCGGTCTGGTGGCAGTAACCAGCCCAGCCACACTCCCCACCAGAGTCCTGGCAGGCCTGGGCTGGCTTTCCAGCCTGTGCTCGGTAGGAGATCGGGAGTTCAGATGGGATACAGGCCTTGTCCTGCCCCCAGCTGGCAGTGGGTGAGATTACGGACCACCCCATGCAGATACAGGGGCCTTTGTAGGAAGGCTGGGAACCAAATGCACCTCTACTCACCAACAGGAAACAGATCTCTAGCCCCACCTCCCGGCAGCCCCTCCTCCCGGCAGCCCCTCCTCCCGGAAGTCCTCACCCTGGTCACCACACAGAGTCATAGTGTCCAGTTACTTCATTTTACTATATTTCACAGTTGTAGCAAACAAATCAAGGTGCAAACAGGGTTTATTTCACATTAATATATTAACTGGATTTTTCTGTGTCAAATAAATAGGGAATTCTCTTTAAATAACCATCTCCTCATTTTGCGACCAGACCAGGAACAAGAGCAAATCTTAATACATCCGGGGGCATGAAGCTTACACAGGGGCAGATGGCAGGTGTCAGGTCCCATGGTTGGAGGTGCTCGTTCCCAGACCAAATGGCCTCATTGGACAGACATGCATTCTCCAGCACTCCTGTGGAGAGACCCCTGGCAAAGGGAACAGGACAAAGGGGAACTAATTCCCAGGAACTCCACCGAGGGGTTTCCTCCTCCACCGTGCCTTTGCTTCTGATTCCGCCAACTATTGGAGGCTCAGGGTGAAACACCCAAAGCTGGGGGGCAACAGGCTGTGACTGAGGCCAGTGCCTGGCTAAAGGGAATGTGGACCGATCACACATTGGGACAGTGGCCTTCCAGGGTCAGGCACATACCAGGGGGAAGGAATGTGAACACGGCCTGGCAGGGTCCACGGGGGTGACCCAAGGCTGCTCTGATAAGCCCAAGATGGAGTACAATGGCCATCAGGCTGAGGGGGCTGGACTGTGGAGGAGTGGCCAGAGAGTCCCTCTGCGGGAAGGAGCTACTGTAGTGAGGAACAAGGGGTCACCCTGTGCTCCTGAGAGCCCCAGAAATGGTGAGAAGGAAGCTAGACGGAGCAGCGCCAAGGGCTGAGCTAGTGTGGGAAGCTGGAGGCGCCTCGCAGAGGCCAGGAGTCCCAGCCTTCCATCAGGGCTGGTTCCTGGTAACTGTTTATAATCAGGCCTGGGAAGATCAGGGCCCTCCCTGGCCTCCCAAAGTCCCAGATGCAGCTCCATGGGAGGCCCAGGAAGGGAAGTGGGCAGGGTCTACTGGGTCTTTTTGTCCTCTGGGGGGTAGTAGGGTGGCGGTGGAGGCTGGCTCTAGAGGAAGAAAACAAAGATCACATGAGAAATCGCAGGATGAGCTGTGGTCTCTTTCACCCACTGCAAGATCCCAGGCTGCGGGACGCAGAGCGCAGAGGGTCTCACCCCACTCACCGTGGGCATGTAGACATTGTGTGGGTTGCCTGGGTTGTAATAGGCGCTGGCAGCTGCTTCTGCGGCCTTAGCCTCAGCTGTAAAAACAAACACACGGAGGAATGGCGATGAGGGACGACCCCCTCCCCCACGCCTGAGTTCAGGGCAGCCGGCGCTGGTGACTCGGACCACCAAAAGCTTCCGTGACCTTCCTAAGCACCTGCCATGTGCTGGCACTGTCCTTTACTTGGCATGAGTCTATCAGGTGGTTCTGGTGACCATCTGTATAAGAGAACACTGAGGCAAACAGGGTGACCCTTCTCAGCCCAAGGTCACTGCTGGCCGAGGCTCACCTCACTGAACCCCACCCAGCCCGTGGAACGCAGCTCTTCTCCACCAGAGGCCCTTCATCACTGGAGGGTCTCAGCAGGCTCCAGCCATCCTGTGGGCTTCTCTGTAAGACCCTGAGGAGACAGCTGGTCCTGAAGGACGGCTAGCAGCCTAGGGCCTCACCTGCAGGAGTGGAGGGGGCACTGGGGCCGCTGACTGGAGGCTCCATGGGCCCAGGATAGGGTGGCGGTGGGGGCTGTACATACCCCATGGCTCCATCCGTCATGGGAGGTCCCGGATAGAACTCTGCTTGGGAAGAGAGTGAGAGAGACGGGCTCACAAGGTTACTCCTGGGAGTGGCCAGGCCAGTTCCTTGGGGTGCCCTCTCAACTCTCCAGTGTCTGCTGGGTCTAAAGTAGGTGAAAGGGCACATCTCCCCTCTGCAACCTGAAGGTGTAGTTAGTGGGTGGGTGGGGAGGCAGAGGCTGGGCAGCAAAGGACACACTCACCAGGTGGGGGCGGTGGGTAGGGGTAGCCAGGAGGGCAGGGGTACATTCCATTGGCGACTGGCGGGGGAAAGACATAGGCCCCGCTGGGCATGTAAGGGTACCCATAGGCTCCATTAGGGGCTTCACCTCTGGAGGCTATAAGTACAAGGGGAGAGAGAGATGAGTGTTGCCTGCCTCAGAACTGATGGGTCCCAGGACTGTGCCCACAGATGTGCCCTGCAACCATTCCACTGCTTACCCAACTGGGTCTGCCTAGGTCACCACGTGGGGAGGGGAGGGTGGGAAAAGAGGCCAGAAGGCAACAGGACAGGAGCCGGAGAGGGAAGTGGATGGAGAGGTAAAGGGGGGTCGGGGGTGGAGGGGAGGGTGGTGGGTGGAGGGGAGAGGAGGGGGTAGAGAGGAGGGTGGAGGAGAGGGTGGGGGTAGAAGGGAGGGTAGAGGAGAGGGTGGTGGGTGGAGGGGAGGGGAGAGGGTGGTGGGTGGAGGGGAGAGGAAGGGGTAGAAAGGAGGGTGGAGGAGAGGGTGGGGGTAGAAGGGAGGGTAGAGGAGAGGGTGGTGGGTGGAGAGGAGGGTGGAGGAGAGGTTGGTCGGTGGAGGGGAGAGGAGGGGGAAGAAGGGAGGGGAGAGGGTAGAGGAAAGGGTAGAGTGAAGAGGGGAGGGTAAGGGGTGGAGAGGAGGGTGGAGGGGAGGGTAAGGGGTGGAGGGGAGGGTTGGGGGGTTGAAGAATGAGAGGAACAAATGTTGAACACACTGCTTGATAATTTATGATGGCTGCTGGATGGTACTCTAACAGTTGGGTTTTTTGTTTGTTTTTTAGTTCAGACATTTCTGTCAAAATGTTGTACGCGTGTTATGGGCAGAGGAAACCCACAGACGATAATCACAGGTTTCTTTCCCAATTCCCAGTCCTGTCAGCTGGGCCCAGATAGTTACCTCCTGGTGCTTACTATCAAAAAAAAAAAAAAAAAGACAAACAAGAAACCCACATGTTAGGTGTTAGGTGTGTTCACCCGCTGTTTTTAAGAGCTAGGATACCTTGAGATGCCACCTGGAGCATCCGCTGCCCAAACTCAATGGCGCCCCCTGCTGTGAAGGTCAACTTGTAGGAAGCATCGCCTTCCCAGCCACCTGAGAAGGGACAAGGACAGTGAAGGAACAGAGAGAGAAAACAGGTTCCGTTCAGAGAGATGGCTTCTGGAGATCCTCTTCTGGAGATCATCCAACACTGAGGAGGGAGGCTGGCGGGAAGGGGCAGGGCTTCTGCCTGTAGCCCACAAAACACCTGGTGCTGCAGGCCGGCCTGACTCCTGCTCGTGGGTTTCATCTCAACAGGGCTTTCCCCCACCCACAGCCAAGTACACTGCCAGGCTACATGGCTGACTGCAGAGCCAATGACAAGGGGGAGGGGAGGGAGGCTTCTCCTGACCACCAGCAAAGCCTTGGCAGCTCTCCTGGTAACTGACATGGAGGTTCAGGGTAGAACTCTCCTGGGAAGAGGCCTCGAGACAGAAGAACGTGGTCCCTCCAGCCTGGCAGGGTGTAGAGGGCTGAGGCTGACACAGAGCGCGCTGGAGTCTGGGAGTCGGCCACAAAGCAGGGCCCTGCCAGCCTGGCTCTCATGGAAGGCTCCTCCTAGGATGGGACATAGCTTCTCCCAAATCTAAAACCTGGGCCTTCCCGGGGGGAAATGAGCACAGAGCATATTTAATTTTAATTTTTCTGCTGGGCTCACGCTCTGAACGTAAGGCTGATTTTCCCAGCTCTTGGCAACCAAAACCCACGTGTGCCACTCAGCCATTAGCCCAGGTATCTGAAATTAATTCATGGCTGGGAAGGGGGAGGCTTGGACAACGAGTCTGAAAAGGGCTCTCCAGGAGGCAGTCGGAGACGTCCGGAACGTCTCACGAAAGAGCCAATCGCGTCCCTGAGGTCCCTCGTCACCTACCTCCTGCTTCAGCCTTCACTGTCCCCTTAATGAAGTTGGCACCAAACACTGGCTGCTTGATCTCGCAGTCCTTCATCAGATAGAAGGGCATCATAAAGGACTGCATGGCATCCTTCCCCTTAGACAGAAAGATGACCTAGGGGACAGGCAACCAGGCCGTCAGCGCGAGAACCTAGCCAGCTTAGCCCTGCTTCCCACCCGTTTTCCGTGTGCTGGGTCTGTTCCTAGCGCCAGTGCAGGCAGCGGAGCCCAGCCACATAGCCCCTCCCAGGTGCTGTAAAGTAAAAGGCCCAGGTTCAGCCTGGAGACACACGACTCAGGTGTGCACAGGAGGGACCTGCAGGCTGCAGAGGGTGAGGGTACACCATTAGCATTTCAGAAACTAAGAGGGTGGCCCATGTGGCATATCCATGGAGGGGCCTGCTATGCTAGGTGCCCGGCAGGGCAGGCTCCTGAAGCTGGGAGGCAGAATGTAAGCTCAAACAAAGTGCAGCACAAGGGTCCAGGAGAAGGGATCACTGTGACTTCCTATAGGTCACACTTGCCTAACAGCCACAGAACTCTCCTGGCCCACATCTGGAAAACCCCTCAGTTTCTTTTCTCTTAATCACATTCATCTATGATACAGGTGTGTGGGTGGGTGTGCCCACACCACAGTGCACACACAGAGGTCAGAGGACGTCCTCCCCTTCCATCACGTGGGTCAACCCCTGGGTTTCCAAACCACCAGATACTCAACCTAACAGCAGATGAGCGCCTCTAGAGGGGCGGTTGTCACACCCTGCAGCCGTGCGCGCGCGCTTGCGTCGTGACACCTCGCGGGTGGGGAGCCGCAGCCAGCGGGCGCCCCTTTCTCAACTACTCCTTTGTATTACTCAGAGCCCACACGGCTCATTCTCAGGCGAGGCCGACTCTGCAGCCTGGCATCCTTCACTCTGCAGGGTTCTGCTGGGCTTTGTGCCCAGCCTGGAGGCTGTGGCCCTGCCACTGCATCCTGTTTACCACAGCCATAGCTCTGACTGTGCACATGAGCCTCGAGGGCTCCTCCAGGCAAGTCATCGCAGCAGCTGTCTCCGACCTCAGAGAGACTTTTGTGAATCTGCACGGCCCAGGTCAGGAAAGCAGCGCAAAGAGCCTGGTTCAGGGTCATGTGACAGAGAAACAGGCAGAGCAAAGCAATAGTTTCCCCCAGGGTTCGGAGGCCACTGGTGTCCCAAGGTTGGGAGAGACACACGTGACATCTGAACGCAGAGGCTCTAACGTGCTGCACAACTCACCCGATATGGGGTTAGGTAGACGGTGCCTTTCTTGGTCCCTTTGAAGGCCTCTGGCACATTCTTCATGTCATTGAATGTGAGCTCCACATGATCATAGGTCATCAGGATGCTGTGACGAGAAGACAAAGCCCTGGTGATGGTCTGGACTCGGACTTCGAGGAAACTGTCAGTGCAGCAGCAGAGAGGAACAGGTTGGGCCTACAGCCCCAAGTGACCAGGGGAGAGAACCATCTTCATCTCCGGCTGGATTAGAACACCTGGCCTTCTCTTCAGTTCAAGTTCAGGGGGTTTTGGGGCTGCATTTCACAAAGCTCAGGCTGGCCTCGAGCTTACTAAGTTCCTCCTGCTTCCACCTCCCAAGTGCCAGGATTTCAGACTTCTACCACCACGCTGGTTTTGTGAGTGACGGAGGAACCCAGGGTTTTGTTCAGGCTCGGGAAGCTCTGCCACCCGAGTCACAGCCGCAGGTCTTTGACTGTTGTGTTTTTTGTTTTTTTCTGTTTTTAAATTCTAATAGAGCTGGCAGTGGCCTTTAATTCCAGCACTGGGGAGGCAGAGGTAGGTGGATTTCTGTGAGTTTGAGGCCAGCCTGGTCTACAGAGTGAGTTCCAGAACAGCCAGAGCTACAAAGAGAAACCCTGTCTCAAAAACACCAAAACAGGGGCTGGAGAGATGGCTCAGTGGTTAAGAGTACTGACTGCTCTTCCAGAGGACCCAGGTTCAATTCCCAGCACCCACATGGCAGCTCACAACTGTCTGAAGATCCAGTTGCAGGGGATCTGACACCTTCACACCAATGCACATAAAATAAAGTTAAATAAACCATAAAAATATTAAAAAAACACCAAAACAACACCAAAACAAACAAACAAAGAATCCCGACTATATAAACATGAGTCTAATGGGACTTGGAGATGTAGCTCAGTAGGATTTGCCTAGCATGGCCATGGCTCTGGGTTCTTCCCCAATAAACAAATAAAGTCAAAGAATGACTCTACCCTTGCATTGGATCCTCTGAAGCTGGAGTTACAGATGGTTGTGAGCTGCCTGACATGGATGCTGGGAACTAAACGGGTCCTCTGAGAAAACATTCTTTTGCGTGTATGTGGTTTTCTCTGCGTGACAGCCTTGGCTCACTAAGTAGACCAAGATGACCTTGAACTCACAGAGATCTGCCTGCTTTTGCTTCTTGGAGTGCTGGGATTAAAGGCGAGGGCCACCAATGCCTGGCTGAGAATGTATTCTTAACTGCTGAACCATCTTCCCAGCCCCTTAAATCCAAGCTTCAACTGGAGCTACAGAAAACGCCTGTACATAAAGCCCTTGAGATAGGTGTGTGTGTGTGTGTGTGTGTGTGTTTGTGTGCGTGTGCACACGCACAAGTATTCAATTCCCGGGGAAGAGTTCACAGTGTTTATCTCTAACAGTGGTTTGTGAATTAAAGATTAATGTTCACTAGTTTAAATATTAAAGTTTGAGAACTGGACTTAAATTTCAATTATTACTGATACATCTATTTCAGAAGTGAGGTTGAAGTTCTTCCCAGAATCCTATTTGGTAGCAGTGAGCTATGAGTTAGGTGCTGAGGCCCGGGGTGGCGGGTAGATACCTTCTAGAAAAGACCCAATTTAAGAGAAGGAAAACCACTCTCAGATGATGAAATCAAATAGCGCTGGTGGTGGTGCTGCATGCCTGAACGCCCTGCACTCAAAGGCCTGAAGTAGGGCGGCCTCAGGTTTAAGGCCAACCTGACTGAACTGAAACTGCGGCTCAAAAACCAGAGAAAGTGGTAGTGGAGGAGGCGGTCAGCATGGCGTCAAGGTACTTGGCCCAACCGAGGCACTGGATGAAGTTCACCAAAGAACAACGTAAGTTCTCAGATTTCATGATAAAAAGCTCCAAGTTCACACGGTTTCACTCGTCTGTCTCCTCCTCATCCCAAATATCCTTTCTTGGTGCAGTGGCAACACAGGACAGAGAACCAACACAGGACAGAGAACCAACACAATGGAAGAGGCCAGCTCTGGTGAGAGAAGTGATCTCCAGATACATGCTGGGCTGGCCAGAACCTGCCAAGAACTACGGGGACAAAATCAGCATATCCAGTCTGCGTCAACCTGCACCTTCTCCTCTGACTCATCAAACACTCCCAAGTGACGGGTCCCAAGCTGGGTGTCGGCTTTGCCCTCCACCACGCCTCCCTTGGTCTTCAAGAGAAAATTCAAGCCTGTGTAGCCCAAGTCCGGAGAGTCTGATTTCCAATGTCCAAAGAAGGGGAAAAGAGAAGCTGTCGACAGGGCCCAAAAGTTGGAGAGAAAAAGTAGATAGTGCGGGGGAGGGTAGAGAAAAAAGAAACCTGAAGTTAGAGACCTCTGCTCTAGGGACCGACTTAGGCCATAAGGAATTCAAGAGATCCAGGCAAGAGACAAGTCTTCACAATGCCCGCTGGTGTCAGGCACTGGGTTGAGCAGCTGACAGCCACTTAGTTCCACCTCTAGGGCCTCAGCCTTTCTCTTGGAATCTGAGAAGTTCTGGAATACACGGGAAGACCAGAAAGGGGAAACTAAGCTTATTGTCTGTGGGGTCAAGATACTTGCCTTCAATTCCTCACAGCGCTAAGACAAGTTATTCCCCCTCTCTGGGCCTGACCTGGCCTACCCGGAAAATGTACATAATAGTGTCTGCGGCACAAGATTAAGTACTATCTATCTAAGACAGAACAGACGCAGTGGCTGCCGCGTAGTAACAACTTAGTAAATGTCCAATAAAGCGCAATTGTTTTTACGACACCACTTGGGAAGGGGGCTCAAGAAACCACCCTTTGGCCTCACTCATGGCCCCAAACCCTGACACCATCCTGCTGCCCCACCCCCACCCAGCACCCCAGCTGATCAGCACCCCAGCTGATTGATCAGCACTCCGGTCCTCCAGCCCCGCCTCCGGCCGTTGCCACCCCTTCCCCCAGCGCTCCATCAATTTCCTTCCATTCCCACCACATCCCACCGCCCGCCGCACACGGTGACCGACACCAGCCCTTCGAGTCTCCAGGATCCTTCCGCCGGGTTTTCACCTCTCAGTGTTGTTGACGATCACTCCGCCACCCTCTGAGTGATTCTTGTTGAGCGCCATAGTCTCTCCCACTGGGGTCCCGAGACTCGCAACGCTCTGCGCCTGCGCTGATCTTTGGCCCGCCTCTAGTGGCGTCGTTCGTATTACAGTCAGCCAATCACAGCTCCTACGCGTAGGCAGAGCCACCTCCTGATCTCCAATGTCACGTGGCGAGAGTTTACTCCCGCTTCTCCCCCCCACCCCCCCCCCGCCCAAGTTGCACCTGCATCACAAACAAGCCGGCCGACTACAATTCCCAGCAGGCAAGGGTCCCGCAACCGCGACCTCGCCTTGAGTTGAGTGATGAATGCATTCTGGAACTTGTAGTCTTTTCTTACTATTGGCCAGGCTTGCTACGCTATTTACAAAACCTTAAACATCTGGCTTCCACCCCGTCCTCCTCACGTTAGCAAACTCAATGGAAGATATGTAACTTAAACGTGATGATTTGGTGTGTGCAACGTTTAAAAGTCATTTAATGAGCCGCCTTCTGATCGCGAACTAACCTGAATGGTTCGCCCATACACTTGGGTGTGCTAGACGTAGTCCCCTTCTCGGGGGCGGGGGGGGGGGGGGACTGGAAGAGTCCGAACAAAATACGCTTTAATCAACTCACGCGAGTCGGACTGTGTGAACTTCAGGGGAGAGCAGTCCGCTCCCCTCCCTCTTCCCCCGCCCAGCACCTGCCGCCAGCAGCAGCTGCCTCGCGATGGCGCTGCTTGCCTCTCTAGTGTGGCTGGGTCCCCGCTGGAAGAGTTAAACATCAGGGTTTAAAGAGACCTGGGATAATTGCAGGAAACCAGACTCAGTGAGAGGCCATCAGCCAAAAGGAACTTTCAAAATACCACTAACTCAGCTTGTGACCCAGCACTGAGTGTCTCGCTACTGCGTTGCAGTGAATCTAAACTTCATTTCTGAGATGAATCCTTCTCAGGGCAGGGCCGGGAAGGATTGCTGGAGGTCCCCAGTATCCTTAATCTTAGGAGATCAGTGTTTGATTTGAAGCAGACAACCAGCACTTGGGAGACTGAGGCAGGAAGTTGCTGCAAATTGGAGGTCAACTTGGGTTGCATAATGATTCCCAGACCAACCTCAGCTACAGTAAGACGCTATCTTAAAAAAAAGTGGGGGGTGGGGGCGGGGAGGGTTTGAATAGATAGTGCAGTAGTTAAATGTGAAGGCTGTTTTTCCAGAGGACCCGCTATTTGTTCCTAGCATTGAGGTCAGGCGATTGAAACTAATTGCCTCTAACGCCAGCTCCTGATGTCTCTGACCTTCTCACGCATCATATATAAACACACCCACTCATATAGATGCACACACATGCATATCATTAAAAAATGATGAAAAGTACATTGGCTTTTATCAGAGTGTACCTAGTTTAAAAAAAACAAAACAAAACTAAAGAACAAAAGAACCCTTTGCACTGTGAGTCACCCTGAAATTCCCCAAAACTGTGTCTCAGAGAGACAGTGCTGCAATTCCTGCCTGAGGTTCTCTCTCCGAATCCTATTGCATGCAGATAAAAGTATATTTCTTCATCATCACTATGTTGTTGAATTCCAAGCTATCGAGACTGACCTGGTCTACAAAGCGAGTTCCAGGACAGCCAGGGCTGTTACACAGAGAAACCCTGTCTCAGGAAAACAAACAAACAAACAACAACAACAAAAAACTAAACAAAAACAACACCACCAACAAAACCAAACAAAACAAAAACCTAAGTAAAATAAAGGGCTGGAGAGATAGCTCAGAGGTTAAGAGCACTGGCTCCTCTTCCAGAGGTCCTGAGTTCAATTCCCAGCAACCACATGGTGACTCACAGCCATCTGTAATGAGATCTGGTGCCCTCTTCTGGCCTGCAGGCACTCATGGAAGGAATGTTGTATACATAATAAATAAATAAATCTTTTAAAAAAAAGTAAAATAAAATGAAAAGGAAGGTAAGGTTGTGTAGCCCTTTGGTCCCAGCACTCTGGAGGCAGAAGCAGGCAGTCCTCTGTGAGTTAAGGCCAGTTTGGTCTACAGAGTGAGCTCCAGGACAGACAAGGCCGTACAAAGAGTTTATATTTCAAAAGCAAACAAAACAAAAACAGAAGAATAAGGGGCTATAGAGGTGACAGGGATTAAGAGTGCTTGCTGCCCTCCCAAGGGACAGAGTTCAGTTCCAGTACAAATCAGGTGACTCACAATGGCCTGTAAGTCCACTCCCATGAATCTGATAAATCTTCTTCTGGCCTCTACAGGTACCTGCACTCAAATGCACACATACATGCACACACACACAGTCTCTCTCTCTTTCTCCCACGTGCACACACACGCACCCTCTTTCTCCCACGTGCACACACACACACACACACACACACACACACGACTTGGGGACAGACTGATAGGAGGAAGGTCACTGGGGAGATATCATCTCAGGAACTGAGTTTCTGAGAAGTCTCTAGACTCTAGTGATATCTTGTATTCACTGAAGTCAACAGTTTTACCTCTTGACCTGGACATTACAATGGACAGAAAATTTTTGGGCCTGTTTGCGCCAGTTTCCAAACAAATGACACAACACTTCCTTGAGTGGATTGTTGGACTGGTCCAGCTAGACCAGTGCTTCCTGATTTACACTTCTGTTTTTCAGAGAACAGAATATCTATGGGTAGAAGTATCTTTGTTTTATTTCAACCTCCTAATTTTTTCTAATTAAAAAATTCTTTTTTTTTTTTTTGCCAGGTGGTGGTGGCTCACTGAGTATCCCAGTACTAGGAGGCAGAGACAGGTGGTCTACAGAGCAAGTTCCAGGCTGGTCTTGAACTTGCAGAGATCCGCCTGCCTCTGCCTCTTGTGTGCTAGGATTAAAGGAGTGCACCATCATGCCTAGTCCAACCTCCTTTTTAACTTTCCCCATTTCATTTTTAATTTCCTTTTTTCTTTAATTTATATTTTTTATGTATGAGTGCTTTGCATGTCCACCTGCAGGCCAGAAGAGGGCATCAGATCTTAATACAGGTGGTTCTGAGCCGCCATGTGGTTGTTGGGAATTGAACTCAGGAGCTCTGGGAAAGCCGTCAGGGCTCTTACCCTCTGAACCCTCTCTTCAGCCTCTCCTTGTTTTGTTTTGTTTTGTTTTTTCAAATGTTTAAGTTGGTCAGGTGAGGTGGCCCATGGCTTTAATCCCAGCACTCGAGGCAGAGGCAGGTGGATCTCTGTGAGTTTGAGAGCAGCCTGGTCTATAGAGTGAGTTTCAGGACAGCCAGAGCTACATAGTGAGACTCTGCCTCAAATATTTGGTTTTAAATTTATTTATTTTGACTTATATACTTTTATGTGTTTCATTTACATGTATGTATATATATCATGTATGTACCTGATATTCATGGAGGCCAGAAGAGGGCATCAGATTCCTGAAACTAGAGTTATAGACAGTTATGAACCACCGTGTGGGTGCTGGGAATTAAACCTGGGTCCTCTGGAGGAGCAGCCAATGCTCTTAACCACTGAGCCATTTTTTTTTTTTTGGTTCAGTGACTAAAGGCATGTACTATCATATCCAACTTTGTTTATAATTTCTTTTTAAAAACAAGTATATGTTAGGGGACTGGAAAAATGCATCAGCAGTTACTGCTCTTGCAGAAGACATGGATTTGATTCCCAGCAGCCGTACGATGGCTCACAATCTTCTGTAACTTCAGTTCCAGGGGATCTGACATCCTCTTCTGGCATCTGAGAGCCTCCCTGAGCATGTGATACAGACTCAATACATATAAAATATTTTTTTAAAAAATTTATTTTATTTTTAATTATGTTTCTATGTGTAAGTGCCTGTGTGGGTAATGTGTAAAGTAGTCCAGGTAGCCAGAGGCATTGGCAGCTGTGAACTGCCTGACATGGGTGCTGGGAATCAAATTTGGGTTGTCTGGAAAAGCAGTATGTGTTCATAACCACCATGGCCATCTCTCCAGTCTTGCTTATAATTTCTTGCTTTACTTTTTTAAAGATTTATTTATTATGTATACAGTGTACTGCCTGCATGTATGCCTGCATATCAGAAGAGGGCATCAGAACTCATTACAGAGGGTTGTGAGCCACCATGTGGTTGCTGGGAATTGAACTCAGGACCTTTGGAAGAGTAGCCAATGCTCTTAACCTCTGAGCCATCTCTCCAGATACTTGATTTACATTTTTATTTTTATTTGATTTTTTTGAGACAAGGTTTCTCTGTAGCTTTGGAGCCTGTCCTTGAACTCGCTGTGTAGACCAGACTGGCCTCAAACTCACAGAGATCCATCTGCTTCTGCTTTCCTAGTGCTGGGATTGAAGGCATGCACCACCACCACCTGGCCCCGCTTTATATTTTTAAATATTAACCAGATATGTGGCTGGAATCCTAGCATTCAGGAGGCTGAGGTAGGGGATCATGAATTTCAAGCAGTCTGGACAACATAGTAAGCATCCATTTTCTTTGTTTTCGAGACAGGGTTTGTAGTGATACTTTTTGTATATTTATTTTAATAAATAAAGCTTGCCCGAAGACCAGAGTGCAGAGCTAAACTACTAGAGGCCAGGCAGTGGAGGCTCACACCTTTAATCCCAGGAATTGGGAGACAGAGGCAGAGGGATCTCTGTTAGTTCAAGGCCACCCTGGCCGACATGAAATTGATCCAGTCTAAAAGAGAAACAGCTCACACAAAGGTGATCCCAGCACTTGGGATCCCACGCCTTTAGTCCCAGCACTAGGGAGGTGGAGACAGGAGTGATGTGGCTGGGTGGAGAGAGGACTATAAGGCGGGAGGAGACAGGAGCTCAGGGTAGTCTAGGCAGTCAGTCTGAGAAGCAGTCTGCAGTCTTCACAGAAATGGTTGCAGTCTGAGTCTTTGTAGAGAGAGCATTCAGTCTGAGGATTAGTAGAGACAGGATCTTTGGTTTGAGCATTGGGAGAGGTAAGAACTCTCTAGTGGTCGACTGCTCTGCTCCTCTGATTTTTTAGCATTAAATCCTATGCCTGACTTTGGGTTTTTATTATGAAGACCAATTAGAATTCATGCTACAAGGGTTTTTCTGTGTAACAACCCTGACTGTCCTGGAACTAGCTCTGCAGCCCAGGCTGGCCCCAACTCACAGAGATCCACCTGCCTCTGCCTCTGCCTCCCGAGTGCTAAGATTAAAGGTGTGTACCACCACGGCCCAGTGAGCATCCATCTTTAAATATTAATAATAAAGTTTAAAAAAGAGGAAAATCCGTGCAGTTATGCCAGCATGACTAAAAAAGGGAACCCAGGTCCAGTTCCTTCCCATCCCCAGCTCCACTCTTTGCCAAACATAGAGTCAGAGGCAGAGCCTGGCTTTGTAGGCCTCAAGCTCACTCAGTTTTGGAGGTACTATTTGAGAAACACAATACACTGCTCAGAACAGAGACGTTCGCAAAGCCACGCTGGGGCCTCCTGACGGGAAACGCTGTGGAGAGGAAGTCATGGCCTTAGAGATAGCAGCAGGCTTAATCAACTAAAACGTCCAGCTTTGAGAGTTTTAGAAAACAGGTGACCATGTGACACATTAAACAAAACCAGACAAACTGGAGAGGGGTTAGGGACAGGGACGGTGTAGTGTAAAGCTTGCCTGAAGATCAGAGAAGCCAAAAAGCCAAGCACTAGAGAGTCCTTTTGCTTCTCCCAATACTCAGACCGAAGGGGTGATCCTGTTCTCAGACTGCAGCTGTCTCCACCAAACCTCAGACTGCAGTGAACCTTTGCCCCCTCTGCCATATATTCCTCTCTGCCCAGCCGTACCCCTCCTGAATCCACCTCCCTAGTGCTGGGATCACAGTCATGTGACCCCAAGTGCTGAGATCACCTTTGTCTGAGCTGTTTCTCTTTCAGACAGGTCAGTCTTGTGTAGCTCAGGGTGGCCTTGAACTAACAGAGATCCTTCTACCTCCTCGTGGGATTAAAGGTGTATACTACCACTCCCTGGTCTCTAGTGGCTTAACTCTGCACTCTGATCTTCAGGCAAGCTTTATTTGTTGAAACATAAACAAACTATGACTACAGAAAGGAGGGAGGGTGACAGGGAGAAGGAGGCAAAGTCTTGCAAGCTGAGCTTTTCAGCCCATCACTGTAATCTCAGCATCTGATAGGGCAATCGGGGAAGCAGAGATTCTAGGGCATCTTCAGCAGTGTGAGGCCTTGTCCCCCCAAACAAACAGCTAACCAAAGATTGTGGCCTGCTGTGTTGCCAAGGCTTGCTTCAAATTCCTGGGTTTATTTTTATTTTTTTAAAGATTTATTTATTTATTATGTATACAACATTCCTTCCATGTATGCTTGCATGCCAGAAGAGGGCACCTGATCTCATTATAGATGACCGTGAGACACCATGTGGTTGCTGGGAATTGAACTCAGGACCTCTGGAAGAGCAGTCAGTGCTCTTAACCTCTGAGCCATCTCTCCAGCTCCCAAATTCCTGGGTTTAAAGGATCCTCTTACCTTGCGGAGTAGCTGAGTACAGGTGTGGGCCACTGTGCCCAGTCTCACACACTAAGCAGGGATGCAGACAGGACCCTGGGAGTAACAGCTGATCAGCCTGATACAGGTGAGAGATGCCAGACTCACAGAGCACGCTAAAAGAACCTATCCACCACACCACACCGGCTCTTTGACTTTTATTACTTTACTAGTGTGTGTGTGTGTGTGTGTGTGTGTGTGTGTGTGTGTGTGTGTACGATATTGGATCGGTAGAGGGCAGAGGACAAATTCTGGGAGCCAGTTTTCTCCTTCCCTGTGGGTCCCAGGTTTGGTGGCAAGAGCCTTTCCCACTGACCCGCTTGGCCAGCACACTGTTCCTTTTGTGTGTGTGTGCTTGGACTTTTGTTCTTTTGAGACAGTCTCTCTCTCTCTCTCTCTCTCTCTCTCTCTCTCTCTCTCTCTCTCTCTCTCTCTAATCCTGACTATCCTGGAACTCACTCTGTAAACCAGGCTGGCCACGAACTCGGACATCCACTTGTCTCTGCCTCCGTCAAAGCAGTCCTCCTGCCTCAGCCTCCTGATTGCTGAGAGGATAGGGAGACAGCCTAGGACACTCCCCTTCAGAAGTCTGATGCCTTTCTTTCCTGTTTGTCTTGCTGAAAAGATGTGTGTACCTGTGTGAGCCTCTATGAATTTAAGTGCAGAAGCCCACAGGAGCCAGAAGAGGGCGCTGGAGCACCAGGAACTGCGGTTACAGGCAAGGTTGTGAACTGGTGGATGTGGGTGTTCCAAGCCCCCTACAAGAGCCATCTCTTGGCTCCTGGGAAGGATACTTTATAGGAACTGAGAATTGTCAGAGAGCCACTGCTAGGCCAGAGGTCACTGGGCTTCTGACCAAATGACAGCTGGGTAGGTGGTAGAAAACTGATTTCCTAGAACAATTGTAATCTGCTCCAGTTCATCTAAAGTTATTTCAACATTTTATCATGAATATTATCTTTCCCAGAAGACCATGAATTGCAATAGCTAAAAAACAAAACAATAAAAGCATTGCCCTAAGCCAAGTTTGGGAATTTATTTTGTCTATTCTCCCTCTGTCCCTTTTTTGTTACTATTTGTTCCTTTTGAAATAAACTAAAGAAGAAAGGGAAGGTTGCAGGGTAAAGTATGTGCTTGAGGCACTGGGATCTTCGTCCATTTGACTCTGGATGTTTAGGGTCTCAGAGTAAGCATCCTGGATAGGGGAGACAGCGTGACTTAGCTCATCCTCAACTCCCTGGTGGCAGGATTAGCTTTAGCTATTAGCATTTACTTCACTTTGCAGGTCTATAGTATAGGGGAAAAAAAATCATAGCTTTTCTTTTTCTTTCTACTAAGAACATAGATGATGGGGCTGGAGAGACAGTCTGGTGGTTAAAAGCACTCACTCCCTGCTCAATCTATCAGCTTTTTTTTTTAAGTTTATTTATTTATTTATTATATACACAGTATTCAGCCTCCGTGTATGCCTGCAGGCCAGAAGAGGGCACCAAATCTCATTACAGACGGTTGTGAGCCACCATGTGGTTGCTGGGAATTGAACTCAGGAACTCTGGAAGAGCAGTCAGTGCTCTTAACCTCTGAGCCACCTCTCCAGCCCAATCTATCAGCTTTGAGTTGGGTTCCCAGCACTAAGGACCATTTACAACTGCAGTTCCAGAGAACTGGTGCCCTCTTTTGGCTGCCATGGGTACTGCACACATGTGGTGACCAGACAGACATGCAGATAAACACTCACACACATACAACAAAATGGAAGAGAAGACAGTGAGAAGCTTGGGAGGCAGGGGGATAGTAAGTTAAGGGCTACAAGCCTGGCAACTTAGCGAGACCCTGCCTTAAAAGAAAAATTATAAAATAGGATCGTATTATAGCTTAGTGTTAAGAGTGCTTGCCTATACTATATGAGGCCCTGAGTTCAAATCTCTAATCCCACCAAAGAAAATAATAATAAAATTAAGTCTTTTCTTAGATCTTAGGGCAATCTCATGAATTCTCCAATTTTAAGTATTTATTTATTTTGAGATAGGGTTGCATGTAGCCCAAGTTGGCCTAGAACTCCCTTTGTACCCAAAACCAACTTTACACTCGGGATTCCCCAGGTTCCACTTGCTAAGTGCTAAGGTTGCAGGCAAGTGCCACCATACCCAATGCCCAGTTTTGATTTTATTTTTTCCGAGACAGGGTTTCTCTGTGTAGCCCTGGTTGTCCTAGAACTTGCTCTGTAGACCAGGCTGGCCTCGAATTTATCCACCTGCCTGTGTCTCCCGAGGGCTGGGATCAAAGGCGTGTGCCACCTCCACCTGGTAATTTGTTTTTGTTTTTGACACAGGTTCTCGAAATGTACCTTAGGGTAACCTCAGACTCATACCGTCCTCTGCCTTCTCACTGCTGAAATACAGGCATGCCACCTTTGGCCCCGGACTTTTCTAACAGTCTGTTTTAAGGCTGGTTGATTGCAGGTTACCATAAACTCAGTAGGCATAAGGGCCCAGGCTATGGCTGGGGATCCAAGGTCTCTTGGTTGCACATAGCTTGGACTGAAGGGAGGGGGGCGAGAAAAGCCTTATAAAGCTTCAGGACGAGCAGAGTTTGGGGATTCACGTGAGGTTCAGGCTGCTGTCTTGCGCCCACACTAGCTATCTGAGCAGGGGGGATTTGTGTAAAGAATTAACTAGGAGATGGATGTGGTGACGCACGCATCTAATCCCAGGATTTGAGAGGGAGAGGCGGGAGGATTTTGAGACTGAAGCCAGCAGGAGGCTACTTAGCTAACTGAAATAGAAAAAGAAATAACCAGAAAGGAGGCTAGGGGTTATAAGGCTAGCAGGCACCATCCCAAGCCTAGAAGACCAAAGGGAATGTTGGAACCCCAGGTCTTTTCAGCACCCCCTTTTAGCAGGGTGGGACATGAAGCCACGGGCAATGGAGACATGGGACTGCAGTGGGGCTCACAGATCTTCAGGGAGCAGTTTAGCAGGTGGGTATTATGGACTGCATTGTGTACATCACGCTCAGCATCACCACTGTCCCCCATCCCTGCCGCCCAAATTCATGCTGGAGTCTTTTTTTTTTTTTATAATTTTTTTTAAATGTGTAGCCTAGGCTGGCCTCGAACTCGTGATCCTCCTGCCTCTGCCTCCTTCAGCAAATCCTACCGGCGTGCGCCACCACTACCGGCTTCATGCTGGAGTCTTAACCCTTCATCTTCGACTTTATTTGGAAACAGAATTGTGAAAGACATTATGAGATAAGACATTGGGTAGCCCTAACTTACGCCATCATTTGATGAGAGCCAGAATCACCTGAGGGGCCGCAGAGTTGACTCAACAGCTAAGAACGGTGACTTTTTTTTTCCTAGAGGACCCGAGTTCATTTTCAGCATCTGGTGCACACGGTGGCATCCAACTCTCAGTCAATCAAGCCCCAGGTTATCTGCTGCCCTCTTCTGGCCTTTTCAGGTACTGCATACCTGAAAAGGTAGTGCACGAACAAGCACACAAGTAAAATACCCATGCATATACATCAAATAAAATAAACATATAAAATTAGAATTACCTAGGAGATGAGCCTCTATGCATGAATTTCAGGGATTATCTTAATTGTCTTAATGAGGTGGGAGGCTCCATCCACTGTGGGTGGCATCATCCCCTGAACTGGGATCCGGGGCTACATAAAAGGGAGCCGAGAACAAGCATCCATCACTCGCTGCCTCCTTAAAATTTTGTTTTGTTGTTGTTGTTGTTGTTGTTGTTGTTTGGAAAATTTAAAAACTATGTTTATTAAGCGTGTGCACCTTTACATGTATGGAAGTTAGAGGACAGCTTTTCAGAATGGGGGTGCTCCCTCCAAAATGAGTCTTGGGGATAAAGTTGGGGCGTCAGGCTTGGAGACAAGCGCCTTCATATGCTGGGTGATTTTATCAGTCTTTTTAAAAAATTGTATTTAGATGTGTTCATTTTATAGATATGACTATTTTGCTTGCATGAATGCATATATGTGCACCGCATGCCTGCCCAGTGCCCTCTGAGGTCAGAAGAGGACATCAGGTCCCTCGGAACTGGAGTTACGGATGGCTGTGAGCCACCACGTGGGTGCTGAGGATTGAACTCCAGCCATCTGGAAGAACAAGTGTTCTAAGCTGTTGAGCCAGCTCTCCAGCCCCCAGCTTGCTTCGTGTTTGTGGATGCGATGTGACCGTTGCCTCCTGAAGTTCCTGCTGCTGTATCCGTGCCACCATGATGATTGTCAGCCAAAAACAAACGAAAACCCTTCCTCCCTTAAGATGCTCTTGTCACAGCAACAGGAAATCTAAGACACCTTCCAAGAAGGGAAATTTAAACGCAATTCTTCGCGTGAGAGTACTGGGCAAAGATCAAGGCGAAGGCTTACACGCCAAGGACTGTTGATTGCCAAGCCGGGTCAGCAAACTACTCACCAGAGAAAGACATGGTCAGATTCCCTGCTACACCCTCCAGAAGGAGTCAAACCTGAACAGCCTCCCATCCTGTGAGGATACATTTGAATTAAGTCACTTGGCTTGGGCACTCTGTAAGTATTGCAGTTAGGATGGAAAGAGATTCTGGCAGTTGGGAGCGGAGGAGGACCACCAAGTCACCGCAAGCTTAGCAGCTTACAGCCCTGCTCCAGGGGGAGGTTTCCGCAGTGTAACAGCTCCACAAAGAATCTGGAGGGCGGCTGTCTCCGCCCTGGCGAAGAAGGCAGCAGCAGACTGAACAGGACCAGGGCTTATATAGGGCTTCTTAGGGGCAGCGTTGTCTCAGGGTGAAGATTTTCAGGGTGGGAATTGGTCAGAGTTCAATCCCTGATTTAGACAAGCTCAGAGACTGGCTGGTTTTTGTGCTCGGGGATTGGTTGGCTTTGTGCTCAGGGATTGGTTGGTTTTCCTGCTCAGGGATTGGTTGTTTTTTTTTATACTGACTTGGGCAGGGGCAGCAGAGTGTGTTTCAGTTTTAGGGCCAAAGCGGCCCCTTTTAACCTTTTGGCTCTGGTTTCAGGGCCAGAGTGTGTTTCTTTGGCTGGCCTTTTTACCCCCGCACACTTTGCGACAGTGGCCTTGATGTAATGCTGTGGGTTTGGGAGCTGAGAGACCACGATCTGGTATCATTCTGAACCCTTGCTTGGTCCAGGGGGGTAGCTGGAGTTCTCTTTGGGCCACCGGCTCACAGATAATGACATGGAGGCTTATTATTAATTATGAAAGCTTGGCCTTCGTTAGGCTTGTCCCACTAGCTCTCCTACCTTAACCTGCTTCTATTAATTTACATTTTACCATGCGACTTTTTTTAAAATATTTATTTGTTTATTATGTATACAGTATTCTGTCTGCAGGCCAGAAGAGGACACCAGGCTTCATGACAGATGGGTGTGAGCCACCATGTGGTTGCTGGGAATTGAACTCAGGACCTTTGGAAGAGCAGGCAATGCTCTTAACCGCTGAGCCATCTCTCCAGCCCCCTACCATGCGACTTTTTATCTTTCTTTCATTCTGCATGTCTGACTCCCTCTGTGTCTTGGCATCTCCCTGGCATAATTCTCGCGATTAGATTCCTCCTCCTCTCTCTCCCCGGAAATCCCCTATCCTCCCTGCCTAACTATTGGCCATTGAGCTCTTTATCACACCAATCACAGCAGTGCACAAATATCCCACAACACAGGGGAGTGTGGGAGCGGCCACTGTGCAGAGCACTTGGGCTCCGGCGTAGGGTGCCCTAGAAACCATCTGGGTGGACAGATTATCAGAAGGGCTGCCAATTCCAAGGTGTCCTGTAAACTCCAGATTATTCCATAGAGGGAGAAGACACGGCCCCCAAAAGAACATGCCAAGGTTAAAAGTCTTCCCCTTTTGACAAAAGGTGGCTTCTCCATTTCTTCTCCCGTTGCTAAACAACTTAAGTGAGGAAGGGTTTGTTCTGGCAAAGGGTGGAGAGGTGGCTCAGTGGTTAAGAGTATCTATTGTTCTGTTTGTTTGTTTGTTTTGTTTTGTTTTTCCAGACAGGGTTTCTCTGTAGCTTTGGAGCCTGTCCTGGAACTAACTCTTGTAGACCAGGCTGGCCTTGAACTCACAGAGCTCCATCTGCCTCTGCCTCCCGAGTGCTGGGATTAAAGGTGTGCACCATACCGCCCCGCTTGCATCTATTGTTCTTGCAGTGGACCCAAGTTCAATTCCCAGCACCCCATCAGGCAGCTCACAACTGTCTGTAACTCCAGCCCACTCTGTCCTCCTGCTACATATACACACACAAGCACGGAGAAATGACAGGGTAATGACATCAATGACATCGTGGCAGGGCAGTCAAGGTGGCAGCTTGAAGCCACTTGTCACATCCACAAGCAGGAAGCAGAGGGTGATGAATGCAAGCTAGTGTTCAGGGCACATTCTCTATGCAGTTCAGGAAAAGCAGACCAAACCGGGTACCCTGCACCCACCTTGGGATCAAACCCAAGGATTTGTGTATATGAGGCCAGCCCTTTTCATTCATAACCCACAAAGTTGTGTGTGTGTGTGTGTGTGTGTTTGTGTGTGTGTGTGTGTCTGTGTGTCTGTGGCCGGACTTCTCTCATACCTGAGGGCTATGGAATTATTCCTTCCTGGTGCACTGAGTTTTCTTTCTACCTAGTCAGTTATCTTCCAAATAAACCAACAAAAGGAACACACTTCTTGGCAAAGCCTCCACCTTCTGCCCTGTGCTGTTGGCTGAGCTGAGGTGGGGTGGCAGTTGCCATGTGAGATGCCAATGTGGACCTGAGCTATTTCAGGGCGAGGCCTTTTTTGGCCACATGCGTTTGAGGAACACCAGGTCCCTGCTCCTTCGTCAGAAGGCAGGGCTGGCCCATGTTGCAGGCTCTTTCTGGTTGCTATGGAGAGGAGCCCCACCCTTGGGCTCCCAGCCTGGACCTCTGTCCAGTTCCAAATCCCCAGACACAGCTTCAGGGTTTGTGCTGAGCGATTCCTGATGGAGCAGTGTTTGTGCAAACTTCTGCTGTCCATTTCCATGTTAAGCCCCAGAAACCCAGAGAGGCGAGTTACCGCTAAAGATGGCTCCAAACCAATACTGAAGAGTCAGAGCAAAGGGGGAGATTGCTACAAATTCAAGGGTAGCCTGGGCTACATAGTGAGATAGTGAGACTCTGTGTGTGTGTGTGTGTGTGTGTGTGTGAGAGAGAGAGAGGGAGAGAGAGAGAGAGAGAGAAAATGAATGAACTAGAATCCTTTGAAATGTATTTCTATCTATTTGTGTGAATATATATAGGTATGCATTCCTGTGTGTGTGTGTGCACAGGAGTGTGTGCTGGTATACACGTGTATTAGTGTGTCAGGGCCAGAGGCTGATATCAGGTATTTTCCGAGACAGGGTCTCTCCCTGAGCCTGGAGCTCACTGACTTAGCTAGACAGATTCCTAACCGCAAGCCCGGTAGTGGGATTCCAGGCACTCCCCAGCGCTGGCTTTTCACGGGGGCGCTAGGATCCAGGCTCAGATTCTAACGTTAGCGTGGCAAATCCTTCTTTCTCCAGTCCCTGAACTGAGACTTTCCAGTTCCATAGCTTTTGATATTGAGGTCAGCATCATGTCCCACGCCAAGCGTGCGCTCGGTCACTGAGCTATGTCCCTAGTTCAGCTTTCTGATTCCGGAACTCAGGGTGTTCTTCAGTACTGGGAGGAAGGGAAGGAAGTCAAGACAAGAGGAAGGAAGGAAGGAGAGAAAGGAAGAAAAGAAAGAGCTGTGGATGTAGCCCACTTTGTGTGGCGTTTTGGATGAGATGTTGCCCATGTGGGTTGCTGATAAAGTCCTGAGCCATTGTGTGCTGTTGATACGGTCTCTGCCATGTCAAGGACCCTGGTGCCTCGGATCCGTGGAGACTCACTACGCTCACGAATAGGCAGAGCCTTCCTCTCATTGGTGTGTGCTGTCATTTACAGATTCCTCCTGGGGTGACCCCAGCCTGAGACCACACATCTATGGACACCTCCGGTAAACAGCTAGGCCTGCCTGCTCGTTCAGCTTAATGCCATAGACCCGCTGCCTCCATTCAGATGTATAAAACAAACACTCGGAGTTTTCTGTATACTATTTTTGGTAGTATATCTCCATCAGTGCTCACCACCCACCTGGCCTCAGCTCTCCTGTGGGTGAGTCTGTTTGTCTGTCCTTTCTTCACTTTCTTATTGCCCCAGAACCAAGGCACAAAGGACTCAGTGTCCTAGACTATTTACATGCTTGGCCTGTGGTTGGTGGTGCCTTTTGGGCCGTTTAGGAGGTGTGGCCTTGCTGGAAATGTGTGACTGAAGGTGGCATTTGAGAACTCAAAGGCTCACACTCTGCCCAGTCTGCTCTCTGCGTGGTGGCTGCTGTCAGTCAGTTCAGGACGTGAGCTCTCAGCCGCTGCCGCCATGCTTCCCACAGCAATGGCGGTGGGCTCATCTCACTGGAACTTTCTAACACAGTTCCCTTAGTCAAGTTGTTTTATCGTGGCAATAGAAAACTAAGACACAGCCGGGCGGTGGTGGTGCACGCCTTTAATCCCAGCACTCAGGAGGTAGAGGCAGGTGGATCTCTGTGAGTTCAAGACCAGCCTGATCTACAGAGAGCGTTCCAGGACAGGCTCAAAAGCTACAGAAAAACCAAAAAAGAAAAAAAAAAAGAAAAGAAAAAAGAAAAGAAAAAAAATTTAAAAAAATGAAGTCACTTGAAAGGAGTTTGTCGAGCATGCATGAGACCCCCAATGAAGGGACACTAGCCCACTTGAGTATGTGGTTCTAGCAGGCCTTGTCCTTTTCCCCAATTCCCGCTGCCTTGCTACAAAACGGGTTACATTTCTAAAGCTAGCCCCCAATGTCTATTCCCTTGAGGCTGACTACCAAGGTTCAGCCACCAAAGAATTGAAGTCCAGCAATCAAAAGCACCCTTTGGCTCACCTAATTAACATGCCCAAACAAAATATACTTCCCCATCCTAACCCATTCTAACTCAGATCTCCCCTTTTTCTCTCTTTAAAAATCACATCTGCAGCCGGGCGGTGGTGGTGCATGCCTTTAATCCCAGCACTGGGGAGGCAGAGACAGGGGGATCTCTGAGTTTGAGGTGAGTCTGGTCTACAGAGGGAGTTCCAGAGAAACCCTGTCTAGAAAAACCACAAAGTAGAAGGCTGGTGGGTGGAGGGTAGGAATGGGGAGGGGGGGTTAAGGAAAATACGTAAACTATCAAAGACTGTTTCCTGCCCATCACAGTTCAGATAACACTGAGTATGTGATGTCATGGGCTCTTCCTAGCTGTTTCTAAGTCTGCTAGGGAAGAACAATGAGGTTCAGCCTTCTAAGTTTATAGTCTCTCTCTCTCTCTCTCTCTCTCTCTCTCTCTCTCTCTCTCTCCTCTCTTTGTCTCTCTCTCCTCTCTCTCTCTTTTTCTCCCCCCCCCTCTTTTATTTATTTTCATTTTAAGTGTATGCATGTAGGTCTGTGTATCACATGTGCTCAGTGCCAGAGGAGGCCAGAAGGGGCGACAGATCCCTAAAACTGGAGTTGCTTATGGCTGTGAGCTACAGTGTAAGTCCTGGGAACTGAACCTGTGTCCCCTGGAAGAACAGCAAGTTCTCTTAATTGCGGAGCCATCTCTCCAGTCTTCTTTTTTTGGGTTTTTTTTTTTTTTTTTGGGTTGTTGTGTTTGTTTGTTAGTGCCGGGGATGCAATCTCTGACCTCCTACACGCTAAGTAAACACTCTGTTTCTGAGCCACTTCCTGGGCTCTGTCAGCGGGTCTCAGGCATCCACCAAAAGATGGGATTGTACAAAAAGGCAATGGCCTTAGCTTCCAGATTCTTCTTATTGTTGCCACTGAATGGGAATATGTGGGCTGGACGGGACAGTGACGGGCTAAGAGTTATTTTCCTTCCTGGGCCCCCAATGCAAACCTCAGCCGCACCCAGCTCAGCCCAGCTTCCCGCCAGGCCCTACAGCTTAGCCACAGGCTCTGCGCAGACTCCCAGGCTCGCTCTGGGAGGAGGGGCAACGAGCGGCGCTGGAAAAGGGCAGGAGGAGGGCGGTGGGCCTCTTCCCTCCTGGAGCGCCAGAACCTGGCCGTGTGCGGCTGCCAAGAGCAAGTGAGGCACAAGCCCATTCTCGGCCGGTTGTTTGCGCTCTGGAGCTCATTTTCCCACAGAAACAAAGCTCCAGTGGAGGTTGGCTCCTTGCCTGGCTCCAGGGAACTGTAATGAGTTCACAGCTACAGCCTCAGACCTTCACCCCTCCACATTGTCTGAGGCTAGCTGGGGCTCTAATGGGAGCCTCTGAGACCACAGACCCACCGGCACCTCTGCCGAGGCCCTGGGGCTGTGGGAACTGGGGCCCGCAGAAAACATATTTTGTTTAAACTTTTTTTTTTCCTTTTGGGGGGGTACTAGGGATCTACCCGGGGCTTCTTGTTGCTAAGGCATGTGAGGGTCATCCCCAGCGCTGTTCGCCTAAGCCATGGGTGGAGAGAGTGTCCTGAACAGGGGAGTCCTGGGCTACTGTCTAAGAACTTGGACTTTCTCCTTTATAAAAGGTGACAGGGCCAGATCCATAAACCTTTAGTGTTTTCTCTTTTTAACGGTGATATATGCCTACAGTCCTAGAACTTAGGGGTCAGAGGCAGGAGAACTTCCAGGACTGGAGGCCAGTTGGGGCTACATAGCTCATTCCAAAGATCATGTGGGCTGCAGAATGAGACCTTGTCATTAAAAAATAAAAAGTTTTTTTAAAGAACCTTTTGTTTTTGTTTAAGACAAGGTCTCATGCCAGGCACTGGTGGTGCACACCTTAAATCCCAGCACTCGGGGAGGCAGAGGCAGGAGGATTCCTGTGAGTTCGAGGCCAGCCTGGTCTACACAGGGAGTTCCAGGACAGGCTCCAAAGCTACAGAGAAACCCTGTCTTGAAAAACTAAAAATAAATAAATAAATAAATAAATAAATTTTTTAAAAAATGAGGTTTTCTCTATAGCCCAGGCTGTCATAGGCATCTAAACATCCAGCATCTCAAGTGCTGGAGTCCAGGTGTGCGCTACTCTGGGCTTCAAGCAGTTTTGACTATAACAGACTAAAGCTTTAGTAAGACTGGTAGATGGATGGACCCCCCTCGCACTGCCTGTATGGCAGTGGTGGCCACATCATGTGGCTGTATTTCTTCCTATTTGTTCCTGGAGGGACGCCGGAACCCCCCCCCACGGCTAGATACACCTAGATATACCCACCCCTACACAAGTATTCGACCAGGCAGACATAAATACACCCAGATACACACAACATACATGCACGCGTGCATACACACATGCAGACACTAACTCACCCTTACGCATTTGCTTAAGGTCTCGGAGGAAGTGCAGAGCTGTGTGTGACATTCTAGACTGGATGGGGGTGTGTGGTCTGAACCCTGGGCCTTCTCGGCGACCCATGCAGCCGTGGGCAAGCCAGCACCACTCTCTCCTCCATTTTGAGCTACAAAAGCTGTATCATGGGGACTTGGGATGATGAAGCTTCTTTCTTTCCCTTTTTTATATTTATTTATTTAATTTGCGTGTGTACACATGGGCGTGGATGCACACATGCCACCCGCAGCCCAGGTGCAGGAATCAGAGAGAACAGCTTGCGGGAGTTGATCCTCTTCTACCATGTGGGTGCTGGAAAACAAACTCAGGTCGTCGGGTTTGGCAGCATTTACCAGCTGAGCCATCCCCATCTCGTCACTTAAGGTTCCGTGACAGTCTCTGGAAACTGAAAGTCATTCTACAAGCAAGATACTTATGAGTGGCTGAAACCACAGCCATGATGGTGGAGCCAGATCCCAGCAGGGAAGTTCCAGCCTGTGAGGCCCTTGTCTGCCATACTTACATTCCGGGGCACGCCAGGGCTTTCTGCGCTCGAGCAGAGGGCTGCCACAGCAGGAATATGCGGGGTGGAACGTGCTGAGCTGGGGGAGGTAGGAAGACAGGGCTCTGTGGAAGACGGAGGCTGTTAGCAGGGCAGGTGAAAAGAGACTCTATGGGAGACTGACAGCCCCGCGGTTAGGCGGTTAGATGTACTGGGACCTGTGGGACCTGTGGCTGCCATGGGAACAGGCCTAGGAACACAAAGCAGCAGAAGCAGGGAGGCCCCACCCGGAAAAAAAACATCCTGGTTGCTGGGGCCAGGCAGCCTCCGTGGGAGGGGTTATTTTTAGCAGTTTAGTCGGCTGGGGCTAGACTTGTATGGCCTTGCTGTCTGGCTTCATAACGCACCCATTGTCCTGTCTGACCTTGTATAGCTGCTGGGAGGCCTTTCTGTCTGCCCCTTGCCCTCTGGGGTGCACTGGGGCTACAAAGAACCTAGAGAGGGAGCTGGCCTGGAAACACAGGTGCTCTCTATAGCCCTAGGTTATCCAACACAGGGCAGAGAGTTTCTGGGCAGGTGGAGGGCGCTGGGCCTCCCTGGACACCAGCTAGAGGCTCCCCTGAGACACAAGGGCTGGAGGATGTCCCCAGAGTACTGGAGCAGAGGTATAATGGGTGCAGAGATGCAATGCTCCAGAGGACAGAGACTCCCTTATTGTAGATGTCCTCCCATTCCAGTCATACCCTGGGTGGTCTCAGACAAGTCCCTGCAGGGACTGAGGTGTGTGTGTGTGTGTGTGTCTGTGTGTGTGTGTGTGTGTGTGTGTGTGAGAGAGAGAGAGAGAGAGAGAGAGAGAGAGAGAGCGTGCGCATGCGTATGAGAATGAAGATCCTTCCAGGTGTGTTTGTGTGTGTCTGTAAATATATATATATATATATATATATATATATATATATGTGTGTGTATGTATGTGTATATGGGGTGTATGTGTGTGTATGTGGTGTGTGTGTGTGCGTGTGTGCGTGTGTGCGTGTGTGCGTGCATGTGTGTGTAAAAAGCCCAGGTAGTCTCTCTTCCCATTTCTCTTGCCCATACCCAGGCATCCGGCTCTTGGCTTTGGGTGTGTGATCTCTGTGTTTAATTCTGGACACAACACACACAAAGTAGGCCCAGAGTTGGCTAGTGGCATCAAGGATAAAAATACTGCAGAGGGTACCCTCCCCCATCCAAAGCTAATGTGAGCCACAGGGATGACTGTGGAGCTGGACTCTGGGAAAAGCTACCTCTGGCTGTCCCTGACTAGAGCCAGGGTGCAGCTGAAGGCCAGCCTGTATCAGCCCCCTCCTCCCGGGCCGAGGGAAGTCTACCTTCTCTCACCTGCTCATTCTGTTTGTTTGGTATATGTGCCTGTATGTATGAAAGGTCCCAGATGTCATGTCTCTGCTGACATCCACCTTAGTTTCTGAGATAAGCTTTCTTACTTGAAGCTCACCTATTAGGTTAGGCTAGCGGCCAGCAAAGCGCCAGGAACCTACCTGTCTCTACCTCTCCAGTGTGGCCATTACAAGTGTGATTCTTTTCTGGGGCTCGAACTTGGGTCCCCTTGACGCTTATGTAGTGAGCATGTCACCTGCTGTTTCGGCTTACACATTTGTTTTTATTTATTTACTGGGCATGCATGTGCTTCTGCCCGTGTCTGTGCTCCATGCACCAGGACACGCAGTGAGAGGTCAGGGGACAATTCGTATGAGTCAGTTTCGTCTTCTACCATGTGTGTTCCAGGAATCGAATTCAGGTCCGAAGGCTTGGTGGCAAACCCCTTACAGGTAGAGCCACCTTGCCTGCCCCTATTCCCAGACCTTGAAGGCTGAGAAGTCATAGGAAGGAACCTCTGGTGGCTGAGGCATGAAAAAGGGAGTCGTGCATGCCACAAACATTTATTGAGCACCTACTGTGTGCCAGGTAGTTCTCGAAACCTGGAAAAGAAGGGCTGGGGCAGTCTGGAGTTGTCCCAGCTGAAGTTCTCCTCCCCAAACAAGTCCTGCAAGGGGCCGCCGGGGACCCCTGTCTTGAAAAGTGGAAGGTCTAGTTATACAAGGCAGGGACCTCTGGAAGTGGGGCAGTTGGCAGTGTGGGGGGTCTCTGAGGCTGGCTCCTTCTTCTCCCGGGAAATACGGGCAAGGCCACTGCAGGACGAGACAGGCCGGCCTCACCTTCTCTTCAGTACGGATATACATGATTTCTTGAGTGGCCCAATCTGCAGGTGGGCGTCCACACTCTCCAGGAAGAAGGCAGGCTTGAGCCTGTGGTTGAAGAGCCCTGAAAAGTGGCTGTCCAGGCGACTCTGGAAAGGGTCAGTGGGGGAGGCCAGGGCACCACTGCGGCGTGGCTTAGAGGCTTTAAGCCTCCGAAGAAGGCTCAATTTTCCGTCCCGAACGGCATAGAAGGCCAGGGCGTGGTCCGCATACTCCAGGCAGACCCCAACCGTGGGTGAAAAAGCGTGAGGTAGTGGGGCCTCCAGCCCGCAGAACCAGACCGAGAAGCCACGCCCATTCCACTGCAGACAGCACGAGAGTGCATTTCGGCCCAGGCGGCCCCGGTCATAGGGCTCTTGCGGAGAGAAGCCCTCAGCCATGACACCCACACTGACCCATCCTTCGATGATCTCTACCTCCCAGTAGTAGGTGCCCCGGTCCAGGGCCCCCTCTCCTAGCACCTGCTCACAGTGTGTGAAGCGGGTGGGCGACTCCGGGTAGTTGATGGGACATAATACCCTCTTGACGCCCTTGGTTCCGAACAGTTGCAGGAACTTGTCTGCCGTGTCGCTGTCCAGGTCCACGATGTAGGCGACTGGACCCCACGGATGGGAGAAAGACACAGGTCACAGTCAGGCTCCGACGGGACAGTCCCCCGCAGGGACCCACCTCCCCCAAACACAGCCTGTCCAGCACTAATGGGGACCACCCACGGAGATGACCTTGCTCACCCCAGAGATTAAGGAGGGGCTTCCCGAGCTCTGTGTTCCTGAAGCTTAGCAGTTAACAGAGGTGCTTTGGTAGCGGCGAGCCGGCTACTTACACTTGAGGAAATAGTCCCTGGGAGGCTCATTCTCCAGCAGGTTGGTGCTGTCAGGGTCCTGGGAGTCCACATCGGCTGCACAGAAAGGAGCGGTGTGGAAGCCATCTCTCTTGATACCCGTGACTGGCTGCGCGGCTACCCTCCTAATGCCCCACCCCCACCTGTGGCTGTAATTTCCTCCACCCTGCCTTCAAAAGCCCCCAGCTATGTGGTGACAGACACGCCCATACGGGACCGTGTTCTCACGCACGTGTGTTGCTTGATTCCCCCCCCCTCCTGCCTCCTTGCATGCAAGGCCTTGATCTCTCTGAAGTTCGTGGGCGAGCAAGAAGAATCCCTTCCGCCCCCTGTGTGTGTGTGTGTGGGGCGTAACTTCAGTTCCTGGCAGGGTTATGGCCCCCTCCCCCAGTGCCAGACACTTTCCCTCCTCCATTTCCGGATGGACACCAGATTTACATGGTAAATCTGGGGGAGGGGTGTGGGTCATCTTGGAGGGGCACCCACCTTCTGAGCCATGTTTCTGCAGCTCGTCCTCATCGCTGCCCCGCCCCCGCAGCTGCTCCCACTGGCTGGCGCAGGCTGAGACCAGGATGTCTCTCAATGTTCTGACCACTTGGGAGGACTTGGTGAAGCTGAGTTCCCTGGGGGGTCCAGGGCCAGGGCCGCACCCCTCCTCCAGGGCCAGCCGTAGTGTCAGGAGTTCCTGTACCAGACAAACGCCCACTAAGGCTCATTGGCCATAGCTTCCCCCAGCCGGGGAAGGTAGCGACTGTCCTGGAAGGCCAGGTACCCATCGCCTCTGCCATCATTTCTCAACCCCGACCCTCATCACTCGGATTCCCCCTGTGGCTCAGGAGCTGCCCTCACCTGAAGAAAGCTGACTGAGTCAGCTTCTGGAACCTGACTGAGGTTGTGACGTGCCCGGCTCAGGCGGCTGCGCTGTTCCTCCTGTCTACGCAGGTCACCCTGGGAGCGGCCCAACATCGTGGCCTCTCCCTCCTCGATGAACCCCAGCACCTCGGTCTGGAAACTCTGTAGGGTGGCTGTGGCCTCGGCAAACATCTGGCTCACCCTCTCCCGCTCTGCCAAGGCCGCACTCTGCAGGATTGGAGAGTGGAGGCAAAGACTCAACTTGGCTTCAGATTCCTTCCCTGACTGTGTGTGCCCACTGAGTCCTACGGAGAGGACCAGTCCAAGCTCTGGATTTGAGCCATGTCTCAGGAAACGAGGTGCTCCTGCTTAGTAGGGATGAGCAGTTCCTAATCAGGGTGGTCCATGCTAAAAGTTTATGTACAATTTGAGGCCTGCTTCAGGGGTGCCCAGGAGGATTAGCGTGGGGTCTGACCTTGATGAGGGCCACGGTTCGGCGGGTCTGAGCAATGCTGGCACCCAGTTCATCCATGCGGTCCTCCACAGCACTCAGGACTTTGGACTGCTCGGCCTGTGGATGGGGCTTTGTGAGCCTGGTGTCTAATGACAAAATATGCCCAGTTCACCCCTGGTTCAGCTTGGTGCCATTCCCAAATGCCTGGCAAGGAAGCAGGCTGTGTGCCTCTGACTACCTGTTGATCAGAGAAGTCAGTATAGGGCTATCTAAGGTTCTCAATTTGTTTGGGATTTTTCCCCCCTGGTGGGGTAGAGGCAAAGACTGAGAGGGTAGGATTGGGGTGTGACTGAACTAGAGGGGAGCACTGGGGATTAGTTTCAAAGGACCCTGCACCCCCAATCCAGTCCTAAAATATGGGGATTCCGGGCAAATCCCTTGGGTCTTATGAGTCACAGCTCCAGGCCTGAGAGACGGAAAATCCCAGAGCTAAAGGCGCCAAGACCGGGATGGAGGCCAAAGGAAACTGGGGGTGGGAGGTGGTGGGACACTGGGCACATGCTCCCGACGGCCCCAGAACACTCGGACAGAGAAGTTCTGTGTGACCAGCCCAACCTCCATCATACTCCTGGTGGCTGCCACACCCATCCACAGTGGCTGACTCAGTCCAGGACAAATCTGAATTGGGACCAGCAAGAAGAGCTCCATCAGCCATGGGGCCACGCCCGCAGGCAGTCGCTCCTGGTAGCCACCGGCTCCAAGGGCCTAACCCAGATACCTCTGGCTTTACACCCACGCTGACCCAGCTTCACACACACACACAAACACACACACACACACACACACACACACACACACACACCCTCCATTCGGCTCTTTGCCACTCTTTCATCTACTCAGTGGTCCTTTCTGACTCCCCTTCCATCCACACCAGCCCCAGAGAAAGACACTGTAGACCGGAAGGGGTTGCAAAGAGCCTCAAGTTAGAGGAGGAAACTAAGGCAGCGCCTATTGAGTCAGAGAGCTGAAACCCACGTAAAGGTGGGAACCAAGGAGAAACTAAGGCAGCGCCTGTTGAGTCAGAGAGCTGAAACCCACATAAAGGTGGGAACCAACTTCACCAAGATGTTTTCTTAATCTCCACGTACACATTCACAAAAGTAATAAAACTAACAAAAGACACAGCCCGAGGAGAGCGGGGGTGGGGGGACTAAATGGCTCTCCTGCCCCGCCTGTCACCCATCTCCACGTGCCCGTTCAAGGCGCCCACGCCCCACCTCCTGAAGCGCGCGCTCCTGCTCCAGCGGCACCAGCTCGTGGCCGCGATGCTCCTGAGCGGCACAGGTCTCGCACAGGCACACCCTCTCCACGCGGCAGTAGCGCTCCAGCGGGCGCAGGTGGCGAGGGCACAGGCTCTCCTCCAGCCGGCGAAGCGGCGGCACCAGGCGGTGGCCGCGCAGCGCGGGGCTGCGTTCGTGCGGGGCCAGATGCGCAGAGCAGAAGGAGGCGAGGCAGGAGAGGCAGGAGAGCGCGGCGGGCTGGGCGGCGCCCTCGGGGCATGCGTCGCAGCGCACCGGCTCTTCGGCCGGCCAGGACTCGGGCGCACAGGGAGCCGAAGGCTCCGGAGCCGTAGGGGGTGCGCTGGGCGCGGAGGGCTCGGGCGTCGCGCCCCGGGCGGGGCCTGAAGCCGGGGTGGACATGGGTCCTGGGCCCGAGCCCTGGCGGAGCTGTAGCAGCTCAGACAGCGTGTGGTTCTTGCGGAGCTGCAGGCCGTCGGGGAAAGGCTCCTGGCACAGTGGGCAGCGGGCCGGACCTCCGGAACCACCGGTGCTGCCCGCACTCCGGTGCGGCCAGAGCGCAACCAGGCAGGCGAGGCAGAAGTTGTGGCCGCAGGGAAGTGTCACCGGCTCCCGGAGTGGTTCCAGGCAGATGGGGCAGCTGAAAGGCCCGCTGCCGTCCATGGCTCCGCAGCTGCCCGGGCACCGCCTGTTCTGTTCCCGCCTGGGAGGGACCTGGGACGGTTCGCGCCCGGCACCGCCCCCTAGGACCAAGGCCAAAGGTTCAGCCCCTTCCAACGCCTCCGCAGTTCTGCCCGCCCCCACGGGGCAACAGATGCGAGGCCAGCCAACCTTCCAGGGGCACAGGACCCTCTTGAGCCCTCCACTCCGCCTGGGCGGAGGCGGTGGCACTGCCAAACGGGCGTGAAAAGGAGAGGATGAGGACGGTAGATGTGAGCAGATGCATGGAGAAGAGGCTGGGAGGGCATCTCATCCTCCGTCCCCCACCTTGGTGAGCCCGGTGCCTTGGGAGAGGTGGGCAGGCACAGCCATGTCGCCCGTACCTTTGCCCTCTACACCCCTCCTGGGTACAGTTAGCAAAGTTCCCGAACTGCTGACATACAGAGAAAATCACTGCAGGTGTGTGTGTTTTTGCCCCCTATTTACCCCCGCTAGGGAACTTGGTCTTGTCTAGAGCTGAAATGGGAAGCTGACATCACTAGACAAATCCCTTGTCTGAGGAATTTACTTCTGTTCATGCACACTCGTGTGCCTGTAGTTCCCTAAAAGGAGGCACTGGTTAAGACTTGCCCAACTATGCATTTAGAATGGTGCCTCTAATTGTAAGGATTTGTGTTTGTTTTGTGAACTAGTCTCTATATGTAGCCCATGTTGGCCTAGAACTCTTCATCCTTCTGCCGCAGCCTTCTGAGCGATTGCAGGCTTATGCCATACATTTGGCTTCTTGTGTTGTTTTTGAGACAGGGTTTTTTTGGGGGGGGGGAGCTTGTTTTTTCTAGACAGAGTTTTTTATCCTTAGCTGTCCTGGAACTAGCTCTGTAGACCAATCTGACACTGAACTCACAGAGATCCACCTGCCTCTGCCTCTGAGTGCTGGAATTAAAGCCATGCGCCACCACCACCTGGCTGACAGGGCCTTTCTTTTTGTTTGTTTGTTTATTTTTCTAGACAGGTTTCTCTGTAGCTTTGGAGCCTATCCTGGAACTAGCTCTTGTAGACCAGGCTGGTCTCAAACTCACAGATCTGCCTGCCTCTGCCTCTGGTGTGTCACCACCGCCTGCCGGCAGGGTCTTTCTTACATAGCCTTGATTAGCCTAGAATTTTTTTATGTTGGCCCTGACCTTCTGATCCTCATGCCTCCACTTCTCCAGAATACAGGTGTATGCCTACATGCCTGGGTAAACTGACATTGTAAATGATGCTTCAATAATGCTAAGTTTTAAAATATGTAGAATTCAAATTGTCAAAATAATAATAACGTTATAACATTACATATTTTATTTTGTTTACATATTACATGTAATTTTATTATCATTATTATTCTTAAAAAGAGTGGAGCCTAGTGCTGGGGAGACAGCTGGTAAAATGCTGAGCAATGTGAGCACCTGAGTTAGGGCCCATATTAATGGCAAAAAGAGAAAAGAATTTTAAAAAAGATAGAATATTGTCGTTATAACCCTAAACAAAAAATAAGCATTTATGTGCCTGTGCCGATAGTAATAAGTAACCGGATAAAAGAATAAGTAGGGGCTAGTAGATACCTTTCCCATTCAGAAGAACCCCAAGTAATTTTAGTAGGCTCTCCAAAATGAGGTCCTACTCCTTACCTGTACTCTACGCACAATGGCTTCTTCCTCTTCCTCCTCCTTTTTTTCCCCCCCTGGAACTCTCTATGTAGAATTGGCTGGCCTTGAATTTCAAAATCTGCCTGCCTTTGCTTCCCAAATGCTGGGATTAAAGGCATGTGCCACCACTGTCTGTTGTGGAATATTTAACTATGTAAAGATGTGTTACATTTGTTTATGCTGCATTTGCTTCATTATGTAAAGATACCTTGCCTGCCTCAGGCACCTGATTGGTCTAATGAAAAGCTGAACAGTCAGTAGCTAGGCAGGAGAAGGATAGGTTGGCTGGTGGGCAGAGAGAATAAGTAGGAGGAGGGATCTAGGCTTGGGAGAGGAGAGAATGAGGGAGAAAGAGACGGAGATGCCAGGGCCAGCCAGATAGCTGCCCCCACCAGCCAACCAGACACAGGAGGACATCCAGAAGGAAAGAAAAGCCCGAGGCAAAACAGATGAAGAGAAACAGGTTAAGTTATAGAGCTGGTGGGACAGGCATAGGCTAAGGCCAAGGACTCATAACTAATATTAAGTCTCTGTGTCTTTCTTTGGGAGCCGGTTGGTGGCCCAAAAGAAAGCCTGCTGCAACTACCTGGGTACCACAATGGCTTCTAAAGGCAAGAAAGGGGGGCTGGAGAGATGGCTCAGTGGTTAAGAGCACTGGCTGCTCTTCCAGAAGTCCTGAGTTCAATTCCCCGCAACCGTATGGCGGCTCACAACCATCTATAATGAGATCTGGCGCCCTCTTCTGGCATGTGGGCATACATGGAGGCAGAATGTTGTATACATCATAAATAAATAAATAAATAAATAAATAAATAAATAAATAAATAAATAAATCTTTAAAAAAATAAAGGAAAGAAAGAGGCACTTTCAGTGGGTCAGTTTAATACACCTTACCCAGGCAATCCTGGTCAGTACTAGCCGTGGTCAGTGACACCCCAGCATATGTCTGGTGTGATGATGGGATGGGATGGGACAGGATGGGATATGAGCTTCCTTGTCCAAGTCACATGACCTCCCAAGGGCTGCCATTACATTTGTGCACCACCTGGCTAAAGACGTTCACTTGGGGGCTGCCGAGGTGGCGCATCAGTTAAGAGCACTTGCTAGTTTGGCTGAGGACTCAGGTTCTTTGGGCTCACAACCGTCTGTAATTCCAGGTTCGGGGCATCCAGCACCCTCTTCTGGTCTTTGAGGACAGTCAGTGCATGTGGTGCACACAAAGACGTGCAGGCAAACACTCAGACACATAAAATAAATATTAACGATTTTTTTCTTTTGTTTTTCGAGACAGGGTTTCTCTGTGTAGCTTGGAAACCTATCCTAGAACTCGCTCTGTAGATCAGGCTGGTCTTGAACTCATAGAGATCAGCCTACTTCCTGATCTGCCTCCTGAGTGCTGGGATTAAAGGGGTGTGCACCACTGCCTAGCTAACATAGATTTAAAGATAAATAAGTAAATAAGCACATAAATAAATAAATAAATTCCTCTTTATATAAAGATTCAAGAAAATGGGTTAGGGCCCACCCTACTCCAGCATGCTCTCACTCAAACCTGATTACAAATGAGAAGACCCTGTTTCCAAATAACGTTCCAGCCACAGGGTTGAGGATTTGGACCTGGACATGTTATTAATGGAGGAGCATATGACCCATAACGGTGCACACATCAGGGGCAGCGTAAAGCCTCACTCAGGCCAGCAGGGCCAGCAGTGGTCCTTCAGGCCTCTCCTGTGTGCCCATCTCTCCCTGTATTCTAGGACCCCACTCCTCCTACTGTCTTAGTTGCACACCGCTGCCACCCCCAACTCCTTGCCCACTCCTCAGGCCAGGCCGGTATCACTGCTTCTGTTTCCCCAGCTTATCTGTGCTTAGAAATGGGAAAATTTCCCTCAGTCCCTCGGATCAGGCTGGAAATTTTTAGTTAGTACTTAAGTCAGGAGCCAAAGGGGAAACATAAACATAAACAAAACAAAACACGCGCGCATACACACACACACACACACACACACACACACACACACGTCCCAGTTTGTGTGCTGTTTTTCAGTGCTGGAGACTGAATCCAGTTCTTTGTGCGTGTTAGGCAAGCACTTTAACCACTGAGTTACACCCAGTGTTGGCTACGGTCACGTCAGCGTGACACAGGCTGGAGTCATTTGGGAAGAGGGAACCTCGGCTGAGAAAACGCCTCTGTGAGATTGGCCTGTAGGCAAAATGCAGTGCATTTTCTTAATTGGTGATTGATGGGGGAGGGCCCAGCCCGCTGTGGTGGTGTCACCCCTAGGAAGGTGGCCTTGGGGGGCTGTGAGAGAGGAGGCTGAGCAAGTCATGGAGAGCCAGTGAGCAGCACCCTCCCGTGGCCTCTGCAGCAGCGCCTGCCCTGACCTCTCTGGATACAGACTGTGAGCTGTAAGAAGCAGCAAACCTCAAGCTCCTTATGGCGCTGGTGTCCTATTACAGCAACAGAAACCTAAGACCTGTCCCAGAGTCTGAATCCCCGCAGAAAAAGACAGGCTTGATGTGCATTCATGAAATCCCAGAGCTGGAAGGTGGAGGCAAGAGGATCCTGGGAGTTTGTTAGCTATTCAGTGTAGCCAATAGGTGAGATTTAGATTCCGTGAGAGATTTGCCCTAAACAGTAAGGAGGAGGGGCTGGATAGACAGCTTAGTAGTTAAGAGCACACTGGCTGCTCGCTCTTCCAGAGAACCCAGGGTTCAATTCCCTGCACCCACGGGACGACTCACAACTGTCTGTAACTCCGATTCCAAGGGATCTGGTGCCCCCGTCTGGCCTCTGTAGGCACTGCACACACATAGTGACCAGATATATTCAGGAAAACACCCATACACGCAAAATAAAAACAAATAAATATAAATGTTTAAAATAATGAGAGAGTACTGGAGAAGAGAATCTGGTATTGATCTGACGTCCACATGCACACAGACTCACCCCACCCCCAGAACAAGTTGGCGGTGATGGTGCACACCTTTAATTCCAGCACTTGGGAGGCAGAGACAGGAGGATCTCTGAGTTCAAGGCCAGCCTGGTCTACAGCATGAGTTCCAGGACAGCCAGGGCTACACAAGGAAACCCTTTCTTGAAAAACAAAACAATAAAGTGTGCAGTCTAGTGCTGGCATGATCAGAAATGTTTAGTACTCGGTAGGTAGAGGCAGGAGGATCAAAGGTTTAAAGCTAACCTCGGCTACAGAGTGAGTTTCTGGCTAGCCTAGTCTACATGAAAGACTGTCTCAAAAAAGCCAAAGATATCCAAATATAAAGTGTATAGTCTAGCCAGAATGGCGGTACACGCCTGTAATCCTAGCATGTGAGAGGCGAGGGCGGGAGGTTCAGTTCAGGGCCAGCTTAGACTCTATAGAGAAACCCTGCCTCAAAGCAGGGGGTGGGGGAGACAGTATACAGCTTTGTTTTTTACAAATCAGAGGCAGGCGGATCTCTGTGAGTTCGAGGCCAGACTGGTCTACAAGAGCTAGTTCCAGGACAGGCTCCAAAGCTACAGAGAAACCCTGTCTCGAAAAACCAAAATAAATAAATAAATAAAAATAAAAAAATCAGTAGATTCTTTCTCTGAAGTTATCTTGGGCAATGTTGTATGGTGAGTTGTATCCCTGACTTCTACCCACTGGGTGTCAGGGACACCACCTAGTCATTATAGTCAAAATTGTCCTCAGACACTGCTCAGTGCCACGGAGGGTTGAGTCTCTCCGCTGCAGACTGCTGTTCATGTTTCCCTCTAGCGGGTACAGGAAGCTATCCGTGTTCCGCCCGTCTCAGAAAAAGGCAGGTCTCTGTCCCCTCGGTCCTCATTGTGTATACAGGACTTCACCCTTCAGAGCCTGTGTTGATCCTTCCTCTGGACCTGGTCTCTCAAAGCTTTATTGATGAGCCGCGGGCTGTGGGAATACAGGGAAGAACTAGGGAGGGAGCCCATCCCTGGGGAAGTAAGCCCAGTGTGGGGCAGTCCCTCAGAAACCAGGGCTGCCGGAGCCAAGTGAGGCCGTGTGCACCATGGACAACTGCCCTGTATTTCTGGAGGCTGGGAGACTGAGCTCTGGGGGGAGGGCTTTTTCCAAATCTGCCAACTGATGACATTACATTGTCCTCACTCAGCTGAAGGAGGATGAGGTCTCTCTGCATTCCCCTTTAAAGATTTATCGTTTTATTTTCATTGTTATTTATTATTTTATTTAATTGTTATCGCTTTAATTTAAATTCTTTATCATTTTTAAAGTTGGTTTTCTTTTATTCGTATTTTGTGTGTATGACGCTTCTCCTGCCTGCATACATGTCCGACGTCATGAGAATGACGGGTGCCCGCGGAGGTGAGAGGAGGGCCTTGAATCCGCTGGAACTGGAGGCTCAACCAGTTGTCAGCTGAAGAAGGCCATGTGCACACAGATGAGCCCTGGAGAGGCCAGAAAAGGCAGACACAGCGCACCTCCTCCATGGCCTGAGATGCAGCTGCTCTTCCCTGAACGCCAGGGATGGCGTCACCTTACAACCTGGTGACCCTTTGCTGTCTGGTGAGACAGGCATGCCGTATCCCCCAGAATTTACTTATCTCACACCCCCCAAATCTTGAGCATTGCTTTTAGACCATAAAACCCACTTTTTAATTTTTTTCTATTTTTTTTTTTTTTTCTCGAGACAGGGCTTCTCTTTGTGTAACGGCTTCAGCCATTCTGGAACTCGCTCTGGAAACCAGGCTGGCCTCAACTCAGAGATCCCCCTACCTCTGCCTCCCGAGTGCTGGATTAAAGGTGTGAGCCATATCGCCTAATTTGAACATTATTTCTAAGTCAATAAGAAACCATCTTATGGATGAAGCTGTGTACTTTGCTCAGAGCTTCAATGTAAACACATCTTAAGCTTTACTATACTTTTGGGGCTGAGTTAATTGTCACCTGAATACTTTTTCCAAAATTGTGCCGTACTTAGATTATGTCCAAAATACCGATGTGGGCCAGACTCTAGAAGACTTGGTCCAGCACCGATCACAGTAAAATCAGGCTGAGCTGAGTTTCGGTCTTGTCCCTTCGTGGGTCATTTCCTCCCCTCATGCAGAGATTCACCACAGTCAGCTCCCATGTGGGTGATGGGAATTGAACCCGGGTCCTCTGGAAGAGCAGCCAGTGCTCTTAACCACTGAGCCATCTCTACAACTCCAAGAGACTCTTCTTTTTCTTTTCGTTTTCATTTTAGTTATGTATGTGTGTGTATCTGTGCACATGAGCGCAGGCACTTGCTGGCACCAGGGGTGTTGGATCCCCTGGAACTGCCGTTGGTCCCTGGAAAAGAACTGATACTCTGGGAGAGCAGTAGGGTGTTAAATGATGAGCCACCCATCTAGCCTCCATTATTAGTCCTTTATGCATATGTGACGCTGCGGCATCTGTTCCCCAGGAGCTAGAATTACAGGTGGTTGTGAGCCACTTGCTGTGGGTGCTGTCACTCATAAGGGCTCCCCGCTCATAACATAGTCGTTCCCAAAAGTCCCGCCTCCTAACGCCACCCACTCAAGGGTTGGAATTCTAGGAGACGGATCCCGAAGGGATGTACGCATTCCAGTTGTTAAATGCCCCCTTAGGAAGGGAACAAGTGCTAGAAAGAGAAGCACAGTGATGTCTGGGGACTCCTGGACGAGGCTGGAGACGGCAGAAGTGGCACCTGAGTTTGGGTGGTCCCGAGCTGCTAGGACCCAGGCATAAGGAGACCGGGTGGGAAAAGGCCTTCTGGACAGAAGGAGCCGTGTGGGAGACAGTCTGGGTGGACCCTGCTTGGCAGGAAAGCTGATAATGAGTTCCATACGTTGGTCTCTGCCGGAGCTCTTGATCATGACCATGGCGTCTTTGCCAAGCCCCAGGCGTGGCTGGGAGGCCGAGCCACAGCACCACCCTGCTCTGAAGTTTGGTGGCCAGGCTGTTTGAGTTTGCACAGACGGTAGACACGCCTGGTTCTGAAGGGGAGAAGGTGTTTTTAGGCTGAGAAGGTTCCTCAAAATGTGTTGAAATGGTCCCTCTGTCTCTATATAACAGTACCCTTTCCCCTTTGCTTCCCCTAGAAAGAAAGCATGGAGATATGATTGGTCAATGTTTTAATGTTTCAATTTTTAAATTTTTACGTTTAAAATTTTTAAAGTGTGTATGTAAGTGTGTGTTTCATGTTCTTCCACCATGGAGTCCAAGGACTGAACTCAGGTTGTCAGACTTGCATGTTAAGAACTTCCACGCATTGAAGCATCTTCAATTATTAAACATAATTTATAACTGGGCATGGTGGTACAGCCTTTAATTCCAGCACATGGGGTGGATCTCTGTGAGTTCGAGGCCAACATGGTCTACAAAGTGAGTTCCAGGACAGACTCCAAAGCTGCAGAGAAATCCTGTCTCAAAAAAAAAAAAAAAACAAAAAACAAAAAAAAAAACCCATATTTTAAAACCTTTAGGGCCTGGGGAGATGGTTCAGCAGTTAAGAGGACTGATTGCTTGTGAGACACCATGTGGTTGTTGGGCATAGGACAGAGAATGGTGGTTGCAGCTTTTGTTTAGGGTTTCTGGTTTTGAGACAGTGTCTCACTATGTAGCTATGTAAACGAGGCTCACATGGAGCTCATAGAGAGTCCTATGCTTTCTGCTTTCTGAGTGCTGGGATTAAAGGTATATGCCACTATGCCCGGCTTGCTGATGACACCTCTTACAGGATATTTGATCACACTGTGTGAAGATGTGTCTCTGTCCTTCCTTGCCCGCCGAAGGCACCTTCTGATCGGTTTAATCAAGAGCTGAATGACCAGTGGTGTAGTGGTGTTAGGATACTTCCCTGTGACTGCACCGGCCAGGTTAGGCTCCTCTCTGGTCCAGAGTTGGTCCTGGGCCGCCATGGAGCAGGAAGATGAGCAACAGGCTGTGCACCAGCCTCCCAGGGATAATGAAACGCCGACACCAATGCTGCATCTATCAGTGCCTTCTGCGAACGGGGAACAGTGGAGTTCATCAGCCACCCGCCCCTCAACAGTATCAAATACGTCAACTATGTTATCTGCTGAGGAATCCAGGCGGAACGAGGGTGAAGGGGGCCACAGTTCACCGGAGCATGGAGCAAGGTGCTCCTTCCCACTGTCTCCAACCCCTTCCCAGATGTATCATCAGCCACCTTCTATCCACCATACACCAGGCAGAATGTTTGACACGGGATCCCACATGACGCCCTTGATCTTGGTCATTCTTACAGGTGTAAGATGGAATCTCAGAGTTGTTTTGATTTGCATTTCTCTGATGACTAAGGATATTGAGCATTTCCTGAAGTGTCTTTCAGCCATTTTAGATTCCTCTGTTGAGAGTTCTCTGTTCAGGTCTGTACTCCATTTTTTTTTATTGGATTATGTGTTCTTTTGGTGTCCAATTTCTTGAGTACTTTGTATATTTTGGAGATCAGACCTCTGTCTAATGTGGGGTTAGTGAAGATCTTTTCCCATTCTGTAGACTGTCGTTCTGTCTTGTTGATGATATCCTTTACTTTACAGAAGCTTTTCAGTTTCAGGAGGTCCCATTTATTAATTGTTTCTCTCCGTGTCTGTGCTGCTGGGGTTCTATTTAGGAAGTGGTTCCCTGTGCCGATGCATTCAAGTGTACTTCCCACTTTCTCTTCTATAAGGTTCAGTGTGGCTGGCTTTATGCTGAGGTCTTTGGTCCATTTGGACTTGACCACATGAAGCTCTTGACACCATTGTGGATTCCTCAAAATCTGGTGCCTCTCAGGGATTACTGCCTTCTGCCCTTTAGCCAGACAAGAAGATGGAGCCACGGACTGGACTTAATTAGAAAGTTCTCTTCTGTCAGGTCCCCAGCAGGGAATGCTCTCATGCCTGCCTGCTCCGTGAAACCATGTTCTCTCCCCGGGTGTCCACAGTGTCCAGGGCCAGACCATGGGAAAGATATCTTAGTATTAGAAGGCACTGGAAACATTCCGTGCACCACATCAGGCTCCCCCTGGCCTTCACCATCCTTATACCCAGAGTTTCTCCTCCCAGGTCTTCAGTGGAGTGCTCCACTACAGGACGTGGCATCTGGCATTCCACGGGGCCAGCAAAACCAAGCCAAACTCAGTCTCACAAGGACACTGATGGTCATGGGGGAAACTTCAGGGAAGGGGAGATTGGGGAGAGGCAGGAAGTGATTCTCTTTCTGTCCCCATGAATTGTTGCGAGTGTTGTTTGTCCCCAATAGCTGTCTGGGGAGACCTCCCAAGTGGCCTGCAGACATGCCCTTCAAGGCCGGCCATGGAGCGGTGCCCATCATGAAAATGGTTGCCTTGGGACGCTTTACTTTCTGTCTGTTCCACCTGGTCTCCCTCCTATACCTTGGTGTTGAATGTCCCCAATAAGCACAATGGATAGGCTGTTTATAAAAAAAAAAAAAAAAAAAAGAGCTGAATGACCAATAGGTAATCAGTAATCAGGAGAGGATAGGAGGGACTTCTGGGCAGAGATAGGAACTCTGGGAAGAATCTGAGACTCAGGGAATTCGTCAGCAAGAGAAAGGGGAAGTCAGATAGTCAGATGTACAGTACGGAGGAGAGGGAACAAGCTACACGACAGAACGTGGATTAATATAAACCGGGTAATTTAAGTGTTAAGAGTTAGTTGCCTAAGCTGAGGCCAAGGTTTCGGTTTCAAACTTAATAATAAGCACGTGCTGGCTGTCCAAAGAAAATCCGACTACAGAAACCTGATAGGTCATTTCCATAGACATTGTTCTCTGATGTCTGAAGTCTTTCGAAATGATTTTTGTCGTTAATGGCACAAAGTTACTTCCGAGTGATGCAAGAATGTGCTCACAGCTGCCTCTAACACCATCCTTGTGAGGACTCTGTCCAGAAGGGAGCAACGGAAAACCTGGTAGGTTACACACCTCGCGGCCAGCCCTGCAGGGGAGGTAGAACAAGCACAGCCTGAAAGCCTAAAGCTTCTAGGAACGTGGCTGCAGCCCTAGTGCTTCGGAAACAACAGCAACAACAAAACCTGGCAGGTCTGGTGGCTCACGGTTTGTGCCTGTAATCCCAACACTTGGGAGGCTAAGCCGGAGGATTGCCAGCCACCTGACTGAGACCAGCCTGGGGACACTGCAACTTCCAGACCAGTCTGGGCTATAGAATAAAAGACGGTCTCAACCCCTCGCCCCACTAAAAAGTCAAACAGAAACAAAACCGCAGGCCAGAAGCAGACTAGCCAGAAGCCAGTCTAGACATGGGTGGGACATGTCTGTGATTGCAGAACTGAGGAGGTAGAGGCAGGAGGATGCTTGGACTGCAGCGAGTTTGAAGCCACACTGGGCTTCATAGGGAGTTCCAGTCAGCTAGGTTACATAGCTGATGTGGGATTCCCCTCTGTATGCTGGGAATACCATTGGTTAATAAAGGAACTGTCTTGGGCCTGTGCAGGGAATAGAAGTAGGCAGGGAAAACTAAACTGGATGCTGGGAGAAAGAAGGGCGGAATGAGAGAGAAGCCATGTAGCCCTGCCTGAGGCAGACGCTAGAACTTTACTTGGTCAGCCACTGCCATGTGGTGATACACAGGTTACTGGAAATGGGTTAAGATGTAAGAGTTAGCCAATAAGAAGCTAGAGCTAATGGGCCAAATAGTGTTTTAAATAATACAGTTTCTGTGTGATTATTTCAGGGCTGAGTGGTCAGGAATCAACAAGCGGCCTGCTGCAACACCTAGCAAGACTGTCTCTGGGCTGGAGAGATGGCTCAGTGGTTAGGAGCACTTGCCGCTCTTGCAGAGGACCCAGGTTTGGTTCCCAGCACCCACATGGAGGTTCACAAAGGTCTGTAACTCCAGTTCCAGGAGATCTGACGCCCTCTTCTGGCCTCCTCAGGCATTGCTCACAATACATGAAGACAAAAATACACACATACATAAAGATTTTTAGAGAAAAATGCTTTATAGTGATATTTTGTGTTTTAATAAATAAAGCTTGCCTAAAGATAAGTAGGGCAAAATTATAACACTAGAAGTCAGGCAGTGGCGTCACACACTCTTAATCCCAGGATTTGGGAGACAGAGGCAGAGGATCTCTGTGAGTTCAAGGCTACACAAGATCAATGCAGAAGCAGATCCAGGTGGTGGCTCACACCTTTACTCCCAGTTCTAGGGGGTCATATACCCTTGATTACAGCACTAGAGGGAATATAAAATGGGAGAGAGAGGTTGAGTGGGCTTAGTCTGTAGTCAGCCAGACTTGGTAGAGGTAAGACTTCTCTAGTGGCTTGGCTGCTTTGCTTGTCTGGTTTTTGGGAGGAGTCACTGATGGTGGGCTTTCTGAGAGGGCGGGGTTTGGAACAGGAGGAGTGAGTCCGAGTTCCCAGCCAAACAGCTGGGTGGGATTTGGAATGGGGCCCAAGCTGAAGATTCCCAACAACAACAAAAAATCTAAAATTTTTTATTGTGCCAAGTTTACCCATGCATATAAAACAGATAAATGCTTAAGAGATTACAGAAGAAAAGAAAAAGAAGTTACAAGAGTGGGCATCCTTGTAAACACCACCGAGATCCGAGCACGGGGCATCGCAGGTTAAGAAATTATACCAGGCTGGGGACGCTGTGAGAGAGGGAGGAATCCGTTTTGTTGCTGTTGTTGCTGTTTGTTCTTGAGGCAGGGTTTCTGTGTAGCCCTGAGTGTCCTGGAACTCACTCTGTAGATCAGGCCGGCCACTCAGAAATCCACCGGCCTCATCATCGTGAGTGCTGGGATTAAAGGTGTAAGCCACCACCACCCAGCCAAGGGAGGAGTTCTTGTCTAGCATTCTCCAGGTTCTAGCCCCAGTACACATGCACAAAAAATTCTACTTCCAGAAAAAAAATCCAAGACCCCTCATGGAAGCATGTTCTGGGAGAGCAAGAGCCGAGCAGGCTGCTCACACCCACAGCACCTAAGCCATCACCGCATCTACTCTCCACAACCTGCGCTTAGTCTCGAGAGCTGCTGGAACCGTTTGGGAAGGACTAGGGGGTGTGGCCTTGTTGGAGGAGGTGTGTCACTGGGGGTGGGCTTTGAGGCTTCAAAAGCCCACGACAGGCTCAGTCTCTCTCTCTGCCTGGTACCTGTGGATCAGGATGTAAAACTCCCAGCTATGGCTCTAGCACCAAGCCTGTCTGCTTGCTGCCATGATGATCATAGAGTCATCTTCTAAAACTGTAAGCAAGCCCCCAGTTAGATGCTTTTTTTAATGAAACTTGCCTTGATCATGGTATCTCTTCACAGCAACAGAACAGTGACTGAAACAGATGTCTAAATGCCAAGAACTTGGCTTTTGTTTGGGGCTGGGGCTTCCTATTTAATTTTTTTCCAGCCCCTGTCCTCTTCAAAGAGAGTAAAAAGTAAACTTTTATTTAGGGGTTCCCCTCCTGTCTCTCTCCTCTGAGTTAACAGAGGCTAACAGCTATTCCTTTTAGAATGGTGACCTTCAGTCTCTAAGTCAGAGGCTGAGCCACTCCTGGGCACACAGGAACGACGGCACCTGTCTGTGCCTCCCTCAGTTGAGTGCTGAGGCCTCGTCCTGGGGCCCAGGAGGGAGCTTGGCTTCCGGATGATGGCAAAGAGTCAGGGTCCTCCCCTCAAGGAGCCAGAAGACGGGGAAGAGAGGCTGGCTGAACAGCTCGTAGAAGGTGTGAAGCAGCTGTGTCTGTGGTTCGAGGCTGTAGAACTTGAGGCAGCCTGAGGTCAAGTTCAAATCTACGCCCAGGAGTTGTCCAGGCACCCCGTGCAGGCGCTGGACCTTGCCGTTGTGCCAGGCCTGGATACTGTCCTCCAGGATGCAGAGGCCCCAGGAGTAAGGGCCACGGCCGATGTTGTCCGTGTGGGTCCCCTTTTTTCTGCGCGACAGTTTGGGGTAGGCGATGCCCAGTGTCACAGAGTGGTTGGAGGTGTGCACCTCCCAGTAATGCTGTCCAGTCTGGAAACTCTGGGTGCACTGTACCTGCCACAGCTCGAAGCTGCCTGATCTGGCTGGGCCCTGGGCCTGGTAATGGTGTGTCACCTGCCGGTCCTTGTCGGACAAGCACAGGTACCGGTTGGCAGTGTCCGGGTCAAAGGTCAGATTGCGATAATCTATTGGGAAGAGATGAACATATGGCGACAGTGTCATTTCCGGGTAGAGCATAGGGGGTTCCTGTGGCTTCATTTACAGAGAGTTCAAATGTCTACCGTGCTGTGGGCAGAGCACCAGTGAACTGCTCATTACTGCCTCTGAGCTGGAATCTTCCACATGGCCCCTCTCACAAGAGGGGAAACTGAGGCTCAGAGAGTTAAGTTCACATCGTATTAAGTGGAAGAAATGAGATGGACCCCAGGTCCCCGTGATGAGTATCTGCTCTTTCATGCTCTGCTGGCTGGGTGGATGTGGAGGAGGGCTTATAACCCGCAACAGGCGTGCAGAGGTGCGGCCTGGCCCCGGAAGGACCATGGCGAGACAGTCAGAGCAGGCCCCTCACCCCATACACACACAGGCATATGCACACACACATATACTCTCGCATGCTCGCAAATGTGTACACACGCGCATGGACACGACACAGGCATTGGGTCTCCTTACTCTGCCAGAGTTTCTTTCTCAGCGGGCACACTGTGCTGGGGACTGGTGGCGGGGGACCCAAGGCCTCTAAAGAACAAAGTAGAAAAAAAAAAGAACAAAGTAGAATTAGGGGAGTGGGTAGGGACGATCCCTGACTTCCCCCTTCTACCCACTGGGGGGAGGGAGAGGGTAGGACCTAAAGGGCAAGGAGAAGCCGGCCTTACCCACGGGACCAGCGTGGGCAGCGCTGGCAACCACACTGGGGGGCTTCTCCTCAAGGAGGAGCTCACACAGGGGGCTAAGCAATTCGTTCACGCTGTTCAGCTGCTGCACTTCATCCCACTGTGGAGTCGGCAGTGGGCCAAGGGACTCTCCGGGCTCAGAGAGCTGCTGTAACTCCTGAACCCCAGAGACAGTGTCAGAGAGTGGGGTGCAAGGTGCGGAAGCAAGGCCTAGCCCCCTGTCCCGAGATTTGGTACCTGGAAGAAGACACAGTCATCGGCTTGCCCCAGGAGATCCTGCACACTGTGGTCGTACTGAGACAGAGCCTCCAGGTGGCCAGTTAGCCGCTGTATCTCGTTTAGAGCCTGGCCCAGCGCCTGCTCCTTGGCTGCCTCTATGTTCCTCAGTGTCAGGTCCCGCTGCTTCTCCAATGCCTGTAATAGGCTGCTGAATCTGCGGGAGACCAGCGAGGCCAGGGTGCAGGCTGAACTCTGTGTGGGCACAGGAGGAACCTCAGGGTGGCCAGTCTCGGCACTATGGCAAGGCAGGCCAGGTCCTCAGTCACCCACTGGCCTGAAGGGTGGGACAGACAGGGGGAGTCAGTCAGGGCCCTTGGAACCTCCTCCCCACTGGGGCCTGGCTTCTAGTCAACTTCCCATTCCCTGCCCCTGGGCAGCGATTTCGAGACAGCGCAGGGACCATGGTAGGGCCCAGCACGAGGACTTGGCCAAGTACCTCGACCTGGCTCCTTTGCTGCTGCAGCTCCTGAAGCTGGCTCTCTGCCGCGGTGACCTGTTGCCGGGTAACTTCCACTCTAGCTTTCAGCTGGTCCTGCGGCACCCAATCAGAGGGCAAGCAACAGAAGAGGGCTGGGTCACGCCACCACCACTATCCACATGGATACTAGGCACTCTGCCATGCCGTGCGTGGTCAGAGTCCCAGGGAGGCCTGCGAGGGATCCTTCTCTGCAAGGCGCAGGATGGTTTGTGACGGATGTGGATATCTTGAGTTGAAGACCCGACTTTTGGTCCCACTCCTGTTTCTTGCAGGTTGAACGACCTGAGCAGAGCTCCCCAGCCACCTTCTCTGGTTCATAATCCCACCCCTCATCCCAGGCAACGAATAAGGGCAGTAACTCCGGCCAGCAGAGTCCGGCCAGGGAGACAATGGGAGTTGGCTCGGTGGAGATCGGTTCAGCGTATAAGGGCCCAAAGGGAGGACAGGGCCCCAATTATTTGGTTGGCCTTGGGGCCTGAAATGTGCTGTCCCAGGAGCTGGGAATACCAGGCTGAGGCTCATACCTGGTCCCTACTTTTGCTCCTTCCACACCTTCTCGTTACTGCTTTGAGACAGGGTCTCACTGTGTAGCCCTGGTTGACCCGGAACTTCCTGTGTAGACCAAGTTGATCTTGAACTCACAGAGATCTGCCTACTTCTGCCTCTAGCATGTTGGAATGAAAAGCATGCGCCACCACCATGCCGTGTGTGTATGTCTGTGTGTGTGTGTGTGTGTGTTTTCAAGACAGGGTTTCTCTGTAGCTTTGGAGCCTGTCCTGGAACTCTTTCTGTAGACCATGCTGGCCTCAAACTCACAGAGACACGTCTGCCACTGCCTCCCAAGTGCTGGGATTAAAGGCATGTATCACCACTGCCTGGCTCCAGTTAATTTACTTCTATTTTTAAAAAATCTTACAAATAAAGACTTTTATGTGAAGTTGATGTAAGCACAGACAAATGCTCGAATGCTGAAGTGCATGTGTGAAGGTCAGAGGGCAACCTTGGGTGTCTCAGTCCTTGCCTTCTACCTTGAGACAGGATCTCTTGCCACTGCATATGCCAGGCTAGTTGGCCCTTGAGCTTCCTGTTCCTCAAGTCCTCTCTCATCTCAAGCAAAATTCCGTTCCTCTGGACCTTAGCCATCTGACCAAAGCATCCTCCTTGCTTTGGGCTTCTAACCTCCCTGCAAACTTTTGGGCCCAGCTTGGTCTCTTACACTCTTCACGAGCAGCTGAGTCTCATCCATGTTGTCGGGGGCTTCGGCAGCTCCAGGGTTCACCCCCTCAACCCTCTGAAAGTCCCTTTCTTTCTTTCCAAAGCCGCACACTCCTTTGACCTCACCCTGGCCCCGCCACCAGCATCAGAATGCCTTCCCAGCATTCCCCTCTTTGCTCACTGTGCAGTTCTTCACCAGCCACCCCACCCCCTCCTTCCCTGTCTGCCAGGTTTCTCAGTCACCCTTCTTGCTACCCATGTGCCGCCCTCCTGCGACGCTACAGAACACACCAACCACCCTCCTTCTTCTCTGTCCCATCCCCAGTAACTTCAGCCTCATACTCCAGCTGAGAAGGCCGGGGCAAGGGTACAGGCCACCACCATAGGGCCGGTTTCATCATAGGCCCTCTATCCAAACCCCTCAGCAGCACGGATCACCTAGAGACAGTGCGCTCTCTCTCCTGCAACCCACTGTGCCCTAGCCGCTGTCTCTGTAGTCTGTCAGGGTATAGTTGCAGGCAGGTCTTCCCTTGCCCAGCAGGTCTCTACTCCTTCCAACTATAATGACTTCCAACTTTCTCCTTACTGCCCGACTCTCCTCCCAGCTCTCAGCTGATGCCTGTCACCCGTTCTGCCCACACACCCGTGTGTCCCACTGCATTCGCACCTTCCAGCTGTGCCCTCCCTCAGATCTCATCTCTTATGCCCCCCAAAATCTGATGGCATCATTGCCTTGTCTCAATCTTGCTACATCACTAGAGGAAACTCCCCACTATCACTACCCTGCCCATCATGGTCTGGTACCCCACGACTTGGCGATCCTCAGGGACCTGCCTCCTGCCTATCACCTCAGATCTTGGGCTAGCCTCTTCCCGGTGCCCATCACCTCAGATCTTGGGCTAGCCTCTTCCCGGTGCCTATCACCTCAGATCTTGGGCTAGCCTCTTCCCAGTGCCCATTCCCACATCCTCTTTTTTTCTGGCTGGCACTTCCTCTCCCCTGATTTTTATTTTTTTTAATTTAATTTAATTTTTTTAGACAGGGTTGGAGCCTGTCCTGGAACTAGCTCTTGTCGACCAGGCTGGCCTCGAACTCACAGAGATACACCTGCCTCTGCTTCCCAAGTGCTGGGATTAAAGGCATGTGCCACCACTGCCCAGCTCTCTCTCCTCCTAAGCAGGGTGGCCCTGCTGTCTCTATGGAAGGAAACATTCAGGTTTTGCTGAGATACTATCTGACCCTGGAGTAGATCCTAAGTCTCTGAGGGGCAGAAAGCCCAAATGATTGATTTGCTATACAAGGTGCCCCTTCCATACTGTGCATAGTGTTTGTACACTTACTGAATGCTGACCAAAGTAGCAAATGAGGCTGCCAGCCCTGGCCTAACACTCTGGCTCTACTTCATCCGGAGGACATGGGGAGGGCTGGGTGTCACATTCAGGTGCACAGGCCCTCTGGTTTCCTCTGGGAACCGGCAGCCTCCTGCTGCAGCCCCAGTCTCTGGCCACGAATAGTCCCCGCCTTCCGAAAGGCCCCATCCCGCACCTCGCGCATGCGGCGCTCCACGTCCAGCAGCGCCCGCTCGTGGTGGCTGCACTCGTACACTGTGCAAGCGCTGCACACGCAGAGGCCCTCGGTGCGACAGAAGAACTCGAGCGACCTCCCGTGGCGCGGGCAGCGTGCGCTGTGGCCGGCGCCAGTCTCCTGGCGCGGGATGGCGGTGGACGGCTCCTGTAGCACGGGAGGCAGCGCCTGCAGCAAGGAGCTCAGCTTCACGTTGCGGCACAGCTTGACGCCCTCCGGGAAGGACTGGCGACACTCGGGGCATAACTTCTCGCCGCAGCTCCAGAAGTTCTGGATGCAGGTCCCGCAGAAGCTGTGCCCGCAAGGCAGCGTCACCGGGTTCCGATAGCGACACAGGCAGATGGGGCAAGTCACCAGGTCCTCCTCCAGAGCCGCCATGGCGGAAGCGGAAAAAAGGGCGCAGACCTCTTAAAAGGGCTGAGACAGCCGCAGGAAAGCGAAGGACAGCCCAGGAAGACACGACACGACAGTGTGCCAAACAACACGGGAACTGCCCTCCGGAGGCCTAGAACGTTCCTTGGCAGGGATCCAAGTCACCCTGACCCGCCTTCTGACGCACTGGGAGCTGGGGTGCAGCTTCCACGTGTCCCACCCTGGCACCAATGTTTCTTCTCTTGCTCCTCCTGAGGATCCGATCTTACTTTCAAGGGACCCCACTAGGCCCAGGACTGTCACTGAGATACCACCTCTGGGGGTGTTTTCCTGGACAGTAAATTAAACTGTGAGTGAGGGTCGTCCAGTAAGGAGTCTGACAACACTTGGTAAATGCTCCTGACCTTGGACCGTGTTTTTGTTTTTTTGCTGGAGCGGGATTTTAGGCACTGGGATCTCTCCCTTCTCTGGGAAATGTGTAATTTTGGTTTGGAAGAATGATATAAAATTTCTGGTCACCTTTTTTCAGAGACCCCATATTCTTTTTTGGGTGGGGTGGGGTTCAAGGTAGGCTTTCTGTGCAGCTCTGGCTGTCCTGGAACTCTGTAGCGTGCACCACCACGCCCATTTGAGACTATTTGATGAGGTCTCACTATTGCAGACCCTGGTGGCCTCTGGTCTTTCCCTAGCCACCTGAGCAAACACCTATGCCTCCTCAGAGGCTCCTCCAGCAACCCAATCTTTGGCTGGTCTCTCAGCTGTTTTTGCACCCCATTTCACAGGGTGACTACCATTTCCTCTACAGCTGAGCAGAGCGGATGGGGTTCCCAGGACTTTCCTGGGCAATGTGAATCAGCGTTCTCATCTTTCTGACCAAGTCGGCAGAACTAACTTGATGCTAGGCCTTCTCCTTTAGAGCCGGGGAGACATCTAGCCACACTAGGGGTTCGAGGCCTTGGCTGGAGCTGTTGCTAGGTCTGACAGGGAGGACCCCAGCCCAGGGGCAGGAGTGCATGCGTGAAGAGGTCCTGATACCTGGGGCTGTCTCTCACAAATCTTAGAGGACAGGCAGATCTCCAGCTCCCAGCTGCAGGGCGCCCTCTTCCCACCCACAAAACACTACGGCTTCACTAGGGGTATCTGGTGCCCACAAGCGTATATGTATGGGCATGAAGAAAAATTATTTTATTCACACACAATTGAAACACCTTCCAGCAAGCCCCGGGGCCTGATGGGACAGGCCCTGCAAGGGAGTGTCTCAGACAGGGTTCCAGACAGCTTGACTATTCTGAGGTGTGACCTTCCAGCTGTGCAGTTCAGCCTCTCAGTAGATTCCATAGGTGGGCTCATGACTGTCCCTGTATCGGTCCAGATAGCGTAGGGGCTGCTCGTGAGGGAAGCGCTTCTGTTTGGGGTGGTAAGGGGGCGGCCGCACAAATTCAAACACAGGTTCCCGCATGCCTAGAGAAAAGGAAAGGGACCGGGGTGGATGACTGCCGGAACGGCTCACCTTGGCTTGCAAAGGCAAGGCAGGAGAGGTTTCTGCCCCCAGGCCTGCCAGACCACCAAGCCCTAAAATGAATGCCCTTACCTAAAAGCTGATGGAAGGTGTGGGTGACTGAGTCATCCCAGCGGCACTGGAAGAAAGCTAGACCAGCTGGGGTCATGGCGTCCTGGTGTTTCTTATAGAAATCAAAAGTGCGGAAGGTCCGCTGGGCCAGCTGGAAGCTAGGACAAGATGGGTGGTATCTGAGAGAGGGAGGGAGCACTACAGGCAATCCTGGAAAGCCCCGGAGTCCACCCAGCATGCTGGACTGCACCAGAAGGAGGAAGAGAGCCGGCCCAGGGTGCAAGGAGGGGTATAGATTACCAGGGTGAGGGACGGGTGTCCTCAGAGAAGTTGATTGGCTTGTCCTGCTTGAAGAGCAAGAAGGCAAAGCGGTGGAAGCCAGAGCCCCGAGCTGGGAAGGGGGGGAGGTAGGGACATGTCTCCTGGCCTTCAGCTACCCTGTTGCTTGGGATGTTGGTCCTGGTAGGAGGAAAGTATCCATTAGCTGCCAGGCCAGTGAGGCGGCAGAATCCCTAGCATTGCACCCTAGAGGCAGTCACCCCGAGGCCAGACCCTGAACAGTCTGTAGCGTGCTGACCTCCAGGACCTCAGGCACCCGCTGCGAAGGGTTCAGAGACCAGAGATGGCTGGAGAGACGGCTCAGGGGTTAAGAGCACTGACTGCTCTGCTGGAGAGCTCGGGTTCCATCCCCAGCACGCACATGGAGGCTCACAACCGTCTGTAACTCCCAGGAATCCAAAGCCATAGGCATTAGACTTGCAAGTGGTGCACATATAAAAACACACAGCTGGATGTGGTGACGCACGCCTGTAATCCAGCACTCGGGAGGCAAAGGCAGGCGGAGCTGTAAGTTTGAGGTCAACCTGGTCTACATGGTGGGTTCCAGGACAACCAGGGCTGCTACACAGAGAAATCCTATCTTGAAAACCCAAAACAAACAAATAAATAAAACACTTGTACATGAGATAATAAAATTATTAATTCTAAAAAAAAAAAAAGTCTTCTGCAAAAAAAAAAAAAAAAAAAACAAATAAAACTGAGACCACACAGCAGAGCCAGCATGAAGCAGCAGGATGACTGGGGATGGGAACCGGGTGACTGCCCAGCATTTAAGTTAGGGAGTCACACCATTTTGGGGCTGCCTTTCTCTCCATGCCCCAGGGTCATGTCAGGCAGTTTCCAGCCTGATGCTATGGTAGCCATTGTAACCCCTGCCCAGGCACCACCCTCCAGAGTCCTGCTAAACCGGCTGATAACCGTAGTGGGGGAGAGGACGGCAAGGCAGAAGTCAGCTTCCTTCCCAGTTACTGGGATCCCAAAGCTCATGGAACCTGCGTGACCTCTGCCCCTGGCCTGTGCTCAGGGCAGAAGCAGGGGTTGAGTGTTTGCAGAGCTACTGCCACCAGGAGCAGCTCCTGGTCCTCTTCACGGTCACAGCACCCCTGGGTAGGAAAAGCTGCAGTGACATTGCCAGTTTCACAGGACAGAAAATAAATAGCTCAGAGCAATGAAGATGCTTGTGAGGATTAGCCAGGGCCTACTGCACTTTCTCTTCTTTTTTTTTTTTTTTGAGACAGGGTCTCAATATATAACATCAAAACTCAGAAAGATCTGTTTGCCTATGCCTCCAGGGTGCTGGGATTAAAAGCAGGTGTCACCACACCTGGCTTCTGCCATTTTCTCCTGTATTTGTGCTCAAGTACATATCTGAATCCCAGGGCCTCCTGGAATCCCCTAGCTGGCTTCCCACCCAGACACTCACAGCAGCCAATGAACATATTCGGCATCTGGCTCCAGCAGGTGTCCATCTGCACAGAAACACAGAGAACGTCCTTTTAAAGGAGCCAGGCCTGGAGGGTGCCACCTGCCCAGATCCCCGGGTTCTTGGCTCAGGGAAGGGAGGCTGGAGGCCAGGTGGCCCGACACCTACCCAAATTGGTAAGTAGTAGTGTCCACAAGGAATCCTTGTCCGCCTCATAGGTCACCTCTGGGGCCTGGGAAGCCTAGTAGGAAGAGATTAAGGGTGTGCTCACCCTCACCAAGTGAAAACTGTTTTCTCTGTAGAGGGCTGGAGCTTGCAGGGCCTGGAGAAGGGATTGCCTACGCTGACTCAAACCAGGACCCCACAGCTCCTCAGACACTGATAGGGAAAGGGGCGTTTATAGACTGCCTGGCGCTCATCCTGAGATCCAAACTTTAAGAACCATGTGACAAGAGACATGGAGGCCACTCCAAAGACAGTGGCGGCTCAGAGAACAGGAACACATGGTGCTTCTCTCTGTCTTATTTCTGTGACTTTCATGATGTTGATTTTCAGGAAATCAAAGGTAGAATAACCAAACGTTAAGCCTAGACAGAGTGATGCCACAGTGTGTGTGCCCACCACGGTGTGTGTGCCCACGTACACAGAGCCGGAAGGGGATGGCAAGCATTACCTCTGCTGGAGTCACTTCATTGCCATGATACACGGGGATCAGGTCCTCTTCTCCCACAGCGTAAGCCACGTGAAGGGGGACCCTGGGCACAAAAGTGGCACCGTGGAACAGGTCTCGGTAGAGGCCATAATACTCCGCCAGACGCTTCTTGTGGTAGGGACCACTGGTCCTCTCCCACTCGGCCCGCACTGCGTCCAGCGGGATGCTGGCTGAGGAGGAACAGTACAGTTTGAATACAGTGGGAAGAGCATGCACCTGGGACCCCTCTTCTGGGAGGCTCACCTGTGCGAAGGCGGGCTGCCCGTTCTTCTTCCACGTTGGCTCGGAGCTCCCGGATAAAGTGTTTCCGCTCTTGTAGCTGTTGGGTCCTAATGACCCTAGGTGGGGGCAGTCCAATGTCAATTCTGTCTTTGGGATCTAGAAGGAAGATATGCTTATGTTGGGATAAGCAGAGCCAGTTGTTTTGTTTTCTTTTAAATATGAACATGTGTGTCTGTGTGCATGTTGACTCATGTGGAAGCCAGAAGTTGACTTGGAGTATTTTGCTCCACTGTCCTTAGTTTTTTTTTTTTTGTTTTTGAGACAGGGTGTCCTGTAACTAGACCAGGCTGGCCTTGAACTCACAGAGATCAGCCTGTCTCTGCCTTCCAAGCGCTGGAATTAAAGGTGTGCGCCATCACCGCCCCACCTGAGTTACAACCAGGCGGTGGTGGAGCACACCTTTAATCCCAGCACTTGGGGGGCAGAGGCAGTCAACCTGGGCTATGGAGCTGAGTTCTAGAACAGTCAGAAATACAAACCCTTGTCTTGACCCCCCCCCAAAAGAGTAATTCAAAGGTGGTCAGGCATATACACCCCAGTCTTAAGTAGGGTCAGTAACAATTTCAGGCAGATTTAAAGAAACGGCTCCCCAGCTACTGGAAATGCTTTTAATCCCAGCACTTGGGAGGCAGAGGCAGGTAGATCTCGGGGTTGAGGCCAGCCTTCTCTACACAGTGAGACCCTCGTCTCCAGTCAGGCCTGGTGATTCACAGCTGTGAAACCAGCACCTGGGAGGTGCAGATAAGATAATCAGAAGTTCAGAGTCACAGTTACATAGTGAGTTCGAGGTCAGCCTTCGTTAATGAGACCCTATCTCAAACAGCAACAAAAACAAAACAAAAACCAGAAAATAAAACAATGTCATACATTTTTGGGGTTTTTTTTTGTAGTTGTTTGTTTGTTTTGTTTTGAGACAGGGTTTCTCTATGTGCTGGAATTTACTCTGTAGACCAGGCTGACCTCAAACTCAGAGATCCGCCTGCCTTTGCCTCCCGAGTGCTGGGATTAAAGGCGTGCCCGGTTGAGTCTCACATTTACTGGCAGATAAACCACTCATACATCACTTGGAAGTTTGTTTAAATTCAGACTTTGACCCATTCAAGACCACATGACTGGGCGGCTCTTAGGGAATGCCTGTGCTGTTGGTTGTGGGGTAGAGTTGAACCTTCAACCCAACACTTATCTATTTACTGAGACACCACATGCACAGAACCCTCGTCTCCAGTGACAGTAGCCTGGGAATGTCAGTGGGTTGCATCCTCTGTTCCTTATCTCAGTTTGGTGAGAAAAATATTTTCAATTTACATTTGAGGAGCCAGGAGTGGGAGGCAGAGGCAGGGGAATATCTGTCAGTTCTAGGCAAGTCCAGTCTACACAGCAAATTCCAACCCAGCCAGGGCTACTGTTTCTCAACAATAAATACATTTGAGGCCACTGAAGATTAAGGATGTCAGCCCTCTGAGGAGCTGGGGTCTAAATCAGGCTGTTCTCAGGCGCGTGTCCTTAAACACCACAGACATTGCTTGTACGGGCTGAGGACGTCCATCAGAGGTACAACCCTTGCCTAACATGCACTGGGCTATAGTTTGATCCCTACAAGGAATAACAACAGTTAGCAACAAAAAAATCCACCTCTTTCTCAGGTGAATCTCTGTGAGTTCGAGGTCAACCTGGCCTACGGATTGAGTTCCAGGATAGCCAGGGCTACACAGAGAAATTGGTCTCAAAAAAACAAAAACAACAACAACAGAAAAACAAAACCCCACCTCTTTAAATCACACAATGCATGTTGTCTTACTTAGGGTTTCTATTGCTGTGATGAAACACCATGACCAAAAAGCAAGCTGGGGAGGAAAGGGCTTATTTGGCTTACACTTCAGCATTGCTGTTCATCACTAAAGGAATTCAGGACAGGAGCTCAAACAGGGCAGGGTCCTAGCAGCAGGAATTGATGCAGAGGTCACCGAGGGGAGCCGTTTACTGGTTTGCTCCCCACGGCTTGCTCAGTCTGCTTTCTTATAGAACCCAGGACCAGCAGGGCAGGGATGGCACCACCTCCATGACTGCGCCCTCCCCCATTGGTCACTAAATGAGAAAATGTCTTACAGCTGGATCTCAAGGAGGCATTTCCTCAGCTGAGGCTCCTTCCTCTCTGATGACTCCAGCTTGTGTGTTGACACATGAAACCACCCAGTACACACGTTAAGCCGAAGTTCAGAGAACTAGGTGCTTTATCCTGGGGACCATGATCTGAACCCCAGCAGTGATACTGGGCAGCTCACCAATGCCTGGAAGTATAACTCCAAGGGACGGATGCCCTCTTCTGGCCTCTGTGGACACCTACAGACATATGCACACACATACAGATAATAAACTTTTTGTTTGTTTGTTTTTGTTTTTGTTTTTTAAGACAGGGTTTCTCTGTTTCTCTGTGTAACTGCTCTAGCTGTCGTAGACCTTGCTCTGTAGACCAGGCTGGCCTCGAACTCACAGAGATTTCCCCCTGCCTCTGTCTCCTGAGTGCTGGGACTAAAGGTGAATACCACTACCGCCCACTCGGCTAAAAGGATGTTAGCTTCGTGTACTGGTGAATGCCAAAAACCAAACAAATCAAAACAAAACAACAACAACAAATTCTCTTAAGGCAGGAGGATAGCTGCAAGTCTGAGGCCAGTCTAGATTACAGTTTACTGCAGGCCATCACACCCTGCAAGATCCTGCTTCAAAAAATAACAGTAATACACACTAAGAGCAAATTCTTTAAAGTTGAGTCCCTAACTCACTTTTCCCAGGCTTCCCACCGTGTGGGTGCAAGGATCCAATGATAGGCAAGACAGGCAAGGATTCTGTGCTTAGGGTAGCGACTCCGGGGAGGCTGGAAGGCAGGACACGGTGTGGCAGAGCACATTAGGAACACAGAGAGGTGCTCCAACACGAAACGGGGGCGGAGTCGTCAGGAAAGGATTTCGGTCCACGAGTTAGAAGGAACTCTAAGGAGTGCAAGCAGATCCTCCCTCCCTCGTCCCGGGAGCACACAGGGGCCGAAGCTGGGGGAGAGTATGCTACTCGGTCACCGGGTCTCCAGCCCGCCCAGCTCGGCGGCCGTCACCCGCACCTGTCTCTTTCACGAAATGCTCCCGGTACGTCCGCCACCAGTGCGGGGCCCGCGCCTCCTGCTCCGCCCGGCGGCGGTACCGCTCGAAGCTCCGGTACTTCTCCAGTCGCTCCAGGTTGCTCACGTCAATGTCCTCGTTGGGCATAGGCCCGAGAGGGGGCGTCCGGCGGCTGAGGGGCACTGCGGGCAGAGACCGGGGTGTCACGCCGGTTCCAGGTCCCGGCTGAAGCCCAAGGCTGGGACTGCAGGACCCCAAGAGCTCCCTAAGCCCACATCACTCACCCGAGGTGCTGAAGCCCCGGCATCTCCCGCTCGCGGACAACGCTGCACGCCACCAGGGCGCCGCCATCTTTCCCCAGGACGCCAGGGATGTCCGTAGGACCCAGACAGAGGTGGCCAGCGAGAAGCCTGCGCTCCCTACTGGAGGCTCCGCCCCGCCCCGGCCAGCCCCGCCTCCGTCAGAGGCCCCGATCCGCCCATCGGAAGGCTCCGCCCTACGGACTCAATATCCGGACTCAATCTCCAGACTTAATTTTGAAAGCTCGGAAACGTTTCCTGGGGCGGCAAGGCTACAAGCTGCACTTGGGCTGAGAGTTGCCACCAGGCGGCAGCAAGAACAACTGTGGTTTTTGACCCGGGAGATCCCATGACACAGGGATTGATAGGGAGTATTCTGGAGTCAGAGTTGGGAATAAAACAGGTGATAACAGCGCTCACTTCCTAGATCTGTTAGGATTTGCACGCTGGTGTATCTGTTATCTCTTGCTCGTCTCCAGCTCATAGCTCTGGTGGTCTCTATCTGCTTCTGTCCCAGCCACAGCCCTGGAACTAGAACTGCCAGTACAGCAAAGCTTCACTTCCTCAGCTTCTTCCCAGACCACAGGGTGCATGTAGTGCTGTTATGCTGCCTCGAAGGGGTTCCAGAAAGTCTTGACGTCTCAAGTCCAGGCTGATGACAATCAGTTGCCTTACTAGCAGCTGTGTGACCCTCCAGCTCACGCTGAAATGTAATGGGGTCTCTACATCCAGCATAAATGACCACATCTTAGATGTCATTACTTCCAGACAGCTAAAGATCGCTCATCACTTTTTTGTACATAAAAAACCTTCTTATTTATTTATTTATTTATTTATTTTACATCCCAGGTGAAGTTCCCCCTCCCTCCTCTCCTCTATCCCTCTTCTGTACCCACCTCCCAGTCCACTTCCCCTGTTTCTATTCAGCGACCTAGGCATTCTTCATGTATTACAGTTGTGTAGCTTGGTCCTCTTGTGGGACTCCTATCAGTAGGAGCAGGGGCTGTCTCCGACTCTTACTAGCTTTTGGGACCTTCCTCCTCACACTGGGTCGCCTTGCCCAGTCTTAATGAGGAGGTGCTTAGTCTTACTGCAGCTCGATGTGCCTTGTTTTCTTGGCACTCACCATCACTTCTAATTCCTCCAACAGTGAGCACCTGCTGTCCGACAAGTGTTGGCTCTCACAGGTCAGGGACACCGGAGCCTTGCCCTGAGGAGTTGAAACTTATGAAATGGTTCCTGCCGAGTGTTAGGGGAACTGAAGGCTTCCTGCAGGATGTTTAGAAGATCTCACTTGCTGTACATGAGCCTCTAGGCTCCCTTCTCTGCCCTTGTACGGCTGAAGACACACGGGGTATCCAGGAAGTGTGGCAGCTCACTGCTCACCCAGGCAGCCTGTTCTTCACTCTCATTCTGCCTGTCTGGGAAGCTCTGAAGAAAAGGGCTTTGGATTTCAACTGAGAAGCCAAGTGTGAATTCATACATCCCGACTAGAAGCAACAGCTCTAACAATATTAAATTTAAATCAGTAAGGGTTTTGCTATGTATCCCTACCTACCTTGGCATTTATTTTATAGTCGGGCTAGCGGTGGGTGAACTCATGACAATCCTTCCCTCCCTCCACCGGGACAGGGTTTCTCTGTGTAGCCTTGGCTGTCCTGGAACTCGCTCTGCAGACCAGGCTGGACTCTATCTCCCAAGTGCTGGGATTAAAGGTGTGCATCACCACAGCCTAACTTCATAACAATCCTCTTATCGCAGCCTTCTGAATGCTGGAATTACAGGCATGTGGGCACCATTCATCAGAGTGATGCTGCCACCATGTCAGGCTGTCAGAGATTGGGGCTCCTCATCACGACTTCCTTTATGATGCATGTTCAGGTCCCTAGGAGCACTTTGCTGTGCTCCCTCACTCCTGCACCTGACACAGGAGTGAGGGAGCACAGTAAGGTGCAGCTCTGCCCTTTGTCCCTTCCCGTGCACTGCAGTCTTCACACACACACACGCTTCTCATATTCACTCCTGTCCCCTCATCTAGTCTGTAGCTCACAGCCACGACTGGGTTTCAAATGTGAACGTGGGGCCGAAGAGATGATTCCGCTGGGGTGAGAGTACAAGCTGTTGTTCCAAAGGACCTGAGATAGGTTCCCAGCACCCACACTGGTGGCTCCCAACTGCCTGTCAGGGACCCAATGCCCTTCTGGCCCTCTTGGGCACCCACATTTTTTAGAAATGCAAATGTCCTTCATAAAGCTTCAGTGAGTAGTGATTGCCTGATAAGCTCAAACTTTTCAAGATTTTATGGGCGTTTTGCCTGCATGTATGTCTGCACGCCATGTGTGTGCTTGATGCCACATGGGTCAGCAGAGGTCACCAGATATCCTAGAGCTGGAGATACAGAGGGTTGTGAACTGCCATGTGGGTGCTAGAAATGGAACCGAGGACCTCTACAAGAACAGCAAGTGCTCTTAACCATGGAACCATCTCGTTTATTCTTTTTTAAAAAAATATTTATTTTGGGGGGCTGGAGAGATGGCTCAGTAGCAGCACTGGCTGCTCTTTCAGAGGTCCTGAGTTCAATTCCCAGCCACCACATGGTGGCTCATAACCATCTATAATGAGATCTGGTGCCCTCCTCTGGCGTGTGGGCATACATGGAGGCAGAATGTTGTATACATAATAAATAAATAAATCTTTTAAAAATATTTATTATGTATACAATATTCTGTTTGTGTGTATGCCTGCAGGCCAAAAGAGGGCACCAGACCTCATTACCGATGTTTGTGAGCCACACCAACCATGTTGTTGTTGCTGGGAATTGAACTGAGGACCTTTAGGAAGAGCAGGCAATGCTCTTAACCTCTGAGCCAACTCTCCAGCCCCCTCTTTTACTCTTTTTAGAGACAAAGTCTTTCAGTGTAGCCCAGACTCCTAGAGCTCACAAGCCTGAAGTCAGCCTCCTGAGTGCTGGGATTACAGGTGTTTACTACCACAGTCAGCCACGTGCAGACTCCTGAACAAGGTAACTGCCTTCACCTGCTAAGTCTCAGCTTGCTTCACTACTTAGGAAGACCAGGCTGTTTGGGATTTCAGAGTTGGCCTGGGCAGAACTCAAGCCAGGCCCTGCTACTTGTCATTCTGTGCAAGGGTTTGCAACCCGAAGTGTCCTCTTCCACCCTTGAGGCAGTCATGAATTACTCACTTCCAGGTGTCCCCAAGGACAGCAGGTGCCAGAAGAAAGGGTATAAGGTCATAGAAGCCTGTGCCTGACCACTTTAGGTCAGAGATCTGCAGGACTACCTGCCTGTTCTGTGGACTGTTTTTCAAAATAACAGCAGCATAAAGCAACCACTGTATTTCATTCTCCTTTTTTCTGAGAAAGGGTTTCTAAACACAGCCCTGGCTGTTCTAGAACTTGCTCTGTAGATCAGGCTGGCCTCAAACACCTGCCTCTGCCTCCTGAGTTCTCGGATTAAAGGTGTGTGCCAGCACTTACTCTGTAGTCCAGCTGACCTGGCTTGGGATGTTTGTAGCTCAGTTTAATCTCAAATTTAAGGCAATCCCACTTCTTCAGTGACTTGAGTGCAGAAATTACACATTTGAGCCACAACTGGCCAGGGCAAACATTCTAGTAACTAAGGACACATTCCAGTGAGCCCTAGCAAGCTCTAAGGATCCAGAAAACAGGAACATATGGATGGGCTTCAAGGGCAACTAAGGGGAAAAACATTTATTTACCCACTATGTGTACCAGGTTTAGTCCCCAGCAATACGAAAACAAAACAGAATCACAAAGAATAGAGCAGTTTAATGGGTCCAAGAGAATTAGGTTCCTTTGAAAATAGCTCTGGAGAGTACAGGCAGACTCTGGCTAACCCTCTTGCACCTTCCTCCTCTGCCCCTGCTCCCGTGGACACAGCTTCACGTGTCCCTCCTCTGCCCCTGCTCCCGTGGACACACCTGCTCAGGTGGAAAGCGAGGAGTACTTCTGAATGCAAGCTGCTGTATTAACAATTGTGGTTTCTTTCTGAGTTCTTCTGTCCTGGTCTGCTGGATCATTTCCCCTCCCCTGCCAACTCCTGATACCCTGCTAGAGGGTCTTAGCATACCAGAGACTGGAGGAGCAGCAGCGGCTCAGTTGTGTGGTCCCTCACAGGCCCCAGGGCTACCTTATTTCCAGGCAGAGGCTCCAGTTCCCGAAATCTTCCTCCCTCCTCTGCTTCTCTGTATACCCTCGGGTCTGCAGCTCCCCATCCCCACCTCTGGTAGAGACTTGGATGGGAGGAAGGAGCTAGCGTTCAGGATGAACTAGCTGGTTATGGGGGAGTAAGGGGAATGGGACGGGGCTCAGAGGCCCTTCTCCGTATTCCCAAGTGGGAGGGGACCTCTCAGGGAAAAGTAGAAGGCTGTTCATGGTGTCCCACTCTACTGCCCTGAGATAAGCCCAGGCATGAGAATCTCTGGTGGATGCCCTGTAGAAGGGGGTGATGAGCTGGGGCTTTACTATGGGACAAGAGTGGGTGATTGGTGGTAAGATGGCCTTGATGTCACTGCTCGCTGTGGGGAGGCACCTGCTGCCTCTTAGCTGCTGGTCATAGAGCCTGGGAAGAACACACAGATACTCTGTCCACAAAGAAAGCTGTAATCAGACTCTGGGTAGTGCATCACCTTGCTAGGAGCCTCTTCCGGGGAGGGGGGGCTGGTCAGCAGTGGGGGCAAGCTCTGGTTGGAGGCTGGCTGAGGAGGCACTGGCTATCATCAGGCAGAATGGTATGCCATGTTGTAGGGCGCCTTCTTCAGAGTTTCCAGGAAGAATTGTTCATTCTCCAAGAAGTCGTGGTCCTGTGAGGCAGGCAGATTCAGATGAGCTCTCAGGCTTCCATGCACGGACAAGGTACTCCTGATCCTGGCAGAGCTAGCCTACACTGAGGAACTCCCTGTGCTGAGGAACTCCCTGCACTGGGAAGTAGTGGGGGTATGTGGGAGCTCAGGCATGGAATGAGACAGGCCATGATGTCAGTCCTGGCAAGGACTTGAGAGTCTTGGAATGTATCAGCAATGACCTCATGTCTCTAGGCCAGTGTCTTCATCTACAAACTGATAAGACTGTCCCATAGCTGGGCGTGCTGGCTCACGTCTGTAGTTCCAGCACCGGAAGGAGGACTGCATGCAAATCCAAGGCCAGCGTGGGCTACAGAGAGAGACCCATCTCAACAAAACAAGCAAACAAAAAACAAACAGGAAGGAAAAGGCTAAAGCTATGGCTCTGCTGGGCTGTGAGGAAGGCAAGTTCATGACACACGTGCAGTCTTCAGCCTGAGCACACCATGTGGGACCTGTGCCTTGAGTGGCCGCTATGGCCACTGATGTCATAGGTTATTTGCAGGTTAAGAGGGTATTGCTGACCTCTTGTGCCTAGAACAGGTCTTAGAAGCTATGTAGGCAGCTTGCCATCTCTTGTCTTTTTTTTTTTTCCCTCCTGGCAGATTTTCATTGTGTAGCTCTGGCTGGTCTAGAACTTCCTATGTAGATCAAGCTGGCCTTGAACTCAGATATCTACCTGTCTCTGCCTCCCACGTGCTGGGGTGAAAGTTGCAGGCTCTGTATTTTTTTTTTCCTCTGATTTTTTCAGACAGGGTTTTTCTCTATGTAACCTGACTGTCCTGGAACTCGCTCTGTAGACAAGGCTGGCCTCAAACTCACAGAGATCCACCTGCCTCCCAAGTGCTGTATTAAAGATGTGTGCCACCATCACCTGGCTCAAAACCAATTTTAACAGGGATATTATGGGGGATTGAACCAGAGCACTGTACAAGTTAGACAAGTATTCTACCATTTAACATATCCCCAGTCCTGGCAGTCTACTCTTCGATCTATTCTTCCCCTTTATGAGCAGGGGCCATCTCTCCTTAGGGCCTTGGAGGGACAATTCATTATAAATGTGAGTGTGAGACCCTGAGCCCAGCGGCTCTGTGTGTGTGTGTGTGTGTCTGTTTGTGTGTATGTCTGTGTCTGTGAGAGAGAGAGAGACCCCGAGCCCAGCAGCACTCACCTGCTCTGCTGTGCATGTGTGTGTGTGTGTGTGTGTGTGTGTGTGTGTGAGTGTGAGACCCCGAGCCCAGCAGCACTCACCTGCTCTGCTGTGCATGTGTGTGTGTGTCTGTGTGTGTGTGTGTGAGTGTGAGACCCCGAGCCCAGCAGCACTCACCTGCTCTGCTGTGCATGTGTGTGTGTCTGTGTGTGTGTGTGTGTGAGTGAGACCCCGAGCCCAGCAGCACTCACCTGCTCTGCTGTGCATGTGTGTGTGTGTGAGTGTGAGACCCCGAGCCCAGCAGCACTCACCTGCTCTGCTGTGCGCTTCAGCAGCAGCAGCTTGGCAAGAAGGTGTGTGGGCACCGAGGCAGCAGGTGTCTGGCCACACTGAGGAATGGTTGGAGCAGGGGCCTGGATGGCTGACGAGAAAGGCAGGAGCCAATGTCAGAGAAGAAACTGAGAGGCCTGGTTTTTTCTGCAAGACTCATACCCACACTGCCTACACAGGAAGAGCCTGGCCCCATCCCTGGGACTCTGGAAAATCCAGATTCCAATCCTAGCACCCACATGGCAGCTCCCAATTTGTAACTCCAGTTCCAGGGATCTGATGCCTTCCCCCAGTACAGAACATCCCACACAACATTCTTTAAAAAGGACAAGGCACACTGTGCTGGAGCAGACACCTGGTAACCTCTTGTGGGCTCTAAAGATGCACGGGTGCACAGACTCACATACAAAAGAACAAGGAAGAAAGACTTGGAGCCTGCGGTGGCAGAGCAATCCCAACAAGGGGTAGCAGAGGAAGGAGGAATACCCTGAGTTCAAGACCTGCCTGGTCTATAAGGTCAGACTTCACAGAAACAAAAACAAACAAATAACAAAACAACAAAAAACAAACAACAAAAAAGTGTGGTGGTTCATTAATCCCAGGACTAAGAAACACAGGCAGGAGAATTTCTGACTGTGACTTCAAGGCCAGCCTTGTCTACATAGTGAGTTCCAGGTGAGTCAGGGCTACATAGTAAGACCCTGTCTCGAAATAAAACCAAAAACAACAAAATTCCCCTCAAAAAGGAAAACAAAGCTGGTGGCACAGACCTTTATCCCAGCACTAGGGAGGCAGAGGCAGGAGGATCTCTGTGAGTTCGAGGCCAGCCTAGTTTACCAAGTGAGTTCCAGGACAGCCAAGGGTACACAAAGAAACCCTGTCTTGAAAAACAAAATAAAATAAAAATAAACAAAAAGAAAACAATATAAGGGGGTGGGGCTAGAGATATACTCAACAGCTCAGCAGTAGACATACCTATAATCTAACATTCAGGAAGCTGAGGCAGGAAGATCTGAGTTTGAACTCAGCTTGAGCTACAAAGCAAGACCCTATCTTCAAATAGATGGCTTCAAGCAGCCCCTAACTTGAGCAGCTGGAGGTCCTGCCACCACTACTCCCGGCTGTGTCCCGTCTTCCTACGGTCACTTACCACCCAGGCTGGCCACCGCTGGGCCCTGAACTGTGGAGCGCAGCCCTGGAAGGCTGGAGGGCACATCCTGCCGCACACGGTCCAGCTGCAGCCTCTGCTGAGCCAGGCTCAGATGCTCCTGCGCCCCACCCCAAAGAGATGGACTCAATGAGAAGGACAAGCAGGTGGGCCTGAGGGACAGGAGAGTGGGGACTGGAACCTTGCCTGGTGTATACGCTGCTCCTGTTGCCGCAGCCATTCCTGCTGCCGCTGAACTGCCTGCAGCCGGCCCTGCTGCTCAGACTGTATCTGCTGGGCCTCCTGCAGGGCCTGCTCACCTTCCTCATACTTCTTGGAGGCCACCTGCAGGGAGACCATGGGTCAGGGCTAGCAAGAATCACATGGCGGCTCATCCTACAGCCCTTCCAAGACACACCTTGCTCATGTGTTCCAGCTCCTGTGCGCGGGCCTGGAGGCGCAGGCTGGCCTTATGTAACCTGTCCTTCTCCAGCCGAAGCTCCTGGCGCTCTCTATCCAAAGCTTCTCTTTCAGCAGCCAGCTTTTCCTCCTTGGCTCGGAGCTCACAGGCCCTGACTGTCAGCTCTGCCTGCTCCTGAGAAGGTGGAATCAATGCTGAGGTCCCCCATCTAGAGCTACACCAGGCTCTGGACAGCCCTTGGAGACCTCTTCCCCTCGCCTCTGGCAGTGGACAGTAGAGCAAGGGGCTTCCTGGACATGGATCAGAGAAGCCTGAAGCCCAGCTTGGGGCTCCCACACAAGTCATGTAAATTCAGTATGTCCAGTATCTCGAATATCACTTTCCTCACTTACATATCCGAGTCAGAGGAACCAACTAGTAAGTAAGACAAATATGCACAGTGCTTTAGAAAAGGAAGTTACCCGAGGTGCTGACTGTTCTTCCAATTTCTTGCTAAGTCTAGCTGTGTGCTCTTGTTTCCTAGGCCTGGGATCGTCTGCACACAGCTGGGAGGTCAGGGCCACTGAGGCTCTGAGCCCTACCTTGGTCAGGCTGATGATGGTGCCCTCCCGCTGGGAGTCTGCCTGCAGCGCCCTCTCAGCCTCGCGCTCGGCCCGTTCCTTACTCAGCTTCTGCTGTGTGAAATACTCAGCCCACTCTGCCGCCAGGCGCCGGCGCTCCTCCCCACACTTGTTCATGACTGACTTCTGCTCCTCTAGCAAGGCACTCTGTGTAGGGGCAGGAGCGGAGTGTGAGTGTCCTCAGGCAGAAATGGTGGGGTCAGCAGCTGAGGGTGGAGCTGGACTCACCTTGGCTCTCTCCAGCTCCTCCCTCTCCATGGAGAGTTGCTGGACCATGACCTTCCTCTGCTCCTCCAGGCTGCGCTGTGCAGACTCTGCCTTGGACTTCTCAGCAGCCACCCGCCAGCGTTCCTGCAAGGCCCAGGACAGAGCTGAGGGTTGGCTCCCCACTCTAGGAGCAGGCCAGACTGTTTCAAAAGAGTTGGGCAAATCTGGCTTCTCCCAGGCTACTCATAAACCTCTCATTTCCAAAGAAATAAGAAGTGACAGGTGCTTGGGAGGTACTACCCAGGTCCAGATCCTGCAGTTCTGAGTTAGTAGGCTCCAGTACTCAGGTCAGACTGCACCACAGGGAAGGTTCAGGAGTGCCCTGCCCTGAACCGCCAGATCTGACCCATTACCTATCAGTCACACATGTTGGGAACCCACTGTTTCTGTAAGCGTGAGGGGAGAAGCTCAGCAAGTTTAGTCTTCCTTAAAGACTAAAGTGTAGGGACTAGACCCATGGCTCAGCAGTTAAGAGCACTGACTGCTCTTCCAGGGGACTGGTCAGTTCCCAGAACCCCAGAACGGCTCACAACCATCTGTAACTCCAGTTCCAGAGGATATGATATTCTCTTCTGGCCTCCAAAGGCAAAACACCACACACATTAAAAATGAAACAAAACAAGACCGAAGCTCACTTTCATCTATGAATGACATGTAGGGTTGTCACATAAGGGGGTTAAATGACATTTGGTCAAGAGTATCCATCCCAAAGTCACAGGGGTGATGTGACAGATCTGAGTGACAGGAGGAAGAAAGAAGTACAGTGATGATGGAGAACTCCACAGGGTGGCTTGGCGAGCAGGTGTTGGGGACCCAGCGTAGGGCTGAACACAGAAGAGGAAGAGACAGGAAGAACCAGCCTTGGCCACTGCCTGCTTGAGCGGAGGAGAGAATAGCTGAGCGTGGGTTTGACCTATTGGCTAGTGCCAAATCAGAGTGGCTGAGCCCATCACAGGTGGCCCTGGACTGAAGACTTCCTGTACACCAGGACAGGCTCACCTGTTCCAGGAGCCGGCTCTGCTCACTCAGGCGCACCTCCATCTTCCCAATGACCTCCTGCAGTCGGCTGCGCTCTTCCTCCATGTCTCGCTGCTGCCAGCCCAGCCGCTCCTGCAGAGCTGGGGGCAATACACAGGGTGTTCACTGACTGCCATCCTTCCTAACATGGGGGTCTCAAGTTACAGAGAGGGGCTACCTCGCAACTGCTCATCTTGCTGCCGGATCCCCAACTCCCGTTCCTGTGAAGTAGTGAGGTGTGAGGCCTCCACACGGGAGGACAGCACATTCAAGCTGCTGGAAAATTTCTCCATCTGCTCAATGATGCCATTCAGGGACCTGAAGGATTATCAGGGCATCTCATCCTGGGCACGCCCAGGACACCAGGCCCAACCAATCGCTTGGGCAAGCAGCACCAGGTAGCACACATACCGAGTATGGGAGGTGGCACTGGTGACAGCATCGATCTCTTGGTCCTTCAGCATCTTTAACCTCTGTAGTTGGTGCTCATGGTCCTTGCGCATCTCCAGGATGGATGCCCTGAGGGGATGGCAGCAGAGGCAAGGAAGGCCAAGGGTCACTGTGAGCAGGGCCACAGACAGATGACACCAGAGAACATGAAAGAAACATGCCTCTGAGCACCATCTCCTCCTCTTCCTCCTTCAGGCAGAGCCTCGGTGCCTCAGTTTCCCGGCTTTTGTGTCTCATCTCTCATGGCTTCCATGCCACGTGCACATCCACCCTGTTGCTCAGCAAAGGATACTTTTCATAGCGCAGGAGGAAGCTATGTGCCTAGACCTCTGTGCTTGCCCATGGGCTGCTCTGCCCTCCAGAGTCTTTTCTTAGTTCCATTCCCATCCAGAGAGGCTCACTGCATGACTTTTCAGACCCTCCCATTCCAGCGGAAGGGGTGGAACCCTACCCATGAGAGGCAATGGATTGGTGTGCTCAGCCTTGAGCCTTCATCTCAATGGGCTGAAGGGAAGGGCAAGCTTATGCACAGGCTGAGGAGCCATACTGTGGTCTCCTGGGCACTGCTGTCAGCCAGCCAATCCTGCAAGGCCACTCCCCAGTCTCCTTACTGCTGCAGCTCCCGAAGTCGTGCCACCTCCTGGTCCTTCTCCTGTGCAGCCAGGGCCAACTGCCGCTGGTGCTGGGCTATGAGCTCAGCCCTGGCCTGCTCAGCTTCCCGGCAGTATGATGCATGCTGACTTGACAGCGCCTCCTTCTCTCTGCGGAGCTGCTCCTCCCGCTGCTGGTAGGATGCTTCTAGTACCTTGACGCGGCTTCTGTCAACAGAACACCCACCTAGAGGGTCTCACGGAGCACACTGACATGATCCTGGGGCCCAGGGAGATCTGAACATGACCTCGGGCAGCCCCCAAGACTGGAGACAGCGGATACCTGTGCGCATCTTCAATGAGCTCCAGGTCGGCCTGGTGCCGCTGCTGCAAACTCTCCAGCAGCATGCTGTGCTGGGTCCGCTCCAGCTCCAACTTCCGCACCTGGGCATGGGCAAAGTGAGGGCAGTAGGGTCCTTCAAGCAGCCAATTCCACATTTTGTGCATTCAGCCCCTCCTCCCTCCTGGTGATGCCTCCAACTGCTTCCCAGGACAGCGGCCCTCACCACCCTGCAGTCTCACCTGGGCCTCCAGCTCAGCCAGCTTGGTCTGGCTCTGCAGCAGCTCAACCTGAAGCTGGGTAGTGCTGCTTGGGAGCTGCCCTTGGGTAGTCAGGAGTTGCTTCTGGTATCCTGAGCCTGGTAGCAGACTTTGCATCACAGATTCTGGGAGCAGGGGCTATGGGAGAGAAGGAGAGCTGTTCCAACCAGAAGCTGACAGGCCTCTTGCTGAGCTCCTCTGCCTCTACAACTGGACCTCTTGGCCATCCTTTAAGGTAGCTAGAGACCAGAGAGTTCCAGCAGGACAGGATCTTGGTGAATTCTAGGCCTTGGCCTTGCAAGGAAGCAGTCATCAGAGTTCTGGTCAGGAAACAGAGCACCCACCCTCCCTCCCAAGGACATCCTCCTCAGTGAGGAGCCATCTCTAGCCTGAGAGAAACAAATGACTCAGTTATGACAGAAGCTTCTGACCTGGCCCTTTAGGTCAGGCCAATAGGCCTAGGTGACAGTTGGTTGCTGTCAGCTCCCTTCAGGGACTCACTCCTGGCTGTCCTGCCTCCCAGGCCCAGTGATGCAGTGGGAAGATACACAGATGGGGATGTTTTCCAGCGCAACAACAGGACACCTGTTTGTACTTTTTCTGTAGTCAGGGGCTGGCCTGCCTGGAACTACAGCCCAGGCCTGACCTCAAACTTGATTTTCTACCTCAGTCTTCTAGTCTAGGTGTTTGGGTGAGATGGAACATGGTGGTGCTCTGAATGATATTGTCCCCCACAGGCTCATGTTTGAATGCTTGGTCCCTGGTCAGTGGAACTGTTTGGGAAGGATTCAGGTATGGCCTTGTTGAAGCGGATAGGTCACTGGAGGTGGTTTTTGAAGCCCATGCCAGGCCCAGCATCTTTCTCTGGTTCTGCTGCCTAAGGATCAGAATGTAACAGTAACTAAGACTACATTCTTTTCTCTCTCTCTCTTTTTTTTTTCTTCAGTACTGGGGACTGAACCCTGGGTATTGCACATGCCAGGCAAGCTTCCTCTAGAGAGCAACCTCCACCCCTCTTGAATCCAGGCTGGGTCAGAACTCACTATGTAGTTTTATGCCAACCTTAAAATGTGGTACTCTTCCTGTCTCAGCCTCTTGAGTACAACTGAGTACAACGCCAAGTCTGTACTAATGCCTTCTCAGGGGAACATTCCAAGCTGCTCCTGCAGTTCCTCCAGTTCCCTACTGATGCTGGCAGTTACAGCCGAATCCACTCGGGAGTAGAAAGGCTAAAAGTCCAGGAAGGGCTAATGAGGGACATCAGAGTGAGTGGGCAATGGCCCACTGGATATATCGGATATATTCTAGTAGAATTTCAAAGTCCAGCTCCCGGAGCAGGGAAGAATTGTTCTCTGGGCCCAAGACCTATACCTGTTTGTCCACCTTCCCTACCTGGACAGGCACAGAGAGCCCCATGCGGTCCTGAGAATGTGGAACATAAACTGCAGGCTCTGAAAATTTGACAACAGAGAAAAGAGAAGAAGGTTCAGAGGACTGCGGATCCAGGGGCTCTGGGAAGAGTCCCTGTCACCCATCTTCCAGAGTCCCCAAAGGATCTCAGAGTACCTCTTCCTCACCCACGGCTAAACTCCAAAGAAGGAAACAAACCTCTGCTAGAGAAGTCCCCAGAGGCAGAGGCCATTCCCGTTTTGAGGTCACCTATAGGGAGGACAGTAGTGGCTGGGCTCCAACTCATGGCGGATCTGGGGACATAAAGATGAGGGCACATTGAATGGCTTCTGTGTCAGACAGAGGCAGAGAAGGGGAAGCAAAGAAAAACACTGGATTCAAATACTGGGTGAAAAGGTCTTGGGACGAGTACTCTACTGGACTGAAGGATCCACCTGCACTGGTAGTTTGGTAAAGGAGGTGATATGTGCCCTCAGACATCTCTGTCATCTAGGCATAGATGCTGAACACGACAGAGTCAGCAAGCCACCTTGGGTCCCAGCACAGCCATCTGTCTATCCAGGAAAGGAGGCCTGGGCTGGCCCCGCTACTCTCACACCCTCCGGGCCCTGTCTCTGGACATACCCTGTGATGCCAGGCTTGACAGCTGCAATCCCTTGTGTAGCTGCTCCCGAGGCTTCTCCAGCAGCGGCCTGCTCAAGGGCTGGAGTGCTAGCAACAGGCTGGCTGAGGAAAGTCCATATTAAAGGTGAAGGCTCATGGAAGACAGGAAGACAGCCCCAGACATGCCCCTTAGCATGAAGCTTACTGCAATCTTCTCCTGCCTCTAGGAACGTGTTCTAGGCTGGGCTCCTGGAGTTTGCGGCCTGCTGCCCACCTCGCCATCCAATGATCAGTGACACAGCACCCAGGAGCACGGCACACACGCTGGAGCCGAGTTCAAGCTCCAGCCTGCCGTCCTTCATTTCTTTGTTCAGTCTTGGATTCCAGTGCGGCTCAATCGCCCCTCCCTACAGCTACCCTTGGATCATTCTCTTCTATTAGCTCCTCTTTTTTCTTGGCTCTCAGGTCAACGGCTTTCTCTTCAATCTCCAGTCAATGTCAAAACTGCTCTCCCCCAACACACCAGCTCTAGGACGTCTAGGACACAGTGGTGGTGTCCCAAGTATCTCACAAAGTCACACAATCTCCCCCGCTTGGTTCTGGTTGCAAGGCTTGCCACTGTTTCCTCTGGACTTGGCCTTGTCAGCCCCTTTCCCTTCCTGCCTATAGGGGTCACTCACTACCCAGCCTCACTGGACAGCCATTCTATCGTTCTCAGGAGCTGTCTCTCAGCTTCCACATTTACTCAAACGCTTTCAAGAGGATACAGGAAGATCAACTCATACATGCATTAGCCACTTTTAACGAGCTGACAGAAACACCTGCATTTGGCAGGGTGGGTTTCTTTGTCAGTTTGATTGGTACTGTGGACAAGGCTTCAGCTCAGACGAAACAGACAGTGAATCCTGCTACCTCAAAACATCCTCTGTTTTGCCTTGCCCAATCCAGTCAGTACCTGTCCCCACAGCAGTCAGGGCATGGGTGTCACCAGCACCTGGCCTCTCTGTCCACATTGGGCAGCAAAGCTGAACTGGCAACAGTGCCCACAACAGTATCTCTAACAGAGGATGACAGGTAAGGTGGGTAAAGCTAGCTCCTCAGACCTTGCCAAATCCTTTCCACCAACCATGGGAGCCCATGCCCATACCTGTTAGAAGGGGTCTGACCCGATGATGCCAATGAGTTCAGGCCCTTAGAGGGCGCAGCACGTTCCTCTCTGGCTAGGCCGTGGGATTTCTTCTGAGAAATGACATGGCTCAGCCAGTCGTCGTCCTTCTCTTCAGAGGTTTTCAGTGAGGCCTGGCTGGCTTTGGTAGAGGGCCTCGCACCCTTGGTTGCTGGCTTTGTGGCTGAGGGCAGTCCAGCTGGCACAGAGCATGGCTCTGGGGCTGAGTGCGGGTTTGTAGTGGGGTGTAGAGAGGGTGTCAAAATGGCTGAGTCTTCTTGTTGAGTCTTTTGAACAGGAGAGGGATCCGGCAGGGCCAGGTCATCATCCTTAAGGCCTAACCAGTCAGCTCCTCCTCTCCTGGGGTGGATGGGGCTGGAAGCTGGAGGAGGGCTCTGTTTGAAGCTAGGTTCTCCCTTAAGGTCTGAGCCACCTTCTCCCAAGAACCTGCTTCAAAATAGAGAAGAGAGTGTTGACAGGGGAGAAGTCCACCCCATTATCCCATTAGCCCCCTCTGAGCCTTACTCTTGGCTGTTGAAGGGGCGCATATCTGGCCTAAAGCAAACTGGGCTTAGTGGTTCACACCCGGATTCCCAGCACTCAGGAGGCCGTGGCAGGACTGCTGTAAGTGCAAAGCTAAAGCTAGCCTGTGCTACAAAGACCTGTATCAGAACAGTGTGAACAACAGTGAACATCCACAGCAGCTGGAGATAAGGCTCGGCTGGTAGACAACATGTCTAGCATAGACTAAGCTCATCCACAGTACTGCATCCGTAGTACCGACCAGGATGGAGGCGTACACCTGCTATTCCAGCATTCTGCCCAATGGAGGCAGGAGGATAAAGTCAATGTCATCCTTGACTACACAGGGAGTTAGAGGTCAGTCTGTCTCAACAACAACAAAAAGGGCTAGAGAGACAGGTCAGTTGTCATATAAGCATGAGGACCTGAGCTCCAGGGGATCTGACATCCTCCTATGACCTCCTGAAGCACCAGGAACATGCATAGTCCACAGACATATATGCAGACAAAACATTCAAATACACAAAAAATAAAAAATAAATCCTTTTAGGGCTGGAGAGATGGCTCAGTGGTTAAGAGCACTAACTGCTCTTCCAGAGGTCATGAGTTCAATTCCCAGCAACCACATGATGGCTCACAACCATCTGTAATGAGATCTGGTGCCCTCTTCTAGTGTATGGGTATACATGGAGGCAGAACGTTGTATACATAATAAATAAATCTTTAAAAAAAAATAAATAAATAAAATAAATCCTTTTAAAACAAAAACATATACTTGGAGAAAGATTGCAAATTCCAGAAGTTCATTGCTGGTCTATTTCTGCTGCAGATGAGGAGTGTGTGCTATGAGGACACAGCCAATGGCAGGGTTCCTGGAAGGCGCGGAGGAGCCCCACTGCTGATTCAGTGTGGTGGCTGTGCTAGTCCTTGGGCTGTGACATAACAGCCTTTCACGACACTCAGGGAGTCAGCAGAAGCAAGCCCACCTGCTCCTTCCCTTCTGAGGAGCTCAGGGCTTAGGGCAGCCAGTCCAATCAGCACCCGCACTGTTGGGAGTTCCTAGCTTCCCTCTCCCTTTGGCACCTGCAGACTCATGTTTGTCAGGTGGGATGAGGAAGGCTACAGGGACAGGCCTGTGCCCGAGGCTGACCTCCCTGAGTCTCCACTTACCTGACCGACTGTCGGCGAGACTGCCTGCCCTCGGAGGAGGCTACAGTGGGCTGGTAAGCCCCAAAGGTGAGGATCTCATCGTCCCAGCTGTCTTCTTTGTCTGTAAATTAAAGGGCATGAACATGATCTAGAACAAGGAAAGCCAAACTTTTTATAGGATCTGGCAAATGCTCTACCACTGGGTGACATCTCCAGACCGAGGGAAGCCAGCTGAATGAGTGGAGGCCAATCAAACAGCAGCTATAGAAAGCAACAGTGTTAGACCACCTACGGGTAAGCTATCTCATGACACAGCTGTCTCTAGGACAGAGAGTTCAGAATGTGTGTTCTGAAGGGAAGCTTTTGTTACAGCCTGTGGTAAAGATGTGGTTTGAACTGAATACAGTGGCTCCCACCTTGGGAGCACTTGGGAGGCTGGTGGAGGATTATCATGAATTTGAAGCTAGTCTAGAGTAATACACTATCTCAAAAGAGAGGGAAAAACTGAGTACAGTAGCACACACCTTTAATCTCAACACTTGACAAGGCAGAAGCAAGCAGATTCCTGTGAGTTCATGGCCACCCTGGTCTACACAGTGAGTTCCAGGATAGCCAAGAGCTATATAGAGAAACCCTATCTCAAAAAACAAACCAACAACCCTCCCCCCCAAAAAAAAAACAAGGAATGTGGGGGAGACAGAGAGAGAACAGCAACCTTGCAGCCAGTACAGACTCCTCCCCACTCCTCCAGGCGTCCTCACCCTCTGGCTTCTGATACTTCTTGTCTAGCTTGAACTCTCTGTGCTCCCCAGCTCCTGGATGAGCAAGGAGCTTGGCAGCTGTGCCTTGTCCCAGGAGTTCATCCAGCTTCGAGCGAGCAGGAAGGGGCCCTTCCCTGTGGACAGGTAGGGAAGGACTGTGCCATGACATGGGGCTCCCATGTTGCTGCAACCTTTGAGCTTTTCCCTGGCCGAGGACTCCCTACTTCATAAGGATTCTTACTGGTCTCCGGTCTTCTTCCTCTCTGCTTTAGGGCTGTCTTCAAAACCCAGGGTGGTCATGATGTCGTCCCCTTCGTCAAACAGCAATTCTTTTTTCCGGATAGGAGTATCCCCAGGAGTTAGAGGAACAGAAGGACCTAAGAAAGAAAACCAGGGCCCAATGCTTAGTGACTGAAGGGGGTGGGGTGGGCGACAACCATTTGCACTTGCCTGGTTTATTCAGGGACCCTGACTCTAACCCCACCCCAGCTCACACATTCACCTCCCTAGTCCTGGAGCCTGCCCTGCTCCAGAGGTCTGGGCTCTGTATTAGAACGCTGCCATGACTCTGCCCATCCTGGGACCATAAGTAGGCCTCTCCTACCTTGGCTTGCAGCCATGCTGGGGCTCTTGGAAGCAGGCTTACTCTCCATTATGGGTGGCTTCTTGGCAGTTTCTTCCTCCTCATCAGAGAGAAGTCCCGCCAAGGGGTCTTCAAAGTCTCATGGCCAGAAACAAAGACAAAGGTCAGACTGCTGCCCTTTGCTTAGGTAAACCAAACCAGAGCCGAGGGTAAACAGGCTCTTCGGCATCCACAGAGTGGGGTCTATGGGGCAGGTAGGCGCAGAGGGGCTTGAGCAAGGCATAGTGAGTTGAATAGAAATGTCCCGAAGACATAAATCCATTCATAAAGAAAAAGGGACCTTTTCCTTCACTTTGAAGCCTGGCTTCACAGTCTTTGCGAGTAAGTTCCTCAAACATCCTGGCTGCTAAAGCAGTTAGTTCCTAATCATGACCAGCTCTCTGTTCCTCTGACACACAGAGACTTGGCCTTCAGCAGCAGCGGTCCAGAAAAGGGGATGTGCGGTGGGGGAGACGGGACTCTGATACCTTCAAAGGAGAACTTCTTGTACTGAAGCCCAAAGTTGCTGGAAGGGAGAGGTGGCTTCTTAGTGGCAATGGTGTCCCCTACAGGAAGAAGAGAGAAGGCAGTCATGGAACTGAATCTTTCCTCACATAAGCACACACAGCCGGCTCCTCGGCCTCTCCATCCTAGGCACATGTGGTGGTCTGAATGAGAATGACTCCCAGAGGCTCATATATTTGAATGCTTAGTAATTAGAGAGTGGAACTGTTTGAAAGGATTATAAAGATTAGGAGGTGAGGTGGGATTCCCTTCTGTATGCTGTGAATACCACTGGTAAATAAAGAAGCTGCTTTGGGCCTGTTGCAGTACAGAATAGGGCAAGGGGGAAATCTAAGCAGATAGAAGAGAGAGTAGGCGGAGTCAGGGAGAAGGAAAGATGCTGGACGGAACCTTACCGGCAGGCCACAACCACATGGCAATATACAGATTAAAAATGGGTTAATTTAAGATATAAGAGTTAGCCAATAAGAAGTGTGAGCTAATAGGCCAAGCAGTATTGTAATAATACAGTTTCTGTGTGATTATTTTGGGTTTGGGTAATCGGGAAAAAAACAAGCAGGCTTAGACTACAAGGAGGTTTGGCATTGTTGGAGGAGGCGAGGCCTTGTTGGAGTAAGTGTGTCTGTCACTGGGGTTGCGGTTTGAGGTTTTAAAAGTCCAAACCAGTCCGGCAGTGGTAGTGCACAACTTTAATTCCAGCACTTGGGAGGCAGAAGCAGGTGGATCTCTGTGAGTTTGGGGCCAGCCTGGTCTACAAGAGCAGAGTTCCAGGCCAGTCTTCAAAACTACAGAAAAACACTGTATTGAAAAACCAAAAAGAGGCCAGGTGGTGGCGGTGTACGGCTTTAATCCCAGCACTCGGGAGGCAGAGGCAGGCGGATCTCTGTGAGTTCGAGACCAGCCTGGTCTACAAGAGCTAGCTCCAGGACAGGCTCCAAAGCTACAGAGAAACCCTATCTCAAAAAACCAATAAATAAATAAATAAAGATAAAAAAGTCCAAACCAGACCAGACCCAGTCAGTGTGTCTCTTTCTCTGTCTGGGTCAGGATGTAGCTCTTAACTACTTCACCAGCACCATGTGGGCCTCCACACTCCCTGCCATGATGATAATGGACCAACCCTCTGAAATTGTGAGCCAGAATCCAATTAAATGTTTTCTTTTAGCCGGGTGGTGGTGGCGCACGCCTTTAATCCCAGCACTTGGGAGGCAGAGGCGGGCGGATCTTTGTGAGTTCGAGGCCAGCCTGGTTTACAAGAGCTAGTTCCAGGACAGGCACCAAAGCTACAGAGAAACCCTGTCTCAAACCCCACCCCCCCCACAAAATGTTTTCTTTTTAAGAGTTGCCTTGGCCATAGTGTCTCTTCAAAGCAACAGAACAGTGACTAAGACAGCACAGAAAGCTCATAGGAAAAAAAAAACTCATAGGACACAGCGCTAACTTCCACGTACCTTTCTCATTAGCTGTTAATGTGCCAGCAGGCTTGGGATTGCTAGGCACTTCTTTCCCAGAACCCTTTGCAGTTCCTTTGCCAGAGGGTGGATGAGACTTCATCTGACCAAAGAGATCATTGTCCATGCTGTCCAGGTCCTAGGACAGTAGGAAGTGAAGCCTGATGTCTGGAAGGTGCGCTATAGTTTAGTGTTACGAAAAGCCTTGGCCTTGGGGAGGTGGTATTAGGAAGTAGGGGCCTTGTAGGAGTCCCTGAGTCATTGGGGGCAGTCTCCAGAACCACATCCATCGTCTTCATTTTGTTGTGCTTCAAAATGTGGCCATGTGACCAATACAGTTCCCTGCGGACATTTGCCACCCTCACCAGAGGCTGAACCAACTCCTGTTCCCAAACTCATCCCAAATTGGGCTAAAGAAATGTCCCTGGTGACAGATGCATTTCTGCGGCAGCACAGAGCTGACTGGCTTGGAGGGTGGAGGACTTCAGGCTTGGGCACCCAGGGGAGAGGACAAAAGAAACTGAGGAAACTGGTGAGAAAGAAAAGAAAATGGAGCCAGAGGCAGGCAGAGTGGGCAGGGTGGGAACTGATTCATGAGATTGTAGTGAGAGACACAAGTCAACACAGAGAGAGAAAAATGGAGACAAGAAGAAAATGCACACAGAGCTCTACAAGTCTGCAGCCAAGAGCTCTGCCCTGACCTGGGGACCAAGGGGAATGAGATAAAAGTGCTGCTGGCTGTGAGAGCAGAACAAGAGGTGCCTGAGGCCCAGACCAAGCCCCCTTGGCACGGTGAGCCTATGTCCTTACCCACATTTCACAGTTCTCTTAAGAGTAAGATGACAGGGGATTCAGCCAACCACATTTTGTTTGTGGGGCGTGTTGCCCTTAGGCTAAAGCTTGCATATAAACCTGGCAAGTGCGTTTCCGCTAGCTCTCTTGCCTGGCTCCTGTGTCCAGAGGGATCGTTTGGATTCTGGTGTAAGCTGGTGTAAGTCTTACTTCTGTTTATTAAAAGTGTATATTTTGTATTAAGATAGTCTGGGGACTTTTCATTACCGATTGCCCTGCAGCTTCATCTGGCGCCCAACGTGGGGCTTTTCCCCCCTCGTGGCGAGAGCCTAGCAGCCTGAGTGCGAAACCGTATTCACTGGCCGCCAAAACAGCAGGCAGCTAACTTCCTTGCGTACACCTTAAAACCTGCGCACTAGATCCCAGATGATGGAGGGTTATCTGTCTATGTGTTACTTTCATTGGTCAATAAAGAAACTGCCTTGGCCTGATAAGTCAGAACATAGGTAGGTGGAGTAGACAGAACAAAATGCTGAAAAGAAAGGAAATGAGGCAGTCGCCATGCTTCTCCTGCCCAAGATAGATGCAGGCTAAAATCCTCTCGGTAAGCCACCACCTCGTGGTGCTATACAGATTACTAAATATGAGTTAATCAAGATGTGAGAATTAGCCAATAAGAGGCTAAAACTAATGGGCCAAGCAATGTTTAAAATGAATACAGCTTCTATGTAATTATTTCAGGGGTAAGCTAGCTGGGATCCAGGCAGGAAGCGGCCTGCTCCTTCCTTCTACAGTAAGATTTATTTCCAGTTTTATCTGATGAGAGGGAAGTGCTTTTGACAGGGAATTTGGGGACAAACACTGGAAAGGCAAGGAACAGACTTTAGAGGAAACTTTAACTCTGATCTACTCCCCCAGGTGGCCCCAGCTAGGAAAGTTTGTAGTTCCTACTAGAGGCCTGTGGCAGACTTCCCAGGCTCCAGATGCCCAGGGCTATACAGGAGAAGTTAAAGGACTGGGAAGCCTTGGCTTGACCTGCTGGGATCCCACACCTACCCCAGCTTTGAAGGGGGTGAAGCTGTTTGGCTACCTTCATGTTCTGCAAGAAGACCTGCGGGTCTGCATCCGAGCCGCTGGAGACCTAAGTGACAGGTGAAGACACAGCGAAACTAGCATTAGTCAGGGTCCAGCAGGCTTGGGGGTTCCCTGTTCTAATCACCTTGCTTTTGCTCAGCAGGGGCAGAGAGCTTAACTGATGAGGCATAAACAAGAGGGTCTCTTGCTCGCCAACCTCCAGGGATCAGCTCTTTGAAGTCAAACCTGCCCGTCTGTGGAGACCCAGAAGTGTTCCCAGTGTCTATTCCTAACTGCAGCCATTTCCACCACAGGCCTTCAGGAAGACTACTTCCTAATCATGCACTAGACAGCTTGAACTATCTCATGGGAAGAGGTGATACTCATTTCTGCAGTTGGAAGCGCTCTGTCACCTAGCTCATTGTTTTGGTAAGGAAGAAATGGATGCTGTTTGGGTCCATTCAATGGTGCGGGAGAATTATCTGTATTCTGTCAATCATGTATCTTAATAAAATGCTGATTGGCCAGGCAGGAAGTATAGGTGGGTCAACCAGACAGGAAGTAGAGGCGGGGCGATGAGAACAAGAATATTCTGGGAAGTAGGAAGCTCCCTCCGCTATTCCTGCCCAGATCACCGAAGACGCAACATGTGAGCTGACAGCTGAAAAAGGTACCAAACCATATGGCTAACATAGATCAGAATAATGGGTTAAGATAAGTCATAAGAACTAATAAGTAGCCTGACCTAATGGGCCAATCAGTTTATAACCTAATGTAGACTCCGTGTGATTTTCTTTGGAACTTGCTGGCTGTGGGGTACCAGGCGGGATAGAAACCCCAGCAAGTCGGCCCTCATGTTACAATTCAGCAGTCCCAGGGACATTACTCTACTTTAAGAATCAAGTACAAGGGCTGGAGAGATGACTCAGAGGTTAAGAGCATTGCCTGCTCTTCCAAAGGTCCTGAGTTCAATTCCCAGCAACCACATGGTGGCTCACAACCATCTGTAATGAGGTCTGGTGCCCTCTTCTGGCTTTTAGGCATACACACAGACAGAATTATGTATACATAATAAATAAATATTTTTTAAAATAAGAATGAAGTACAAGCTGGGTGGTGGTGGTGGCACACGCCTTTAATCCCAGCACTGGGGGAGGGGAGGCAGAGGCAGGCAGATCTCTGTGAGTTCGAGGCCAGCCTGGTCTATAAAAGCTAGTTCCAGGACAACCAGGGTTGTTACACAGACAGACTCGTCTCAAAAAACAAACAAACAAAAAAGAATCAGGTACAAAGCTAGGCATGGTGAAACATGCCTTTATTCCTAGCACTTGGGGCAGAGGCAGGTGGATTTCTATGAGTTCCAGACTGAGGCCAGCCTGGTCTCTCCAAGGTGAATTCCAGGTCAATTAGAGCCACATAGTGAGACCCTGTCTCAAAAAATCAAAAAGCATGTGTATGTGGCGGGGGGGGGGGGGAGTCCAAGTTATATATGAGCTTGCACATCTGTAATCCCTGATCTTGTTTTGGGCTGAGGCAGAAGGCTTGAGTTGCAGGCTAGCTTGGATCACACAGAGAAAATTCACCTCAAAATAAACAAAACAAGCCAACTTTGCAGGAACTTCTAAACTTCTAAATCTTTCTGTGAGCAGTTTTTTGGGGACAAGCACAAAGGTTAAAGACTGGGGAATGGAGTAGGCTCACCTCAGCATCAGCTCCCAGCAGCCCTTCAACACTGTCTTTGAGGAGGGGTCTGCAAAGAGATGACGTCATCAGCGACCTGTATGACTAAGCCATTAGGTGATTTTTAAAAGTTAAGACTTGGGTCTGGGGTGTAACTCAGTGCTATAGCATGTGTTTAGCATGTTCAAGGCCCTGGGGTCAATCCTAGCATCAGGGAAGGGAAGGGAGAGGAAATGAGAGAAGGGGAAGGGAGGGGAGGGAAGCAGGCCAGTCAGGTGTAATGGCATACACCTGCTATCCCGCCACTTGGAGGCAGAGGGAGAAGGATTAGGACTTCAGGTCACCCGCAGGTGTGTACTCAAGTTTAGACCAGTTTAGAATACACGAGACCTTGTCTCACAGAGTTGTGGGCAGGCTATAGTGTCAGAGTGAACTTGGGAGAGATTTCTCCGGAGGACAGCAATAGAATAGGAATCTCACAAATGGCTGTGTGTGGTGGTGCTCGCCTTTAATCCCAGCACTCAGGAGGCAGAAGCAGGTGAATATCTGTGGCTTTGAAGCCAGCCTGGTCTACACAGTGAGTTTTAGGGCAGCCAAGGCTACATAAAGAAACCCTATCTCAAAAATACAAAACAAAACAAAATCCACAGATCACATAGTATAGAAATTTTCTACTTAAATTGTTTTTCTATTTTTCAAAGCAGTGAAGTTCTTTAAATATAAATTGTTAATAAATAAATAAATATTGGGGTAAAGGGAAATATTGGGGCCAAACAAATGGCTCAGTCAGTGAAACACCTCCTCAGTTAGCATCTTAAGCATTCGTGTTTCCAACACCCATGTAAAGAACTGGGCAAGGTTTTGCATGTCTGCAACCCTTGTGTTGGGTAGGGGGAAGAGGGACATGCAAATAAAAGAATCCCTGGAGCTCCCAGTCAACCAGTCCAGCAAACTGGTGAGTGCCAGACACAATGAGAGAGCTTATCTCAAAAGATAAGGTGGAGAACCACAGTGGAAAACACCCAAAAGACCAGCTCCGGCCTTCATATGCACACAAACAGACAAAGTTAGTTATAGTTAAAGCTGGGCACAGTGGTACATGCCTGTAATTCCAGTATTTGGGAGGCCGAGGCAAAAGGATTGTTCCAAGTTTGAGACTAGTTCACTATGGGCTACATGGTTAGTACCAAGCCAGCATGATTATATAGCAAGACCCTGTTTTCAAACAAACAAACAAAAAGAAAATTAAAGCCAACAAAATCCAAATAATCTTGTTTAAAACAAGAGAAAAATCATAGTTTTCTTTCTTTGGTCTCCCTCTGCTTTGATTTTTTGAGACAGGGTTTCTCTGTGTTGCTTTTGAGACTGTTCTGGCTGGTCTGGAACTCAGAGAGATTTAGAGATTTGCCTGCCTTTGCCTCCCGGATGATGATGGGATTAAAGGCGAGCGCCACCACCACCCGGCTCTCTCTCTCTACTTTTAAGACAGGGTCTCCCTATGTAGCCCTGGTTAGCCTGGAACTTCCATGTAGACCCGACCTCAAACTCACAGGCATCTAAAGGCGCGCCCCACCCCACCTACATGGAAAGAAGGCAAAAGGTAGAGTTCTCATTCTCGGGGGCTGAACAAATGTGAAAGGCAGTGTGATCCGAACCATCCTCTTTCTTCAAGGATACGGACACTGAATCTCAGAGGGGCCTGGGATGACCCGTAACAGATGGAGGACTAGGAGTCAGGCCTTCAGATTCCATCAATACTCAGAGCTGAAGGGAGAAGTACAATCTTCCAACATTAATGATGCACTGGCCAAGATGGAGCGTAGTGCAGGAAAGGGGTCAACAGGGTCTACCTTGCTTTAGCCTTGGAAGCAGGCCACTGAGATACACTTGTTGTGTCTCTGGCATGTGAGGCTGGCTCAACAGGCTTCTCAAGCAGTGTTGCTGGAATGAGGGAAACAAGACAGGTCACACCACGCCAATCAGACACGAAGCAGCGAAGCCACAACCAAGAGGACGGTGATTCCACCACTTAGCTGCCTCCTGCACCTTCCACAGAAGGGTTGCTGGCATCACAGGCACATCCTGACGCCATCCCTGATAAACATGAGTGGAGTGGGTACATTTCCCAGTAGGAAATCAATCCCAGCTGCCAGCAATGCCAAATGGACAGTTCAACCCACCCACCTGTGCCACAGGAAAAGGCAGAGGCACGATGGTTTTTTTCCCCATAATCCTAATGCAGGCGGAAATACATGGTTCTCCCTGGAAACAGAAGTCTTGATGCCCCTGGTGAGCTCTGCACATCCCCTAAGCCCTGTTCCTCAGTGCAGCAACATGGACACAAATAGTAAGGGGCCAGCTGGGCATGATGGCCCATGGTTATAATCTTAGCACAGGGAAGGCTAAGGGAGGGAATTTCCTCAAGTTTGAGGCCAGCCTGGGCTATATAGTGAGACTTCATCTCAAATATAAATAAATAAAAAGCCAGCAAGATGGTTCAGCAGGTGAAGATGCTTCCACAGATTAGAAGCTGTCCTCTGACCTCCACACGTGTGCAATTGTACAAGCATGCACCGCCCTCCAAATCCAAAAAGCAAAAAATAAACCTAAGAGATTTTTAAAAGAAAGAGTCTATAAGGAACCTGGGGCTGAGAGAAGCAGCTCAGTAAAAGAGCACTGTAGGGCCCTGGGTTCCCCTCCCAGCATTACAAAAAACTCAGAAAAGAACAAGGTAACAGAAGACATGAGAACTCTTACAGCCAGGTGCCTTATCAAGTGGGCAAAGTTCTGAGCAGACACTTTTTGAAGATGATAGAAAACTGTCCTAAGCACATGTGCAGACACTCCACAGCACTGGGGGGACATACAGCCCAGCCATTCACAGCATGGCTGTCACCAAAAGGATGGGAGAGCTGGGCCTGGTGGCACAGGCTGTGACCACCACTACTCTGGAAGCAGAAGGGAAAATTCAGTGGCTCTCTGGGAGCCCAGGGAGTTCGAGGCCAGCCCGAGCAACACGCTGAGACCCTGGCACAAAATACAAAGTAATAAACTGGCTGGGGATACTGCTCAGTAGAACAGCGGCTGCCCAGCCCCGGAACAAAATCAAATGAAAAACCAAAGTTGGGAAATAAACATTGGTGGGTGTGGCCAAAGCAGGAGCCTTCCGTGTTGCTGATGGAAATTCTCTCCTTCCCCGACGTGGGTCCTAGGGCGGAACTCAAGTGGTCAGGCTTACGCCCCCCACTCTTGCCAGTCTGCCCTCCCCTGCCCAGGGAAGGAGCACTTACTGTCATCTCCCAAGAGGTCGCCAAGGACATCATCAATGGAACCTGAAAGCAAGGAGGCAAGAATGACACTTAGAAACCTGAAGCCCCGAGACTTCTGGGTCCCAGAGCTCTTTGATGGCAGACTTCGGGCTGACAACGACTGTCCCTGGCCACGAGATGATCTCTAATGGCAACAAGCCACGGGGCCTTGCTTAAAGCCTCGGGGAGAAGTTGAAAATGACCTTCCGAAAGGTAATTTCTCACTGAAATGTTTCTACCCACTGCACCCACCCAAAACACACAAGCCAGCAACCAGTCCTCCAGCCCCTAGGCCAGTGTGGATCCCCTCGAGCCCCTCCCCCACCTGCCACCTCCTGGAGCTGGACTGACTGTACTCTCCCTGGCTACTCTCAGATGGAGGTGTGGTGTGGACATCTAGGTAAGCACAGTTGAATTAATTCTCCTACCCAGCTGTATTTGCCTTCCCCACCCTGAACGTCAACCATATATCCCTGAATTCAGAGCTCAATGAGAAATTTTTTTTCTACGACTACACGTATTTATTTTTTTAAAACTGTTGAACAGTAGAGTCCACCCTGTGGTTTTCATGAGCGAAGGCTGCACTCAGCCTTCTTGATCCTCCAGTCTTTTTAGTTTTTAATGAGATACCATCTCTCTCTACATAGCTCTGGCTGTCCTAGAACTGTGTAGACCAGGCTGGCCTTGAACTCACAGAGCTCAGCCTGCCTCTGTCATCTGAGTGCTGGGATAAAAGTAGTGCACCACCACACCTTGCTTTTCTTTAAAGTTAGAACAGGAATGTGTGTCACGACAGGACTCAGGTTATCGGGCTTGGCATGAGATACCTTTGCTTGCAGAGCCTCCTCACTAACTTTTTTTTTTGTTAAAAAACAAAACAACAAAAAAAAAACAACAGGGTCTCAACCAGGCCATGGTGGCACAACCCTTTAATCCCAGCACTTGGGCAGAGGCAGGTGGATCTCTGTGTGTTTCAGACCAGCCTTAAACCAAAAAAAGAAAAGGGGGATATTCTATGTCTCCACTTACCTTTCAGTCCTTTCTTGGTTTTCAGTGCCTAAAATGGGGGGAAAATCACATCAACAAAATGCAGCAGTGAGCATGTGTTGGCGCTGGACAGGAAGAAAACTCTGCCTTCTCCAGGCCCCAGGGAAGGAGCACCAGGTATCATGGATAAGTCAGTTGTTTTCCTCCAGCTTCTGAGAATGAAAGCACTCAGAGGCCAGAGACAGTCCTTCCTAGCCAGCAAAGCCGGGGTGCAGACAAACACCTCTCCTCAGACTTACAGACATTACACGCAAAACCCACCAGACATATGCAATCAATAACCAGAATGTCTTCTCTGTTCTGTGTGTCCAATGAGGGTTTAAAAATGCTTCCAGCAGGAAATGCAGAGGGCTCAGAGTCTCGAGAGATGGGCTGGCTCACCTTCAATCCCAGCACTCGGGAGGCAGAGGCTGGTGGATCTCTGTGAGTTCCAGGCCAGCCTGATCTTTTATATAGAACTTCTAGGCCAGCCAGAGCAATAAGGAGGCCTTGCCTCAACAAAACCAAAGAAAAACTACAAAAACAGAGGCTAAAGGAAAACTCTGCTCACTGATTAATTTTTTGGGAGCGATGAGGCAGGGCTGGAAAGGGGGTCTCACTGTGTAGCCCTGACTGGCCTGGAGTTTGCTATGTCAAACAGGCTGGACTAGAATTCACAGAGACCCACCTGCTTCTGCCTCTACCTCCAAGTACTGGGATGAAAGGCTCAACTTAATGTTTAAGTTCTTTCTAATGCTACTCTACCATGGAGACCATCTCCTGGTCCTTGCCACAAAACTCCTAGAATATTCTACGCAGTCAGAACATTCAGCGGTGGGGTGGGGTGAAGGTTTATATTTCCACAGGTCTTATGCTGTTCTCCGCCTACCATCTGGGACTTTGGGGGTTTCTGCAGCTCCTTCACAGTAGTGTCCCGTCATGTGCATTCTCGCTGAGCAAGTTCATCCTCCCTAGCAGAGAAAGATAAAGTAGCTGCCTACGAGAGTCGCGGCTGGAGCTGGAGAGGGTTCAGGAGCCGAGAGCACAAACTGTTCTTGCAGAAGACCTGAGTTGGGTTGCCAGCTCCCGTGCTGAGTAGCTCACAACCTCCTGAAACTCCAGCTCCAGGTGGCCTCCATGGGCACTTGCACCCACATATACTTAAACACACAATTGTATAATTAAATAAAAAAAAATCTTCTTTTTTTTAAAATGTAGTTTAGTTGGCCATGGTGACAATCCTGAAATACCAGAAACTTGGGAAAGGGAGGCAGAAAAAAAATCAGGCACTCAAGGTCTTCCTCAGCTACATACCAAATTCAAGACCAGCTCGGGCTATGTAAGTCTCAAGAACAAACATACAAAAAATAATAATAATAAATAAAATACAGCATTTACCAGTGCTTGACTCCAAGGTTGTTAAGGACCCTCTCACTTAGGAGGAAACCTCTTAAGTGGTGGTGTACACCTTTGACACCTTTGATCACAGCACTCAGGGACAGAGGTAGGCGGATCTCTTGTGAGTTCGAGGCCAGCCTAGTCTACAGAGCGAGTTCCAGAACAGCCAGGAATAGGTCTGTGGGTAAAGGTGCTTCTGCACCATGCCTGACTATGCGAGCAGGATCCTCAGGACACACACGATGGAGGGAAAAAATGGACTCCCGCCAGTTCTCCTTTTACCTCCATGTAAATCTGTGTCCCGCCCCGCAAACAGATAAGTGCAATTAAAAAAAAAATTCCAGAGCTGAGTATGGTAATACATATTTAGCTTCAATACCAGAACTTGGGAGGCGGCAGGATGAGCTATGTAACAAGACTTTGTCAAGAAAGAAAAAGCAAGAAGGCTGAAGAGAAGCCTCAGCCATTAGGAGCACTTGTTGCTCTTCCAGAGAAGTTGGGTTGGATTCCCATTACCCATGTGGTGGCTCACAAACTGTTACCCCATGGGAGGCAGGAGGGACAAAGGGATCTTGTTATGGTTAATTGTCACTTAAAGAGACAAGCCACGCCCACTCCCTGAGACCCCCCCCCCCCCCCCCCCCCCCCCGCCCTCCTCTCGCCATCTTGATTCTCACTGTTCCCTTTTGGCGTGCTCCCTCTCTCCCGCTCCCTTCTCTTCTCCTTCTCCCCCCACACTTCCTCTAAGTAATAAATATCCAATTCTATTCTGTACGATGTGTCTGTCCATGTGCCTTCTACCCGCCGCCTGCTCACACCCCCGGCTCGCTGGGACCAGCCACCGCTGGGAACAGGCAGCCGTCTCTGCTTGGAATTAGCTGCTCTATGAGCCCGCTGCCTACTGCCGCCGGGGATCTTGCAGCATTTTTAACAGATCTGACACCCTCTTCTAACCTCCCAGAGCACTGCATGCATGTGGCACACAGACATTCATGCAGACAAAATACCCCTACACAGAAAATAAAAATACATTTTTAAAAAAGAAGAAAAGGTTAGGTATAGTTGCTAATATTACAAGGTTGCTCATACTTGTAATCCCAGCACTTGGGGTGGGAGGGCTGGAGCAGGATTGCTATGAGTTGGGGCCAGCTTTGACCATATTGTGAGTTCTTGGGCTAGGGGGAGCGCCTGTCTCAAGAAAGATTGTGTGTGCATGTGCGTGTGTGTGAGAGAGACAGAGACAGAGAATATGTGAAACACTCAGAGAGAGAATATATAATGGAGACAGAGAGAGATTATGAGAATTCCCTACTTGCTTATTGGGCTTTCCCTGGTTTGGAGACTTCTTGGAAAAAGGAGTCCACATCCTTTACCCTGGGAGAGGATGCAGAAATGGCAAAGAACCACATGGATAGGGTAACTAAATCCTGGCCCACCCGGTCTACCAAGAAACTCTCCCGACTATTTGTGGGCAGCGTTCAGCAGGAAGTGCGAGTGAGCTCTGTTATCTCCTTTCACAGATGATAAACATTTCACCTGGGAACAGATCTTCTAACATCCCCTCCCTTTCTCCCCTGATCCGCTTCACCCAGACCCACCTTCGCAGGCCTAGGAAGAAAACCGGCTGAGGTGCTCATCTGTCTTCCTGGGGTGCCTAGTCTCTTATTAAAATGCAAAGTGTATCTGGGGTTGTGGACACTGGGGAATGCTTGTGTTTCTCCCGCGCAAGGGCAACTTTAGCGACCTGCAAGTCCAGACGTGTTTTGGCTCCTATCACATCAAGGCATTTGTGCTATCTCCTATGCATCCCGTCGCCGCTTCCCAGATGGTGGGGCATTTTCTAGGAGAGGCTTGTAAAGGCCTGAGGATCCTAGAATAACGTCGAGTCTTCACACCTATCCAACCAACTCCATGAAGACATTTTAAAAGCCGCGAGCCCGCCCCTCAGCCCCAGCGGTTCGGTTCCGGGCCACAGCGTCGCGCCAGGCAAGGCATGGTGCCCCTCAACGTTCCATCCCCCGCGCGCCCATCCCGTGCTTCTCCCAGCCTCCGAGGGGCCTGTTACGAGCCGTCCTTCCAGAAACACGGCCACGGAAACCCAGCCCAACCAGCGTCCCGGATTCCGACTCCACTCAGTCCGCCCGTTTCCGCCAGGCCTACCACTACTGCGCGGGCGACGTTCCCACCTCGCCGCCTCTGGCCTCAACTAGAAGGCGGCGTGAAGCATTCTAGGAACTGTAGTCCGTGGCCCGCTCATTTGCGGGCCGAACCACAGGAGGTGCCGGGAAGAACTACATTTCCCAGTGTGCCCCGCGGTAGGGCGCGTCTCCGGCCAGGGCGTCAGTTGGATGCTCCTCGAGTTGCTAGGAGCTTTCTCAACCCGCTCTGATGAGAAGCAGGGAGAGCGTACTCGTATTGGGTACAGTCCGGCTCCTTCCGCTCTGAGGACTGATTGATGACCGTAAAATTCTTGGTCAATGATAAGGTCGAAAGTGCGCTATCAAGAATCCCGAAGCCATCAACAAAGATACGCGGTGGACGTGCCTCACCGGGAATCAAAGCATTTGGAAAGCCTAGACTGGACCAAGACTGCAAATTTCCTAAGTCAAAACCGGCTGTAGCAAAGATTTGAGACCAGCTACATAATAGTGTGCTACATAATAGTGTCTCAAAATTACACTTTGCATATTTTCTTGGCTGTCCGTATAGATTTTTTTATTTTTTTATTTTTTTATTTTTTTTATTTTTTATTTTTTTCCCCCACCCCGTATAGATTTTTTTAAAGGCAAGTTCTCACTATGAGTAGCACTATCTGTCCTGGAACTCACTATGTAAACCAGAGATCCCCATGCTTTGGCCTCTCAAGAGGTGGGACTAAAGGCCTGAACTACCATGACCATCCCATTACAGAGTTAAATGTGAGGTTTTATTTAAGTGTTGGCAGACTAACAGTGTCCAACCATAATTTGCAAGCTGTGGTCCTGGACAACAACCTCCTATCCCCATTTCTACAGGGCTAGGCAGTAATACATACTAAGGGTTATTGTCAGGAATGAAAGGTTAAAGTCACCTGGATAAACACCCAGCAACTTAAAATGAACCAGTAGCAAGCAGTCTTTTAAAAGATATTTTCATTTATTGTCTGTATGTGTGGATTTTTAAAAAATATTTATTTACTTATTATGTATATTCTGTCTGCAGACCAGAAGAGGGCACCAGACCTCATTACAGATGGTTGTGAGTCACCATGTGGTTGCCAGGAATTGAACTCAGGACCTTTAGAAGAGCAGGCAATGCTCTTAACCCCTGAGCCATCTCTCCAGCCCGTGTGTGCATTTTTGCATTAGTGCAATACTCACAGGGGCCAGAGGTGGACACTGGATTTTTTGGAGCTGGAGTTTCGTGGCAGACACGGTGCTGGAGAAGTAGCCTAGTGCTGTGGGTTATGCTCATTATTATTTAAAAAAAAAAGATTGTCTGATAGCCAAGCAAAAGTATAGGTGGGGCAATCAGACTTAAGATGCTGGGGGGAAAGAAGGGCAGGGTCAGACACCAAACTGTCACCAAGCAATCAGGATGTCTAGAAAATGAGGTAACAAGTCATGAGTCAGGTGGCAAAGCATAAGTAGAAATCTGGGTTAAGTGTAAGAGTTAGCTAGTAACAAGCCTGAGCTATCAGCCGAGGCTTTACAATTCATAAAAGCCTCTGTGTGGTAATTTGGAAGTGGCTCCCAGGACAGGAAAACACTGTCTACAGCCTAGTGTCCTACATCTTGACTTGTAGCCAACAGGAAGCAGTCTGTCTCACTGGGTGTCGCTTGAGCGTGTAGGAGACCTCAAAGCCCACTGTAGATGGAGGTTTTCTATCTAGACTACCTGCTCCCAAATAACTGGTTTAATATAAATTATAAATGCTTGGCCAATAGTTCAGGCTTATTACTAACTAACTCTTATATTTTGAGTTAACCCATATTTTTATTTATGTCCTGCCATGTGGTGGTACCTTTATTAGCATAGCATATTCATCTCCTGCTCCTGGCTGGTAACTCCTCTGACTCTACCCTTCTTCATCCCAGCATTCTCTCTGTCTCAGGCTGTCTTGCTCAGTCTCTTCCTACCCAGCTGTCGGCCAATCAGCTTTTTACTAACAATGAGAGTAATACATATTTACAGTGTACAAAGACTGATCCACAGCAGCCCACCTCCACAATGATACACTTCCTCCAACAAGGCCACACCCACTCCAAGACCACACCTTCTAATAGTGCCACTCCCTGTGGACCAAGTGTTCACATGTGAGTCTATGGGGGTCATTCCTTTTGGAACAATGTGTGTTCCTGTGTATGTTTGATGGTGTGTGTGTGCTGCACCCATGGAGGTCAGAAGAAGGTTTCTTTCTTTCTTTTTTTTAAATTTATATTTATTTTGTATACAATATTCTGTCTGCGTGTATGTCTGGGCACCAGACCTCATTATAGATGGTTGTGAGCCACCATGTGGTTGCCGGGAATTGAACTCAGGACTCTGGAAGAGCAGGCAGTGCTCTTAACCTCTGAGCCATCTCTCCAGCCCCAGAAGAAGGTTTCTAACTCCCTGGAATTACAGGCAGTTGTGGGGGAACTCTAGCATGAATACCGGGGATTAAACTTGGGTCCTTTGGATAGACAGTTGGCTCAGTGGTTAAGTTTGAAAGACTCTGGTTTGAATTCCAACAGGCACATGGAGGTTCACTACCTCCTCAGGCACCAAAGAATGTGATGTACAGACACACATCTAGGCAAAATACTCATACACATAAAATAATAAAAATAAATCTAAAAAGCGTAAACTTGGACTCTCTGCAAGATTAGTTTCTACTTTCCCCCCCGAGACAGGTTTTGTTCTGGCTGTCCTAGAACTTGCTTCATAGACCAGGCTGGCCTCGAACTCACAGAGATCCACCTGGCTCTGCCTCTTGAGTGCTGGGATTAAAGGCATGCACCACCGCTGCCTGGCAAATTTCAGTTTTATATGTGTCTACGTTTAGATCAAACTCACCCTCCACTCTATGCCCCCCAACTCCTCCTATATCCCCTCCCCCAGCCGGTTCCCTCCCCACTTCATGTGCCCTTTTATGAGTCCATTACTGCCTCCAGTATGTGCAGGGGTACGCTGAAGTATGGACCGCCTTTGGGGGAAGAATTCCTGAATAAAACCGACACTTCTTCTCCCATCAGCCATCAATTGCTAAAAGCTCCTCAGCTAGAGGTGCGCATGAAGCCTCTCCCCATCCATGTTGAAAGTTTGGCCAGCTTGATAATGCGAGAGCCACTGTGTGTGATGGTACAGCCACTGTGTGTGATGGTACAGCCACTGTGTGTGATGGTACAGCCCCTATGTGTGATGGTGCAGCCACTGTGTGTGATGGTACAGCCCCTATGTGTGATGGTGCAGCCACTGTGTGTGATGGTACAGCCCCTGTGTGTGATGGTGCAGCCACTGTGTGTGATGGTACAGCCCCTGTGTGTGATAGTACAGCCACTGTGTGTGATGGTACAGCCCCTATGTGTGATGGTGCAGCCACTGTGTGTGATGGTACAGCCCCTATGTGTGATGGTGCAGCCACTGTGTGTGATGGTACAGCCCCTATGTGTGATGGTGCAGCCACTGTGTGTGATGGTACAGCCCCTATGTGTGATGGTGCAGCCACTGTGTGTGATGGTACAGCCCCTATGTGTGATGGTGCAGCCACTGTGTGTGATGGTACAGCCCCTATGTGTGATGGTGCAGCCACTGTGTGTGATGGTACAGCCCCTATGTGTGATGGTGCAGCCACTGTGTGTGATGGTACAGCCCCTATGTGTGATGGTGCAGCCACTGTGTGTGATGGTACAGCCCCTATGTGTGATGGTACAGCCACTGTGAGCTCTTGTGTGCAGCTGCCCCATCGTGTTTGGAAGGCACTGCTCGCAGCAATCCAGTTGTACTACCTGTACCCCACTTGACCATGATCCCTGAGGCTTGGCAGGTGTTCATGTGACATAGATGTCCTCTTTAGGACTGAGCACTGCCATAGTGTCTTACGGGCTTCACATGGATCAGTTGTCTCCGTATTAAAGGCAATCTATTGCAAAAAGATGCTTCTAATGAAGTTAATCCAAATTTAGTTATTGATAAATTAATTTTTTGAGACAGGGTTTCTCTGTGTAGCACCAGCTGTCCTGGAACTAGCTCTGTAGACTAGAACTCAGAGATCCTCCTATTTCTGTCTCTCAAGTACTAGGATTAAAAGTGTGCACCACCACTACCCAACAACCAGAATTTAAATGGTTAAAGCAAAACGAAACCAAACCACACTAGAATCTAGGAATTTGCAACCATTAAAAACTTATTTATAAAATGCTAGTTAAAAAAAACAACTATAAACAGGGTTTGTCATATTTTTACCATTACAGACCACAGGAGTGTTTTTTAAAAATTCAGTAAGCTGGTCTGGAGAGATGACTCAGAGGTTAGGAACACTGGCTGCTATCCAGAGGTCTCGAGTTCAATTGGCAGCAACCACAGGGTGGCTCACAACCATCTGAAGTGAGATCTGGTGTCCTCTTCTGGCATAAAGGCATACATGCAGATAGAGCACTCATATACATAAATAAATAAACAATTTTTTAAAAACTGCAGTAAACTGCCAGACAGCAGAGGCACATGCCTTTAATGCCAGCACCCAGGAGCAGAGGCAGGCAGATCTCTGGATTCGAGGCTAGTGAGGTATAGAACAGCCAGGGCTACACAGAGAAACCATGTCTCAAAAGTAACAAAGCAAGGCCAGGTGGTGGTGGTGCCACACTCCCTTAATCCCAGCACTTGGGAAGCAGAGGGAGGTGAATCTCTGTGAGTTCAAGGCCAGCCTGGTCTTCCAGAACAGGCTCCAAAACTAAGTAGAGAAACTCTGTCTCAAAAAAACAAAACAAAACAAAAAACCCAAAGCAGACAAAATCTTCAGTAAGTTGGGGCTAGAGATATGCGGCAGTTTTAAGAGCACCAACTGCTCTTCCAGAGGACCTTGGTTTGATCCTCAGCACCCACATGGTTCAGGGCATCTCACTCTGCATGTGGTACAGACACGCACCCATATACATAAAATACAAAGTAAAAATTAAGAGAAATTCACTAAGTGTGGACGGATAAAAGCAAAATTCTCATATATATTCTTCAATTTTACATTTACTCATGTGTGTCTAGATATGTGGAGGACAGAGGAAAACTTCCTACAATCAGTTTTCTCCACAACAGTAACAAAAAAATCAACCCACCTGTAGAGAGGCAGGGCTGAGTCAAGGCTTTTAAGGCCCTGGTGAGAGGACAAAGAATTGCTAGAAGATTGTTAGTTCTGTGTCCTCGCCCAGGGCCCGACTTGGCAAGGACTTGGTTGGGGCTGGGGCCAGGGCCTTGAAGGATTAAGGTTTCAGTTTGTGGGCCCCTGACTTTTCCCCCTTGAAGAGACTGGAGCTTTCAGTCAGAAGATTGCTGTGTGCTTGGTCCCTGCACTTGAGATACCCTGGGCTCCCTTTGTGCAGCAAAGCTTGCTGAGCTTCCTGCTGACATCATCCTGCTGTGTGGCTGCTTTCTGCTGATTCTGGTTCATTTTCCTCCTGCAAACTTACATAAGACGCTGTACACACACACACACACACACACACACACACCTTCTATGTGCATTGGTGTTTTGCTTGCATGTATGTCTGTGTGAGGGTGTCGGATTCTGGAGCTAAACACAGCTGTGCGTTGGGTGCTGGGAATTGAACCGGGGTTGTTGTGGGAGTAACTTCCGCTGCCTCAACCAATAATCACTGAAGCAGGAGCCCACAGTGCAGCGGGGAGCGACTTCCGCTCCGTCAGCCAATAGCTGCTGAAATACCAGCCCACTGGGGCGTGGTATATTTCTCTTTTAAAAAGAGAAGCAGTTCCGGATAAGGTCTCTCTTGGTTCCGGCTCTTGGTTCCGGTGCTCGGTCTCGGCTGCTGCTCCAGCGACTAGGCTCCCTTCCTGACGGTTTATGGTGTATGTAAGTTTTACCCCCCGCCAAATAAATAACCCCTTAAAACATAACTGGTGTGGGATTGATTCGTTAATAATTGGCGCCCAGCGTTTGGTTTAAGAACCGCCCCACTCCCCCACCCCCAGCTCGGCCTCCCAGGATACACAGGTCCGGACAGTCTCTGCCGGCTTACTTTGCCCTGTTCGGCACGGATTTTTAAATTTCTCCTTGCAACGTGAGTCAAAGAGCTCACAGCGCAAGCTCCCTTTGAAGTTCCAGCAAGCTGTTTGAAACCCATAACTGATTAGGAGTGCTGAAAGCAGCTTGACCCTTAATCCCAGCGCAGGGACACGGGGCCCAAAGCACTAGGCCTCTTTAGCAACAGCGCAGTGGCTGTGTCACGACCCTCTGCATCCGGTTGAACAGAGCAGCAGGGCCTTGTTTATTGCCTTGTTTATTGGCCACTAGAAGCTCTCTGACCTTTTGTGATCTGTGGATTTAACCTCTGGATTTGAGTGTATATATTCTAGAGTTTACTTCCTCAATCAACACCACTGCCACGTGGATTCAGGTGCGCCCCACCTCCTACTGGCAGGCAACGGTCATTACAGGTAAGATTTTTCTTTTCGGTTGAAAATAAATACATACATACATACATACAAGTACAATTTCCTTTGATTGAAAATGTCGGAAAATATTACTATCCAAAAGTTCAATGGTTTTTTCAGTTGCGCTATGGAGGATATTCTGAAGGATGTCTCAGATATTCCTCTTACTTTGTTATTCCTGGGATCTGTTGCTTTTCTGGTGTTTGGCTATTTTATAAGAAAGATACAGTCCTTACAGACTGAATCTACAATGCTGAGGGCAGAGATTAAAACCTTAAGAACAATTCAGACTGATACCAACCTCCTCAAAAAAGAGTTTGGAGATTTCAAGGAGGAAACTAGATCAGAGTTTGGAGTTTTCAAGCAGGAGACTAGATCAGAGTTTGGAGTTTTCAAGCAGGAGAATAGATCTTTGTTTGATATGACTTGGTCAACTGGCCAAAATATCAAGAAGGTACAGTCTGATATTGCTTCTTTAGAAGGGAGCGTCACTGCCCTGGAGGAGGGGACAACCAAAATGACGCATAACCTCCAGTCCATGACTGTAAGTGCTGAAACATTAGATGAGAGGATTATAACAATTGAATGTGAAAATCGGACTTTATCAAAAGGGTATGATAGATTAATTGACAGGATTTCCATACAAGAAGGCACAGTACATGCCATGAGGATTATGTCCAAGGAGGATATCGTGTCTCTGACGGACAAGCTCCATGCCTTAGAATCGTTAATTCTAATGCTTAATCGTTAATGCTTTGGAGCATAATACTGGACAGGAGATTCAGGACTTACAGAAGGCAATGGTGAGCAGATTTAATAAGATTGAGGAAATCATAGACTCTGATGAACAGGAGCAAAAGGTAGAAAGGCAACCTTCACCTCAAAAAACTCTCAGTCTACATAGAGTTATACCTGCCTTTCCAGTAATAACATCAGAAAAGATAACTGGCTCCAAAAACCCTAAGGTCGTTAAAGAACATACATGGGAGCCTATACGTATGAATGATCTGAAAGAATTTAAACAAGCAATTGTGAATTATGGACTACATTCATCCTTTGTTAGGGAGATGTTAAAATCCTGGGCTCTGAGCAACAGGGCCACCCCTAAAGATTGGAACCAGCTCACATCAGCTGTCCTTGAGAACGGACCTTTATGGCATTTCAAATGCCTATTCAAACAAGAGGCCAGACTTTTACAACAACAAGAATCAGCGAAAGGAATTGAGGTTTCTCTAGATCAAATTCTAGGGGAAGGACCTTACTCTGATCCTCAGGAACAAGCTCTTTATGATGAAAACATTTTATCCCTATGTGCTACAGCAGCTCTAAGGGCCTGGGACAGGGTTCAAGACTCAGGTCAGAGAGTAGAATCGTATGTCAGGGTCAAACAGGGTCAGAGAGAACCCTTTAGTGACTTTTTGCAACGACTAACTAAGGCTGTACAAATAGGGATACCTGATCCAGAAGCAAGAAATATAGTAATTGAGTCTTTGGCTTATGAGAATGCCAATGTAGAATGCAAAAGGATCCTGGGGCCTTTAAAGCTCAGATCAGCGCCTTTGGACGAATGGGTTTTACATACAATGAATGTTGATACATTTGATTATGGCAATGAAACATGGGTACAAGAAGCAATTTCCAAAGGTAAAAGGAGACATCAGATTACAAAATGCTTTCATTGTGGCAAAATGGGACACATGAAAAGGGACTGCAGACAATGGAAGTCCAGGAATAATGCCTCTTCTAGGAATAACAGGAATAGGAGGACTCAGCCTTCAGGTTTATGTAGGAGATGTGGAAAGGGCAGGCATTGGACGAATGAGTGTAGGTCAACAAGAGATAAACAGGGCAACCCGTTGCCATCGGGAAACTCAATAGGGGGCCTCTCGAAGGCCCCCATGGCAAATGTGGTCCAGTCATTTCCGATCACTGTAGAGAACATGCCTCTTCAGGGAAATTAGAATGCCCCATGCCTGCTGTTAAAAGCAATAACGGCCTGAAGGATGAGTTAAATGTGGTGAATGAATCAAGAAATCTAAGAGGACAAAGTAAACGAATATTCTGGCAGACTTCTATAAATGAACAAAGGCCACAGCTAAGAGTGTGTGTAAATGGCAAACTTATTACTGGCTTACTGGACACAGGTGCGGATGTAAGTATCATTACACCAGAGTCTTGGCATCCGCATTGGCCTCTTCAGGAGGTAGATATTCAGTTCTTAGGAATTGGAACCCTATCTCGAGTAAGACAAAGCACGAGATGGGTCAATTGTATAGGTCCAGACGGACAAATAGGAAAACTAAGGCCATATGTAGCAAATATTGCAGTGAATTTATGGGGCCGTGACTTATTGCAGCAATGGAATACCCAAATTAACATTCCTGCTGCTTCCAGAGCCCATATTTCTGAGGACAATATTACAAGATATTACAGATGGCGGAAACCAGCCATTAGAGCTATACAAGAACACAACACAATTGATGGCTCTTCAGAGGTACCAACAGCCATGCCTCTACAATGGTTGACTGAGAAACCAATATGGACTAAACAGTGGCCTTTAGCTGAGGAAAAGTTACAGGCTTTAGAACAGCTGGTATAAGAGCAATTAGATGCTGGACATATAGAAGAATCTACCAGCCCTTGGAACTCTCCTGTGTTTGTTGTTAAGAAAAAATCTGGTAAATGGAGAATGGTGACAGATCTTAGAGCTATCAACAAGGTTATTCAACCTATGGGCCCTCTGCAATCTGGAATTCCTCTGCCCTCCCTGTTACCAAAGGGATGGCCTCTTATAGTTATTGATCTGAAAGATTGTTTCTTCACTATACCATTACAAGAAAAAGATAGAGAAAAGTTTGCCTTCACAGTGCCTACCTATAATAACTCTCAGCCTGCAAGGAGGTACCAGTGGACCGTCCTCCCACAGGGAATGTTGAACTCTCCCACCCTGTGCCAATATTTTGTAAGCCAACCATTGAAAATTATATGCAAACAATTTCCTAAGTCCATAATATACCACTATATGGATGATATCCTGATATCTGATCAAAACAAAGATACCTTAGAAAGGCTGTTTGAAGAAGTAAAACTAGTATTACCTAAATGGGGATTGCAAATTGCTCCTGAAAAAAATTCAGATTCTGTTAATTATTTAGGTTATAAAATAGGCTTACAAAGAATTAAGACTCAAAAGGCACAAATCAGGAGAGACCGGTTACGAACGCTTAATGACTTTCAAAGATTATTAGGAGACATTTCCAGTCTACGACCAGCTGTTGGGATAACACCTGATCTAATAATTCATTTAAACAAAACCTTAGATGGTGACAAAGATTTGAATAGTCCCAGAGAGTTAACAGCTGAAGCAGAAAAGGAACTGATGATGGTTGAGGAAAAATTACAGGAGGCACATGTAGATAGGGTGGATCCAAATTTTAGTTGCGTTCTAGTTATATTGCCTTCCAGAATTTCTCCTACAGGAATTTTAATGCAGAGGGAAGATACTATTTTAGAATGGATTTTTTTACCACACAAACCAAGTAAAAAATTAAAAACTTATGTGGAAAAAGTCTCTGAATTGATTATAAAAGGAAAATTGAGACTTCGTCAATTAGCAGGTATAGACCCATCAGAAATTATAGTGCCTTTCACTGCTGATGAGATAAAAAAGTTGTGGGAAGACAATGAACCATGGCAAAGAGCTTGTGCTAAGTTTTTGGGAGAAATCAATAACAATTACCCAAAAAGCAAGAGACTTAACTTTATAAAGAGAACTTCTTGGATCCTCCCTCGAATTGTCCGTGATGCTCCAATAACTGGAGCCCATACATTTTATACCGATGCTAATAAATCAGGGAAAGCAGGTTACAAATCAGAAGAATTGAGTAAAGTGGAACAAAGTCCTTATGATTCTGTCCAGAAAGCAGAATTATATGCCATCCTTATGGTGTTTAGGGATTTTAAAGAACCTCTTAATATAATTACTGACTCACAATATGCAGAAAGAGTTATTTTGCATATTGAAACTGCTGAATTTATACCTGATGATACAGAACTGACCTCATTGTTTATCCAGGTACAAGACATGATCAGAAACAGGCTCTGCCCTATGTATATAACGCATATCCGATCCCATACAGGTCTGCCAGGTCCTCTAGCACAAGGTAATGCAGATATTGATCAATTATTGATTGGTAGTGTGCTGGAGGCATCTGAATTTCATAAAAAACATCATGTCAATAGCAAAGGCTTGAAAAAAGAGTTTTCTATTACATGGCAACAAGCTAAGGAGATTGTAAAGAAATGCCCTACTTGCTCTTTTTATAACCAAACACCATTGCCTGCAGGGACTAATCCAAAGGGTATTAAAAGGAATGAAATTTGGCAGATGGATGTGTTTCACTTTCCAGAATTTGGCAAGTTAAAATATGTACATCACACCATTGACACTTATTCAGGCTTTCAGTGGGCAACCGCTTTAAGCTCAGAAAAAGCTGACTCAGTAATCACACATTTATTAGAAGTTATGGCCATTATGGGTATACCTGCACAAATAAAAACAGATAATGGTCCAGCTTATGTATCTAGGAAAATGAAACGATTTTTTGCTTATTATAATATTAAGCATGTTACAGGTATACCATACAATCCTACAGGTCAAGCAGTTATAGAAAGATCAAATCGTACTATAAAGGATATGCTAAACAAACAGAAAGGGACGAAAGATACCCCCAGAAATAGATTGCATAATGCTTTATTAACCTTGAATTTTCTTAATGCTAATGAGAAAGGAACAACAGCAGCAGAGAGGCATTGGATAATGGAAAAAACTTCTGAACTAAACCAACCTGTTTATTTCAAAGACGTGCTGACCTCTCAATGGAGGCCAGGAGATGTGCTACGTTGGGGAAGGGGTTTTGCTCTTGTTTCCACAGGAGAAGAAAAATTGTGGATACCATCAAAATTAATAAAGGTTCGATTTGAAGAGGAGAAACCTCTTGGAAAGGAGAAATGACAGCTCATCCACAATGATGATATTCATACAGTTGGTAAGAAAAACATATAGAATGGGGGCAGGGTTCTGTTTTTATCTCCACAGGAAAACACTGATTTTTGAAAAGTTCAAGGGACCCTGGATATCTGAATACTGACAGATGGAAAATAATGGCACAATAAGGACTATCAAGAAAACTGAATAGGTTCTGTAAGTAAAATATACTAAATCATATTTCTAAATTTATAGAGCTGGTTTTAGAGTTGGACTCTGGCTCAGTCCCTCTCTAATTCCAAGCCTGTTGTTAAAAGAAAAACCCAGAATTTCTGGAGTTTCTGTCTCATGTCAAGAGCCATGATATGGGACAGAAAGAAATATGAGTTTAGAAAACATTTTTACTTTTCTTCATATCTATCATACCTTTCAGTGAATATGTCTATCATGTCTTTCATTGAATATATGTATGTCTGTATATGTCTATATGATTAATATACGATTATATATTATTATAATCATATAATATATGATATTAATATATGATTAATATATATGATTAATGTTTAATTTTTCCACAATGAACAATAAGTTTTTCCTGCAGTGACATTTGAAGTTTCCAGGAAGAAGATGGGGCCCCATAACAACAACTCCACCTGGTTGAGATGACATCATGATACTGATAGCGCTACTATAAGACCTGTTTTGGGTACCAGATGCACAAGACGATGCCAACGTGGTTAGCTGAAATGATGCACATCTTGTACAACATTCTGGCCAGACCTCCACAAAATACTCAGAGACTATTTGCAATTTTAAAAGACATTGATCTTGAAATTTAACCATCATTTTACTTTCACAGGATCCCCCAGAAAGAACGTCGCCCCCATGACAGCTGGAAGTAATTCTAGAGAACGACGTCCCCTCTCCCAGTAAAGTTTGTCCTTGGGTTTAGGGACATCATTTAGGGGTTGGTTATAATTAGTATAGGGTTGAGGGTTGGGGGAGGAATTTTATAAGTGCAGGAATCTAAAAAAAAAAAAGGGATAATTGGATTATGGGATAATAGCTTTGTACTTGTGAGTTATTGTTTTTGACAAATGTATTGGTATTGATTCTTATATATTGATACAAAGTTAAATTATGTTGACTATTTTATGCATACATGCTTCTACCTCTGTTTAAAACATTTTTATGTATTGACATATATATATTGTATTGATATATGTATATTTTACCATATTGCATTGTACACTTCTACCTTTGATTAAGATACTTATATATTGTTTATGTATTGATATATATATTTACCATATTGCAATGTATACTTGCACATTGTTTATATTTGGAGGTCATATTGTCCCCATTTATTGCACAGTTGTTTACTATTTCAGTCTTTAAGTTAGATAGATATTGAGAATAATATAGATCAATAGTCATCTAAGTTTGTCATTTATAATTAGACTAATCAGGTTCTTTAGATACATAGAGATTATATTCAGTATAGATAGATAATCTTCAACCTCTTCAAAGAGCTGCAGAAAACGGCCTTTAATCTAACTCAGAGTTCTGTGGTAGGGAGACACAATCCTTCCTGGCAACACTGATCTATTCCCGAGAGAATGTTGAGCACCAAAGACACTCCACCTGGAGCCTTTCTTCTTGGTAGAACTGGCCTTTGGGTAAAGAAATGCCCATGCCTCAACTACTGACAGAGTTACAGAGTATCCGTAAATGGATAAAACAGGACTGTCATATCCTGCCAAGACAGGATAAGATAGTTTTGAAAAGTTCCTTGCCTTTGAAAATGGTATGTCAGTTACGTTAGGCCTTAGCCAAAGTTGGTTGCTTCAACGCTGCAAACGTGATTTTGGGTGTTTGCCCAGGTAGCCAGTTGTCTCTGTGATTTGTTACATGTTCTGGAAGTTTGATTGCACTTCCTAATTACTTAGGTAACATTATTTCCCTTCTCAGATCTTTGATGGGATTGAAGATTATATAAACGTAATTACTTTCCTTTTATGACGTGGCCAAGTTATTTCTTATATAAGACTTAAGCTAGTTAGAATAGGATATTTGTATTTATTGTATATAATTGGGTAGGTTTGTACTTACTGTATATAATTTCGTAGTAGGCTTAGAACTCTCTTACTTAAACAAAAGGGGGAGGTGTTGTGGGAGTAACTTCCGCTGCCTCAACCAATAATCACTGAAGCAGGAGCCCACAGTGCAGCGGGGAGCGACTTCCGCTCCGTCAGCCAATAGCTGCTGAAATACCAGCCCACTGGGGCGTGGTATATTTCTCTTTTAAAAAGAGAAGCAGTTCCGGATAAGGTCTCTCTTGGTTCCGGCTCTTGGTTCCGGTGCTCGGTCTCGGCTGCTGCTCCCGGCTCCTGCTCCAGCGACTAGGCTCCCTTCCTGACGGTTTATGGTGTATGTAAGTTTTACCCCCCGCCAAATAAACAACCCCTTAAAACATAACTGGTGTGGGATTGATTCGTTAATACGGGGTCCTCTGGAAGAGTAGCCAGTACTTTTAACTGATGAGCCATCTGTCCAGCCTGATAAAGATACAGCTTGGGCAAAACCTCCGGATCCCAAACTTCCCCATCTATATTTTCTGGTCTCTTGGTCCTTCCTCTCAGGAACCTGTTGCTGATGAAGAAGCTGCTGGTCCAGGTCACCAGCCAACCGCAATGACAGTCAGGAATTACCACCACCCATAGCTAGCTCACTTCCTAGGGAGACAGACTTGAACTCAGAAAAAGAAGAGCAACCGGGGCACCAAGCGTTTAAACACTGAACTCTAGAGAACGCTAGATGATGAATTTGTAAATTCTAGGGAGCAACCAGCTGTGCCGTGAAGGAAAGCCAGGAAGGAGGACTAACACACGGGTTTCAGGGCAAGTACTGGGTCCAAGCACTACGGAACCACAGGGAAGCCCTTGGATGGAACACAGCAATAAGCAAAGCAACTAAACTGACCTCAAAATCAAAGTGCACTATGATGGCAAGCGCTGTCTAGAACCTTCAGGAAGACTGGTCTCTGGGCACGTCTGCTGGGGACTGTCAACTGATGTGAGAGACTTAGTGTAATTGTGGGTGGCTCATTCAGGGTATTCTGAAGTGCAAAGATCTTTTCTTTCTTCTTTTTTTTTAAAAAAATATTTATTTATTATGTATACAATATTCTGTCTATGTGTATGCCTGAAGGCCAGAAGAGGGCACCAGACCTCATTACAGATGGTTGTGAGCCACCATGTGGTTGCTGGGAATTGAACTCAGGACCTTTGGAAGAGCAAGCAATGCTCTTAACCGCTGAGCCATCTCTCCAGCCCCTCTTCCTTTTTTTTTTTAAACATTATTTTTCTTTTTTAAAAAGATTTATTATGTATACAACATTTTGCCTCCATGTATGCCTGCAGGCCAGAAGAGGGTGCCAGATCTCATTACAGATGGTTGTGAGCCACCATGTAGTTGCTGGGAATTGAACTCAGGTTGTCTGGAAGAGCAGTCAGTGTTCTTAACCACTGAGCCATCTCTCTAGCCCCCTCTTCCTTTCTTTTTAAAGTTTATTTTTATTCTGTGTATGGGTGTTTTACCTGCATATATGTATGTATGTGTGGTGTCCTCAGAGGCCAGAGGAAGGCTTTGGATCCCTGAGACCTGGAGTTGCCCATATGGAGGACTAACAAACCTCAGTAACTGCAGTTCCTGGGGATCCATCACTCTCTTTTGGCCTCCAGAGGCACTGAACACATGTGTACAGATACACTTGTAGGCAAAACACCCAACACACTAAAAAACTCTAATGCCAAATGTCACAGCAGCACTGGCAGCCTGAACCTCTTTATGTAAACCAGGCTGGACTCGAGCTCACAGAGAGCCGCTTGCCTGTCTTTCACTTTCTAAACAGAACTCAGGTGTTGGGGTTGGAGGGACTTTGTAGATCACCTCTTCAGCCCTGCTACGATCCCAGGTCTATGCAACAGGATGAGGCGGGCTCGTTCCCACAACAGCTGCTGTGCACTGTTTATCTATGATATAGTATTTAAATTCAGAAATAAGTCTACATTTAACAGCCAATTTCAGTCATTTAAATTTATTTATTTTCCAGAATATGAACTACTGTCAACAGAAACCCAAATGAAGTGACAGTGTTCATCTTCAATCTTAGCAGTCATCAGTTGTTGAGGAGAAAGGTTAAGGCTTGTCAACAATCTAATGCTATCAGCTCCCCTGGGAATGATCTTATGTTAGTGTCAAGACGCTGCTTCCACTCCATTTACTTTGTTCTCAATTGTTTTCATGATGCAGATGCCATAGTCACAGAGATAACAGGTTCAAATGTTTTCTCTACTGTGATTTAAGAATAAAGAGTCTCTATTAGCCAGGCTTGGTGGCACACACCTATAGTTCCAGCACTCGGGAGACTGAGGATCGAGTTTAAGGCCAGTCTGGGCCCTGTCTCAAAACAAAACAAAACAAAATTACCAAACAAAAATGCACCTCCCCACACACAAAAGGTGCATTCCACCTTTGAGCACAATGATTGTAGAGACTGCACTGCAGCTGAAGGGACCAGCTGAGCACCCAGTATGGCTGCTAGCGGCTTACCACAAAGCCAGGTACTCAACAGCAAGAAACTAGCTGTGGCCACTGCTCATCCTTCAGCCTGCATCAGCAGTTACATCTTCTGAACTAGAAACCACAACACATGGCTGTGGCAAAGGGTCTTCTGTTACTCCTGGGTGTAAAGGTGATCTGAGGGATTTACTGTTATATGTCAAATACTTGACCATCAACCATTTTAATGGCTTATATGACAAAATGACAAAATCTTTCAAATCTGGATAGTTCCAGGAAATTCATTTAATAAAGTCACCAAAATACAGCAGTGCCACAGCCCCGAGGGCTCTCCCCATACTCAACTGGAATAGCTATTGTATTTAGTATGTCTTTCTGGAGAAGGCAAGCAAGAAAGGGAAGACAGTCAGCCACCATGATTAACATCCAGGCAATGGTCAAATAAGATATGCTTAATTATGTCAGAAAGCGGGGACCAAAGGTGAGAGTGCTATCAGGAAAGCTAGAGCCTAGAATGGATAATCACCCCCAATGCGTGTTGTGGTTCCTAGGTGGCTGGTGCTGCAGGAGTCTTGCCATGGTATGTAATGTTAAAGTTTACAGGAGCCACACGGCGCATGGCAGACGGCAGATGTGAGCCACATGCCCATAGCAGGGTTTCCATTAGTTTCTGGCTCCCAACCCTTAGTGTAGATCATTTAGGCTGGAAAGCCTGGAAAGTTCCACCTTATAAAATACCTTTGCTTTAAAAAACATAGATCCAGTGAATAGCAGTAAAAATGTGAAAATAACTAAGAATTTAGTAGATAAACTCTGTTAATCACCCAAGGTCATGAGCTACTGGGATTAGCAGCAGCACAGCCATGAAGCCTCTGAGCACCTAAGAGTCTCTGTCACCGCACTTAAAACAGGGAGCTTCTCATTTCTGCGCTCATTTCTCTTTACTCCGAGGAAAAAAGGCCAAGCCATCATTTGCTTTACAGCTACACAAATTTGATGAAGGTTTCATAAGGATTAGTGAATCAAGGAGGAGATTTCACGCCGCTTTCTGGAGCAAATCAGACTTGTCCTCGGGAAAGCTCAGAGCTTGGACTGCAGGGGCTTCAAGTGCTTGTAGTAAGATTCGTGAACCTGCAGAGAAGTAGACGATGCCAGTAAGGAACATCCCATGTACATCAACATTTCTCTTTATAACAAACAAAAACTTTTAACTGAGAAACTATGTGGACTATACAGACACAAATTCAAATATTTTTATTTGTTTTGTTTTTAAGCTGGGGCTCATTATATAGTCCTGATTGGTCTCAAACTCATAGAAATCTGTTTGCATTTGCCTCCCCAGTGCTGGGATTAAAGGTATGCCCCACCATGCTTGACCTTTATTTAAAAAAAAATGTGTATGCACACACACACACACACATACAATATGTATACACACATATTTGTGCGTATTAAATTTTACTATTTATTTATGTGTGTGTCTGTATGGTAGGATATTCCTATATGTTCAGGTGCCCATGGAATCAGAAAGGGTATTGGATCCCCTGGAGCTGGAGACACTCTGTGAGTCACTCAACATAGGCGACAGGAACCAAATCCAAGTCCTTTGTGGAAGCATCAAGTACTCTCAACAGTTGAGCCAACTCTCCGGCCCCTCCTGCCTCATACTTAAATGACAAAAAAAATCTGGGCTAGAAATGTCACTCAGTGACAGAGCCCTTGTCCAGCATCTGCCAGGGTGCCCTGGGCTCTGGGACTGACACTGTACAGAATTAAACGAGAACTTGGAAGTTGGAAAGATGCTGTCTTGTTTGTTGTACCTCTGTTTTGTTGAGTGGGGACTTCTTGGCCCACTCAAACAAGTTCTCATACACGTTCCCATCATAGCGGCCAAGAACAGAGCCGAGGGTCATATCCTTAAAGTCAAAGGCATCCACCAGGGCAACAGCATTGGGGCGGATTAGGGTGAGCAACTCCAGTATCCGATTGTTTACTTGTGACATCTGAGCCCCTGTGATGATGTTCCCCTAAGGAAAAGAGTGAAATGAATGAATAAAATTGTGTACAGATTAGACACTTACACACGCAGAACTGTGGACATTTACACATGCAGAACTGTAAATAGACATTCACACCCATAGAACTGTAAATAGACATTCACACACACAGAACTGTAAATAGACATTCACACACGCAGAACTGTAAATAGACATATTTACACAGAGAGAGAACTGTAAAACAACTGTTTAAGTCAAACAAACAAGCACAAAAAGGCTTCTGCTTCAAAAACACCAACCTCAAGAAAATCTCCTCCTTTCTGGCTGATGCCATAGAGAGAATACAAGACACACAAGTTCCTCAGGACAGCCTGGACGGCTTTGTCTTGGATCTTGGAAAGTTTATCTGAAAACAGCTTAACCGTCACATAGTGGCAGTGTGCCTAGAGGAAAGCAAACATGGAGAGTGGGAATCCTTGAAAAGGTGGCTGTGGTGGCTTCTGTGTTTAATTCCAACATTTGGGAGGCTGAAGCAGGAGGACTGCCATGACTTCGTGGTCAGTTTTAGCTACTTGGTGAGTTCTAGACCAGCCTGGGTTAGTGAAAGCCTATCTGAAGAAGATGGCTACTACCGTGACCAGGGCACTCAGGAAGGGGCAGTGGAGCACAGTACCCCAGGCATCGGGAAGGGGCAGCGGAGCACAGTACCCCTGGCACTCAGGAAGGGGCAGTGGAGCACAGTGAGGAGAGCCGCCACTGACCTCACTTGCCCGGACAAGGTCAACGGAAGTCAGGTTCCACGCTACTTCCTTGCTCTTCCTGTGACTCATGTGAGTCTTAAGTTTTTTTGCAGCAATTTCTATTAATCTGTTGGGCAAGAAGGAAGAGTAGCAAGCTGAGGAAGCCATCATGCTCTCACTCCTCTGCTTGGCCCCAGCTGGAAGGCCCTATCAGCGGCCGCTGACCTGAGTGAGGGGAGCTCACCTGGCTGCACGAAGCTTGTAGGCTTCAGTCAGGTTGTCCAGGCTGTTGATGTCCACCACAGTTGGCCAGACTGCCACCTGCTGTGGCTGGATACGCTGACTGGGCAAGTCATTCAAGTAGGACACCAGGCCACCCACCAACTTCCCCGCGTGCACCTGGTCATACATTTTCATCAAGAACCTGGAAATCATCAAAACACATGCTTTAGTGACGCTATTTAGGTGACTTCACACAATCTGAGCATGTGCTGACTGACTTTAGATCAACTTGAAACAGGCTAGAGTCATCTAAGAGGAGGGAACCTCAGAAAATACCTACATAAAACGGGGCTGTAGCAAGCCTGTGGAGCAGCTATTTCCAGCCTCCTGGTCATGACACCATCAGAAAGCACACAATAGCAGCAAGTTAGTTATAAAGTAGCGATGAGAATAATGTTGTGGCCAGGGTCACCACAGCATGAGAAACTGTATTAAAGGGTTGCAGTGTCAGGAAGGCTGAGAGCACCACTGCAGAGCACTGTCTTAATTAGTGCTTTGGGGGAGGGTCCAGCCCACTGTGTGTGTAGGGCTAGTAGTCCTAGATTTCTATGAGAAAGCAGGCTGAGAGCTGGGTGTGGGGGTGACACACACCTTTAATCCCAGCACTTAGGAGGCAGAGGCAGGTATCTTTGAGTTTGAGGCCAGCTTGGTCTATAGAGGGAGTTCCAGGACAGCCAGGGCTACACAGAGAAACCCTGCCTGGAAAAAAAACAACAACAAACAAAAAAGGGCTGAGCAAGTCATGAGGAGCAAGCCAGTAAACAGCACCTCTCTGTGACCTCTGTATCAGCCCTGACTCCAGGACCCCGCCCTGTTCGAGTTCCCGTCCTGCTGTCTTTCAATGATGAACAGTGATAGGGAAGTGTCAATCAAACCCTTTCCTCTCTAAGTTGCTTTGGTCATGGTGTTTCACCTAGGACAGAAGCTGGCACCGGGAGAGTGGGGTGTTGCTGCGACGGACCTGACCATGTTGTTTTGGGGAGGACTGTGGAAAGACTTATTGGGAGCTCTGCGGGCTGTTCTGTAGGAGCCTGGAAGACAATGCTGAGAGCGGTGCAGACGATGGAGGCCTGGCCTGTGAAGTTTCCGAGGGAAGCAAAGACTCTACCAGGCCTTTTGTGTGAAGCATCTGTGGTGTCTGGTCAGCTGAGGTTTATAAGAATCAGCTGTGATTAACAGGGGACCAGAACCACTAAAGTAAAACCTCTGCTCTGCTAGGATGTGATTGAGAAGAGATCAGCATCACTGAGGTCAAGGCTTCAGAAGCATTTCCTCAGGGGTCAGCACACAGATGTGGTCCAGAGGTAGCGAAGGTCATAGTTCATGCTGGCAGCTGAGCCTGGCAATGTGAGAGTCACCCAGGTGGTGCTGGTTGTGAAGGGACGGCACTGTGTCAGGGCAGAGTCAGAAGAGAGCCCATGAGAGGCTAATGGTGAAGGTGCAGTCCCGCTGCAGTTTTGGAGGTGCCAGTACCGTGGGAGGACCACCACCACCACCACCACCAGCACCAGCAGCAGCAGAGTGGAGCCAGCTGAAGCCCCGAAGACAAGCTGTGTGTGCTGCGGAGGGCGGCAGAGCTGAAGCGACCCAAGCCCCTTGGAGGAGCCCAGATCGTGAGGGATCCCAGACAGTGACATAAAATTATTTATCTACTGAGCGTTTGGTTTTGCTTTGTTCAGATTGTGATTGTGCCCTGGTTCTTCCCTCTTCAAGTAAGAAAGTATTTAGCTTATTTTTTATTTTATAGGCATCCACAGTTGAAAGACTTTGAATTTTTAAAAGAGATTTTAGATTTTAAGAGATTTTGGATTTTTACAAAGACTGAACTTTGAAAGTGTTTGAAACAGTAGAACTTTCAAGTTGTGATCTGGTTTTATTTGTGGTACTTATTCATCTGAGATCGTGGGGAAGAATCAAAAGAAGGAAAGGTTATGTCTTAAAAACCCTTCCTCCCCAGGTTGTGTCGGCCATGGAGTTTCATCCCAGCAGCAGTGACCCTAACTAGGGCAGACCACAAATAAGAAGTGAGTCGTGACGGAAGCGAAATGTCCCTGCCTGCCGCGGTGGAATCTGTGGAGACTGCTCCTCACCTGGCCGTCTGCAGCATCATGACAGTGTTCTCCCCTTCGAAGGTGCAGGCCGGGGTAAAAGTGACGTAAATATTTGGGATTCCACTGCTGTGAGAATAGCCGTGCCCACCACAAGCCATCCGACATTCTTCAATACCAGCATTGGCCGTCCAGGTAGTAAAAGCCTTAAGCCCAGCGGTGAGGGCATGAAGCTAGGGGGACAAGTACAGGTCATGAGAACCCTGGCTTAGAACCCACCTTCTAACAGGAAGACGCATCCCCCCGGAAGTATGTTGCTCACTGTCAGAACCAAGGCGTGCAAGGCTATTGAGGAGGGGCAGCTATCTGTAATCTGAATTACTGATGCTCTCACACCTTTCTGAATGGCTAGACTTGGCCAAACACTCACTCCTTTCTTTAAATACTATCAATAAAAATTCTAGCTTCCGATCTAGTCTGCTTTTAATTTGGAAAAGTTCCAAGGTTATGTAATTCCTTTCAGGAAATTCCAACATACAGTTTCTGCTGGATGTCTGCCAACAGGCAAACATGTAACCTAAGGGTATCTATGGAAACCTATGGGTATCGACAGGCGAATGAGAAAAGTGTGTCCATACCTCGGGCAGCTCACTCAGGTCCCCTTGGCCAATGCTCTCATTAATTCGAAGATAGGTCTCCTTCATGTACCGTCCTACAAACTGGAAGGCGTAGGCAGTGGCCAGCAGTGGGAAGAGTTTATACTGCTGGGTTTGAAAATCCAAAATCTGTGGTTCTGGTTCACTAAATAACAGAAAAAAAAATTAGTAAATATTTACTTGCGTTATCCCAAGTTTCAGTCCAAGTACCCTGACGTAGCAACTGAATTCATCCTCACATGGTCCTTCCTGGATGGCGGTGTCACTACTGTCATTTTACTAATGGGGAAACTGAGAGATGAGGAAGTCTGTCTGAGGTCACACTGCTCAAAAGGGCAGTTCTTTGGCTCTATAAGATCATATTTTCTCTCCCACCCCCCTCCCGGTTGTTTGAGATAGAGTCTCTGTACATAGTTCTGGCTGTCCTGGAACTCACTCTGTAGACCAGGCTGGCCTCAAACTCACACAGACCACCTGCCTCTGCCTCCCGAGCGCTGGGATTAGAGGTGTGCACCACCGCACCCAGCCATACTCTTCCCCTCTCTGCAGCACTGCTGTGGAGTCTCCTCACTGCCTCAGTGTTTCCGAGAGGCAACTACATCTCATAGCTACACAGAAACCCACACTGGTCAGCTCATATGAAGAGGATGCCACAAAAGGCCAGCCCACCACAAGGCTCAACACACTGTGTTCTTACCACAAGCCTGGAGATTGACAAAGGTCCTGGGGTTGAATATGATCAAGATAACCTTGTTTATGTGTATTAAACTGTCAGATAACAACAAACTTTTTTTAAATTAACAGTTTTGTAGATATTTTGTTTGTTTTTAATTTTTAAAGAGAGAAGCAGCTGCCTGCCTGCCCTCAATCCCTCCCCACCATGCATCTAGGTAGGAGCTAGACCCTTGGGAGGTCTAGCACGTGTGAGCCCTGGCTTAATACCGAGCACCGCAGCTGACCCAGGGTGTAAAGGCAGAGGAAGTGGTTATTCTGATCTATCCTCTTAAGCACAGGGTCAAAGCAAGTCATCAAAAGAGCCCACCTCGGGCCCCACCCTCACCCTGGCTTGATTTCAGACTGGTGCCTCACAGCGCTGTATCGGATGGCAATGGTGCACGCCTTGGACAGACACCGAGCTGCATCTCCCACGAGGAAGGACCGGACGAACACCATGGTTCCATACGTCAGCTTGTTACTCAAGGGTTTCACGTATGTACCATCAGGCTTCACCTGGGAAAACAAAACAGGTCTGAGTATCTTTCTGTGAGGCCAAGAGACCATGAACCGATTTTCCAAGTGTGTCCTGGCTTCAGCAGGACCTGGTAACTGGGCTGAAATACTAAATTTTGCTCCCTACTTGGACCTTTTGAACCAGAGATTTTGGGAGCAAGGGCTTTATTGTAAGATATGGGCTTGGGGGCTGGAGAGATGGCTCAGAGGTTAAGAGCACTGGCTATTCTTCCAGAGGTCCTGAATTCAATTCCCAGCAAACACATAATGGCTCACAACCATCTGTAATGAGATCTGGTGCTTTCTTCTGTGTGTAGGCAAACACTGAATACTAAATAAATAAATAAATAAATATTTTTTTTAAAAAAAAAAACCAAAACAGGCATGGGTTTATCCAGGCCATAGTGGGGCCCTCCTCTAATCCCAGCACTCAAGAAGAAGAGGCAGGTGATCTGTGTGAGCAAGAGACCAGTCTGGTCTACGAAGTGAGTTTCAGGACAGCCAAGACTACACAGAGAAACTCTTTCTTGAAACAAAACATAACAAAAAAGACACGGGCTTGCCATGCAGTTAACCTGACCTTGAACTCAGTTCCTATGTCTCTCACGTGCACATCATACTTGACTCACAATTTGAGTTCTACTGGCCTTCCAGGTGATTCTAAGTTGCTTAAGGGCTTGAGGCCCACAGGCTCACTAATGAGGTGGTACTTTTCACACCATCCTCAACGCTCCTAAGTCACTGTTCAGAAGGAAAAGCATGTCACTTCTGCAACCAACATTTAGAGACTGAGGCAGAAGGATTGCTGTAAACCTTAGCTTAGCTAGTCTGGGATACATACAGAAAACCTGACAACGTCAAACCCAAAACCAAACAAAATAAATAAACATACTTGGGCATATTTCATCAGCATGTTCTCTCTAGGGATGCGGTAGTTGTCCATCTTCAGGTAGCCATTATCCATCTCTTCATAACCAAATTTGGGGCCAATATCCCCAACAGTAATACCTACCACAGACAACAGGAAACATGTGAGATATTTATGCTTTTGGATTCCTTGCCTCCCTATGTTCCATTCAATTGTGCCTTATGCTTTTTGCAGTTTATTTTATTTTATGTGTGTGGGTATTTCCTCTGCATGTCTGTCCATACACCCTTGCATGCCTGGTGCCTCAGGAGGCCAGAAGAGGGTGTTAGATCCCCTGGAATTGGAGTTAGAGCAGTGCCAGAACTGAACCCTAGTCCTCTGGAAGATCAGCCAGTGCTCATAACTGCTAAGTCATCTCTCCAGCTCTGTGTAATTTTATTTTTTACCTTGTCATCAGATGAACAATCCTTACCTGGCAAGGGCTTGTGAGTTCCGATTTCACGGATAGGGACAACAAAGGCATGTAGTCCATAGCGCTCCCCTTGAGTGATGAGCTGAGCAAGAACGATGGCATGATTGGAAGTCTTCCCAACTGCAGCATCAACAACAGGGACAAGTCAGTGAGCTGCTCCTGCTTTTCAACTTTCCTGTCTCATAAACTCCTGATCCTACCACTGCTATGTGCTAAATGCCGTTGGGATCACGCATGTGCACCACCATGCTTGGGTACGCTCTTGTATTTCCACTGATTACGCTACTCTGGTGGAGGCCGCTCATGCAGGTACTATGCCGTGCATGCGGAGGTCAGAGGAAAACTTGTGGGAACTGTTCTCTCCTTCTACCATATGGGTTCCAGGGATTGAACTCAAGTTATTGGGGTTGGCACAAGTACCCTTCCCTGCTGAACCATCTCACTGGCCCTGTTCTTGCATTTCTAAATGGTGGAAACAGGCAAGTGTGTAAAAGTGAGTCCTTTCCCATGCCAACCTCACACAGAGCTTCTGGACAAAGCTTTTGTTTTGTTCTTTTTTTTTTTCCATTAGATAAATCCTACATTAAAAAAAAAAAAAGGTTTTCAGTTGTTCTAACATTTACTATTTGTGTGTGCACATACTAGCATGAACTAGCATGAAGGAGGCAGGCATACATGTGTGCACATACTAGCATGAAGGAGGCAGGCATACATGTGTGCCACAGTCCATGTGGCAGTCGAAGGACAACTTGAAGGACGTCAGTTCTTTCCTTCCACTGTATGATTTATGGGGCTCAAATGCAGGTTTGCAGGCTTGTACCAAGCATGCCTTTACCTGCCGGGCCAGCTCTCTGGTGCAATAGAGGCTTTCGGTTCTGGGAGCTGCCCCAGCTCCTGGCTCACTTCGACTCCTGGGATGCCTTCATTCTCTTTCATAAACTGCCTCATTTCTATCACACAACGACATTCTAGTCAGGTGTGGAATTCCAACACTTAGGAGGCAGAAGCAGTAGATTTCTATAAGTTCTAGGCTAGCCAGGGCTACAGAGAGAAACCCTGTCTCAAAGAACTTAAAAAAAAAAAAAGGCAGCGGCTATTCTGAAATACTTAGAGTATCCGAGACCAGCCTTGCTCCCAAAACAAAAATGAACAAAGACAGAATGTAAATAACAAAATCTATCAGCTACTTTTACACCTGAAATACATATCCCAAGGCCAGAACTCAGAGTGAAAGGAAACACTAAATAAAAATTTTATATAAAAGCTATTTACAATAAAAATCTGAAAATAACTCAAATTTTTGATAGAAGTAACAAATAGGAAACTATGCTGGACAGTGGTGGCACACACCTTTAACCCCAGCACTCGGGGGAGGTAGAGGCAGGCGGATCTCTATGAGTTCAAAACCAGGCCTGGTCTACAAAGTGACTTCCAGGATAGCCAAGGCTATTACACAGAGAAACCCTGTCTCGAAAAAAAAAAAAAAAAAAAAAAAAAGAAAAGAAAAGAAAGAAAGAAAGAAAATAAATAGAAAAATTTATTTTATTTTTGAGCCAGGTTCTCACTATGTAGGTCTGACTGGCCTGGAACTTACTCTATAGAACAGATGGGCTCTGAACTCATGGAGCTCTGCCTGCCTCTGCCTCCTGAGATTAAAGGGGTTGGTTACTACCATACCTGGCCAGGAATTTTATTTTAATGACGACTATGGGAGCTGTGGTACACAGGGATATTTAGAGGAAAAATTAAGCCAAGTATCAAAGATGGTCTTTACTGTTGTGCTTTTACCATACACAAACAGACACAGCATGGGCCACAAGGGAATGTAAAACATCTCATAGTAATTTAAGACTTTAACTATGTTTTTCTCACTTCACAATTATATTCTAAGATCTACATTCTAAATACAATCTCATAAGGAGTCCTCAAAATGTTCAACAACAACAACAAAACATTCAACAAATGTTAAAAAAAAAATCAACTTACGCCCCCCAGGCCACCACTTAATAGAAGTCACGGTAGGGCTGTTGAGAATGAACTCCTGGGTTGTGGGATCATATGTGGCAGTGGTCTCCAGGCCTCGAAGATGAGTTCCTAAGGGAAGAGATCACACGACCTCAGATACAGCAGACGGGAGAGACCAATAAAACAGACACAGTCAAGGTTCCCTGCCAAATCCTGAAAGGTCCAGGCCTCTGAGAAAGCCCAGACCAGCAATGTGCCTGTAGACAAGCTGTGAGCGATGGGCACAGCACGAGGCTAATACTCCACTGGGCCGCACACAGGAGTGCAGGGAACATTCCACTTTCTAATGTGGCTCAGCGGGTGTATCATATTTATTGAGATTAATAGAAAGAAAATGTAAGGGTAGCTAACGTTCCATGTAACAGAGATGTCCACTCTCCTTTAAACCTAGTTCTTTTACATTTTTAAAAAAATGACCTTCACTCTGTGTGCAACTGTGCCATGTGCTGGTACACATGGGCCGCAGCACACAGTCTGTGGGTGTCAGTTTTCTCCTACTCGGTGGGTCCTGGGGATTGAACTTGGGTCACCAGGCTTGGCAGCACATACCTTTACCACTGAACCGCACTGCCAGCCTGGGCCCCATTTCTAAGTTTCAAAATGACGGCTTCAACTCTAGTGAACTATTTACCTCTGTACTTCTGAGGACGGTAAGGTGACATGTGACAGAAGCAGATTTTGGCTAGACTTTCTGTACATTCAGAACTTATTTTAAAATGGTCACTAAAATGGAAGCTAAGAACTTGAAAACATTTATTCATTATGAAAAATGACTTCCTATAATTCTCCTACAGATCCAACAAAGCCTGGGTTCACTCTGTGGCTCTCTAGGGCCAGGCTCCACCCAGTGCTCACTGCTCACAAGAGCAAGGAAGCGTGGCTCCAGACTCATGTGTTGCTGGAAATGATGGACACTTCCACTCTGAATTAAACCGTACACATCTCAATTCTCTGAAAAGCATTACAGGAAATGTAAGAGAACTACACTGAAACAAACGCTGAGGACTTCTTTTTAACAAACTACTTTGAGGCTTCACTGAACACTTTGACATATCTAGAAATTTCCACACTGAGCAACAGAAATGGACTGTTTGTGAACAACAGCCTTCAAAGCTTAGGTCAAGAAACCAGGCACGGAGTAATCCCCTTTGTCAAAGGAACCTGGTGACACATCAGACAGAGCAGTAAGGATACGTGTTCTCTCATGGCAGCTGAACTCAGCTGGACCCCACTCTGTGTCTTGTGAGGAGCCTATGAAACACTGCTCAGCAGGAAGAGAAGGCTGTATGAAGTATACACTTTTTCTGAGCCTCAGAACAGGGGCAATTAGGACACAGCAGTCTGAGATGCCAACTGAGAACATGAGAAACTACCACCTCCAGCCCACCTGGTTCAGGAAGACAGGTGAGGCGGCAAGTGTGTGCAGAGTCTGACGTCACTGGCCTAGAAGGACGGCTTAACTTTTCTAACCCCTGCTCAAACCACCTTCAGCATTTCAAGGTACAAGTAACTTCAAGGCATACATACTGCATGTTCTGACTATAGAAAGCTGCACACCCCCCTACAGGAAGTCAAAGGGCACTCATACATTAACGTTTATGGGTTCAGAGTCTCCACGTTCAGATTCTACAGACTGTGTGGGAAGTAGGCCTAACTGGTCATTCCTGACCTTCTGAAGAACAGTCAGGAAGAATCAGCAGCCACAGTGATAAAGTAACTTCATTTCCACTGCCAGACCCTATCTGGAAGCCGGACTCTGCAGAGGCTCACACAAACAGCCAGCAGCATCCTGCCGAGCCATCAATAGCTCATGGCGGGTGCGCTATACAGGTCCAGTTGGCACAGCCCACCCACCCAGAAGGTAGACTAAATACACTGTACCATGACCCATCTCTGTCTGGGCATAAGTGCCCGTGATCTCCAAATTCCAGGCTGGCATGAAGAAACGCTCCTGCTGCTCTGCGGTGGCCTGGTGAAGCAAGGTGGGCAGGAACATGCCCAAGTGAAGGTCCAAAGGCTCAGGTCGCCCTCGGTGTACAAAGCTTCGAAGAAATATCAAGGATGGACAATTGAGGGAAGCATCAACGGGTGTGAATCAATGATGTGGACAGGCAGAGCAGGGAGGGAGAAAAAACTGTGAGTACGAATCAACCACGTGCACGTCATCAAGGAGGGGAGCACTGCCCTTTTCTGTACTCTCCGTGACTCTCAACAGTGTTCATTCTTCTGAAGTGGGCAGAGTGGGCAACAGGACGGGCTATGGAGACCCAGGCCCGTGTAGCACAGACAATGTGCAAAGGCAGAACTCCAGGCTCGCAATTAAATGAAAGGAAATGAGAATTTTGGGGAGAATTAAAGAGGAACAAGGAGTCCTTGGGTGGGGCAGAAACAGGAAAATAGGGCAGTTCTCTCGGGGTTAAAATGAATCCAGGCTAAGGTTCTCCTGGACGCAGTGAGAACTGTGAACTGTCTAGACTGGGATCCTTTCTGTCTGTTCAGAAAGCATCTAGGACAGACCCAGTCTTTATGTGACTCTTCTCATATGCTGCATATGCAGTTTGGACCTATGGGTGCAAATGAACACAGAAACTGACAGTGCTCTCCCTCCCAACAATTCCAGCAATTAAAGACAAGCAATCTCTAGTCAGGACCACTATAATTGCAAATCATGCATTTGTGCTTAACAGGGCCTATGCTCCATGATGATGTTATTTAATTATCTTAGAGATGAGCCTTCCAACCTCTTGGCTTGTTCCAATTTGTTCCCTCTGCTGGGGAGGGCAAGGCTGATGTGCTTAGCAGGAGCTCACCAGTACCTCTCCAAGGCAAGTGGCTGGACTTTCAGCAAACCATCCAAAAAACACAGTGAAATTCCCACTTTATAAACAAACAAAGATGGATGGCCAAGTGCCACATCTGCATCAAATGATGGTGGTGAGCCAGGACAAGGGCGGTAGGTGAGCTTAATGACATGGCTGAGAACGTCTAAAATCCAGAGCTGTCCTTAGAATCATCAAAATGGAAATCCCAAAAGATAGGCCACTGGCAGAGGAGGTGAAAGGGCAGTGGGGACTCTTGGTGCTACTTCCCCAACTCCCTATGAATTTGTAATCATTTTGAAATTAGAAAAAATATTGACATTGATTCATGGAGTGAGCTGTGATGGTGCACATCTGTGATTCAAGCACACAGGAGGTTAAGGCAGGATTCAAGTTCAAGGCCGGATTAAGCCACACAGGGAGAAACCCAAACCACATTAACCAAATCAAACCAAACTGCACTTGTGATATGCCTTTCTTATTCATGAACTCTTCCAGCTTTTAAAAGGCCAGCACTGGGAGTAGCTCAGTGGTAAACAGTTTGCTCTGGGTTTGTTCTATCACAAACAGACAAAAACCAAACCATTCTTAATCCCACACACCTAAATCTAGAACTCACACAGGAGGCCCTGGATTTAAATGAGGAGGAAGCTCCAGGCTGCGGTGACACTCAGGGTAGAGTTTATGCTTAGCATACTTAGACCCTGGTTTAATCCCTGGTGCTCTCTTCTCTAGTACCCAGAGAGAAAAAGAAACACATGCCAGGCTCCAGGCAGTAACTTGCACCTCGGGCTGGCAGCAGTCCACTTTCTGCTTTCAGGAGAGCTGCTCTGTGGTAAGACTGCTGGTGAAGGAGGAGTCTGGAAGCAGCCCCTCCAGACCTAGGGGAGGTTTGTATCTGTGTGATGTGCTACAGTAAGGATGTAAGAGTTGTCAAACACGCTGAGGACGGCAGGGCAACTGCGGTAGGAGTATCTGGGGGAAATGTCCTTGTAGCTAACACAGGTATTAGTCACACATGGAGAAGATTTAGGAATGCACAAAGAGAAAGGGAGGTTTCTCTACTTGAAGTTAATTGTGCATGACAATGATACACAGATTATATTTGTATATTTATCAAAAATTGTAAAGCATAGCACTTTTGGCAAAGTGTTAGTCAGTTCTTTTAATGCTGCCATATGGAAAGGTCTCCTCAGCTCTCCTTCTGCAGGCTAAAGCTGGAAAGGCTGGCAGCCAAGAGCAGGGAGATGATCCGAGTGAGCTGCTCTGGGGCTGGGAGAGTCAGCAGTGGGGTGGCCCAGCATGCGTGAAGTCAGTTCCATCCAAAGAGAAACCATGCCAGGTGAGGCTTTCCTCACAAGTTTGAGGCTAGCCTGGTCTACACAGCGACTCCACAAGACCATCTCCCACAAACACACTCCCTCAAAAGATCTAACAGGACAGAATTAACTAGTTTCTGCCTGAGAGAACCAAAGGAAGAGAGCACCTCCCAAGAAAACAAAGAGCGCTGCTAGAACCTAACTCAAACTCCTGCCGTGCTTTCTGCAACTTGACAAACTGAGATCAGAATTCTGAAGTTAGTAGCTGGTGGCGGCACGACTGAGTAGGCCAATGCTGAAGGTGAGGGAGGAGGATTGCCATGTTTGAGGCATGGTAGGGCTTGTCTGTAATCCCTACGCTGCAGGAGCAGGGGGGAAAGGAATGATGAAAATTGCAGGTCAGCCTGGTCCAAATAACAAGTTGCAAGCCAGTAAGGACCCTGTCTCAAAACAAAAGAGAAAGCAAAGGAGGGGCTGGAGAGATGGAAAGCGCTTGTTGCTTTCCCCAAGACCTGAGTTCAGGTCTCAGTACCTGTGTAGGACTAGGATGACTCACAACTCGTGATTCCAGCTACAGGGGATGGCCTATGCTCTCCTGACCTCTGTGGACACACACACACACACACACACATACAAATAAAAATTAACCTAGGGTTGTTTTTTTGTTTTGTTTTGTTTTTTGATTTTGTTTTTGAGACAAGGTCTCACTGTGTAGCCCTGACCAGCTTAGAACTTACTATGTAGACCAGGCTGGTCTCACTCACAGAGATTTACCTGGCTAAAAATAAACCCCAAAAACAACAAATATAAAACCACCAAAGGAAAAAGAAAAATGTAGACAAGAATACCAAATGCATAACTCTATTTTGTTTCAGGGGTTTGGTACAGGAAATTGAGCCCAGGGCCTTGCACACACTGGCTCCATGCCCAGCCTCCAGACACAGAGAAGTACAACAGTATAGTACATTCTGGAAATAACGTCATGCTATTACAAAACTCAAGAAGAAGCGACAAAGAACCGACAGGAAACAGTCGCTAGCTGAGGGACACAGAAATGCAGGAAATGTCTGAGGGTCGCTCTCACATCAGCAGTGGTCACCACGAGCTATGTGGGCCACATTACAATTACACCTTAGAGCAATTGATAACTCAGTTGTCAACCCACTAGAGGAATTACTCTTGGATGGGGCAACCTGTCAACAAGGCTTGGGACCACTGACTCAGAAAGCTGTTGCTTTCATTTGTAATTTCACATGTGCAGTAACAGCTATGATAGCTCCCCATTTCCACCATTTTAATGTAATGTGCACATGTAATCTCATGATTACATATGTCTTACGGACGCACACATTCGTGGATGGTCAGGAGGATGACTTCTCTCTGCACTATGTTCTCCACATTTCGGTGACAAACTTAGAGGCCTGTTCTCTATCATTAGCCTTACTGACAGAACAAGTTGGACAGACGTGTGTCCTCTGGACAGATCACAAATGGAACTTTGACAGATCCTACTTATGAAATTGCAGGTGTCTGGCCTTGTAGGATCTAAGCCCTTCAGAGAATTTATGGTGAACTAGGGCGGTATTGCAGGTGTCTGGCCTTGTTATAGTCCTTCAAGAGATCAACAGTACCTATGTTGCCCTAAGCTTCCTTCACTAGCACCTCCCTGGTCTAATTGAAAATAACAGTTAACACTCTGTGCCAGTTTTTGATGCAAGGTTTTAGATTCAATAGACTAACTGTGTTTAGGTCCTGAGATTCAGGAGATAAGAAAGGCTATTAACTGACTCTGTCCAGATATTATTAATCACACTTAAAAAATGTAAAATAGGGGGGGCCGGAGAGATGGCTCAGTGGTTAAGAGCACTGGCTGTTCTTCCAGAGGGCCCGGGTTCAATTCCCAGCACCCACATGACAGCTAACAACTGTCTGTAACTCCAGTTTCTGGGGATCTGAAGCCTTCACAAAATACCAATGCACATAAAGTAAAAATAAATAAAGAAAAAAAAAGAAATGTAAGATAGACCACGTATTCTTTGCCTCTTCGTTAGATCTCTTATTGGTATCTCTTCCCTTTATAAGAGATAGCTGGGACCTCCTCACAGCTGCAGCTGTGGCTGGCTGAAAACTGGCGGGGAAGTTGTACTACACATCTCCAAAGAGTGCCTGTGTCCTGAGAATTTTCCTTGCAGCTTTTTTATTACTAACAAGTTGCTAATGAATGGAGGAATACACGCCTGGGGTTCTGTACAGAGATAAAACTAAGAATGCAGAAGAAATAAGATTGAAAGAATGTAGAATGTAGAGAAGAAAGAATGATAGAATTGGGACTGGAAGTTAGAGTAAGAATTAGAGACAATACAGACAAGGGAATGTGAACTGAAGAAAAAATAAGGAAAGCAACCTTAGCCACTGTGACATAATCGGAGAACTCTCTCCTCCTTCTTCCCCAGATCCTGGGAGGTTTTTCTCTGAGGAACCCTGGGTAGGGGCTGAGACTCCCCCTCTCTAAGAGAGACCAATCACAGGAGAGATTTGTACCTACTCTGAGAAGGACACGTTGAGCACACAGAAGAAATGCTTAACACCTGAGGCAGGAGAATTATGGAGAATTATTTGGCAGGCACAATTATTGTGAGATATATTTATATTTTCCCCCTCCTTTACTGCAGGGCTGGGGTTAAACTGAGAGATGCCCGTGTGCTGGGCGAGCATTGTTCTCATGAAGAGCTAGATTACAGCAGCAAAGCAGGACAGATGCCACCTAGTGACAGAACGCTTGTCTAACACACATGAAGACTGGGCTCTGTCCCGCATCAGAGCAAAAAGATACAGACAGAAAAAGGTTGAGAAAATGACAGTAACCCCAAACCAAGAAGGAAGTCTCGTGGGAAGCCACGGGACTCAGGCAGCTGGGAAGACCAAGACTAGCACAGGGGGCAGAGCAATGCAGGCGTTCATGACTCACAAAACCAAATCTGTTAGCTATCAAGTTTTGAAGGGAGAAAGGAACCTTTCCAGTGAGAGGGATCTGCCAGGGCTGTCTCCAGGGCAGCATCCGTGCTACGGAGCTAGACCCCTAAACCAAACTGCTAATGTGAAGCAGGCAGCAGAATAAACGGCCCTGTAAGGTGGTCATCTGCTCTGTCACCTAAAGAAACGTGCGGCCAGGATGGCTGAGGTGAGGCTGGTTTCCACACTGTTCCTTCAGCTCCTGAGCCCTGCAGAGTGTCCTTCCTCAGTCCAGGCCTGGGCCTTCCCAAGAGGCTCCCAGATCCACAGAACAGGTCTGTGGAGATTTCCTGGTGTGTCTTAAAGGAGGGAAGCCACACTCTAGAGAAGCATTCTTCCGACTCTCCTCTAGACACCGCTGAGGCGCCAGCCCTCTGAAGAACTTCCAACAGGTCCTTCCTATGACACACACCAATACAACCGGGTGTGCTCAAATGCCACCTCTCCAAGCTGCTCAGTACCTGTTAACTGAGCATAACTGTGCATATCCATGACAGTGACAATGGCTTTAAGAAGTGACACTGAAGGATGTTCATAGGCCAGAGCCCTGGGGAAATAAACTCAGAAAAGGGAAACTGGGTTTTGATGCAACAATTTAAAAATAAATTCCCAAACACATAGCTACAGAGAAGAAAGAAAAAAATCAAATTTTTGAACTCGTGAGGTGGTCGTTCCAGGACCACCAGATGTGGACTAACCGTGGCCCATCTCCGTCTGGGCGTAGGTACCAATTATCTGGAGATCTTGGGATGGACGTATCCATTTCTCTTGCTGAGCAGTGGTGCCCTGATTCAGCAAGGTAGGAATAAACATGGAGTAATTGAGGCCCACAGGTTCCACAAAATTGACCAAATGTAGTCTACAGGAGAGAAAAGAAAAGCGTCTCAGCCTCACGCAGGACACTGCGCCCACACTCACTCTCGTTAGCTTGTCATTAGCGTGTGCCATGACAGGGAAGGAGGCACGTGGAGGTCAGAGGCAACAACTGCTCTCCTTTCATCTTCGGGTTCTGGAAGTCAAACCCCATTTGTCAAGCTTGGCAGCAAGTACCTTGAGCCATCTTGCCAGCCCCCCAACCAAACAAAACATCTTGGCCCTGAGGACGAAGAGTAGAAAACTGAGGACCCCGTTTATCAAACTAGATGTAACCTCCGCTGTTTGCTGTATAAAAAGCCAAGCACGGGCTCTTAGGGAGCAGCTCTTCTCTGCACCTCAGGGCAGAGTCCTCCTGTCTTCCCCTGGTGCAGGATGGGCAGCCCCTCAGGCAGCTCAGCTCGTTCTATCACTGAGCCGCAGCCTGGAGTCTTCAGAATTCTTGTCTCATTTTTAAAAAATGGAGTCCTGTATAAACTATACACTTAGTCTGAAACAATGGGCTTGGTTGTCACCTCTGTTCTGACTGCATGGGTGTTTTAGTGTGGGTGTGGGTGCTGTGTGCATACTGCAACGTTCCATTCTGGGTTAACTTGCTTTGAGGATCAAAAGGAACTCCACAGACATTATTATAGGGCTGCTATACTAGCAAAACTCCTGAGAACAATCTATTTTAATATTTTGTTTTTCTTCTCTCACTGCATAACCCTGGCTGACCTAGAATTTACCATGTGGCGCAGTGTAGTCTCAACTCCTGGGAATCTTCATCCATTAGGCCCAAGGCTGGGACTGCAGGCATATGCCACCGTGCCAGGCACCAGCAACAGTACAGCAGCCTCTGCCTAAACAACCTAAGCACACGTCCTGATGAATAAGTACGTACTGCAGGGCAGGAACATGGATCTCTGAAGGTCTCCAGGACATCTAATGGAAGTGATGTAAAAATTGCCCCCAATGGCCAGTGAACATGGCTTCAGATTAAGGGAACTGCTCTTGGCCCTGAAATCCAGTCCGCAATCACCTTCGCATAAATAGAACCTAGAAAACACAAACTGAGTGCACCAGTCAGGGCTGTGCCTGCCATGGACTTCCTAGGGGTCTGTTTTGCATTTTGACCTGGTGTGCATCCGAAGAACTTCAAGTACAAACGCACTGTCACTTAAGTGTCACTTAAGTTTGATGTCTTCTTGGGGTGACTGGAAGAGGTGTCACCCAGGAGACACTGAGCTTCACAAGGAGCAGAGCATGGGCTACAGTAGGAAAGGAAGACTGTCACTCCAGAGGGGCCAGCACCTTAAAAGCAGCAACAGCAGCGAACACAGTAACTGCCTGCTGCTTCATTTCCGTAATAACACTGCACGAACCAGCCAGATCCTTCAGCTTCCCATCAGTCACAGCCACTCTGGGACACTTTCCAATCAACCCAAACGAGCCGATGTGATTATAGAGTCTGGCAGAGAACTGACTTCTGTGTCCTCCATCCTGGGGAATGTTAATGGGTGCTTGCTCAGTGAGCGTTTGCTCCGAGGTCAATGGTTTCAGCTGTGTGGTCAGGGCACAGCGGTCGCTTTCCAGCTGGGGTAGGGGCTTTGTCTAGCATGGAGAAGGCGCTACACTCACTGCAATAAAACATTTTTTGGGTATGCTAGGTCCAAAGGTCCAAATGTCCATGAGATAACTGACTAGCCAACATAAGTACACAGATGATGATAAAGCCCCAAATAATGAAGTGCCTCTGTCTCTGATTTCTGTAATGTCATATTCATTAACTATTATTTTAAACTGGGTGAAACTGGTATGGCACATGCCTGTTACCTCAGAGAAACAGAAGGCTATGGCAGGAAGACCTTAAGTTTGAACATGCTACGAAGTAGAACAGACGGGAAGCTGGAGGGGATACGAATAGAAAAGGGAACAAAAAGCCTGAAGACGGACAAATGCCTAAGTCACCCTCCAGGGAAGACTGGCACGACATCCCAGCAGGCCTTCTGAGTCTCACTAAAGCCATCGCTATCACACACTTCCCATTTCCACGAGTGCGTGCGTGCATGTGTGCGCGTGTGTGTGCATGTATGGAAAAAGGAAACACAGGAATTTCTGAGAAATAAGGTGTAAGTGAGAGCCAAAAATGGTGACTATGTAACACACTCACATTTCCACGAGGGAACTGAAAACTGGGAGATGAAATTATAAAGATATTAACACAGAGGCAGCTTTAGGAAATGAGAGGAGCTGGGTGGGACAGCGTTATGAGCCAAGCTCTCAGAAGGCAGAGGCCTGCAGATTCCTAAGCGAGCAAAGACAGCACAGTCTGCACAGTGAGGTCCTGCCACGATGGAGGGGGGACAAGTAGGACCCAGGCACCAATGTTTTCTTAATGAAAATTTCTGCTGTTCCCCTTGCCCAGACCACCTGAAATTTAACTGAAGAACAAAGTCTATAGCTGGAGATTTTGCACACCTAAGAATCCAAACACTCAGAACTGAGGCGGGGGTTGGGGCATGGAGAGAGGGAAGGTCTGAACTACAAAGGAAGATCCTGTCCTGATCAGAACACAACAAAACAAGGAATAAAATCTGAAAAAAACTGCACTTTAGTGATGTTTAATCCCCCTGAAGGTGCCTGTCAAGAAATCAGACTTCAGTAACAAATTCAGAGGGACTGGGGACAGAGTCCAGGACCTCAGACACAACCAAGTGTTCTATCAACAGAGCTCTTAACCAGCTCCAAGGAGTCAGCTTTAAAAACCCCAACTGTCACTCTTAAGAACATTTTCTTTTCATAGCAAACGATGTAGTCAAAAGCACTCAACAGGCTGAGGCCAGTTTTCTAAAAGTCCAAGGCCAGCGTGGGCTACAGGGTAAGACCCTGTCTCAAGCAAGGGAGGCGAAAGGGGTCTCAGTGGTCAAAAGCACTGGCTGCTCTTTCAGAGGACCTGGGTTCGATTTCCCGCACCTGCATGGCACAACTCACAACCATCTGTAACTCCAGTTGCAGGTCCCACACTGCTTTTGGTTTCCTCAGGAACCAGGCAGGCAATTAGTGTATAGACAATTAGTATATAGTATATAGTACATACAGTATATAATATTAGTATACAGATAATTAGTATATAGTATATGGTATTAGTATATAGTATATAGGCAGTTAGTATGTAGGCAATTAGTGTGTAGACATACATGCATGCAAAACATCCACATACACTATTTCTTTAAAAAATCAACTTTGTAAAGTAACAATACATTTTTAAAAAAAGAAAAAAGAGGGCTGGAGAGATGGCTCAGAGGTTAAGAGCATTGCCTGCTCTTCCAAAGGTCTTGAGTTCAATTCCCGGCAACCACATGGTGGCTCACAACCATCTGGAATGAGGTCTGGTGCCCTCTTCTGGCCTGCAGCCATACACGCAGATAGAATATATAATAAATAAATAAATCAATAAAATAAAAAAAAAGAAAAAAGAAAAAAGAGAGAAGTCCCCAAACTTATGTCCCCAAACAAGACATAAAAGAGACCTTTTTTTTTTAATTTTTTATGATTTATTTATCTTTTATGTGCATTGGTGTGAAGGTATCAGATCCCCTGGAACTGGATTTCCAGACAGTTGTGAACTGCCATGTGGGTACTGGGAATTGAACCCAGGTCCTCTGGAAGAGCAGTCAATGCTCTTAACCACTGAGCCATTTCTCCAGCCCCAAAAGAGACCATTTTAAGAATAAATAGTAGCTGAGTGATGGCGCACGCCTTTAACCCCAGGGTTCAGGAGGCAGAGGCAGGCGGATCCCTGAGCTCGAGGTCAGCCTGGTCTACAGAGTGAGTTCTAGGACAGCAAGGGCTGTTACACAAAGAAATTCTGTCTTGAAAAACAAAAAAACAAGAAAAAAGAAAGAAAGAAAAAAGAAGTAGTAATAAATATATAACGAAGAGACCAGTAAACGCCCTGAACCCTCAGAAATCCCCCTGCTTCGTCAATTCTAGACTTTTCCTACGTTTTGTTTATCTGGTGTATTTTACAATTCATGGTAAGTTTTGGGTTTCTTCCTAAATTTTTATTACCAGATAAAACAGACTTGCAACATAGTCCTCATGAAGGCAAAATAAGCCATCTACAAAAGTGATATGGAACTAGGCAAAATGGAATAAAGTTTTTCTTGATGGCACATAGAATCCTGCCGTGAGTTCCAGTCAGAGCTCAAGATACAGGAGTGATCCATGCTCACAGAGGCCTGATTCCAGGCACTGCCAAGACCAGCTTCCAGCCTCCTCCTCTACCTTGAACTGATCTCCTTGTCACAGGGCATTGAAACTCGCTGCTATTTCATTTGAAAAGGAGGTGTGGCCTATAGAAAGGACTCTGCTCTAGGCCTCTGTGACCTCACTCTTGTCTGGCTGCACACTGCACACCAACACAGGTTACGAAACATGCTGTATCACCTACTGACAGAACAAACAAGCAACACTTCTCTTTTATGTTGCTTTGAGAAGGTATAAAATCTCAGCAATTTTCAAGTTTGTAGATCCAACATACTCCATTTTCTAACTCTTTCCTAGAATTTACTGTGCTCCAAAATCCCACAAATTACAAAATTTACAAACAAAAACAATTATTTGTAAGTTGGTGAGTGGTCTGATCTGGGCCGCCAAACTAAACACAAAAGAGTTTAAATGTAGCACAGACTGTCCTCAAACTGGACAGACACACAAGGGTGACCTTGATCTGCCTTCCCACGGGTAGGATTGCAGGCACTGGTTACCATGCACTATACAAGTTATTTCTGATTAGTACGATTGACTGGAGGTGTGAAGTCTTTCAGAGCAAGCAAATCATTTCATCATCACAATAATGACCAAATCAAGTCAGGAGCACTGGCTGCACTGTACCCACAGCACGAAGGAAGGAGGAAGGGCAGGACTTGCAATCACTTACAACACTTTTTGAAAACATAGTCTTAATAAAATTTAATCTCTTTAAGCCAGGCAGGGTGGCTCATACCTGCAACCCCAGCACTTAGGAGACTGAGGCAGGAGGACTTGGAGTTGGAGGCCAGTTTGTACTCATAGTGAGTTTCAGGCCAACCTATCCCAAAAACCACAACTTTCTGTTGTTGCTCAGGCACTGCAGATTTAACATAGGGCCTGGGACATACCAGGTAAAAGTGAGCTATACTTCTGGTCCAAATTTTTCTTTCTTCTTCTTTTTAATTAAGTTATTTACATACAAGAACGCTCTGTTTGCTAGTAGACCTGCAGGCCAGAAGAGGGCACTGGGTCCCATTATAGCTGGCTGTGAGCCACCATGTGGTTGCTGGGACCTCTAGAAAAGCAACCACAGTTTTAAACTTTAAGTCATATTTCCAGCTCCCTTTATTTCATTTTTATTTATTTATTTGGTAATGCTAGGGATTGAACTAGGTAACAGTGCATGCTGTGGTAATCTCCAGCCTCCCAATTTTACTTTTATTGATGAGGACACTGGAGTTCCTGTACAATGTAAAAACCCAGAAATAAAAGATAAGCGTCAGAGATGGCACAGAATGTGTGCCCGTTAAGGCTAAGGGAGAAAAGAGTCTCTATGGAAAACTGAAAAGCAAAGTGTAACAGAGCGAGTGAGAGAAGGACCCGTTCCCCGGCAACAGGACTACACTACATTCACAGTGCTGGGTTCTTAGAATGTGGTTGAGAATCTCAGATTCATTCTGAGACCTGACATGTTCATTCTCGCTCACATTTCCCATTACTTTATACACAAGGTACACACTATAGGAAAACAAATCTGCTATTATTCCAAAATATTTAAATGCCTGGTCTTGCAACTACAACGTTTCTCAGAAAATCAGTAGGCCTTTCTTCCCTCGTCTTCAGTGCTGACGATCAAACCCCAGGCCTGTCACTACCAGGCAACCTGTGTCCCACTGAGCCCCACCCCTGGTACAGGCAGCTCTCTTACAAGGTGCAAGTTCATTCTGCATTTAAATAACTGTAACTGGGATGTCTGAAACAAAATAATTTTAATTACTATTTATCTGTCTTGTCTTTTTTTTTTTTCTGAGATAGGGTTTCTCTGTGTAGTCTGGAACTAGCTCTGTAGTCCAGGCTGGCCTTGAACTCTGAGATCAGCCTGCCTCTGCCTCTTGAGCGCTGAAATTAAAGATGTGAACCACCATCACCCTGGCTCAAAAGAATTTTTTTACTTACATTTTAAATTTAAAATGTGTGTGGGAGGGTACACAACGGCCTCTACTAAATAGGTTGGAGGACAATCTGTGATTCTTTCTTTAATGTGGGTCGTGGGAATTTAACTTGGATCATTAGGCTGGGTGGCAAGCTCCTTTACCCACTGAGTAACCCCCTCAACCCTTAAACTTTTAAAAAATGAGATATAAAATTGAGCATATTAATTCATACTAGCATTTTACAAATATCCCACTAAAAGACTTAGATGCAAAAGTAATACTATTTTGGGCTGGAGAGATGGCTCAGAGATTAAGAACATTGACTTTACTTCCAAAGGTCCTGAGTTCAACTCCCAGCAACCATATGGTGGCTCACAACCATCTGCAATGAGATCTGGTGCCCTCTTCTGGAGTGTAGGCACACATGCAGCCAGAACACTGTATACATAATAAATAAACCTTTAACACAAAAAAGTAATATTATTTTTCACACCATAAAACTGAATCATGAAATGTTCAATTTGAGCCTTCAAACACCATTTAAGATTAAAAAGGCCTTCCCAAACTGCAGCTGTAGTATGGACTTGCACTACGGTGTTAACGTGCACCTACTTTTTAAACCACATGATTTCTTCAGGATCTGAGATGCCAAATTCCCTCATCTTCTTCACCATGCTGGCACTCTTCTTAACAGCCACCTCGTAGCGCTGGCTGCGAGTGAGGAAGTTATAGTCTTCATGCTGGAAGTCCGGGTCGTTCAGAATCATGTTCTCTGCAAGGGAGTTAAATGACATCAAGAGAAACAGCATTCACCCTCCCGGAATCCCAGCATATTAGAACGGAGGGCTGTCCCCTCCTAAGTAGGGAGTCCCGGCTTCCCCTAAACTCCTGGGACCCCAAGTTCTCATCCACAGGGGTCTTCCGTCTGGTTCTGGAGAAGACGAAAGACTGACGCTCCGGCCTCACCGATTTCTCGGCGGCGCCGGGTGTTCTCCGGACTGCCATCCAGGATGTTCGTGATCAGTTCGGGGTTGAAGGTGGCAGCGGCCCGCTCCTTGCGCAGGTCGGGGTTCATGGTGGTGGCCAGGGTTGGTGGCAGAGGAGGTGGCGACAGAAGTGACAGACGCCAAAACGACGACGACGACGGGATCTGATGCCGGAGCGCAGAGCCGGCCCTAAGAGCTCGGCAGAGGCCGCCCGAGGCCCCGCCCCACCCGCTCCGGCACGCCCCGTCCCCGCCGCCACTCCCCGCGTGACCGGCTGCGATCCCGGAAGCCGGGACCGCCCGCCGGACGGACGAATCCCCTGCCGCGGGCCAGGGGAGGTCCCCGAGCGGCTCCTCGTCAAGGAGACCAAGGTAAAAGGTCAAGAAATAGCTGCGGAGCAGGGAGAGGAGCCGGGCGCTAGCGGGCGTCGCCACTCCGGGTTCACGTGATCTCTCCGGGCTGAAAGGAGACGCGCGTCGCGGATTGGCCAGGGCTTTGAGGGGCGGGATTGCGCCTGCGCCGTGGGGACTCGCCTAGTTTCAGGCTTTGGGGTCGCCTCGCTAAAGTCTCCCCGGAAGCGAGAAGGGGAATGGGTGACAAGGGCCTAGGGCGCGGGGAGGAGGCTAATAGAGGGAAGGTGTTGGTCTTCCTGGAATCCACCCAAATTGGAGCAAAAGGGGACCAGGACAAAGGTCACGTTCGGGACAAGGTTCATTATTGTTGGTTAAAAATTTTGGCAACTTGACCAAAGGTTTGGGCTGCGAGGCACGGGGCTCTAGGGAAGCTTCGCGATTTATCAGCGGACAAGGATGTAGATTGAGAGGGAACAGGACGTGTTTCTTTATTTTTAGTAGTCCAAGACGTTTCCCTCCTAAAAGTTGTGAAATTAGACTTTGGTTTGCTTTATCATCCTCATCATCAAAGATGTAATTGTACGCTTGCCTAAGAAGCTGCAATGTACGACTTATAACAAAGAGTTTTTTAGCCTCCAGGACAGCCAGTTTTCACCAATTTGTTTTTTTAGTTCTTACTATTTAAAAAGCGCAAAATACCGGGGCGTGGTGTTACTACTTTTGAACCCCAGCACTCAGTGGAGTTCAAGGCCATCCTGGTCTACAGAGAGAGTTCCAGCACAGTAAAGGGCTACACAGAGAAACCCTGTTTCCAAAAGCAAGAAGTGCTAAATGGTGGGCTGGAGATGCAGTTTACATAGTACTAATCTAGCATGCTCGGAGCCCAAGATTTGCTCCCCAAGAATCCCATAGACTGGGCACAGTGGCACAGGTTTGTAATTCCAGGTTGAGGTCTGAGGATCTAGAAGACCAGGCCATTTTCAGCTGTTTGAGGGCAGCCTGGGTTGTGTGTTGACCTGTTTACAAACGTTTTTAAATGCTAAATAAAATGCACTTTCTTCATTTACCGGTCTTTCAACTTCACGCTACATGGGAGAGCTACAGTCTGTTACCGCTCTCTAACTTGCCCTTGTAACAACATATTTAAGACCCATTTACATTAACATTACCTCGAATGGATACAGTCAATGAAGGATTTATCTTGAAAACAAAATTTAAGGAAGCCCCCCCAAATTCAATATTTTAATACACTGCTTTTTTCTCTTGGGGCAGGAGATGGACCTCTGAGCTACATCCCCAGTCCCACAATATTTATAAATTCAAAAGAGAAAATAAGCAAAATGCTAAAAAGATTAAATAAAGACTATATCATTGTTGCTGCTTGTACTTTTGGCTCAGGTTCCAGTATGCCTGCGCAAGACTCTTTCACTGAGGCTGTTTTCAAGGCACTGATATGTTATTTAGTTTGGTTATTGAGAATTGTATTCCTCTTTTCAAAAGCTTATATCCCAAAATACACTCTGTATAAGCAATTGATAAGATAAAACCAAAGTTGAAGTTATTGCTTAATGGGGTAAAAGGGGAACACTACATGGTAAACCTTTGACAGACTCTCAGAGAGGGGAAAATCTGGTCAAATAGTAACAATTGGAAATTTGACCCGTTGGCACAGGCCTGGAATCTCAGCTACTCAAGATGCTGAGGCAGGAGATCACAAGTTCAAGACCAACCTGAGTTGCAGAGAACTGTAAATTTGGTTTACGGCAGCTCTGGGTCTTAATTACAGTAAGAATTATGTAAGAATCACAATACAGATTGGGTGTGGTGATGAAGCCTTTAGTCCCAGCACTCAGGAGGCAGAGGCAGGTGGATCTCTGTGCCTTCCAAACCATCCTGGTCTACAGAGTGAGTTCCGAGCCAATCAAAGCTACATGAGACCCTGTCTCAAACAACAACAAAAGAATCACAGTACAAAATGGGAAATGACAAGGTATTCAGAGGTCAGACTGGCTGCTAATGTTGAAACCGTCCACCTGGGTGGGCAGGCCAGGCAGCGCTAGAAATGCTGACGAAGGCAGAATTCTGGCAGATTTCGTTCCCATGAATAGTTAGGTACGGCTTTAGATCAGTGCTCAGCATGTGTGGGGTGGGTGGTTTCAGTTTTCATCCTCTTCGTGGATCTAATCATCCATCATATTTAATAATATCCCAGAAACTGGACATAGCCATCATCAGAATCCCTGCCTTATGGGATGATAATCTGGTGGGCAAAACAAACAAACAAACAAACAAACAAAAAACCAGACCAAACTCTTTGAAATCTGATTGTTTAGTAAACCACAATGAAGAAATAGATCAGTGTGGAGGTGCAGAGGGAGCGGGGCTATAGAGAAATCTATATTAGAGGTAGAGGAGGAAGATCCTACTGTCAAAGAGCTATTTGAAAATATCTAAAGTTGAAGGGACCTGGAAAAAAAAAAAAGTCTGGTAAAGTCTAGAAGAGAAAAGCTGTTCCCATTGAGCTGACAAGATGTGAAGTGGGAGGTCCTTCTGTCTATGTGCTGCTTTTATTGGTTAATAAAGAAGTTGCTTTCCACCAATGGCTTAGCAGAGCATATAGCCAGGCTGAATCAGGAAGACCTCTCTTAAAAGGAACTGCATCATGCCACCAGCAAGCAGAGCCCATCTGAAAAAAATATATATATATGGCTAAACTTTGTTTTTTAGTGTCTAGAATTCCTTTTCAGGCCCTCTCAGGTTTTATGTGGATTTAGCTAGCACACGTTGGAGTGCCAATTCTCCAACGTTCTTTGTTGTAGAAGAGCTGCTTGTTTGTTTCTGGCTGCTCAACCCACACAGAAACTGTATTGATCAAATCACTGCTTGGCCCATTAGCTCTAGCTTTTTATTGGCTAACTCTTACATCTTAATTTAACCCATTTCTATTAATCTGTGTATCGCCACAAGGCTGTGGCTTACTGGGTAAAGTTCCGGTATCTGTGCCAGCTACATGGCTTCTCATTTGACTTCGCCCACTCTCTCTATATATATCTCTTCCAGTTTTGCTATACTCTGCTAAGCCATTGGCCAAAAGCAACTTCTTTATTCATTAGCCAATAAAAGCAACACATAGACAGAAGGACCTACCACATCAAAGATGGCTCAGTGGATAAAGGCTCTTGCCTCCTGAAGATGCAAGCCTACAGGCCTAAGGTCAATCCCCAGAACCCACATAAAGGCTTGAGAGAGGAGAACCAATTCTACAAGGTTGTTTTCTGATCTCCATTGTGTGCTATGGCACGCATATACCTGCACATACACCAACAATAAATGTTAACTTTAAAAAAAATATTTGTGAGGCAGCAGAGGCAGGGAGAGCTCTATAAGTTCAAGGCCAGCCTGGTCTACTGCATAATGTTGTGTGTTGCAGTCTGGTTAGAGCTATGTGGTTTTTGTCTAAAAATAACTGAATAAAACTTGTTTGAGAATCAGAAAGAGCTCAGCTACAGACTCTGGGTTGATCACGAGCCAGAGGAAGGACAAAGGGAAATAAAGGCTAAAGCTAGGCCACTGCCATCCAGTGTGGCGCCATGGGCCAACCTAAGACTGGGTTCTGTTGGTTACAGTGAAAGGCTGCCTTTCACAACGCTTGCCGTGAGTCCTGTAGTCTGACCACCACGTGTGGATTTTCATTTTTGCACACTCAGGAATCTTGATAAGGAACAAAGAAGCAACTCCCCTTTCACCCAGATTCCCTGGTTAACGTTTGTCACAGTTGCTTTGCCGATCACCTGCCGGTCAGCTTTGTTGATTCCCTCCCTCTTGGAGCTGTTTGAGGAAACTGTGGAAGTCCTCCTTTGCTTACAAATAGCTAAGAATTTCCTAAAAATAAGGACATGTACAGGAAAATTACGGTTAAGGTAACTGAACATTGACGAAACACTCCTGTCTAACCTACATCCCTTTTCATGGCTTTACTCTTGTCTGTTACCGCCCTTTACCGGATGTTTTGCTCATCTGGAATGCCATCTGGCATCATAAGTGATATTATGTTACCTGCTGGGGGCTGTTGCAATAGAATGCCACAGAGTGACTTAAACAGGACACATTTCCAGGCTCTCTAAATCTGAGATCAGAAGGTCCACGGAGCCGCATATAGTCGTACACACTCTAAATGCCAGCGGTTGGGAAGCTGGGCCAGGAGTTAGAAGCCAGCCAGGGACACAGAATGAAACCCAGTCTTTAAAAGAAGATGTCCAAGGGCTGGAGAGACTGCTCAGCGGTTAAGAGCGCTGGCGGCTCTTTCTTGCAGAGGACCTGAGTTCAGTTCCCACCACCCATGTCAGGTGGCTCACAACTGCCTGAAACTCTAGTCCCAGGAGATTGACCCTCTTCTAGCTCCCATAAGCATGCACACCTGCACATACACACACATAAGTAAAAATAAATTTTTAAAAAATGAAGATAAGGACCTAGAGAGATAGCTCAGTGGTTAAGAACTCTTACTGGCTGGGCAGTGGTGACACACACATTTAATCCCAGCACTCAGGAGGCAGAGGCTGACAGTTCTCTGTTAGTTCAAGGCCAGCCTGGTCTACAGAGCGAGTTCCAGGACAAGCTCCAAAGCTACACAGAGAAACCCTGTCTCGAAGAACGAACAAACAAAAAGAAAAGGACTCATTGTTCTTGAAGAGGGTTCAGATTCTCGACAGCTCACAGACATCTGTAACTACATAGGCATCAGGCATACAAGTGGTTCACAGACATACATGCAAGTATGTCTTTACGTGTTGTACCCGTACACATGTAAAGAATGACCTGAAGAAGAGGTTCCGGGGTGGATAACTTTTATTCAGTGCTGGGAATCCAAACCATGCCAGGCAGCAACTCTCTACCAGCTGAGCTACACCCCAGCTGCAGGATGCACACGGGGCCTGTGGGATTAAAGGCACAAGCTGCCAAGGTTACCAGTTTGTAGTCAGGGTTTGATTAGAACGAGTCGGGTTCTTTTGTTTGTTTTACCTATTGCTCAGCAGTTAAGAGCTCTGGCTACTCTTCCAGAGGAGGACCTGGGTTAGATTTCCAGCACCCCTATGGTGGCTCACAAATGTCAGCAGATCCTTCCCCTTCTCCTGGCTTCCTCAGGCACTACTCATACTTAGTGGACAGACATATATGCAGGCAAAACACTCACACACATAAAATAAAAATGATATGGCCGAAATGAGCAACAACAGAGACTCTCCAGCCCTTGAAGATAGAACACACTTGTACATCTTTTGTGTGGGGGGGAGTATTTTGAGGCAGGGTTTCTGTGTAACCCTGTTGTCCTAGAACTCACTCTGTAGTCCAGGCTGGCCTCAAACTCAGAGATTCACCTGCCTCTGCCTCTCGAGTGCTGGGGTGAGAGTGTGGGCCACCACCCCTGCCTAGTATGTGTTTCCTTACAGACTTCTGCCTTATGAAACTGATGGAGAATGGAGATTGCTGTGGGAACAGTACTCCCCCCGCAACTTTATTTATGCATTATGTATATGTGTCGGTGTGTGATGCAGGCTTATATGTTAGCTTTGAGCTCATGACCTATCAAAGCCTTGCACAACCCCTCCTGCTGGAGCTAATCTTCCAGATGTGACTGGTTTCTCATGTCTTATGATTGGCTTGGTTTATCAGGAATCTTCAAATCTCCATCCTGACTATTTGATTCCTGGTGCCATCGATGCTGCCCGGACCTGGGATCTACTACTTCCCTTGGGAAGTCAGTGATGGCCAAGTTCCTGACGGAAGCACACTGCGAACTTTTGGCAGGTAAAAATGGTCATCCCTTCATGTGGCAGGGGCGGTTACATAACTCCCCTCCAAAGAAATTCAATTAGAATGGTTTTAATATTATTTTGTCTAATTATAAATTCTCACCATGTAGCCCCAGCTGGCCTGGAATGAGCCAGCTAGACCAGGCTGACCTTAAACTCAGAGATCTGCCTGCCTCTGCTTCCTGAGTGCTGGGATTAAAGGCATGTGCCACCCTGCGTGGCTGTATTGTTTTAATACAAATAACCCACAAAGGAGTAAAGAAAGCAAAAACCACATGTAGCATCACTGTCCAGACAACCATTGATAAGTTTGTGACCTCTCTATACTCTCTGATGTGTATATGTGTGAGTGGTCATCTGGGCAGATGTGGGTTCATACTTACATACACATATACTGTGTTAGTTGTATATTGTTCTGTCACAGGTCACCTGAAAGTAAAGTGACACCAGCATGGTGACACACATCTGTAATCCTAGCTTGTGAGGTTGTTGTAGGAAGACCTCAGGGTTCAAGGCCTGCTTGAGAAGCTTGGCAATTTACTGCCTCAAAAGAGAAAAAAAAAAAAACTGGACATGGCAGCTCATGCCTTGAATTCTAGTACTTGGAAGCAGAGGCAGGTGGATTTATGTGAGTTCAGGGCCAGCTTGGTCTACATACTGCGTTCCAGACCAGCCAGGGTTGCATGATAAGACTATTACGCCACCTACAGTCAGACCCCCAAAATATCACCAGGAGACCATATCCAATGCAAAAGCAAAGTATTGTGAGTTAACTCAGGTTCCTCTGTCCAGTTGAAGCTTCAGCAGCAGCAGGAGCAGCACAAGAGAGACCACCAGCAGTGAAAAGAGGGGACTATATAGGAGAATTCCAAGCCTCTGGGCTTGTGATTGGCTGTCCCCTAGTGGGGTGAGGGGAATTCCAGGCTTCCAGGCTTGGGATTGGCTGCCTCCTATGATGTAAGGGGATTTCCAGGCCTTAGGGGAATTCCCAACTGCCGGTGATTGGTCCATTTTCCCTGCTCAGGGATTGGCTGGTTTAGTGTCAAGGACAAAGATAGTCTGGTTCTGGGGCCAAACTGTGTTTCTTTCTTTGGTTCTTTTTACCTTTTTGATTCTAATTTTTGGGCCAGGGTGAAATCTTTGGTATGCTCTGAATCTAGGGGCTTAGTGCGTTCTTTTGGTCCTGGTTTCAGGGTCTGGGGACTTTTCTTCAGCTCTAGGTTTGAGAACAAAGTGTCTCTTCCCCTAGCTCTGGTTCCATTTTCAGGGTGTGTTTCTTCCCCTGACTCTGAACCCGGAGCCAGGCTGCTCGGGGGGTTGTGCTTGGGCTATGGACTCACTGGATCTGTGGGGGCCTGGGCCTCTTAAGACCTTGTTTCAAAATAAAATTCACAACATTCAAAGTCAGAGTAATAAAATTGACAGGCAGTTACCTCCCATCTGTGAGGCAGTGGGGAGCACTTGTTCCAGTCTGTGGCTTATATTTTATTTTCGGATCAGTTTGAGGCCAGTCATGGACTTTCCACGTATTTGTTGGCCTCCTCTATGAAACTCGGAGGTTGGCTTGCCTATGAGTAGAAACACTCATGCTTCCTCTGCCCTCCAGGTTGCTCTGCTATGACATGACACGCTCCCTAGTGACCCTGGCAGCACAGCAAAGATCTGACCAGTGCCAGCTGCGCATCTGCACTAAGTTGGTGGAGCCTTTTGAGCCACGTGTGGGCTTCCTGTACATGGTTCTTGGGGAGCTGGAGCGTGAGGACGGTAAGCTGGGCTCCCTACCGCTGCTTCACTCTGACACCTCCGCTGGGGTGTCTTTTTTTTAATATTTATTTATTTATTATATATATGATATTCTTTCTGTATGTATGCCTGAAGGCCAGAAGAGGGTACCAGACCTCATTACAGGTGGTTGTGAGCCACCATGTGGTTGCTGGGAATTGAACTCAGGACCTTTGGAAGAGCAGGCTGCTCTTAACTGCTGAGCCATCTCTCCAGCCCCCGCCCCCCCCAACTAGGGTGTCTTTTGTGTTAATAAAGAATACACTGAGCCTGGGACACACACCTTTAATCTCAGCAGTCGGGAGGCAGAGGCAGGTGGATCTCTGTGACTTTGAGGCCAGTCTGGTCTACAGAGGGAGTTCCAGGACAGCCAGGGCTACACAGAGAAACCCTGTCTCAAACAAAAACTGAGCAAAAGAACCAGGAAAATATGGGATTGGGATATAGCTCAGTGTTTGCTGTACAAAATGCGAAGACCCTGAATTCGAGTCCGAAGAACACAGTGAAAATCAATAGGTGTCTGATTCCCAGTGTTTCTACAGGGAGACAGGGAGTAGAGACCAGACTGGTGCACACATGGCAAGCAAAGAGACCTTGCCTCAAATGAGGCGGAAGAGAGGACTGGCTCCCAAAGTTGGCCTCCGGTTCCACACATGTGCCATGGCGTACACAAGCCAACACACAAAGAATAAAAAAAAGAACGAGGGATGGATTGGGCATGTCCTATTGTCCTGTGACCTAGTGGGGTTGCCATGCTTACAGATCAGCCTGTGAGGTCAGGGGCTCTTAGGAAACAGGTCTGACTGGGCTTGAATGGACCAGCCATGTGATGCTGAGGAATGGTGAAGAGATGCCACCATGGGGAGGGGCAGAAGAGAAGTCACAGGTTTCTGAGGGTCTGTGTGTGAGGTAGTTTGCCTAGAGCTTCCTGAATATGCCCACCAGCCCTGAATCGCATTTATGTCTCATAATTTATACTTTTAAAAACCCACGGGCTGGAGAGATGGTTCAGTAGTTTGGAGCGCTTGCTGCTCTTGCAGAGGACCTGGATTGGGTTCCCAGCACCCACATCTGGTAGTTCACAATTGCCTTTAACTGCAACTCCTCTTCAGTCACTTCTTTCACACTAATGTATGTGTGCCAACACATGCATGTGTGCACACACATACACAAACAATTAAAAATAAAATCTTTAAAAAAAAAACTACATGGGGCTGGAGAGATGGCTCAGAGGTTAAGAGAACTGACTGTTGTTCCAGAGGTCCTGAATTCAATTCCCAGCAACCACTGATGGCTCACACCCATCTATAATGAAATCTGGTGCCCAGAACACTATATACATAATAAATAATTAGAAAAAAAATAAAAAACCATGATGGGTTATAACTCTGGATGAAATACATTAATTAAATTCATTAATTAAGTAGGAGATTTAATTACTTTTAATATAAAAATTAATTAAATGGCTGGTTTTAATTATATTGGATTTAATAAGAGTTCATCTCACTTAGATTCAAGATTTGAAGGTTAGAGTTCCTGCCTTCATAACTGATTTGGGAGAGATATGAAGGGAGACACAAAGGGCCTTTTATCTTTTAAAAAATTATGTATTTATTATATGTATGCACTCTAATGTTTGCCTCAGCATGCATAAATGCGCTGGCATGATGCTCTTTAAGGCCAGCTCTCCAGCTCCTAGTTGGGTTTTTTCCTCATAATTTTTTTTTCATTTTTCTGAGTATTTCATACACACCACTCTGGTCTGGGGTGAGGAATTCAAGACCTGTGTAGGCTGAGTGTGGCCATGCCTGGCATGACCTCTCACCTGGGCAGGAGGGTGTACTTATAATTGCACTCAACCTTCCTGGGCCTGACCGTGAGTCCTGTTGGGGTGCAAAGGTCCATCAAACACGTGTTGTGCCCTGAGTCCCGGTTGAAAGTCCTGAGGACAAAGGGAATGTTAATGAGAGGTACTTTTCTAACTTTTCATGTAGAGCCAGCCATGAGACTAGTGTGGAACACACCAGCTGTGTGATCAGCTCCTAAGATGTGACCCCTCCCGGTACCACACAAGGTCCCCAGAAGTTCCTTTCTGGACATGAGGTGTTTCTGGCCAGTCTGAGGTTCCCTGCTTTGTCATTAGCACTAATTGCACGTTGTGTAAGTCTCACTGGCTATAGCAACTGCCAGTTCACAAATCTCACTGCTCCTCTTTCAGAAACTACTGTAAAAAGGTTTAATTGACACATGGTGATTGTCTATGCATATTATGGGGCGCAAGGTGACATTTCAGCACTTGTCCACAATAGACAACGAATGATCACATCAGAGCAACCGGCATGCCCATCTCTGTAGACATTTCATGTGTGTGTACGTGTGTGTGTTGGGAGTACTCAACAATCCTCTGTTCAAGTAGTTGGCAACAAGAGGGCCTGATGGTGCAGGACTGTAATCCTAGCTACTGAAGAAAGTCAAGGCCTGCCAGGGATACAGCGTGAGTTCAAGACCAGCCTGGGCATCTTGGGCTTTTGAAGGCCGTCCTTCAAAAAGTTAAAAACAGGGAAGAGAAGGAGAGCTAGGAAGGGGGCACAGTTCAGAGGTGGCAGCACAGAGGTAGAGGAACTTTTCTAGGAGAGACACGGGGCATGAGGAAGGAGAGTTACATGTTTGGCAAATGCCCGAATAGCTGTCACAAAGCTTGAGTCCAGGCTGGCCAAAACAAAGGGAAGAGTTTCTAGGCAGATGGAGGGAAGCGGCTCAGTGAGCTTGGAGACTTGGAAGTCTTGGTGCTGCAGGAGTCTATGCAGACGTCTGCGGGCCTTCCTGCACTCATCCGTGAGTGAGACCAGGAGGGTCGAGGCTGGGGGTGCATTGGGCAGGAAGCTTGGTAGGCAAAGACTGGTCTCCACAATACCAGGAAAATGGTTGGAAGGTACTTAGGGTCAGCTGAGGGGACAGAGAAAGTGAGAGAAAATCCAAGAGTCCCAGTAGGTGCAGTGCAGGAAAAGGGCAGGAAGATGCCGAGAACAAAGTTTCTACAGCAGAGGTGGAAGATTCTGGGACAACCAGTCCAAGGTGCAACGTGGGTGTGGCCATAGAACTGGAACAGAGGTGAAGGGTGGTGTGACTGGTTATCAGTGAGAAGGAGGAGACGGGCATGCCACGTGACCCGACAGTGGGTGAACTCTGGACTCACCTCCCAGATCAGTGGGGCGCGTGGGTGGGAACCCGAGTGGGGAGTGGGAGCTTGAGTGGGGAGTGTGGGAAGGCCCACTTGTCTGGATGATGCCAGGATCTAGCCAAGTCCCACAGAAAAGCTTAGAGCATTATAAAGATCTTGGAAGAGAAAGAGACAATGTGCCAGAGGGCATAAAGGGAAGGATTGGACACCGGAATGTATGGGGCAGGGCTGGGAACATGGTGGGATTTGGGGTAACTATGCAAGGACAACCTCTGACGTGGTCATTAAGGGGCACACATGCCAGCACTAGCGCGCCCCACACAGTGGGACAGCAGTGGTACTCACAGCCGTGTATGCTGGACTTGAACCCGGGGCCTCCTGCATGCTAGGCAAGTGGTTATATTTTTACTATTCTTAGATCTCTCTTGTACACTAGACTGGCTGTGTGTTGGAGAATGACCTTGAACTCCTGATCCCCTACCTTCCGAGTGCTGGGATCACAAGTGTGTGCCACCATGTCCGTTTTATGTGATGCTGGGGCTCAAAGCCTAGACCGAGTTGGACTCAGGAGTCCAAGCTTCAGGGAAGAGTTGCTCCAGACACCATTCACACAATCACAATTGATGCAAAAGCAAGAGGATTTTTACTCTGTCATGACAGGGCCCTTCAGGTTCGGGATATGAAGGACCTCGATAGCTGTTATAGTTCATCTTTTAAAGCAAAAAAGCCATAGAAACAAGGGGGAGCCTGAGGGTTGTTTTCCAACTAACTGGATTGGCTTATTCAAAGGACTACTAGCAGTGATTGGTCTGTGCCAGGGCAGAACAGCTGCGTGCTCAGGTGAGGTAAAGGGGAGCATCGGTGGGTCATCCTGACCTTGTTCCGGTGACTGAATCAATACATCAAGAACCGAGTCAACCTCCGTGGTTTGTCTTGTCTCAGTAGAGTTATGTTTGGAGAACATCCACAAGAACACAGGGAGATGGAAAGTCCAACATTCGTGTGTGCGCAACTGTCACGTCTGTGTAATGCTGAGAGGCCTCAGAAATGCATTTCCAGTCTTTCAGTGCTAAACCAGCTGACTACATCCTCAGCCCTTTCCTTCCTTCTGAAGATTTACTTTAGTTTTAACTGTACGTATGTGTGTGTGTTTCTGTCTGTATACAGGTATGTGCACATACACACAGTTACCCATAGAAACCAGAAGCCTGGATCGCCCTGGAGCTGGAGTCGAGTGGGTTGTGAGCAATTGGATGTGGGTGCTGAGAACTGAGCTCAGGTCCTCTGCAAGAGCAGTGTGTGCTCTTGACCACTGACCCACCTCCCAGCCCCGCTTTTTGTTTGTTTGTTTGTTTGTGTTTTCCACGCGTGTTTTTGGCGGTGCTGAAGGTCACGCTCCATTTATTGTTTGAGATGGGGTTTTCGTTCAGCCACACCTTTGCAAACGCTAGGATGCTAGGCAAGCCCCAGCCTGTCCGGTTTACTGGCTTACCCCACACCTTCCGCCCCAGTTAAGATTGAGGCCACAGGCAGCTGTCTTCTAATGATGGAGGTCCACGCCCATGTTTTCCCTCCCATCCAAAACAAACCGAAGCACCTGGCTGGCCAGCCACAGGCTGATTGTACTGGTGGGAAACCCTGTTACCTGCAGTGAAGTGTTGCCCAAGTAGACAAGAAAAGATGAAACAACCGAGATGGCTGAGCTTAAGAAGAAAAGTATTGGGCCGAGAGCTGCTCTCCCAGAGGACCCAAGCCTGGTTCCCAGCATCCACATCGGGCAGCTCACAGCCACCGGTCACTTCAGGGGAGCAAATACTCTCTTTGGGTCTTCATAGGCACCTGCACTCACGGCACATGTCCACACACAGATACACACACACACACTAAAATTCTAAATCTTCTAAACCAAGCGGTGTTGGCGCACGCCTTTAATCCCAACACTTGGAAGGCAGAGGCGGATCTCTCTGAGTTGGAGGCCAGCCTGGTCTACAAGAGCTAGTTCCAGGACAGCCAAGGCTACACAGAGTAACCCTGTCTTGAAAAATGAAAAACAAAAAACCAAAATTTAAATCTTCTAAATAAAGTAAACAAACACTTTTAAGATTCTGTGAAATTTAAGTCGATCCCTAAGAAAATCTTCACACCAGAAGTTTGAGAACATTTGTCATAGGATCCTCTTTTGAGGCTAGTATCTCCCATCCCTCATTTCGGAACCCCATCCCCACCCAGTGACGTTCACAATCAAATCAGGGCCTTGTTCATCCTAAGGAAGGGCTCTCAATAAACTCCTCTCATGCCTTCTGTTTTTGCTTTGATTCATTTGGTTTGAGACAGGGTATCTCTCTCTGTGTAGCGCTGGCTGTCCTGGAACTCTCTCTGCAGACCAGGCTGGCCTCAAACTCACAGAAATCTGCCGCTTCTAATTCCTAGTGCTGGAATTAAAGGTGTGCACCACCACCACCTGGCTGTTCGTTTTGTTTTCAATTATATATTGTTACTGTGTGTATGTGTGAGTATAGGTTCCCACAGAAGCCAGACTTAGATTACAGACGTTTTTGAGCCACCCAACATGGGTGCTAGGAATCAAACTCGGGTCCTTCAGAAGAAGAGCAAGTACTCTTAACCGCTGAGCCATCTCTTCAGTCCCCCAGCCTTCCACTTTGACATTGTGAACATCTGATTCTGTTCTTGCCAATCCTTCAAACTCTTTTTTTTTTAATTTTTTTTATGATGTATTTATCTTTTATTTTATGTGCATTGGTGTGAAAGTGTCAGATCCCCTGGAACTGGATTTTCAGACAGTTGTGAGCTGCCATGTGGGTGCTGGGAATTGAACCTGGGTCCTCTGGAAGAGCAGTCAGTGCTCTTAACCGCTGAGCCATTTCTCCAGCCCCCTTCAAACTCTTTAGGGCTAAATGTGTCCCCAGGCTTCTCAGGGTGGTATGAGTGTTTGATTGACGTGTGCAGATATTCCGTCCAGAGGCCTGAGTGGGGATAGTCGGCAGCCAACACCTGTCAGTGGGTAAATATGGGGTCACACACTGAGGCCTCTGTGAGCAGCATCACCTCTGCAGTTCAGCACCAAGAAACTGAGGCTCAAACAAGTCCACAGGTGACCGGTGTGGGTGGCTGAAACCTAGACAGCTTGTTGATTGAAGTCTGCCTCCAGACTGTCTTCAGTCGGGAAATGGCCTAGACTAGAAAGGTCAGGCTAGATTTCAACCAGAAAACTGTTATCTCAAATGGATCAAAATCAGATAGAGTGATGTCGTAGAACATTTGCTGAAGTTCCTAGGAAGCAATGAGAACTCAAAAGGAAGCTTTTTCTAAGTCAGGCATAGTGACATGCACCTGTAATCCCAGTACTTGGTAAGTACAGCCCGGGGGATCAAGTATTTAGGGTCACCCTAGGATATTCAGCAAATTCCAGGACAGCTTGAACTATGCCCAACCCCTGTCTAAAAGTAAGTAGAGGATGGAGAGATGGCTCGGAGATTCAGAGAACTCACTGCCTTTGCAGAGGACCTTGGTTCCCTTCCCAACACTCACGGTGGCTCAGGACTCTCCATAACTCCCGTCCCAGAGGATCTGATGCCCACTTTCGCCATCTGGAGGCACCAGGAACACACATGGTACAATAACCTGCATGCAGGCATAACATCCATGCACATAAAATAAATCTGAACATAGTAAGTAAATATAAGGGCTGGAGAGACGGCTCCCTGGTGAAGAGGACTTGCTCTTGCAGAAGACATGGGTTTGGTGCCCAGCACCCACACAGTGGCTCACAACCACCTAAAATTCCAATGCCCTCCTACTGCAGGCCCACTGTGCACCTACATACATTTATCCACATAAACATAAGTTTTGTTTGTTTGCTTGTTTTGGTCTTTTGAGTCAGGGTTTCTCTGTATAGCCTTGGCTGTCCTGGAACTCGCTCTGTAGACCAGGCTGGCCTCGAATTTACAGAGATCCACCTACTCTGCCTCCTGAGTGCTGGAATTAAAGGTGTGTGCCACCACCACCCTGCAAAAAGTAAATATTTTTAAAATAAAAAAATCTAAATACCTGTTGTGGACTCCCCAATCAATCTCTTTCCTGTTTGATGTTACAGGAACACTGACCTTATATGTCAGGTCACCAGTGCGTCCGTTAGCAGGCCTCCAACCTTGTTCCAGGGTGGAGTGACTTACCCATAAGACTAGCCTTGCTTGGAGCTCAGTTCTTTGGATTTATCAAACATGGCTCCTCTTCACTCCAATTTTCAATGACACTGGACCCAGGATGCCAAGGAAGGCTTTCCCTTAGACCAGTGTTTCCTCAGCGCTGGGCTTTTGGAAGGCAAAGGAATTAATGGAGGCGTTGGAATGTGGAAGTTCAACTTCCTGCTCCCTGAAGCACACAGGGGGCCTGTGGTTCTGGGTCTCCTGGAAACAAAGTTGCCGACTTCCTTGGAGCCTCGGGAGGGAACAGCTCAGGGGAGCAAGGGTAGAGCGCCGCAGCCTCTCTAGAAATCGCTACTAATGCCTCTATGTCTGTTTTCCAGATGGAGGTTCTGTGGTGAAGGCCCGACTGCTCACCTGTGTAGAAGGGATGGATCTGTCCTTGTTAGAAAAAGCCATCCTGGAGCAGAGGCTGTACCTGCAGAAGAAGCAGCAGCCAATAGGAGTCGCCAGCACCTTGCCCACGCCTCCACCTGCTCCTCCTTCCCATTGACAGCCTTCGCCTGGAACTAGAAAGCAGAAGCCAGGGAGGGGGAGTGTGTGAGATGGGGGGTGGAGTAGGGGGTGGAGGGGTGCCCCTTGTCTGAACTCTGGATTGACCTGTAAATGAAAGCCCACCTCAAGCCTGTAATCCCAACGCTAGGGAGGCAGAGTCAGAGGATCTGGATTTTAAAGCCAATCTGAGCTACATGAGACCCTTTCTCTAAAATATATCTGATACCCACCCCCAGGGCCCTGGGGCTGAGACTTGTGAAGGATCTGAAGGATTCCTCAATGTCCTCACGAATAAAGAGCATGAGTTTGTAGTGTGTGTGTGTACCTGGTGCAGAGCTGGCTGCAGCCAGCAGGGGCCAGCAGGGGGAGCCATAGCAGGCAGCTTGCCTGACAGAGAAGCTGCAGCCTGCTGAGGGCTTCTGGTGACTTCTGGGCAAGGGGGCTGAGGGGAGGATGCTAGGGGGCTAAAGGCAGGATTGGGGGGGCAGGGACAGAGTTGGGGGGCCCAGAATGCAAAGGGGTCACCCTTGCTGAGGTTCTGACCTAAGAATTGGCAAACTGGCCAAGCTAAGGTCCTGGGTCTTGATGTGTGACTCAGAGCAGGACTGTAGCTTCAGAAGCCTTGGCCAACTCCTAACCTCTGCCTCAGACTGCCACCCTCCCTTGTACAGCCTTTCTGGGTAGATACTTGTGGCTCCGAAGCACTGGTTTGCCTAGACTGAGACATAGACTGAGGCAGAAGTTTGGGCTCTCCTGCACTCCGTAGCCAGGCAAAGGAGAAGCGGGCGCTGGGCTGAGCTGGGCTGGCCAAGAAGCAGCCTTTAGCCTTGAACCATCTTCCTGAGCAAGATGGTGGCAGGCAGTGCCCGGGGAGAGGGGGTCAGGGCTGGGCACGGTGTGATGTGCAGACTGGAGTCTGGAAGTGGGGATGCTTCATATGGAATTTAAATGTCCAGATGCGGTCTGTTTCCTGGTCAACTCTACAGACATGGATGCGTTCCGGAAGATCGAAAAGATCGGAGAGGGCACCTACGGGGTGGTCTATAAGGCCAAGAACAAGGAGACAGGGCAGATTGTGGCCCTCAAGAAGATCAGGCTGGATGTGTGAGTGTCGGGGTTCACCCCAATGCCCCATCTGTCTCCCAGGGAAATACCAAAACCTGTCCTCACCTCATGGGCTTGCATCCAACCTCAGTGGTAGCTAAGAAGGTGCAGCCCTTGCCTTTGTTCTGGGTCCAGCCCTGTGGAGCTTGGTGGACATAAAGTGTGCAAAAGTGGGGAATTTTATATGTAATCACACACACACACACACACACACACACACACACACATCCTGACCAGAAGCAACCCATTGGTCTTCCATCCTTTCCAACAGGGAGACTGAGGGGATTCCCAGCACTGCCATCAGAGAGATCTCCTTGCTCAAAGAATTGAGGCACCCCAATATCGTCAAGTAAGCTGGGAAAGGAAGTGGGGGGGTTGGAATCCTGACTGCGGTGTCCTGAGTCTGACCCCTCCCTGCCAGACTGCTGGATGTGGTCCATAGAGAGAAGAAACTCTACCTGGTGTTCGAGTTCCTCACTCAGGACCTGAAGAAGCACATGGAATCCGCCCCCACCCCGGAGCTCCCCCTGAACGTCGTCAAGGTGCCCAGGGGAAAGCAAGAGGGTAAGGCCCCCCCCCCCGCCCCCCCCCCCCCGGCCACCTGCTATTTAAGAGCTCTTTCTCCTGGTCATCCCCACAGAGCTACCTCTCCCAGCTGCTGCAGGGGCTGAATTTCTGTCACTGCCATCGGGTCATCCACCGAGACCTGAAGCCTCAGAACCTGCTCATCAATGAGTTTGGAGCCATCAAGCTGGCTGACTTCGGACTGGCTCGAGCCTTCGGGGTTCCCATGCGTACCTACACCCACGAGGTAGTGTCGGCCAGGGAGCGGGAGGGACAGCCAAAGGATGTCCCTAGTGGATTCGGCCACCATGAGCGATGCTGCTTCTTGCCTGCACAGGTGGTGACACTGTGGTACCGCGCCCCGGAGATCCTCTTGGGCAGCAAGTTTTATTCAACAGCTGTGGACCTCTGGAGCATTGGTTGTATCTTCGCAGAAATGGTAGGAAGGGAACAAGCTGGGCTGGGGCAAATCTCAGTGGTAAAGTAATGGTCTAAATGGGAGAGGCCCTGAGTTCAATTCCCGAGATGGCAGCTTTGAGCCAGTGGCTGGGGAGATGGCCTAATAGTGCGTGTGCTATTATGTAGTGATAGTACTTGCCGCCCGGCCTGACAACAGCTGGAGTTTGATCCCTAAAACCCTTGGGATGGGAGAACTGATGTTGTCTTCTGACTGCCACACATACACTGTGCTTCTCTCTCTCTCTCTCTCTCTCACACACACACACACACACACACACACACACACACATACACACAATCAATAAATGTAACACAAAAAATGTTAAACAAAAAAATTTGAGCTGGGCATGGTAGCACATGCCTGTCGTTCAAAGACAGAATTTATATATATATATATATATATATATATATATATATATATATATATAAATTTTTTTCTGAAACTCGCTGGCCTCGAACTCACAGAGCTCCTCCTGCCTCTGCCTCCCAAGGGCTGGGATTAAAGGCGTGCGCTGCCGCTGCCCGGCTAAAACAGCAAGACTTTCTTGAGTTCAAGGCCAGCTTAAAACACAAGGGCTAAGAGCCCTTTCTTAGCATTAAAAAACAAAACAAAAAAAACTAAAAACAAAAGCAGGAGGGAGGGGAAAGGGGGTGCACCGAGGCAGGAAGATTTCTGTGGTTTGAACTACACAGAACAGGGTAGCCAGGATCGCACTGTGGCTAGTATGTCTATTAGAGATGGGTTGAGGGGTGTCCGTGGCTGACTGGGGGAAGCAAGGCTTGCTCCAGGAAAGATCAGAATTTTAACATAGCCCTGGGAAAGATATCGTTGTTGTTGTTGTCTGTTTGGAGACAAGACTTCACTGTGTAGCTTTGGCTGGCCCGGAACTCACTCTGTAGACCAGGCTGACCTCAGACTCATAGAGACCCACCTGCCTGTTGCCTCCAGAGTGCTGGCATTAGAGGCGTGCGCCACCACACCCAGCTTGGGGAAAATATCCCTTCCTGTGTCTTTCCCCTTAGCCGGCGTGGGAGCCTGTATCACAAGTGTCGCACAGAACACTCCCTCTCCTCTCCTGCTCCAGGTGACTGGCAAACCTCTGTTTCCTGGTGACTCGGAGATCGACCAGCTCTTTCAGATCTTCCGTATCCTGGGAACCCCCAGTGAAGCCACATGGCCAGGAGTCTCCCAGCTGCCTGATTATCAGAGCAGCTTCCCCGAGTGGACCAGGAAGGCGCTGGAGGAGATCGTGCCTAGTCTGGGACCAGAAGGCAAGGACCTGCTCCTGGTAGGTACAGTGGGCAGGGACAGCACCTCAGCAGCTCCGCAGCCTCTCTCTCAGTCACCCTTTACATAACTGAGACTGGGCTGGGCTGGGCTCTTCTGACCTTTGTACACCCTCGGCTTGTCCCTGTTTGTATTCGGTTAGGAGTTTCTCTCTTGATATCCCGTGTTTGTCTCCCCTTTGGAAATGTCTCTGAAGTAATTAGCTTTGCTTTTGTGTCATGGCTGCAATCTCTTCTTCCTAGTTATCCCGTGTCTGACTCTCTCTCGTGGGCTTCCTGCCCCATCTAGATGGAGCACTTCCATAGGCAGAGACCACACCTCCTCCTGCCTCAGTGTCTCCCCCCCATACCGTTCTCAGAGGTCGGTCTTCACAGGGGCTTGGCTGTGCAGAACAGGCTGCTCCCTACCTTCTGGACTCCTGCCACTGTATTGACCTTTCAGCTGCCTGCAGGGTCTCAGATAAAAGCTGCACCAGTTTGCCCACAAAGCCTGCCATCCCCATTTCTGTCTTCACCCTGGTGTCGGGCCAGGGAAGGAAGGGCAGGGTCTCTGTCAAGACCATGGTCAGCTTACCAGAGGTCTGTGTGTGTTGTCTACCAACGTAGTACCATCAGAATGGCATGCACTTCCTGCTAAGGCCCCTTGTCCTTCATATGCTCTTCCATGGCATCCTGCCTGGGTGATGTACCTGAGGCTAGAGAGCCGGACAGGCCTGACTGACCCCTGGTTGTGTTAGCTCCTCCTTCTCCTTGCTCATGGTCTGACCTGTACCTCCCTGCCCCCCAAAGCGTGCATTCTTTGGACAGGTTCAGGGACTGCTGTCTTAGCATGAAACATACCTGCCCTTAGTCAGAGAAGCAGGTAGAACCTGGAGGGGGCCTGGATGAATCATAGGCCTGCAACCACAACTAATGGTTTAACCTCAGTTGTGGGAGCATCCAGAGCTGTCTTAAAAGCTGGGACACGTGGGCTTAGAAGACGATTCAGCTGGCAAAGTGCTTGCCTTGCAAATGTGAGGACCTGATTTAGGATCTCCAGAACCCACACAAAGCCAGGGGGCAGGGTTGGAGGGACGGCTCAGTGGGCAAAGCTCTTGAGACACAATTGTAGCATCTAAGACGTCATCTAAACAGGAATCTATAAGCCCAGGGCTCCCGGGGGAGGATGAGGACCTGAGACGGGAGAATTCCTAGCATTCACAGGCCAGCTAGCCTGGCATATGTGTGTAGGCAAACAACAGAGAGATGTGTCTTGGGGCCGGAGTGATGGCTGTTCTCGCAGAGTTCAGTTCCCAGCAGCTACACCAAGTGGCTGATAGTCAATGTAACTCTAGTTCCAGGGGACCCGATGCCTTAGGCCCCCATGGGTGCCGCACCCATGTGCACATACACACATTCACAGACATACACAGAGAGACACACAGGCACCCAGGAGGCACTGGCTTCACACGGTTCTGGGTTTAGGCAACCTCTCAGGGACTTGGCCTTTCCACTAGGACCTGTGAAGGGAGTTCCTCTCCCTACCCTGGTTGCACCAGGTTCAATCTCTTGTCTTTCCTCCTCAGCAACTCCTGCAGTATGACCCCAGCCGGCGGATCACAGCCAAGACCGCCCTGGCCCATCCCTACTTCTCTACCGAACACTCCTTAGCACCCCGCCATTGCATGGTGGAGCATTTCTACCACTGAGAACATGTATGTGGGCCCCACCTATTTCCAATAAAGCATATTTGCAGAGAGCATACACCTGTGAGAAATTTTATGTCTGTCATCAGAAGGCTGGGTTGGGTTCATCCTGCTCGGACATTGGCTACTTCCTGTGTTGTTTGTTGGATTTAATGGTGCACTTTCAAAAGTCATGCAGGTGTTCCGTACGTGGAGTGGGGTGGGATGGGGGTAGCATTGGACAGCTGGTGGGTGTCAGGTTAGTCCCCAGCCTGCCTGCTGGGAAGCCAGGCCCGAGGACAGCGCGCCCTCTGCTGGTCTTGATTTTGTTTTCAAGTGTGGGAAGAGTTGAGTCCACGTCAGAGGACTCAAGACGGAGGAATAGTTGGGGCACCTGGATATGTTCTAAGTAGTTGTCTGTGGATGTCCTTCTGTGTGACAAGTGGGAAAAAAAATGTAACTTGTCTCTGCATTGTCTGGTGTCATTCTGTTTGCCAACAAAGGGGAGGTTGACAGAGGGCTGGAGACAGTTCTGATAGGAGTTGAGGGAACAGGGGCCTTCCATGGTCTCTCTTCATGACCACCTGTTTCTAAGGCAGGTGAGCTGGACCCATCTGCCCCACCTAACACATACTTTGGGGAAAAATTCCCAAGCAGGTTGCTCCTGGGTTCAAATCCTAAACAGACTGATCCCGCATACCCAAATGAGAGCAAGACACGGCACCAAGATAATTCATTTATTAGAAGCGGTGTGGGTGGGGGGAGGAACAATGAAAATCCCCGAGTTTGGAGACAGAGCCCAATACCATAAATGTTTGAGTAGTAAGAGGTGGATGGATGGTGGGGGGGACCCACTGCCTGGGATTACACTGCTCCAGGCCAAGGGGGGGTGCACGCATCCTCCCCTCCCCTCCCCCCTGCACGACCCTCATTAACGCACGCAGGAGCGTGGCAGGGTGGGGGAGGCTGCCCGGTAGCAGCGATAGCCTTCCAGCACGGCCGGGAGTAGCAGCAGGCCACTTAGAGGGTCTTTGCGGCAACGACCCATGGCCTCCTTGTAGCTCAGCCGCTCCTTGGTGATGGGGTCTGTCAAATCCTTCTCGTAGACCGATTCATCCTGCAGGAGCTGGCCCAGGTCTTCACTGATCATCCCGCAGAGCACAGCCTGAGGGACGGGGATGCGTCCCGTCCTCTTGGGGTCAATGAGGCCCCCAGTCAGGTGCTGCGCCAGCAGGTGGGGAAGCACACTTTCTTGGGGCATCCAGCCCTTCTGGATGGCCTTGCCTACCGACAGCCTCTTCTTGGTGACTGGGTCCTCAATGCCAGTGAAGGCCTTCTGGGCGTTGAGCAGCCGTTGGGTGGAGGTGTTCTCGATGAGTCCCCGCTCCACCGCCTTGTGCACAGAGTATCGCTCTCGACTGAGAAGGTCCACAATGCCCCCTGTGGCTGCCTGGGCCTCCAACAGCTTCTGCCCAGTGATGGGGTCCAGCATGTTCTTGGCCACGGCCGCCTTGATGCTGCACTTGCTCTCCGTGGTCGTGTCGTAAACCCCGGCGATGGGGAAGCAGTCGTCAGTGAGCCCGAGAGAGAGGCCCGAGGAGAAGAGCCCAGTACTCTGGGGGCCCGGGGAGCAGAGTGAGGACTTGGAGATGATGGAGCCAATGGAGAGTGAGGAACAGGGCTTGGTCTCCCCCGCCACCAGCAGGGCAAACTCGGAGATGGGGAGGCGGCCGTCCTTGTACCTGTGGTATTCCTCTTTAGAAATGCGACGGCAGCGGAGGGCAGCCTCAATGGAGTATTGCTTCCCGCTCTTGCGGTCCAAGAGCACAGACTCCTCCCCACAGGGGCTGGAGGTGGTCACTTCCTCCCAGTCGCACTCGAGCTCCTGCAGCTGGAGGTACTGGCCTCTGTCGATGATGCCCCTCTTATAGGCCTCGTACGGAGACATGTCATTCCCGGTCTCGGGTTCCAAGATGCAGATCTTGGTTGAAAGGTTGGTCTCCCGGGTCTGGGTTTCCTGGTTGAGTTCCTCCCGGCTCACCTTGGTGTGCAGGTCCCGTAGGGTCCTCTCCTTCTCATAGATCTTGTCCTTTTCATGAAGAATGGCGGCCTCGAGCTGCGAGAGGGCCTGGCCACGCTGGGCCGCCTTCTGGCGCTCGTTCTCCGTCTTCTGGCTTAGCAGCCTCCCCTCCTCCTGCAGTTCCCGGGCCTTCTGCTGCTTCTGCCGCTCCAGGTCTCGCAGTTCTTGCTGCAGTCGCCCACAGTCCTGGCTCGCCTGGTCCCGGGCCTTCTGGAGATCAGCTTCCTCCCGGGACCAGGACCTCCTCAGAGCCTCAGCCCGGTCAATCCTCTCCTGCAAGCTCCGCACCTCCTCCTCCCGGGCCCGGTGGGCGGCGCGCTCCCGATTGAGGGTCTCCCACACTCGGGCCCTTTCCCCCTCCAGCACAGGATCCTTCTCCACCCTGATCACCTCCTTGTAGATGGTCTTCTCCTGGGATTTGGTTTTCTGGAGGACGTCAACCTGGACCTGCAGGCTCTTGCACTCCCGGTGGAGCTCCATCACCCGGCTCTTCTCTTGGTCCAGCTCCCGCCTCAGGGCTTCCGTAGACCTCTCCAGATCTGGATCCTTCTCTAACTTGACCACTTCCTCCATGATGATCTTCTCCTGCAGGGCGGGAGGCCGCTTCTCCAGCTCCTGGATCTTCAGGGTCAGCTGCCGCAGCTCCTTCTCAGCAGCCAGCTTCTTGCTGCGGTCCTCCTGGAAGCTGAGCAGGGCCTCCTTCTCCTCCACAGCGGCGCTCAGCTGCCGCACCTCCAGCTCCAGCTGCCGCCGCCGCCCCACTTCCTCATCCAAGCTCCGGCTCAGCCGGCTGTGCTCCTCGTGCAACTTGGGGTCCTTCTGGGTGACCACCACCTCCTGCACTACAATCTGCTCCTCCGGCCGCCTCCGCTCCAGCAGCAGGTACTTGTTCTGTAGCTCATAGAGCACGTCCTCGGCGGCGCGCCTCTTCTGGACCGCCTCCCGCACCTCCTGCCGGAGCCTCTCGGCCTCTTTCTCCAGCACGGGATCCTTCTCGTGCCGCACGACTTCTTTGCTCACCATCTTGGTCTCCACCTTGGACCGTTCCCGCTTCCACTCGTCCCGTTCTCCCTGCAGCCGGATCAGCTGTTCCTGGCAGCGCCCATGGGTGTTAACCAGCTCATTGAGCTGAGCCTTGAGGCGGTCAATCTCACGGAGCACTTCTGGGTTCTTCTCGTGCCTCACCACCTCCTGGGTCACCTCCTTGTATTCCACCACGGGCTTCTGAGCGCGCAGGGCCTCCAGCTCCGGCAGCAGCTTCTCCACTTCCCTTTCCACGCCGCTCCTCTTGCTGCCTGTCTCCTGCAGCTGGGCCCGGAGGCGGGCGATCTCCCGCTCCGTCTCAGGGTGCACCTGGAAGATCTCGTTGACGCGCTCCTGCAGTTGCACCTTAGGCTTCTGCTTCTCCACCACCCTGTACTTGTCCTGCAGGTCTTGCAGTTCCCTGGCCAACGTGACATTCTTGTTCTTCTCCTCCTCCAGGAGGCTTCTCAGCCTGGAAGCTTCCTTGAGAAGGCCAGGGTCCTGCTCCACCCTCTTGACCTCCTTCACGATGACCTTGGGCTCCACCGAGCTGATCACCAGTTCCAGGTCTTTGATGCGAGCCTGTATCTTGGCAACCGCCTCCCTCGCCCCCTTCCTCCGGGCCGCATTCTCCTCAACCTGTAGCCGCAGAGTCTGGACCGCCTTGACCATCTCCAGATCCTTCTCCACTTTGACCACCTCCTTCACCACCACCTTCTCCTTCACGTTCGTCTCCTTCTGCTCCAGGGCCAGCAGTTCATCCTTCAGTTCTTCCAGCCGGGCCGTCAGGGCGCTGTTCTCCCCACGCAGCTGTTGCATCTCACCGTGCAGCTGGGTGGCCTGGCTGTCCAGGCCAGGGTCCCTCTCGATTTGGGTGACCTCTTTGGTCAGCAGGTGAGGCTGCATGGTCCTCCTCTTGCCCTCCAAGTGGACGACCTTTTGGGCCACCACCTCCAGCTCCGCCTGCAGGCGGGCCCGCCTCTGGCCCTCCTCCTCCACCTGGGATGACATTCTAGCCACATCGCTCTCCAACTGGGGGTCCCGGTAGAATTCTACCACCTCCTTCTCTTCCAGCCTCGCCACAGGCTGCTGGGTCCTCAGCTGCAGCAGCTGCTGCCTCTGCTGCTCCAGCTCACGCTGCGCCTCAGCCACCCGCTTCCGCTCTTCTTCTAGCTGGGACTTCAGGGCCTCTGACTCTGCCCCTGCTGGGCTGCCGGACCCCTGCCTTGCTCTGTGTGTCACTTGGATGCCCTCACTAAGCTCCTGCAGTGGGGGGGGGGAGAGCGCTGAAGTGAGTAAAGACTGGAGCCCCATTTTTCTGTACCCCACCTCTGAGGTCAGAGACCCTCCCTGCTTTCTGAAACTAGATCCCGGGCCATGGAGCTGAAGACATGGAATGCTGAAGACACGGGATTTTGAGCTCAGTTGGATGGTATTAGGGTACAAGGCAGGGTCCAGGTCATTTGCAGCAGAGAGTGCCCATGGGACCCTCCCAAGCCTCCCTGGCTCTCAGGCCCATCCTTCTCCAGTAGATGCTGAAATGTGGCTCGGGAAGGTAAAAGGTGGTCAGCCACGGGAACCATAGAGAGCTCCTGGCTTCTGCTCTATCAGCAACGGAGACCCCAGATGGCCTGTCACCAGTGTGACTAGGCCCTAAGGCTGATGGCTCTCTGAGGCTAGAGGCCAGGTCCCCATCAGAGGATTGCCTATGGCTAAGCAATGACTAGAGGCCATCTCCAGGGCCTGCCTGGAACAGGGACAGGCCTGTATGAACTTCTAGAGAAATCTTCATGTCCAAACCCTCCAGGGACTAGAGGCTGCAGGAGAGAAAGGATGACATCCAGACCAACACCAGGCCAGATGGGCTGCCGTGGGCACAGGGTGGGCATTGTCTCTTTACCTTCTCCAGCATCTTCTTAGCAAACTCCAGCTGGTACAGCTGCTGCTGCTGGGCCGCCGTGACCTCCGTGTAAGCCTTGGCGAGGTTCTTCTCCTGGAGGTGGCGAAGTGGGGGAGAAGACGGGAGTCAGCTCTGGCCTGAGGAACTGCGGAGTTAATAATGCCAGCTGCTAGGCCCTGCCAGGACCCGCCTCACCTGAGCCTGAATGCTCTCCTGCAGGGAAATCACTCGGACTTTCTTAGGCGCTGACACTGCCAGGGTGGGCTCCAAGGAGCAGCGGTAGGTATCTGCTTGCAGCTCGTAGTCCTGAACAGGGAAAAGAGTCACTGTCAGAGATCGAAGAGGGAAAGAGGCTGGGGGACAAGGCGGGGAAGTCAAAGTCAAAGTGTTCACCTGGAGAGCTTCCTGCAGGTCCTGGGAGAGGCGGGACACTGTGGCCCGGTCCTGCTCACGCCCCACTACTTCCTGCATCAGCCTCTGCCAGGGAGGAAGCAAGAGTCACAGGGGTCGGAAAAGGCTCCTCTCCACCAACCGGCATCTCCAGGGTTACAAGCAGCCAACATACACAGAGGCAAAGGGGACCCAGAGGTGCTTGGCTTCTCTGACACTGTTCTCTGGGAACTTGTCTGATGGCTCTAGGAATTCTGTCTTGGCCCAGAGGTTCTCACATTGTAGCTTTAG